>NC_141879.1:375248375-375873375 GCF_056163025.1 Triticum urartu
ATTTTCTTTACCCTTCTTGTGTTTAATGACATAAGGGAAAGTCTCAATGAATTCAACCCATTTAGCATGTCTACGGTTCAGTTTTGCTTGACTTTTAATGTGTTTCAAAGATTCATGATCAGAATGTATAACAAATTCCTTGGGCCATAAATAATGTTGCCATGTTTCTAAGGTCCGAACAAGAGCATATAATTCTTTATCATAAGTAGAATAGTTCAGACTAGGCCCACTCAATTTTTCAGAAAAGTATGCAACAGGTTTTCCATCTTGTAATAACACACCTCCTAATCCAATTCCACTAGCATCACATTCAAGCTCAAAAGTCTTATTGAAATTAGGAAGTTGGAGTAAAGGAGCATGTGTCAACTTATCTTTTAAAACCGTGAAGGCTTCTTCCTGTGCGGTACCCCAAACAAAAGGCACATCCTTCTTTGTAAGCTCGTTGAGAGGTGCAGCAATGGTGCTGAAATCTCTCACAAAACGCCTATAGAAACCAGCGAGGCCAAGGAAACTCCTCACTTGTGTGACCTTTTTGGGCTGCGGCCAACTCTCAATAGCTTCAATCTTGGCTTTATCAACTTCAATTCCCTGTGGAGTAACAACATAGCCAAGAAAAGATACTCGGTCGGTGCAAAAGGTGCACTTTCCAAGGTTTCCAAACAAACGTGCATCACGTAGAGCAATAAAAACAACACGTAAATGTTCCAAATGTTCCTCCAAAGATTTGCTATAAATCAATATGTCATCAAAGTAAACTACCACAAATCGTCCAATGAAAGCACGTAAAACTTCGTTCATTAACCTCATGAAAGTACTAGGTGCATTAGTTAACCCAAAAGGCATGACTAACCACTCATATAATCCAAACTTAGTTTTAAATGCTGTTTTCCATTCATCACCCAATTTCATACGAATTTGATGGTATCCACTACGCAAATCAACTTTGGAGAATATTGTAGAGCCACTCAATTCATCAAGCATATCATCTAGCCTAGGAATAGGATGACGATAACGAATAGTAATATTATTAATGCCTCTACAATCAACGCACATACGCGACGTACCATCCTTTTTCGGCACTAAAATGATAGGAACAGCACAAGGACTAAGGGATTCGCGTATATAACCTTTGTCGAGCAGTTCTTGTACTTGACGCATAATCTCCTTCGTCTCCTCTGGATTGGTACGGTATGGTGCACGGTTGGGTAGCGAAGCACTGGGAATTAAGTCAATTTGATGCTCAATCCCTCGAATAGGTGGTAATCCCGGTGGCACGTCTTATGGAAAGACGTCAGCGAACTCCTGCAAAATGTTAGTGACAGCAGGGGGCAAAGAGGAAGGCACGTCCTCGAATGAAAATAATGCCTCTTTGCACACAAAAGCATAGCAAACAGATTTGCTGAAATCTAGCTCATCAATATCAGATTTGGTGGCAAGTAAACATGCACTTTTCAATTTAATTTCAGAAACAACAGTAGATGGTTTATTATTAGGCTTCATTTGGTGCTCAAATTCTTTTGCCACAATCTGATTTTCACTCTTATTTGTCTCCTGTTTTGCTTTATTAGCTCTATTAATATCATCTTTCAAAATGGAATCAGGAGTCATAGGAAGCAAAGTAATATTTTTATCGTTATGAACAAGAGTATACTGATTGTTTCTACCATGGTGTACTTTATCAAATTGCCATGGTCTACCAAGTAATAAGGAACATGCTTGCATAGGTACCACATCACAATCAACATAATCAACATATGTAGAGATACTAAGATGCACACGAACAGTACGTGTTACCTTAACCTTGCCGCTGTTGTTGAACCATTGGATGTAGTAAGGATGTGGATGTGGTCTTGTGGTGAGAGATAGCTTCTCCACCATCTCGATGCTAGCCAAGTTATTGCAGCTCCCTCCATCTATGATCACGCGAACAGAACGTTCCTTCACAACTCCCTTTGTATGGAACAAATTATGCCTCTGATTTTGCTCAGCTTGTGTAACCTGCACACTCAAAACACGCTGAGCAACTAAACTTTCATACCTGTCAGCATCTTCAGGAGCCATGTATTGCGTCTCATGATCAGAATCGTCTCCACCGTGTTCGTCACGTGTAATAAGAGCCAAAGTCTCCTCATCATAGTCACTAGCGGACTCATACCCACCATCCTCAGTAACAATCATCACACGCTTAGATGGGCATTCTCTCGCATAATGACCTCCACCCTTGCAACGTCGACAAATAATATCATGTGTTTGCCCTGTTGACGCCATGGATGAAGAAGAGCTCTTTGCAGGCCCAAAAGGTGTGCTCTTGGCAGATAGTGGTGATTGTGCCTGCTTTATTGTATCACGGTTGGAGGTGGCAGCCGACGGAGGCGCCGATGTAGCAGAACGTGTGGAAGTAGATGATGCACGTGGTGTCCATGATGAAGGTCGACCTGCAGAAAAGTTAGTCCGCGCCAATGCCTGTCGATCCTGCACTTCACGTTCAGCTTTACAAGCAAGATGGAATAAACGAGTGATATTAGTATACTCCTTATACTCTAGAATCGTCTGAATCTCTCTATTTAATCCACCCATAAAACGTGCAAGCATAGCTTCATTCTCCTCAACAATACCACATCTAATCATGCCAGTTTGTAATTCCTGATAATATTCTTCTACAGAATTTTTTCCCTGTCTTAAGCGCTGCAATTTTTGAAGTAATTCACGTTGATAATATGGTGGAACCCAACGAGTACGCATAGCAGTTTTCAAAGCAGTCCAAGTAGCCGGAATGGGATATAATCTACAATGCTCAGACCACCAAACACATGCAAAACTAGTGAATGCACAAACAGCAGCAGGAACACGTCTCTCCTCGGGATATTGTAAACATGTAAATCGTTGTTCAGTTTCTAACTCCCAAGTAAGATATATATCAGGAACATATCTACCCTCAAATGGTGGAATATTCAATTTTAGTTTAGGGAGATGGTCATGATCTCGTACCTGAGGGTGAGCCCTACCATTGCCATTATTTGCATGTGGACGACCTGGTGGTTGCTGTGCTGTTGGTGGCACGTAGTTCTGATTTTGATCAACCTCATCCTCATAATCTCCCACATAAGCATCCTTCTCCACATCAGCAGTAGGAGCCACAGAAGTATCAACAGCAGCACCAGCAGTTTGGCCCGACTGAAGAGGGACACGGCTCGCTCGGCGGAGGGCTGTTTCCCGACGTGGAGGTAGTCGGTGTTGTTGCTGTTGTTGCAGAGGTGCGGCAGGAGCAGCCGGTGGTGGTGGTGCAAAACGCGAAAGCAATTCAGCAAACTTGTTATCGAGCTGTGTTTCAAACGTCTTCTCCATGCCATCTATCTTCTCCATGGCCTCTTCAAATCTGTTTATCACATCTTGCACCTGTCCATTCATCATTTGCTGAAACGTATCATGAAGCTCCTTGTTCGTCAAGTTCTCCCAGTCAGTCTCGTCGGCTTGTGATCCTGGCATGGTTAGCAGCAATAGAAACACACAAGAATATGATCCTACAGACTACTAACAAGTGGTGGTGGTGGCGGGTGTCACAAATCCATCAAGCAAATCTCAAATTCTTACCAGTTCTTACCCAGCAGCAGGCGGTGATCGGCAACCGTTGTAGTCAAAAACTCTCAAAAGCTTGGATAGAGCAATTGCCAGGGAGAGTCAAACGCACGACGTAGATGTATGTGGAGCTGGGAAGGCTTATAGTATGGTAGCAAAAAGGGTCAGCAATAATCAATTCAGAGATGCAAAGTTGAATAAACGCTCAACGACAGTACTGTGCTGGTCCTAGGCTAGACCGTGCTAGAGACGCGAGCCTAGAACACTAACAAAATCACGGCGCTGCACGTAAATAAGGGAAAAGCACACTCTGGAACTTTTTTTTTTCGCTCCTTTTTTTTGCGCTCCTCTTTTTTTTTGCGAAAAATCACTATAATGGCGAGTGTCTCAAAACTCTTCCCTCGTCAAACTGATAGGATGGGCACGAAATTTTTTTTTTTCACTTTTTTTTCGGAAATCAGGGCAGCGACGACGAAAAAGTGCGACAAAAAATCACTATGATGGCACGTGGCTCAAAAGACTCAGAAAAGCCTAAAAATAGGATAGGGAAAAAAATTTGCCCGTGAAAATTTTGGCCTAAAAACTGCCCGGGGGTCTCCAGACTTTTTTTTTCCGAGACCTACGCAGGCAAGGAAACACGAATCAGAATTTAGATTGATCTCAAGAACAAACCTAATATGAGAAGAACTCGGATTGGTGGTGGATATATGGTTGTGGTATATGGCAGCGGTGGTGGTATATGGTAGCGGTGGTGGTATATGGATACAGATTGGTGGTGGTATATGGATATAGATTGGTGGTGGTATATGGATATGGATTCAGAGCGGTGGCGGATAAGCAAAAGTGGTAGATGGGCGATGATGATGGTGCGGCGGCGGCGTGACAACTTATGACCAGAACTCGAAACTCTAAAAGACTAGACTCTAAGACCAGCAACTTGACACGATGATGCAACCGCAAATTCAACAAAGCAAAAACCCTAAAAAGATTATGCAAAGGCTCAGATTGGTTCGGATATGATGAACTAACCCTAATTTTTTTTTCTGGCTTTTTCGTGGACTGTAGGTATGAAGAACAGACTCGATCTAATCTACGAAAAACTGTAAAATCTCACCGAGCAACCTGGAAATCTAATACCACTTGATAGAGGCTAAGGTGTCCCGATGTTTCGATGAGATGGTGGCTATCGTTTTCTGTGGGAGTCGACCTTGACGATCCGACTACGAACGTGCGAGACGTCGCGCCTTAGCAATCGCTAAACCAACTTCCGAGGGTTATTGACCACGCCGGAGCACGATCAACCTGACCACGAGGGTCTGTTTCCTGCGAGCAAACGAAGAACAAGCAAGAAACTGAGATTGCAATCGGGATATTGCGAATATAAGATGAAAGCTTTATTGATCAAGGTGGGGTTCTGTGACGTCTTGGTCTGGTCGTTGGACACAAACGAAGTACGCGAAGTTGCAGCTATGGCGAACTTTTAATCTAAACAAAACCCAAAGTCTAAACGACGCCCTAAGGGCTGTATATATGGAGGAAGAGGGGGGAATTTCGTGGCCCTTGAGGGTGGGGTCCGAAACCAACCCTAACTCTTGTTTCCCCACACATACGGACTCTAAAAATAGCCTATACTTAAGTATTTCGAAATTACATGGGCCTGGCCCATTAATAAGGTGACGCAGCACCTAGAATAGCCTATGGACGAATATTATGAAGTGGCATCTTGTATATTTCGTCCAAGGCTTCATGCACTCCTTATGGCGGCTTCAAAGTCCTGAAATCATCACTTGTAACTCCGTTCTTGATCCCCTTGCGCATGCCATCAACTCCATGCGTGTTCTTGCTCCAATGTTCATCCTTCTCCAAGCTAGGCCCTTCATTTGTAAGCAAAACAAATGTATCCAATTTAGGCAGCATCATAATCTCATGAACATTAGAATCATTACCAAAAAACGAAAGTACCTGGTAATTTAATTGGCGTGCGCGAGCTCTAGTAATTGGTCCAGTATATATAACAGTAGGGGCTGTGGGTGTAACAATGGTATTGATGTCCTCATCATATGTGCTTTTTTAATATGAATCACTTTATGCAGAAGATCTGAGTTCAAAAAGATTGCACGACACCACAAACATTTGATATTTTTTATCATGGCCTAGGTTTGGTGGGCGAGCTCACTGTCGTCCGCCTTGAGGTCGTGCTTCCCTCTCCCTCCTCTTTCTTTGTTTGTGTGTGTGTGCGCACGCGTGTGTGACTGATTTCGTTAACCGTGTTGCAGCTGGTCCGTTTCAGAGTACGGCCCTTCATTCGTGCCGCCCGTTCTCTCTGCCGAAGTCGTGGTTGTGTGGACGCGGCTATAATCAAAGGGTCGTCGCCAGCGTGGCACCGGCGCCTCCCTTCCCTCTCCCCGGGAGCTGGAAGGTACTGTCTCGGGCTTCCCAGATCTGTTGGATCAAAAATTGCAAGTGATGGAATCAAATTTTGTTGGATCAGAAATTGCGGTTGATGGAATTAAAACTTGGATGTGATCAAATTAGGTATTGCTTGAGCTAAAAGTTGAATGTTTGTCGACTCGATTTGTAGTTCAGCACGTCAAAATTGTGGTGGATTGTGTGGTATAGTTTACATATTTGAAAATGTTGTTGAATTTTCAGAGAGGACCATGGCATACTGATTACTGAAAGGAATTTGTGAGTTCCTGCACGATGCATCTCCAGCATTTCTTGTGCAGATCGGTTCCTACTCATATTTCCCCCTTGCATAGCAATCAACTTATTTTAGGAACATTAATATCATCATTGGCCTATGAATTTATAACATACTTTCCTGCTTTACAGTTCTGGTGAACATCCTTTTTAAATATTTTTGTTTCTTGAAACCTCGAAACAGTAGTTTAAATTCTTTTCCATGAATCAGCGAGTTGCTGCCTTGGTGATGGTAATTAGTCATGGATAGTTGTCATTCTAAAGTTGCTTGGTTCAGATATCTACTTTTTGGCAATGATTTTGCCTGTTTTCTTCCTGTTCAAAATATACCATTTGGTAGTGACTAGGTTCAAAGATAATGACCTGTCCTATGTTGTGTTTGTCGTTTTAACAGTAGGAACCTGCTATTGAGTTATTTTACTGGCTTAATTTGGCCTCTCTGCAGCATCCAGTAGCTTTTGTCTGAAGATTTTCACCATTTCTAAATACTACGTACTTGTCGCTATGTAATAAAACCATACATCCAGCCGCTGCCCACGGGATATTCCCAGCCACCAATCTTGGTTATGCTCAAATTATGCACCAGATATTCCCAGTCACCAATCTTGGTTATGTGAGCACTCTTTGACCTATTATTTAAATGAAATCATCCTGAAATTCCTGATCTCATTAAGCCATCATACCAGGAGGAAAAAATGTGTTTAATTGGCAGGGTTAGGGACCTCTGAAGTAAGATCCTAGGCCGTAGTTTTGTTTTCCTGTCTCTTACAAAATTATGAAAAAAAGTTGGTTACAACAGCAAAGGATTAATTAATTTATTTCCTCTTGGGATAGTCAGCTTAGAGGAAAGCTTGGTCATTGCTTCACACAATTGATATTGGACTGCACATATTTAAACACCACAGGTGCAGCAGATTCAGAAAATCCATGTCTATGTAAAACCCTGTTTAGGTTATTGAGTTCTTGCTAGCTTTAGGGTCCATACTTTATTGACGTGATGTTGTATTTGTAGATTTTCAAGTGCAATCTTCTTCAAGAAAGCTCAATATGCAGGTTAGTCGTCATTTGGTCAAACAACATTTGCACCAATGTTTTGTTCGTGTAATGACACATATTTCCAGCATCACATGAATAAACCCAATTGATATTTGAGATGGGATGCACGGCTGTACAATATTTTCCCGCATATCTACTCCTGTAACCACCTGCCAACCATACCTTTCACTATTTTTTTGAATGCAAATCAAGTACGTTCTTAAGCCTTTTTCTTTTGTAGAAAATCCTAAGCAAGGCAGGTATCTATACAGCAACAAGTTTCTGCAAAATAGGAATCGAAGAGTACCCTCATTCTAGTCCTTGAATTGTTTATTTTCTATATTATTTGGCTTCCGTAGTTCAGATGCAGTCGAACAACATAGATTGTTTTTGCTTGCTTGTGGCGACGTAAGTATATGGTTCGCTCTGAAATATTAGTACTTTTGAGCTTACAGAGCACTATATATGAGTATATGTTTGGCTAGTGGTTCCCTTCAGGATACATGTGCTAGGTTTCAATATACGTCTTTGTTGCCTTGCTTGATTTGTTAGGCGTCTCATTTTTTTCTCTGTCTCGCAAGGTATAATAGGCAGAGGCAAATAAAAAATCTACGCCATAAAGTGATCCACACTGTAACTATGATACGTATAGAATTGTCAGTTTAAAGCTTGCCCTGAAAGGAAGCATTCTACTTTATGCTCTTCGCTTATTATCTCTGTAAAATCTTAAGATTTTGGAGGGAGTTCAACAATGCTGCAGGTGCTTGTGTCCATTCAGGCTCTCATTTTGAATGAGAAGCCATACTTCAATGAGCCGGGATATGCAGGCTCTGCGAATACCGCAACTGGACAACAACATTCTATAGAGTACAACAAGACCACATTTCTGCACTCCTGTAGGACTATGTTGTATTCACTTAGAAGACCTCCGGAGGTAATGTTTCGCTATATGTACCTACAGTTCTGGCTGAAGGTGCAAAAACAAAATAATAGTCCATCTCTTGTACTTTTAACACATGCTGAAATAAGAAACTTACTCGTGACATGATAGACTATTAAAGATTAGCCCTTTTATTTTCTCAGATTTCTGGATCTTCTCTTGGTTTACTGCATTTGCTGCTGTTTACTTGAATATGCTATAAAGGTTTGTTTCAATGTTCTAAAACACAGTGGCTGGAATGCACTTGGTCACCCCCACCTTGTAGTGGAGTATGGGTGGGCCTTTGGGCTTGTTTCAGTTTAGGCCCAAATAAGCAGCCAGCCTGGTAACCTGACTAAGGCAACGCCTATTTATTGTGGTTAATCATGTTGCATACTCTTTTTTTTCGTAATCTTAGTCGGCAAGGGCACATGGATACGTAGTATGCATACTTGACTGAATGACTGGAGTTTTAGAACATTCTTGTATGTTTTAATTTAATTTTGCAACATGACAGCCCTCGTTTGTAGTTACCAGACAGTTAAGTAACATAGTACTCTATTATCTACTACTTTTTAGTAACCTTCCTTTGTTGTTGGCTCTACTTGCTGGATGTCAGTAGAAATGGTCACACAAAAACAAATTGATGGAAATGGGATTTGCTGGATGTACTTATGATTTCTAGGCTTCTATATTGTTAGTGATACGTTCCTCTTGGCGTCATCTAGGTCTTTAGAGAATGACTGAAAATTGTCTTACATCCTGTTACATCAAATGAAGTAACTTGAAATTTTCGAATGATAAATTAACAGGGGCTTTTGAGCATATAACACATCGGTAGAAACATTTCCTTGGAGAAAATGGGTAACTTAATCATAGGCGTTATAGCAAATACTAAAAATTACATGTTGCATCCTTTGGTCTTTTGCTTAGATGAAGATTATGTTCAGGGAACATTAAATGCAAAGTGTCTACTCCAGGCTGTCACCAGCACAGTGTAACTGAACATGGAAACATCAAGCACACAGATCTGGTTTTCCTATGCCTAGGTGTCTTCTCCTTTAGTCTGTTCCTGCTTCATTGGTACTTATAGTCTTATAGGAGTCTGATTCTCAAATTGGCTAAGAAGCAGGGCTTAAATTGGCTAATAAGCAAGGCTTCTCTGGTTGTATGAACCAGCATTACATTTGAAACTTAATCAAGTTAACAGTAGATGTAAAGGATTTTTTTTCTGTCATGTTTGTCAAAATGGTGCATGACACATATCATGCTCATTGATATGCGCGTGGTTACAGTTACTGTACTGATTACAAAATCACCCAGGCTCTGTCATGAGAAATATAAGATAACAAAAGACAGTTGGTTACTTCTCTCCGATTTCACATGGATAGTTGGATTTTGGGGTACATGTGTAGTTTTAGTTCTGTAACTTTGGTTTGATTGACTCCATGGTTAGTTGTTCGCACACTGTTGGATGCTTAGTTCAGTTAAAAATATAATGCCGTATGAGTATAAGAATACTAACGAGCTTTCGATAATGCTAGAGCTGCAGTAACAACTAAGGATCCGATATATAATAACATCATGAAAGGGGCACGGAGCGGCGATCCAATATACACCGGCGATGAAGGTATATTCATATACAATATGTATATGGTACCATCATCTCGGGCTTCCTCGGACTTCCTGTTTGACCTTTGTGCCTATTCATATAATGATGTGATTCGACACGCTGATTGCCTTTTTATCCACTGATTTTTCTTTTCTCCCTTTTTATGATTAAATTTTCAGGAAAATACCACTGTATGATTATATAGGTTTAACTCCAGTTCACATTCTTTACTTTTTCAAGTGCATGCTATGGTTCATATAATAACTCCATTTCTTTATATTTCACTTTGTCAAGTGCATGCTATGGTTCAGAGAAAAATTCAGTTTTCAATTATAATTCAGTGATGTTCTCACCTTAGATTTTATTTTGCGTAATTGTAGGAAGTGGGGATGGACATTCGTGGATTTGCCGTCCCTGATTTGCTTTGTGGAGGTATTATCTTTCATAATGTGTTGTTAACATATCTCTGGAATAAGTTCTTATGTTCAGTACATATAGTTTGGTTGATTATCTTTTAGGGGCCTTCTTTGGAAAGGCTTCGACAGACTGTTTGAATTACTGCCTTATTAGGTTAATAGAATTTGAACATGTGACTTTATCTTTGTGTCAACCATACAAAGGAGTTAGTGACCTGTTCTTAATGATATATAAAGGAGTAGGCAGTAGTGCATGGTAATAATAAAAAATGCATCATGTGTATGTGCAGGACACATGCCCATGATTCATAATGATTTGCGACAGTCTTAGAAGAAAATTTCCCATTGCTTTCATCCCCCTTTGAGTGTCAATTGCAAAGTTCATCCGTTGGTGAAAGGAAACTGTACTCTTCTTTGTTTTAGTGCTCTGCCTCCCTGCTTCTATGACAGAATGGCATGGCTTCGTGTACAATAAATGTTCTCTCCTCTTGCAGCCCATGTATTACCATTGACAGGGTTTGTCTACACTTATCTTTAAGGCTACAACCGGGAGTCTCATAGGTGTGTGAAGATGATCTAGGGCATTGCTTTGTTAGGAGTTCACTTATGTACAAGAATGGCATGTTCTTTCACGTGTAATATATTGTGGTTTTTTCTACTCAACACCACCTGGACCATGTATCATTGTAACCTGCTCTATGGTTTGGATCTGAGCACTGGACCATGGTGCTGGACAGGGCACGACGCCCTAAGACCGCTCTTTGGAATTCCAATATACTTAGATAGATAGAAGTGAAAGTTGAGGACCAACATGTATGTTGTATCGTGGATGTCCCCCTTCATAGCATTGTTTTATGAAATGCACTAACACTCCGAGAAGTGTTTCTGAGTATATTTGTATATTTGTTACAACAAGTATGCTTTGGTATGAAATTTGCCAATATCGTGTGATGAACCTTGATGTTTAGTACTGAATCATTAGTAAGTGTTTACTAACCTCCTTTTTTAGATGTTACCTTTGTAGTGAAGTTGTTTTTGGTATAACTTTAGCCTATGTTGGGTAGCTACCTTGCTTATATATGGATGTGCGGACGAGACTTGCCTGCTCCCCCGGCGTGTGCCCATCCGTGCTCCTGCGTACGTGGCTTGATTTGATTGGAACAAAATAAGGCTCCGGCCCCACCTCCTTAAAATCAGGGGGAAGATGATTAGATTAGAAAGAAAAGAGGGGAAAAAACCGTAGGATGAAGTGGGAGCACGGATGGGAGCATGGGGAGGGAGCAGGCAAGCCGGATCCTGGATGTGCTGCAAACTTTGTTTCAGATTAGGACATTGCTCTCTCATGTCGCGCTCTTAGTATTGAACTTAATGGAAGTGGTTACCTTTCATGGTCTCGTGACTCGATGTCTTTTATTAGAAGTGAATGTTTCTTCTTTCTTTTATTTTGTTGTCCTATTTGAATATGTACGCTAAACCATGATTACACTTGCTTGACCACATTGTTAGGACCGGCACCCTGCCGATCTAGCAGGTATTCGCTCACACACCTTGTGTGGCATGAGCAGGGGGCAGCCCACATGGACTGTGCGGGGCGAACAGTAGAATAGCCCACACGTGTGGGCGCCGCTACTTCGTGCCACACACCCAACAAGTACTCACCACCCCGCGCGTGTGGCACAAGCAAATATGCACACACGTCCTGGCGCAGCTATAATAGGTACCCACGAAATGACGATTTAGTTGTCATCGGGATAACAGATGTAATTATCTGGGATGACAAATATGGTTGTAAAAGCATGGCAATTTTCTCTGTTTTGCTTAACTATAGTTGCCATGTCTAATTTAAGGTAGTTGCCGCGTGTAATCAAACCATAGTTGTCGTGCGTGATTAACTACTTGCCACATATGGTCAAACAATAGTTGTCATATGTGTTTACCTAGTTGCCACGTGTGGTTAATCACAGTTGCCATTTATGTTTACCTGATTGCCACGTATGCGCAACTGCAGTGGCCGTCTAGCAAACGAATCATAGTTGCCATGTGTGTTTACCTAGTTGCCATGTACGCGCAACTGCAGTTGCCATCCAACAACGTACGACTGTCATGTAGGCAAAAAGCAGTTTGCCCACACGCGCGTGGACTAGGTGATGGTTGTGTGGGCAAAAACTAGTTCGCCCACACAACGCAGCTGGAAACTGCGTGTTGTGGGGCGTGTGGGCGACCTCTCCAACGCCCACATCGGCCTTGTCCTGCGTGGCACGCGAAAACTGCCTCGGTGTGTCAAGATTCGTGCAAACTTAACTGGACGATGATTCAGGCGTGTGGGCGAATTGCAATGTTGCCACACGTGTGGGCGTTAGTGTTTTCGTAAAAAAATCACCCAACTGATTCCTAATATGCATCGCTTGACAACACGACGTTGCACTCTACTGTGTAGCACCTAACACTAAAGCGTCATATCTGTGCAGCGTCTAGCTGTAAGAAGTTGCACAATATAGTGCAGCGCCTTGCTGTCAGACGATGCACAAAAAAGTTGGCGGTGTGAAATATTTTAAGAACAGTTTAGTGTATAAAATAATTTCGCTTTAAGATCAAATTTGTCAATTTGCCGATTCACGAACCCAAAGGCCACGTGTGGCTCATCCCCGCTCACGAGTGCCTATGCATTGCAGTTGGAATCAAAACTTGCCATGTTTATAATATAGTGGATGATGCGGAGCATCCCAAGGCCATCGCCATGGACCCAACTACATCTCCTACGACCTCTCTTGGACCCATGACACGAGCACGTGCAAGAGCCCTCGAAACCGAGATGACATCTCTCCTCTCACATTTCCACTTTGATGCACATGAGACATGGCTACTATCTTATACGGACACTTTGTGCATTCTCAGGTATCATGGAGAAGAAGAGGAGGAAAATGGACATGAAGACGGAGACGAAGAAGAAGAACTGCTCAAAGTCTCCAGGCTCTGAACGACCGACGAACCCCGGACGTCCGACGACCTCCAGGCTCCGGACGTCCGGCCTCCTCCGGACGACCGACACTACCACACTCGAGCCAAAACAGACGGACACCCGACGCCACCCGGACGACCGACCCCGACCGGACGTCCGACCGAAGACCACCCGAACCGAATCTACGGACGTCCGACAGGCACCGGACATCCGGACCCTCGTGAGCCTCCGGACGACCGGTGACTCCCGGACGTCCGATGCCTGTGCACCGTTTCGTGTTGGGCCGCAACCCATGTACCCCTTCGCCCTCTCTTTTGCACTAGGACTATATATACTCCACCTCGTCCAACTTTCTAGGGTTAGCGTTGGTTTAGCTCATTTTGAGAGATAGAGCTTCGCTCATCCACGTCGGATCTACTCCTCGTGAGAGACCGCGGCCTCTTTGGAGAATATCCCTTTGGATTCAAGACCTCCTTATGGAGAAGAACATCAAGACCTCCTCACGGAGAAGACCGTTACCTTTGTATCGTCCTTGATTGATTGTGTACCGTGTGAACCCTATGTATTCGAGGATCTAGCACATGTGTAACTTGTTCTTGTTGGTTTAGTGTCTCCCTTGTGTTTCCCCCGTGTTTTCCCTCGTTTCCCTCCTCGTGTTCTTCGTGTTCATCGCGGGATCCGCTCCTCTCATGAAAGATCGGGTTATAGGGTTCCTACCCTACATCATCTTGGTATCATGAGCCACGTTGATCACGATTTCGGAGCATCCCCGTTGTGTTTCTAGCCTTGTTTTGTTGTTTTTCGTCCTAATTCGAAAATTTCCACACAAAAATAGCCCCCAATTTTTTTGTGATTTGTTAGTGTGTTGAGATTTTTTGGTTTGGATCCATGGATTTTGCTTTGTTTTGAGTAGATCTAGCTTTTCCTCCCTTTCCCCACCCCTTTCCATCCACAAGATCCTCCGGATTTGACCATTTTTGCCATCTCCACCTCGAACCCTAGTTGTTCATCCCGTGCCCGATTTTCGCCCAGGCACCGGACGTCCGACCCAGCCCGGACGTCCGACGACCGGACGACCGGCCTAGCCCAGACGTCCGACCGACCCTGATGAAACTGAATTTTTTCAGTATAGTGACCACCATCGCTCCACATTTCCGCATACGCACTCCTACCACCGATACACCATCACCACTTCCGCATACCACCACCATTTCGATCGTTTTGCACTTCGACACATGTTGCCACTTCGAGCTTTGAGAATTTGAGTTGCGGTTCCGTATCCTTTTGTGTTTCGGCTATCTAGGTACGGTTCAACATCAACATCAGCGCCGGTCATTTTCGCCACGGACGCGTCATCAACAACGACCACCTCGACTACACATTGGTATTCGTGCCACCATTTTGACACCATATCGGAAGCAAGAACGGTAACCTCGTCTTGGTGTTGGACATATCACTCTTGCCATTACATTGATAGCCATCATAGCCTTACTCCTTTGTGTTGCTTACCCATCGAGACTAGCCATTGAGTATTGCCGGCAACAAGACTTGTGCACATTAGTGATCATACTTCCCATAGCATACATACATCATTGTTGCATATATTGGTATCATCTCTTGTGTCACAAAGTTGTCATCGCATACACATTTGCTATCTTGGTTCGTCAAGCATAGCATAAGAAAAGAGCTCCAACATCAAAGAGCCAAACAAGCTTTTAAGCAAAGAGGACAGATAAGCAAAGAGCTTTTAAGCAAGAACCATAGCATCATACAACATTAAGATTGTCATACTCGATCATCTTGGATCATATCATAGAAACACCTTGCATAGAGCATACTTGGGATAGAAGTCGTTGCATTTTTGCTAAGTAGGTTGTGCACAAGTTCTTGTATCCGCCGATTGTGCAATCGTGCTAGCGTCTCTCTAGTGTTGTGCAACACGAGCATTTTTGTGGATTCCACATTTTGGCTCATCCTTGGTTGCACGACCCCACTTATCTTTTTGCGTGTGTGTTTCCGTGTCCTTATATGCTTGGTCTACTTGTTACATTGCATCTTGCGAATCTTTTCCAACATTATTGAAGCTCACTTACGATTGCATCAAATTTTGTGCCACCATCCTAACCAAGCTCCACCATAAGCTTTTACTTGTGTAGGTGTGAGAAACCAACAAGAGCTAGTACCAATTGTGCTATTTCCTTGTCCTACATTGGAGTGATCATCGATCCACTTTCAACTTCGATCAAGGTACATTTGGTATTCGTTCTTCTCTTTCTACCACTCACATTGTGTATCTTGGAATGATGGATAGGCCAAGTACTTCTACCAACCCACTCTTCATTGAGCACGACGACATGAACTCCTACGTCACCAAGAGTCGCCTCTTTGGTGCACAACGTGCTTTGCATCAAGAGGAACAAGCCATGAGTGAACGCATCGACAACCTCGCCGTCGACTTGCGACTCTCCGAGCAACGTACAAGGGACTACTTCGACCACAAGCTCGATGATCACAAGCAAGAGAATGACACAAGGATGGACGAGATTCGCGCTTTGTTGCTCAACCGCTCTTCTTCCACTTCGTCTTCATCAAGAAGGACTCGCTCAAGCCGACACTCCGACTTCACCCTCTCCGGCTCAAGTACACTGACGTCGAACACTCTTCGCCGTGCCGCGCGCAACGATCATCAAACAAGCCTCAATCCCCTACGCGACACTGACTCTCAAGAGCGCCGACAACGTCAAACTCAAGAGGCCTTTGCGCTAGCACGAGAACGGCAACGACAATGCCAACATGAAGAGGAAGAGCGAGTGCGTCTACACCAAGTTGCACAAGACGCCGAGGCACAATGACAATAAGAACAACTCCGTGAAGCTCAAGCACTTGCGGCACAACAAGCCCTCCAAGATTCAAGTAGAGCCGTAGCCAACCGAGGCCGACAAGCTCAAGAACAAGAAGAAGCATTTCGCGAAGAACTTCATGAACGACGACATCAAGCTCCCGTGCACCGTCACGTCCCTCAGGTTCCTCCTCGAGCTCGACAAGCTCCCCCACAAGCTCGCCAAGAACATCAAGTTCATCAAGAGCATGAAGAGAATGGACATCCTCCACGACAATTCCATCATGAGGTTGACAACCCTCCTCACCAAGAGCGACACGAGCTTGACAATCATCTACAACACGGGCGTCATCATCCCCGACCCCAACACAATGAAGAGCAACGCTACGGAAAGCTCAAGTTCACCATGCCCAAGTTCAATGGAAGCAACGAACCCGAAGAGTACCTTTCATGGGCATTGAAGGTCAACAAAATCTTCCGTTTGCACAACTACGACGAAGAGAAGAAGATCGCGATGGCATCCCTTGAGTTCCAAGACTATGTCCTCATTTGGTGGGAACAAGTCATAGAGCGCCAAGAGGCAAGAGGTGAACCACCCATCACTACTTGGGCGCAAATGAAGGATGTCATGAGAGCACGCTTCGTGCCTACCTACTACAACCGCGACCTCTTCAAGAAACTCCAACTACTCAAGCAAGAAACCAAGAGCGTTGAAGAGTACTACAAGGAGATGGAGATTGCCATGATAAGAGCCAATGTCACGGAAGACTATGAGCAAACAATGGCACGTTTCTTGAATGGACTCAACCATCCTATCAAGAAGATCGCCGACTTCCAACCATACTCGAACCTCATCGAGCTAGTGCATCAAGCTACCAAAGCGGAACGCCAAGTGCAAGATGATTTCAAGTATGCCAAGTACTCATCCAAGTCCTACGGCTTCTCCAACAACCAAGCTTTAACGACTCCAACTCCGACTGCAAAGCCTTCTACTAGCAACATCGACAAGTCGAGTTCCAAGAAAGCTTCATCAACTCCAAGTCATCCTCCTACTACAAGCAACTTCAAGCCGAGAGCTTCATCATCATCCACTCCATTCGATGAGACCGTCAAGACAAGTTCCTTCAAGTGCTTCACATGCGGAGGCGGAGGCCACAAGTCATATGAGTGCACCAACAAGCGGACCATGATCCTCAACGACGACGGCACTTACGACTCAATGAATGAAGAAGAAATGGACGACATCGAGCAAGTAGCCATGCACCGGCAAGTGAACGATGAAGAGGAACAAGTCGTTTGCGATGAAGATTCAAGTCCCGCTCTCGTTGTCTCCAAGGTCTCGACTCTCCAACATCACCAAGAAGAAGACCAACGATGACACATATTCCACACCAAGGCCGGCATCAATGGACGATCCGTCAAGGTTATCATCGATGGAGGGAGTTGTCATAATCTAGCAAGTGAAGAACTTCGCTCCAAGCTCCAATTGCCCAAGATGAAGCACCCACATCCATACAAAGTGCAATGTCTTAGTGACTCCGGCACTATCCAAGTCGAGCATCAAGTACAAGTCTCCTTCAAAATTGGCGCCTACGAAGACACCTTAGAGTGCGACGTCGTTCCAATGACCGTTTGTCATCTTCTCCTTGGACGCCCATGGCAATTTGATAGAGGAGTCATCCACAACGGCCGAATGAACCACTACATCTTCAAGATGAAGGGCAAGGAATACGTACTTCGTCCCATGTCTTCAAGTCAAGTTGTCACCGATAAGCAAGCCACCCATCGTGGAGATCATAGTGAGAGAGTGAGCCACCAAAAAGAGAGTGATCGCCACAAGCCCAAACCGAACACCTCCACGATGAGCGAAAAGAAGAACTTAGTCCTGTTTGCCACCAAAAGTGAGATAAGAGGGGTGTGTGAGAACCCATCTAGTGTCCTACACTACGTCCTTGTGTGCAAGGACAATGCACCACAAACTAACACTTCTCACACTCTTCCTCTAGTGTTGTCTTCTCTTTTGCAGGAATTTCATGATGTTTTCCCCGACGAGCTACCTCCGGGACTACCTCCACTACGAGGCATTGAGCACCGCATCGACCTCATCCCCGGAGCACCGCTTCCGAACAAAGCTCCCTACTGCGTCATCCCCGAAGAAACCAAAGAAATACAAAGGCAAGTAAAGCATCTCATAGACCATGGACATGTGCGTGAAAGTTTGAGCCCTTGTGCCGTCCCGGTCATTCTTGTGCCAAAACGAGACGGTAGCTTTCGCATGTGCTCCGATTGTAGACCTATCAATGCTATCGCCGTTCGCTATAGGTATCCCATTCCACGCCTTGACGATATGCTTGATGAACTTAGTGGTGCCACTATCTTTTCAAAAATTGATCTTAAGAGTGGTTACTATCAAATCCGCATACAAGAGGGTGATGAATGGAAAACCGCTTTCAAAACCAAGTTTGGCTTGTATGAGTGATTAGTCATGCCTATGGGTCTCTCGGAAGCACCGGGTACTTTTATGCGTCTTATGAATCATGTCTTTCGCCCTTACATTGGTATATTTGTTGTGATCTACTTTGATGATATCCTTGTTTTTAGCAAATCTCTTAAAGATCATGTCATCCATGTTCGAACCATTTTACAAACTCTTCGAAAAGAGCACCTCTATGCTAATATGGAGAAATGCCTTTTTGGCGCTGACAAGCTCGTTTTCTTGGGTTTTGTTGTTTCTTCTAAGGGTGTTCATGTTGATGAGTCCAAGATCCATGCTATTAAGACTTGGCCACAACCAACCAATTTGCAACAAGTGCGTAGTTTTCTTGGTCTTGCGGGTTTCTATCGTCGCTTTGTGAAGGATTTTAGCACCATTGCTTCACCTTTGCATGCGTTGAGCAAGAAGAACGCGCCTTTTGTTTGGGGACCATCCCAAGATACCGCTTTCAATGAACTTAAGAATTTGCTTACTCATGCTCCTGTGCTTGCTTTACCCAACTTTGACAAACCTTTTGAGATTCATTGCGATGCTAGTGGTAATGGCATAGGAGGCGTGTTAACGCAGGAGAAGCGCCCCATAGCTTACTTTAGTGAGAAACTCTCCGGCGCGCAACTCAATTACCCCATCTATGACAAAGAGCTATATGCTTTAGTCCGCGTTTTGCATGAATGAGAACACTATCTTCGCCCACATGAGTTTATCATTCATACCGATCATGAAACGCTCAAGTATCTTAAGGGCCAAACCAAGTTGAACAAGCGTCATGCTAAATGGAGTGAATTTATTGAGTCTTTTCCTTATGTCATCAAGTACATTAAGGGTAAGGAAAACATTGTGGCGGATGCCCTCTCCCGCATATGCATGCTTGTAACTCAACTTGAGCTATATGTAATTGGCATTGAGCATATCAAATACTTGTATGAGCATGACCCTACCTTTGCTACTCCTTATGCCAAGTGTTTGATGCATACTTCTTGGGAACGCTATTACATCAAAGATGGATATCTTATGAGAGCTAACAAACTTTGCATCCCCGAGTCTTCTCTTCGTTTGTTGCTTTTGCAGGAATCTCATGGAGGAGGCTTAATGGGACATTTCGGATGCGACAAGACGTTCGCTACGCTCTCGAAGAACTACTTTTGGCCCAAGATGTTTCGGGACGTCAATCGCTTCACCAACCGATGCTCTACATGTCGCAAAGCTAAGTCCAAAGCTCAATCTCATGGCCTTTATATGCCTCTACTAATTCCATATCAACCATGGGAAGACATTAGCATGGACTTTGTACTTGGTTTGCCTAGGACTCGAAATGGGAAAGATTCGGTATTTGCCGTTGTGGACCATTTCTCAAAAATGGCACATTTTATTCCTTACAACAAGATAGACGATGCTTCACATGTTGATAATCTCTTTTGTAGGGAAATATTGCGTCTACATGGAGTTCCAAAGACGATCGTCTCGGACCGCGACGTCAAGTTCCTTAGCTACTTTTGGAATACCCTATGCGCCAAGCTAGGAGTCAAGCTACTCTTCTCTATGGCATATCATCCACAAACCGACGGCCAAACGGAAGTTATGAACCGCACACTCTCCGCTCTACTTCGGGTACTCATCAAGAAGAACATCAAGGAGTGGGAGGAGTGCCTACCTATCGCCGAGTTCGCCTACAACCGAGCAAGCCATTCAACAACCGGCAAGTCCCCCTTCGAGGTCGTCTATGGCTTCAATCCTTTGTCACCATTGGACATTCTCCCTCTACCACTCCAAGAGCGCATCAATTTGGATGCAAGTGCACGTGTGACACATCTCAAGAACGTGCATGAAGATACAAGAAAGACCATCGAGCGCCAAGTTCAACGCCTTGCGACCAAGCTCAACTTCAACAAGACACCTATGGTCTTCAACATTGGTGATCTCGTGTGGCTACACCTTCGCAAGGATCGCTTTCCACAAGAACGCAAGTCCAAGCTTCGATCACGAGCGGATGGACCCTTCAAGGTGCTCGCACGATACAACGACAACGCTTACAAGATCGAACTCCCACGCGACAAGTACAACGTGAGTGACATCTTCAACGTCAAAGATCTCTCTCCCTTCCATGGTGATGAAGAATTTGATCCGAGGACGGATCTTCCTCGAGGGAGGGGAGATGATGCGGAGCATCCCAAGGCCATCCCCATGGACCCAACTACATCTCCTACGATCCCTCTTGGACCCATGACACGAGCACATGCAAGAGCCCTTGAAACCGAGGTGACATCTCTCGTCTCATATTTCCACTTTGATGCACATGAGACATGGCTACTACCTCATACGGACACTTTGTGCATTCTCAGGTATCATGGAGAAGAAGAGGAGGAAGATGGACATGAAGACGGAGACAAAGAAGAAGAACTGCTCAAAGTCTCTAGGCTCCGGACGATCGACGAACCCCGGACGTTCGGCGACCTCCAGGCTCCGGACGTCCGGCCTCCTCCGGATGACCGGCACTACCACACCCGAGCCAAAACAGACGGACACCCGACGCCACCCAGATGACCGACGCTCCTCAGACGACCAACCCCGACCGGACGTCCGACCGAAGACCACCTGAGCCGAATCTACGGACGTCCGACAGGCACCGGACGTTCGGACCCTCGCGAGCCTCCGGACGACCGGTGACTCCCGGACATCCGATGCCTGTGCACCGTTTCATGTTGGGCCGCAGCCCATGTACCCCTTCGCCCCCTCTTTTGCACTAGGACTATATATACTCCACCTCGTCCAACTTTCTAGGGTTAGCGTTGGTTTAGCTCATTCTGAGAGATAGAGCTTCGCCCATCCACATCGGATCTACTCCTCATGAGAGACCGCGGCCTCTTCGGAGAAGATCCCTTTGGATTCAAGACCTCCTTACGGAGAAGAACATCAAGACCTCCTCACGGAGAAGACCGTTACCTTTGTATCGTCCTTGGTTGATTGTGTACCGTGTGAACCCTATGTATTCGAGGATCTATCACATGTGTAGCTTGTTCTTGTTGGTTTAGTGTTTCCCCCGTGTTTTCCCTCGTTTCCCTCCTCGTGTTCTTCGTGTTCATCGCGGGATCCGCTCCTCTCGTGAAAGATCGGGCTATAGGGTTCCTACCCTACATCAGTGGAGTGGGTTCAAACTCCCAATATTGTAAATTTGGGATACATATTTTTCAAGGGTATTTTTGACATTCATATTTAGTAGGTCCGTATCTGTAACCCAAGCTCATCTGTTCATGCATGTGACCTGAATAATGGGCATTAAAACAACAAGAATTGCAACCATGTTTACATCATAATTTACTAATTTAAAAATCTAGAAAACATTAATTTTCTAAGATTATCTTTAGCAAAAGTTGACTAAGGGGCTGTTTGGTTCTAGGACTAGCATTGTCACACTTTGTCACACATTTTTGCCAAACTTGCCTAAGGTTAGTTCATCAAAATGAGAGACACAAGTTGGCAAGCCTAAGAGAATCTTGTCATACTTTTTGTGTGTATGCCATGTGGAGCCCAAATGTGGCTTGCCTAAGGTGTGGTTTGAACCAAACACTCACCTAAGTTGGCCAAACTTGCCTAACCTTAGGTGCCCAAGTGTGGCTTGCCTATGGTGTGGCTTGAACCAAACACTCACCCAAGTTGGCCAAACTTGCCTAACCTTAGGTGTGGCAACCACACTTGGGCCCCACATGGAACTTTGCCAAAAATTGCCACACCTAAGGTTAGGCAAGTTTGACCAACTTAGATGAGTGTTTTGTTCAAGCCACACTTGGGCCCCACACGGCATACACACAAAAAGTGTGGCAAGATTCCCTTAGGCTTGCAAACTTGTGGCTCTCATTTTGATGAACTAATCTTAGGCAAGTTTGCCAAAAATGTGTGGCAAAGTGTGGCAATGATAGTCCTAGAACCAAACGGTCCCTTAGTCACAAACCAAACAGCCCCTAAATGATCACAACGTGAATGTCGTCGCCACCAAGGTGCCCACACCCGGAAACCCTAATTCCATTAGTCCGAGCGATTGGCGGGAACCAAAGGAAACCTCTTGACCCTCTCTCCCAAACTTGCTTTTATTTTATTTCTGAGTAAGAGGAATCATCAACTTGTTGTTGGCTTGTTTCTATACCAAATGAAATGCTCTGCATTATCTGCCAACATGAATGTTGCAGGCATTCCGTTTCACTATATGTCTGCAACAGAACTCTTTTATCGCAATAATGCAAGTATGACACACTGATGGATGGAGTAGTACAATGGACTCTATATTCCTCTCTTGGACAAAACAATAACAAGAAAAATCAGGTGAGAAAAAATTACCAGAGGAACTAAGCTAGTTCAAATTTGTCTTACAAACAAATGCAATGCAATGCCGTAGGGTATCTCTATCTGTCACGACAAACACAATTACATATAGGAAGGATCAAACCAGACCCTCGTAGTAATAGTAAATCTGTATATATACAAGGAACACAAATCCTAATCCTATCCAAAAATAAGAAAATAGATATTGATTTGATCCATTATGTGGCAATGCTAAGTAATGAAATGTAGTGATGTAGGGTGGAACCCTAGGGCCGATCTTTCACGATTTGGAGGGGATCCCACGAAGAACACGACGAACACATGAGGGGAAACACGAGGGGAAACGAGAGAAAACACTCAAATCAATGGGACACGATCACACATGCGCTAGATTCATGAACAGAAAGAGGTCACAAAGATCCAAAGACAACAAAGGAAGGATACAAGTAGCTAGTTCATCTCCAAAAGGAGCTCTTGGATCCACTAGGGGATCTTCCCTTTCTAGGTCTTGAATCCACTTGGGATCTTCTTTGTGAAGGCCTCGACCTCGATCTCCAATGGAGTATGTATCAAGTGGATGAGCAAAGCTCTATCTCTAAAATGAGCTAAACCAATGCTAATCCTAGAAAGAGGGAGGGAGGAGGAGGAGTATATATAGTCTAAGTGGGTGAAGGGGTACATGGGCCTCGGCCCAACACGCTGTGTGCAGACAGGTGTCGGTCGTCCAGCAGCTACCGAACGTCCGGTGGCTCGTGAGGGTCCAGTTGTCCGGACTTCCGGCATTTCGGCTCGGATCAGACCGCATCGGACATCTGAAGGCGGTCGAGCGTTCGGAGGGCTCGTACTTCCATTTTTTCCATTCTATGATGTGGCAGCGGTCGTCCAGGCGCTGGGAGGTGTCAGACGTTCGGCCCGCGTCGGTCGTCCGGACGCTGTAGCGTTCGCAGGATGGCTCTTCAGGCTAGTGGAGACTCCAGGCATCGGACGTCCGGTCCAGTCCGGTCGTCCGGTGGCTGTAGGCTTTTGGCAGCTCTTCTTCTTGGTCCTTGTACTTGGTGTCCTCGTCGTCTTGTCTGTTGATGTAGATGCTCTCTCTGGCTTCCCTCTAAGTACCTGATCACACATAGGGTCTCCGCTTAAGGTAGTAGCCATGTCTCACATGTACAAAGTGGTAGTTTGGAGAGGAGAGAGTTCACCTTGGATTCGATGCCCTTGCTCCAGCTCTTGTCATTGGTCCACGTGGTGTCATGGCAAACGAAGGTAGGTCCATGGGGATGACCATAGGATGCTCCGCATCATCTCCCCCCCGGGAAAGATCCGACCTCGGCTTGAAAGCCTCATCACCATGGTAGGGAGAGAGATCCTTGACGTTGAAGATGTCGCTACGGAGTACTTGTCACGTGGGATGTCGATCTGGTAGGCGTTGTTGTTGTTGTAGCGTGCTAGCACCTTGAAGGGTCCGTCGGCTCGAGGTAGAAGCTTGGACTTGCGTTCGTTGGGGAAGCAGTCCTTGCGAAGGTGTATCCACACGAGATCTCCAATGTTGAATATCATGGATTGCTTGTTGATGTTGATCTTGGTCGCGAGGCATTGTACTGGGCGCTTGATGGTGTGCCTTGTGTCTTCGTGGACTGAAAGTGCAACTATCCCTAGGTGGTTTTGGTAATTCATAACAACATATAGCTCATTGAGCTAATGCTATTCCAAGATGATTATTTCAGGAAAGCTCAATGATTGGCATGGTATGGATGTGAAAGTGGAACCCTCAAAATGCTAAGGACAAAGGATTGGCTCAAGCTCAAAAGCTCAAGACTCTTCACTTTATATTTTAGTGATCCAAGATCACATTGAGTCCATAGGAAAAGACAATACTATCAAGGAGGGATGAGGTGTTGCTTAATGAGCCTCTTGCTTCATGTGCTTAGTGATATGCTCCAAAACCCTCAACTACTTTCCCATATCCACATATGACCTAAACCCTAAGCCAAACTCGGTCATACCGATTCCTTCTATCCGGCGCCACCGAGTTTCACTTGTCATAAGCCACTGCCAAACCCTAGCAATTCGGTTCTACCGATAGGGATCTCGGTCTCACCGAGATGGGATTGCAAACTCTCTGTTTCCCTTTCGTAACTTTTCGGTCTCACCGAAAGAGCGAATCGGTCCCACCGAGATTGCAATGTAAATTCAGTGTTTCCTTTTTGTAACTTTTTGGTCTCACCGAAAGAGCAAATCGGTCCCACCGAGTTTGCCTGACCAACTCTCTGGTTAGCTAATTACCAAAATCGGTCTCACCGAGTTTGTGTAATCGGTCTCACCGAGATTACGTTATGCCCAAACCCTAACCATATCGGTCCTACCGAGTTGCATGTTAGTCCCACCGAAAATCTCTAACGGTCACTAGGTTTACCTTTTCGGTCCGACCGAGTTTGTTGATTCGGTCCCACCGAGATTGGAAAACTGTGTGTAACGGTTGGATTTTGTGTGGAGGCTATATATACCCCTCCACCACCTCTTCATTCGTGGAGAGAGCCATCAGAACACATACACAATTCCAACTCATATGTTCTGAGAGAGAACCACCTACTCATGTGTTGAGATCAAGACATTCCATTCCTACCATATGAATCTTGATCTCTAGCCTTCCCAAGTTGCTTTCCACTCAAATCTTCTTTCCACCAAATCCAAATCCTATGAGAGAGAGTTGAGTGTTGGGGAGACTATCATTTGAAGCACAAGAGTGAGGAGTTCATTACCTACACACCATTTGTTACTTCTTGGAGAGTGGTGTCTCCTAGATTGGCTAGGTGTCACTTGGGAGCCTCCGACAAGATTGTGGAGTTGAACTAAGGAGTTTGTAAGGGCAAGGAGATCGCCTACTTCGTGAAGATCTACCGCTAGTGAGGCAAGTCCTTCATGGGCGATGGCCATGGTGGGATAGACAAGGTTGCTTCTTCGTGGACCCTTTGTGGGTGGTTGCTTCTTCGTGGACCCTTCGTGGGTGGAGCCCTCCATGGACTCGCGCAACCGATACCCTTTGTGGGTGGAGCCCTTCGTGGACTCGCGCAACCGTTACCCTTTGTGGGTTGAAGTCTCCATCAACGTGGATGTAGGATAGCACCACCTATCCGAACCACGGGAAAAACATCCGTGTCTCCAATTGCGTTTGAATTCTCCAAACCCTTCCCTTTACATTCTTGCAAGTTGCATGCTTTACTTTCCGCTGCCAATATACTCTTTGCATGCTTGCTTGAATTGTGTGATGATTGCTTGACTTGTCCTACAATAGCTAAAATCTGCCAAGAACTAAAATTGGGAAAAGGTTAAGTTTTTATTTGGTCAAGTAGTCTAATCACCCCTCCTCTAGACATACTTTCGATCCTACATGGACCTTCTTGAGATAGCTCGCTCGTGCGCTCGCGTCCATGTTGATGCGCTCTTGTAGTGGTAGTGGTAGAATGTCCAATGGGGACAATGGGTTGAAACCGTAGACGACCTCGAAGGGGGACTTGTCGGTAGTTGAATGTCTTGCGCGGTTGTAGGCATACTCGGCGATGGGTAAGCACTCTTCCCACTCCTTGATATTCTTCTTGATCAACACGCATAGGAGAGTAGATAGCGTCCGGTTCATGACCTTCGTTTGGTCGTCGGTTTGTGGATGGTGTGTCGAGGGGAATAGGAGCTTGATTCTGAGCTTGTCTCATAGTGATACGTCTCCAACGTATCTATATTTTTTGCTTGTTCCGTGCTGTTATATTATCATTCTTGGATGTTTTACAATCATTTTATAGAAATTTTATATCATATTTTGGGACTAACCTATTGACATAGTGCCCAATGCTAGTTGTTGTTTTTTGCTTGTTTTTTACTTCATGGAAAATCAATACCAAACGGAGTCCAAACGCATCGAAACTTTTTGGAGAACTTTTCTGGACCAGAAGACACAAGATGGGCCAAAGAAGTACCGAAGGGGGCTCCGAGGGGAGCACAACCCACTAGGGCCCACCTTGGTGGCCTCCCGCACTGCCTCTTCACCCTATAAATCCCCAAATATTGCAAAAACCCTAGGGCAGACGTCGAAACACAATTCCAGCCGCTGCAAGTTCCAAAACCACGAGGTCCAATCTAGACACCATCACAAAGGGGTTCGTCATCCTCATTGGTGCCTCTCAGATGATACGTGAGTAGTTCCATGTAGACCTACGGGTCCGTAGGCAGTAGCTAGATGGCTTCCTCTCTCTCTTTTGATTCTCAATACAATGGTCTCTTGGAGATCTATTTGATGTAACTCTTTTTGCGGTGTGTTTGTTGGGATCCGATGAACTTTGAGTTTATGATCAGATTGAAGGAAATATGCCCTAGAGGCAATAATAAAGTTATTATTTATTTCCTTATATCATGATAAATGTTTATTATTCATGCTAGAATTGTATTAACCGAAAACTTAGTACATGTGTGAATACATAGACAAACAGAGTGTCCCTAGTATGCCTCTACTTGACTAGCTCGTTAATCAAAGATGGTTAAGTTTCCTAGCCATGGACATGTGTTGTCATTTGATGAACGAGATCACATCATTAGAGAATGATGTGATGGATTAGACCCATCCGTTAGCTTAGCACTATGATCGTTTAGTTTATTGCTATTGCTTTCTTCATGACTTATACATGTTCCTATGACTATGAGATTATGCAACTCCCGAATACCGGAGGAACACTTATTGTGCTATCAAACGTCACAACATAACTGGGTGATTATAAAGATGCTCTACAGGTGTCTCCGATGGTATTTGTTGAGTTGGCATAGATCGAGATTAGGATTTGTCACTCCGATTGTCGGAGAGGTATCTCTGGGCCCTCTCGGTAATGCACATCACTATAAGCCTTGCAAGCAATGTGACTAATGAGTTAGTTGTGGGATAATGCATTATGGAACGAGTAAAGAGACTTTTTGGTAATGAGATTGAACTAGGTATGAGGATACCGACGATCGAATCTCGGGCAAGTAACATACTGATGACAAAAGGAACAACGTATGTTGTTATGCGGTTTGACCGATAAAGAACTTCATAGAATATGTAGGAGCCAATATGAGCATCGAGGTTCCGCTATTGGTTATTGACCGGAGATGTGTCTCGGTCATGTCTACAACGTTTGATGACGATTTGTATTATGAGTTATGTGATTTGATGTACTGAAGGTTGTTCAGAGTCCCGGATGAGATCACGGACATGGCGAGGAGTCTCGAAATGGTCGAGACGTAAAGATCGATATATTGGCAGGCTATATTCGGACATCGGAAAGGTTCCGAGTGACTCGGGTATTTTTCGGAGTACCGGAGAGTTACGGAATTCACCGGAGGAAGTAGTGGGCCTTAATGGGCCATACGGGAAAGGAGAGAAGGGCCTCAAGGGGTGGCCGCCCCCCATGGTCTGGTCCGAATTGGACTAGGGAGGGGGCGGTGCCCCCTCTTTCCTTCTCCCTCTCCTCTCCTTCCTTCTTCTCCTACATGGACTAGGAAAGGGGGAAACCTACTCCTACTAGGAGTAAGAATCCCCCCTTTGGGCGCGCCCCTTGAGGCTGGCCCTCCTCCTCCCCTCCTTTATATACGGGGGAGGGGGCACCCCATAGACACACAAGTTGATCTCTTAGCCGTGTGTGGTGCCCCCCTCTACAGATTTCCACCTCGGTCATATTGTCATAGTGCTTAGGCGAAGCCCTGCACCGGTAACTTCATCATCACTATCACCACGCCGTCGTCCTGACGAAACTCTCCCTTGGCCTCAGCTGGATCTAGAGTTCGAGGGACGTCACCAAGCTGAATGTGTGGAGATCATGGAGGCGCCGTGCGTTCGGTACTTGATCGTTTGGATCGCGAAGACGTTCGACTACATCAACCACGTTTCATAATGCTTCCGCTTTCGGTCTACGAGGGTATGTAGACATACTCTCCCCCTCTCGTTGCTATGCATCTCCTAGATAGATCTTGTGTGATCGTAGATTTTTTTTGAAATACTGCGTTCCCCAACAGTGGCATCAGAGCCAGGTCTATGTGTAGATGTTATATGCACGAGTAGAACACAAAGGAGTTGTGGGCGTGGATATATACATATTGCTTGCCGTCACTAGCTGTTTCTTGATTCAGCGGTATTGTTGGATGAAGTGACCCGGACCGACATTACATGACCGCGTTCATGAGACTGGTTCTACCAACGTGCTTTGCACACAGGTGGCTGGCGGGTGTCAGTTTCTCCAACTTTAGTTGAACCGGATTCAATGAACAGGGTTCTTTCTGAAGATCAAAAAGCAATCACTATACCACATTGTGGTTTTGATGCGTATGTAAGAACGGTTCTTGCTAGAAGCCCGTAGTAGCCACGTAAAACTTGCAACAACAAAGTAGAGGACGTCTAACTTGTTTTTGCAGGGCATGTTGTGATGTGATATGGTCAAAACGTGATTATATAAATTTTTGTATGAGATTATCATGTTTTGTAACGCAGTTATCGGCAACTGGCAGGAGCCATATGGTCGTCGCTTTATTGTATGAAATGCAATCACCATGTAATTGCTTTACTTTATCACTAAGCGGTAGCGATAGTCGTAGAAGCAATAGTTAGCTAGATGATAATGATGCTACGATGGAGATCAAGGTGTCAAGCCGGTGATGATGGTGATCATGACGGTGCTTTGGAGATGGAGATCAAAGGCACAACATGATGATGGCCATATCATATCACTTATATTGATTGCATGTGATGTTTATCCTTTATGCATCTTATTTTGCTTAGTACGGCGGTAGCATTATAAGATGATCTCTCACTAAATTTCAAGGTACAAGTGTTCTCCCTGAGTATGCACCATTGCGACAGTTTGTCGTGCCGAGACACCACGTGATGATCGGGTGTGATAAGCTCTACGTTCACATACAACGGGTGCAAGCCAGTTTCGCACACGCAGAATACTCGGGTTAAACTTGACGAGCCTAGGATATGCAGATATGGCCTCGGAACACTGAGACCGAAAGGTCGAGCGTGAATCATATAGTAGATATGATCAACATAGTGATGTTCACCATTGAAAACTACTCCATTTGACGTGATGATCAGACATGGTTTAGTTGATATGGATCACATGATCACTTAGATGATTAGAGGGATGTCTATCTAAGTGGGAGTTCTTAAGTAATATGATTAATTAAACTTAAATTTATCATGAACTTAGTCCTGATAGTATTTGCATATCTATGTTGTAGATCAATTGCTCGCGTATAGCTTCCCCGTTTTATTTATGATATGTTCCTAGAGAAAAGTATGTTGAAAGATGTTAGTAGCAATGATGCGGACTAGATCCGTGATCTGAGGATTATCCTCATTGCTGCACAGAAGAATTATGTCCTTGATGCACCGCTAGGTGACGGACCTATTGCTGGAGCAGATGCAGACGTTGTGAATGTTTGGCAAGCTCGGTATGATGACTACTTGATAGTTTAGTGTGCCATGCTTTACGGCTTAGAACCGGGAGTTCAAAGACGTTTTGAATGCCACATAACATATAAGATGTTCCAAGAGCTAAAATTGGTATTTCAGACTCATGCTCGAGTCGAGAGGTATGAGACCTCTGACAAGTACTTTGCCCACAAGATGGAGGAGAATAGCTCAGCTAGTGAGCATGTGCTCAGAATGCCCGAGTACTACAATCACTTGAATCAAGTGGGAGTTAATCTTCCAGATAAGATAGTGATTGATAGAGTTCTCTAGTCACTATCACCAAGTTACTAGAACTTCGTGATGAACTATAATATGCAAGGGATAACGGAAACGATTCCCAAGCTCTTCGCGATGCTGAAATTGGCGAAGGTAGAAATCAAGAAAAAGCATCAAGTGTTGATGGTTGACAAGACCACTAGTTTCAAGTAAAAGGGCAAGGGAAAGAAAGGGAACTTCAAGAAGAATGGCAAGAAAGTTGCCACTCCCGTGAAGAAGCCCAAAGCTAGACCTAAGACTGAAATTGAGTGTTTCTACTACAAAGGGAATGGTCACTTGAAGCGGAACTACCCCAAATACTTGGCGGATAAGAAGGATGGCAAAGTGAACAAAAGTATATTTGATATACATGTTATTGATGTGTACTTTACTAGTGTTCATAGTAACCCCAGGATATTTGATACCGGTTCAGTTACTAAGATTAGTAACTCGAAACAGGAGTTGCAAAATGAACAGAGACTAGTTAAGGGCAAGGTGACGATGTGTGTTGGAAATGATTCCAAGGTTGATAAGATCACCATCGCACACTCCTTTTAGTGTTTGCATTGAGCATGAATATACATATTGAAAGTGGGAGCAATTAGCTAGAGTAGCTCCGTGCAGAGTATTGTAGACATAGAAATTTGCAAAATACATACGGATCTGAATGTTGCAAACCCGTAGACTAAACTTCTCTCACAAGCAAAACATGATCACTCTTTGGGTGTTAATCACATAGCGATGTGAACTAAATTATTGACTCTAGTAAACCCTTTGGGTATTAGTCACATGGAGATGTGAACTAACCACATAAAGATGTGAACTATTGGTGTTAAATCACATGACGATGTGAACTAGATTATTGACTCTAGTGCAAGTGGGAGACTGAAGGAAATATGCCCTAGAGGCAATAATAAAGTTATTACTTATTTCCTTATATCATGATAAATGTTTGTTATTCATGCTAGAATTGTATTAACCGGAAACTTAGTACATGTGTGACAACATAGACAAACAGAGTGTCCCTAGTATGCCTCTACTTGACTAGCCTGTTAACCAAAGATGGTTAAGTTTCCTAGCCATGGACATGTGTTGTCATTTGATGAACGGGATCACATCATTAGAGAATGATGTGATGGACTAGACCCATCCGTTAGCTTAGCACTATGATTGTTTAGTTTATTGCTATTGCTTTCTTCATGACTTATACATGTTCCTATGACTATGAGATTATGCAACTCTCGAATATCGAAGGAACACTTAGTTTGCTATCAAACGTCACAACATAATTGGGTGATTATAAAGATGCTCTACAGGTGTCTCCGATGGTATTTGTTGAGTTGGCATATATCAAGATTAGGATTTGTCACTCCGATTGTCGGAGAGGTATCTCTGGGCCCTCTTGGGAATGCACATCACTATAAGCCTTGCAAGCAATGTGACTAATGAGTTAGTTGCGGGATAATGCATTACAGAACGAGTAAAGAGACTTGTCGGTAACGAGATTGAACTAGGTATGAGGATACCGACGATCGAATATCGGGCAAGTAACATACCGATGACAAAGGGAACAACGTATGTTGTTATGTGGTTTGACTGATAAAGATCTTCGTAGAATATGTAGGAGCCAATATGAGCATCCAGGTTCCGCTATTGGTTATTGACTGGAGATGTGTCTCGGTCATGTCTACATAGTTCTTGAACCCGTAGGGTTTGCACGCTTAACGTTCGATGACGATTTGTATTATGAGTTATGTGATTTGATGTACCGAAGGTTGTTCGGAGTCCCGGAGGAGATCACGGACATGATGAGGAGTCCCGAATTGGTTGAGACGTAAAGATCGATATATTGGAAGGCTATATTCGGACATCGGAAAGGTTCCGAGTGATTTAGGTATTTTTTGGAGTACCGGAGAGTTACCGGAATTCGCCGGAGGAAGTAGTGGACCTTAATGGGCCATACGGGAAAGGAGAGAAGGGCCTCAAGGGGTGGCCACATGCCCCCCATGGGCTGGTCCGAATTGGACTAGGGAGGGGGCGGCACCCCCCTCTTTCCTTCTCCCTCTCCTCTCCTTCCTTCTTCTCCTACATGGACTAGGAAAGGGGGAAACCTACTCCTACTAGGAGTCGGAATTGTTGGGGAACGCAATAATTTCAAAAAAATTCCTACGCACTCAAGATCGTGGTGATGCATCTCCGCGGAGAGAGGCTTAGTCAAAATTCCCTTATGACAACACGGTTGATGTAGTCGTACGTCTTCACGATCGACCGATCCTAGTACTGAAGGTACGATACCTCCGTGATCTGCACACGTTCGGCTCGGTGATGTCCCACGAACCCACAATCCAGCAGATTGTCGAGGGAGAGCTTTGTCAGCACGACAGCCTGATGACGGTGATGATGATGCTACCGGAACAGGGCTTCACCTAAGCACTGCTACGATATGACCGAGGTCGATTATGGTGGAAGGGGGGCACCGCACACGGCTAAAAGATCAATGACCAACTTGTATGTCTATGGGGTGCCCCCCTCCCCGTATATAAAGGAGTGGAGGAGGGGGAGGGCCGACCCTCTACTATGGCGCGCCCTGGGGAGTCCTACTCCCACCGGGAGTAGGATTCCCCCCTTTCCATGTAGTAGGAGTAGGAGAGTAGGAAAGGGAAGAGAGAAGAGAAGGAAGGAGGGCGCGCCGCCCCTCCCCCCTAGTCCAATTTGGACTAGGCCTTGGGGGCGTGCGGCCTGCCCTAGGCAGCCCCTCCCTCTCTCCCCTAAAGCCCATTAGGGCCCATATACTCCCCCGGGGGTTCCGGTAACCCCCCGGTACTCCAGTTAATGTCCGAACTCACCCGTAACCATTCCGATGTCCAAATATAGTCATCCAATATATCGATCTTTATGTCTCAACCATTTCAAGACTCCTCATCATGCCCGTGATCACACCCGGGACTCCAAACAACCTTCAGTTCATCAAAACACATAAACTCACAATATCGATCGTCACCGAACGTTAAGCGTGCGGACCCTACAGGTTCGAGAACTATGTAGACATGACTGAGACACGTCTCTGGTCAATAACCAATAGCGGAACCTCGATGCTCATATTGGTTCCCACATATTCTACGAAGATCTTTATCGGTCAAACCGCATAACAACATACGTTGTTCCCTTTGTCATCGGTATGTTACTTGCCCGAGATTCGATCGTCGGTATCTCAATACCTACTTCAATCTCATTACCGGCAAGTCTCTAATCATTACGTTAATGCTACATCCCTTAACTAACTCATTAGCTACATTGCTTGCAAGGCTTATATTGATGTGCATTATCGAGAGGGCCCAGAGATACCTCTCCGACAATCGGAGTGACAAATCCTAATCTCGATCTATGCCAACTCAACAAACACCATCGGAGACACTTGTAGAGCACCTTTATAATCACCCAGTTACGTTGTGACGTTTGGTAGCACACAAAGTGTTCTTCCGGTATTCGGGAGTTGCATGATCTCATAGTCATAGGAACATGTATAAGTTATGGAGAAAGCAATAGCAACAAACTAAACGTCATCGTCCTAAGCTAACGAATGGGTCAAGTCAATCACATCATTCTCTAATGATGTGATCCCGTTAATCAAATGACAACTCATGTCTATGGTTAGGAAACATAACCATCATTGATTCAACGAGCTAGTCAAGTCGAGGCAAACTAGTGACACTCTGTTTGTCTATGTATTCACACATGTACTAATTTCCGGTTAATACAATTCTAGCATGAATAATGAAATATAAATAACAACTTTATTATTGCCTCTAGGGAATATTTCCTTCAGTGCCCCACTTACACTAGTGTCAATAATCTAGATTACATTGTAATGATTCTAACACCCATGGAGTCTTGGTGCTGATCATGTTTTGCTCGTGAGAGAGGCTTAGTCAACGGGTCTGCAACATTCAGATCCGTATGTATCTTGCAAATCTCTATGTCTCCCTCCTTGACTTGATCGCGGATGGAACTGAAGCGTCTCTTGATGTGCTTGGTTCTCTTGTGAAATCTTGATTCCTTTGCCAAGGCAATTGCACCAATATTGTCACAAAAGATTTTCATTGGACCCGATGCACTAGGTATGACACCTAGATCGGATATGAAATCCTTCATCCAGACTCCTTCATTTGCTGCTTCTGAAGCAGCTATGTACTTCGCTTCACATGTAGATCCCGCCACGACGCTCTGCTTGGAACTGCAGCAACTGACAGCTCCACCATTTAATAAAAACACGTATCTGGTTTGTGACTTAGAGTCATCTGGATCAGTGTCAAAGCTTGCATCGACGTAACCGTTTACGACAAGCTCTTTGTCACCTGCATATACGAGAAACATATCCTTAGTCCTTTTCAGGTATTTCAGGATATTCTTGACCGCTGTCCAGTGATCCACTCCTGGATTACTTTGGTACCTCCCTGCTAAACTGATAGCAAGGCACACATCAGGTCTGGTACACAACATTGCATACATGATAGAGCCTATGGCTGAAGTATATGGAACACCTTTTATTTTCTCTCTATCTTCTGCAGTGGTCGGGCATTGAGTCTGACTCAACTTCACACCTTGTAATACAGGCAAGAACCCTTTCTTTGCCTGATCCATTTTGAACTTCTTCAAAACATTATCAAGGTATGTGATTTGTGAAAGTCCAATTAAGCATCTTGATCTATCTCTATAGATCTTGATGCCCAATATATAAGCAGCTTCACCGAGGTCTTTCATTGAAAAATTCTTATTCAAGTATCCTTTTATGCTATTCAGAAATTCAGTATCATTTCCGATCAACAATATGTCATCTACATATAATATAAAAAATGCTACGGAGCTCCCACTCACTTTCTTGTAAATACATGCTTCTCTAAAAGTCTGTATAAAACCATATGCTTTGATCACACTATCAAAGCGTATATTCCAACTCCGAGAGGCTTGCACTAGGCCATAAATGGATCGCTGGAGCTTGCACACTTTGTTAGCACCTTTTGGATCGGCAAAACCTTCTGGTTGCATCATATACAATTCTTCTTTAAGATATCCATTAAGGAGTGCAGTTTTGACATCCATTTGCCAGATTTCATAATCATAAAATGCGGCAATTGCTAACATGATTCGGACGGACTTAAGCATCGCTACGGTTGAGAAGGTCTCATTGTAGTCAACTACTTGAACTTGTTGAAAACCTTTTGCAACAAGTCGATCTTTGTAGACAGTAATATTACCATCAGCGTCAGTCTTCTTATTGAAGATCCATTTATTCTCTATGGTCTACCGATCATCGGGCAAGTCAACCAAAGTCCACACTTTGTTCTCATACATGGATCCCATCTCAGATTTCATGGCCTCAAGCCATTTTGCGGAATCTGGGCTCATCATCACTTCCTCATAGTTCGTAGGTTCATCATGGTCAAGTAACATGACTTCCAGAACAGGATTACCGTACTACTCTGGTGCGGATCTTACTCTGGTTGACCTACGAGGTTCGGTAGTAACTTGATAAGAAGTTTCATGATCATCATCATTAGCTTCCTCACTTACTGGTGTAGGAATCACTGGAACTGATTTCAGTGATGAACTACTTTCCAATAAGGGAGAAGGTACAATTACCTTGTCAAGTTCTACTTTCCTCCCACTCACTTCTTTTGAGAGAAACTCCTTCTCTAGAAAGGATCCATTCTTAGCAATGAATATCTTGCCTTCGGATCTGTGATAGAAGGTGTACCCAACAGCCTCCTTTGGGTATCCTATGAAGACACATTTCTCCGATTTGGGTTCGAGCTTATCAGGTTGAAGCTTTTTTAAATAAGCATCGCAGCCCCAAACTTTAAGAAAAGACAACTTGGGTTTCTTGCCAAACCACAGTCCATAAGGTGTCGTCTCAACGGATTTAGATGGTGCCCTATTTAACGTGAATGCAACCGTCTCTAAAGCATAACCCAAACACGATAGCGGTAAATCAGTGACAGACATCATAGATCGCACCATATCTAATAAAGCGCGGTTACGACGTTCAGACACACCATTACGCTGTGGTGTTCGAGGTGGCGTGAGTTGCGAAACTATTCTGCATTGTTTCAAATGAAGTCCAAAATCATAACTCAAATATTCACCTCCACGATCATATTGTAGAAACTTGATTTTCTTGTTACGATGATTTTCCACTTCACTCTGAAATTCTTTGAACTTTTCAAATGTTTCAGACTTATGTTTCATTAAGTAGATATACCCATATCTGCTTAATTCATCTGTGAAGGTGAGAAAATAACGATATCTGCCACGAGCTTCAATGTTCATTCGACCACATACATCAGTATGTATGATTTCCAATAACTCTGTTGCTTGCTCCATTGTTCCGGAGAACGGAGTTTTAGTCATCTTGCCCATGAGGCATGGTTCGCAAGTACCAAGTGATTCATAATCAAGTGATTCCAGAAGTCCATCAGAATGGAGTTTCTTCATGCACTTTATACCAATATGACCCAAACGGCAGTGCCACAAATAAGTTACACTATCATTATGAACTCTGCATCTTTTGGCTTCAATACTATGAACATGTGTATCACTACTATCAAGATTTAGTAAAAATAGACCACTCATCAAGGGTGCATGACCATAAAATATATTATTCATATAAATAGAGCAACCATTATTCTCTGATTTAAATGAATAGCCGTCTCGCATTAAACAAGATCCAGATATAATGTTCATGCTCAACGCTGGCACCGAATAACAATTATTTAGGTCTAAAACTAATCCCGAAGGTAGATGTAGAGGTACCGTGCCGACGGTGATCACATCGACTTTGGAAACATTTCCCACTTGCATCGTCACCTCGTCCTTAGCCAATCTTCGCTTAATCCGTAGCCCCTGTTTCGAGTTGCAAATGTTAGCAACTGAACTAGTATCAAATACCAAGGCACTACTGCGAGCATTAGTAAGGTACACATCAATAACATGTATATCAAATATACCTTTCACTTTGCTATCCTTCTTCTCCGCCAAATACTTAGGGCAGTTCCGCTTCCAGTGACCAGTTCCTTTGCAGTAGAAGCACTCAGTCTCAGGCTTAGGTCCAGACTTGGGTTTCTTCACTTGAGCAGCAACTGGCTTGCTGTTCTTCTTGGAGTTCCCCTTCTTCTCTTTAGCCTTTTTCTTGAAACTGGTGGTCTTGTTGACCATCAACACTTGATGCTCCTTCTTGATTTCTACCCCCGCAGCCTTTAGCATTGTGAAGAGCTCAGGAATCGTCTTATCCATCCCTTGCATATTATAGTTCATCACAAAGCTCTTGTAGCTTGGTGGCAGTGATTGAAGAACTCTATCAATGACACTATCATCAGGAAGATTAACTCCCAGCTGAGTCAAGTGGTTGTGATACCCAGACATTCTGAGTATATGTTCACTGACAGAACTATTCTCCCCCATTTTACAGCTGTAGAACTTATTGGAGACTTCATATCTCTCAAACCGGGGATTTGCTTGAAATATTAACTTCAACTCCTCGAACATCTCATGTGCTCCATGACGTTCAAAACATCGTTGAAGTCCCGGTTCTAAGCCGTAAAGCATGGCACACTAAGCTATCGAGTAGTCATCAGCTTTGCTCTGCCAGGTGTTCATAACATGTGGCATTGCTCCTGCAGCGGGTTTGTCACCTAGCGGTGCTTCCATGATGTAATTCTTCTGTGTAGCAATGAGGATAATCCTCAACTTACGGACCTAGTCCGTGTAGTTGCTACCATCATCTTTCAACTTAGCTTTCTCTAGGAACACATTAAAATTCAACGGAACAACAGCACGGGCCATCTATCTACAACAACATAGACATGCAAAATACTATCAGGTACTAAGTTCATGATAAATTAAAGTTCAATTAATCAAATTACTTAAGAACTCCCACTTAGATAGACATCTCTCTAATCATCTAAGTGATCACGTGATCCATATCAACTAAACCATGTCTGATCATCACGTGAGATGGAGTAGTTTTCAATGGTGAACATCACTATGTTGATCATATCTACTATATGATTCATGCTCGACCTTTTGGTCTCAGTGTTCTGAGGCCATATTTGCATATGCTAGGCTCGTCAAGTTTAACCCGAGTATTCTGCGTGTGCAAAATTGGCTTGCACCCGTTGTATGTGAACATAGAGCTTATCACACCCGATCATCACGTGGTGTCTCAGCACGACGAACTGTAGCAACGGTGCATACTCAGGGAGAACACTTATACCTTGAAATTTAGTGAGAGATCATCTTATAATGCTACCGTCGAACTAAGCAAAATAAGATGCATAAAGGATCAACATCACATGCAAACAATATAAGTGACATGATATGGCCATCATCATCTTGTGCCTTTGATCTCCATCTCCAAAGCACCATCATGATTACCATCGTCACCGGCTTGACACCTTGATCTCCATCGAAGCATCATTGTCGTCTCGCCAACTATTGCTTCTACGACTACCGCTACCGCTTAGTGATAAAGTAAAGCAATTACATGGCGATTGCATTTCATACAATAAAGCGACAACCATATGGCTCCTGCCAGTTGCCGATAACTGTGTTACAAAACATGATCATCTCATATAATAAAATTCAGCATCATGTCTTGACCATATCACATCACAACATGCCCTGCAAAAACAAGTTAGACGTCCTCTACTTTGTTGTTGCAAGTTTTACGTGGCTGCTACGGGCTGAGCAAGAACCGTTCTTACCTACGCATCAAAAACCACAATGCGGTATAGTGATTGCTTTTTGATCTTCAAAAAGAACTCTGTTCACCGAATCCCATTAAACTAAAGTTGGAGAAACTGACACCCACCAGCCACCTGTGTGCGAGCACGTCGGTAGAACCAGTCTCGCATAAGCGTACGTGTAATGTCGGTCTGGGCCACTTCATCCAACAATACCGCCGAATCAAGAATCAACTAGTGACGGCAAGCAATATGTATATACCCATGCCCACAACTCCTTTGTGTTCTACTCGTGTATATAACATCTACGCATAAACCTGGCTCAGATGACACTGTTGGGGAACGCAGTAATTTCAAAAAAATCCCTACGCACACGCAAGATCATGGTGATTGATAGCAACGAGAGGGGAGAGTGTTGTCTACGTACCCTCGTAGACTGTAAGTGGAAGTGCTATGACAACGCAGTTGATGTAGTCGTACGTCTTCATGATCGACCGATCCTAGTACCGAAGGTATGGCACCTCTGCGATCCGCACACTTTCGGCTCAGTGACGTCCCACGAACTCACGATCCAGAAGAGTGTCGAGGGAGAGCTTCGTCAGCACGACGGCGTGATGACAGTGATGATGATGCTACCGGAACAGGGCTTCGCCTAAGCACTGCTACGATATGACCGAGGTGGATTATGGTGGAGGGGGCACCGCACACAGTAAAAGATCAATGATCAACTTGTGTGTCTATGGGGTGCCCCCTCCCCATATATAAAGGAGTGGAGGAGGGGGAGGGCCGTCCCTCTACTATGGCGCGCCCTGGGGAGTCCTACTCCCCCCTTTCCATGTAGTAGGAGTAGGAGAGTAGGAAAGGGAAGAGAAAAGAGAAGGAAGGAGGGGGCGCCGCCCCTCTCCCCTAGTCCAATTCGGACTAGGCCTTGGGGGGGCGCGCGGCCTGCCCTAGGAAGCCGCTCCATCTCTCCCCTAAAGCCCATTAGGGCCCATATACTCCCCGGGGGGTTCCGGTAACCCCCCGATACTCCGGTTAACGTCCGAACTCACCCGAAAACATTCCGATGTCCAAACATAGTGATCCAATATATCGATCTTTATGTCTCGACCATTTCGAGACTGCTCGTCATGCCCGTGATCACATCCGGGACTCCGAACAACCTTCGGTTCATCAAAACACATAAATTCATAATACTGATCGTCACCGAACGTTAAGCGTGCGGACCCTACGGGTTCGAGAACTATGTAGACATGACCGAGACATGTCTCCGGTCAATAACCAATAGTGGAACCTGGATGCTCATATTGGTTCCTACATATTCTATGAAGATCTTTATCGGTCAAAACGCATAACAACATACGTTGTTCCCTTTGTCATCGGTATGTTACTTGCCCGAGATTCGGTCGTCGGTATCTCAATACCTACTTGAATCCCGTTATCGACAAGTCTCTTTACTCGTTACGTTAATGCTACATTCCTTAACTGACTCATTAGCTACATTGCTTGCAAGGCTTATATTGATGTGCATTACCGAGAGGGCCCAGAGATACCTCTCCAACAATCGGAGTGACAAATCCTAATCTCGATCTATGCCAACTCAACAAACACCATCGGAGACACCTGTAGAGCACCTTTATAATCACCCAGTTATGTTGTGACGTTTGGTAGCACACAAAGTGTTCTTCCAGTATTCGAGAGTTGCATGATCTCATAGTCATAGGAACATGTATAAGTTATGGAGAAAGCAATAGCAACAAACTAAACGATCATCGTGCTAAGCTAACGGATGGGTCAAGTCCATCACATCATTCTCTAATGATGTGATCCCGTTAATCAAATGACAACTCATGTATATGGTTAGGAAACATAACCATCATTGATTCAATGAGCTAGTCAAGTAGAGGCAAACTAGCGACACTCTGTTTGTCTATGTATTCACACATGTAAAGTTTCCGATTAATACAATTCTAGCATGAATAATAAACATTTATCTTGATATAAGGAAATATAAATAACATCTTTATTATTGCCTCCAGGGCATATTTCCTTCAGGAATCCCCCCTTTGGGCGCGCCCCTTGAGGCTGGTCCTCCTCCTCCTCCCCTCCTTTATATATGGGGGAGGGGGGCACCCCATAGACACACAAGTTGATCTTTTAGCCATGTGCGGTGCCCCCTCCATAGATTTCCTCCTCGGTCATATTGTCATAGTGCTTAGGCGAAACCCTGCGTTAGTAACTTCATCATCACCGTCACCACGCCGTCGTGCTGACAAAACTCTCCCTCGGCCTTAGTTGGATCTAGAGTTCGAGGGACGTCACCGAGCTGAATGTGTGCAGATCGCGGAGGTGCCGTGCGTTCGGTACTTGATCGATTGGATCGCGAAGACGTTCGACTAAATCAACTGCATTTCATAACACTTTCGCTTTCGGTCTACGAGGGTACATAGACATACTCTCCCCCTCTCGTTGCTATGTATCTCCTAGATAGATCTTGCGTGATCGTAGATTTTTTTTTGAAATACTGCATTCCCCAACACAGATCTATATCCATGACAGTTATTTGAATTCTTTGATCTCTTTTATGCATGATTACTTATAGCCTCGTATTTATTCTTCGGATCTTTGGTTTAGTTAGGCCGACTAGATCGATTTTTCTTGCCATGGGAAGAGGTGCTTTGTGACGGGTTCGATCGTGCAGTGTTCTTTCCAAGTGACAGAAGGGGCAGCAAGACACGTATGTATCATTGCTATTAAGGATAACAAGATGGGGTTTATTCCTACATGAATAGATATTGTCTACATCATGTCATCATTCTTATTGCATTACTCCATTTCTACATGAACTTAATACACTAGATGCAGTTGATGTGTGGAGTAATAGTAGAAGATGCAGGCAGGAGTCGGTCTACTAATCTTGGACGTGATACCATTTCTTGAGAGAAGCCACTAGTGAAATCTACGGCCCCCGGGTCTATTCTTTATCATATTTGCTTTCTGATCTATTATTTGCCACTTTTATTTCCTGATATATTATTCCAAAAACCCAAAAATACCTTGTTGCACTTTTTATTACTTATTTTATTTTGCGTTTTATCAAGATCTATTTATCCAATCTACCACAAACTTATCTATCTTTTTAACATGGAGGGATTGAAAACCCCTCTTATGCTTCGGGTTGCAAGTATTTGTTCTTTGTGTGCAGGTACCGTTTACATAGTGTTGCTTGGTTCTCCTACTGCATTGATACCTTGGTTTTATAACTGAGGTAAATACCGATCGTAGCTGTGCTGCATCATCCCTTCCTCTTTGGGGAAATATCGACGTAGTTCAAGCGACATCACATAGCGTCTTCCAAAAGTAGCTTAGGGACTTGACTTCGTGGTCCAACACGATAGTCTTGGGCACTCCATGTAGACGCAAGATTTGCCTACAAAAGAGATTGGCAACATGTGAAGTGTCGTCTATCTTGTTGCATGGAATAATGTCATCTTAGAGAAATGGTCCACAACAACAAACACGGAATCTTTGCCATTTTGAGTTCTAGGCAAACCAAGCACAAAAGTCCATAGTAATATCTTTCCATGGGTGATGTGGAATAGGAAGTGGCATATAGAGACCATGGGATTGAGCTTTTGACTTAGCTTTGCGACATGTAGAGCATCGGTTGGTGTAGCGAGAGACATCGCGGAACATCTTGGGCCAAAAGTAGTTCTTGGGGAGTGTAGCGAATGTCTTGTCGCATCCAAAGTGTCCCATAAGTCCTCCATGAGATTCTTGCATAAGTAACAAACGAAGAGAAGACTCGGGGATACATAGTTTGTTAGCTCTCATAAGATAATCATCTTTGATGTAATAGCGTTCCCAGGATGTATGCGTCAAACATATGGCATAAGGAATAGAAAAAGTAGGGTCATGCGCATACAAGTCGTTTATGTGCTCAAAGTCAATGACATTCAATTCAAGTTGAGTAACAAGCATGCGTTTGCGGGAAAGAGCATCTGCCACAACATTCTATTTGCCCTTAATGTACTTGATGACATAAGGAAAAGACTCAATAAACTCACTCCATTTGGCATGTCGCTTATTCAATTTAGTTTGACCCTTAAGGTATTTAAGCGTTTCATGATCCATATGGATGGCAAATTCATGAGGACAGAGATAATGTCACCACACATGCAAAACTCGTACTAAGGCATATAACTCTTTGTCATACATGGGATAATTGAGTTGCGCGCCGGAAAGTGTTTCACTAAAATAAGCAATTGGGTGCTTCTCTTGCATTAACACACCTCCTATACCATTGCCACTAGCATCGCAATGAACTTCAAAAGTTTTGTCAAAATTGGGCAAGGCAAGCAAAGGAGCATGTGTAAGCAAATTCTTAAGCTCATGAAATTCGGTATCTTGGGATGTTCTCCAAACAAATGATGCATTCTTTTTACTCAAAGCATGCAAAGGAGATGCGATAGTGCTAAATTCCTTAATGAATCTACAATAGAAACCGGCTAAGCCAAGGAAACTCCGCACTTGTTGTAAGTTGGTTGGTTGTGGCCAAGTTTTAATAGCGTCAATTTTAGCTTCATCTACATGAACACCCTTAGAAGACACAACGAAACACAAGAAAACGAGCTTATCAACACCAAAAAGGCATTTGTCCATATTAGCATAAAGTTGCTCTTTTCGAAGAGTTTGCAAAACGATTCTAAGATGGGTGACATGATCTACAAGATATTTGTTAAACATGAGTATCGTCAAAGTAGACCACAACAAATACGCCAATGTAAGCACGAAGAACATAATGCATCACACGCATAAAAGTGCCGGGTGCTTCTAATAAATCCATTGGCATGACCAACCATTCATACAAGCCAAACTTGGTTTTGAAAGTGGTTGTCCATTCATCACCTTCTTGAATGCGGATTTGGTAGTAGCCACTTTTAAGATCAATTTTAGAGAAAATGGTGGCTCTGCTAAGCTCATCTAGCATATCGTCAAGGGGAGGAATAGGGTATCAATAGTGAATGGTGATAGCATTGATTGGAAGGCAATCAGAACAGATGCGGAAAGTACCATCTTTCTTGGGAACAAGAATAACCGGGATGGCACAAGGACTTAAGCTTTCACATACATGCCATTGTGAATGAGTTGTTGTACTTGCCTTTGTATTTCTTTTGTTCCTTCGGGGTTGACGTGGTAGGGTGCCTTGTCCGGTAACAGTGCGCCGGGAATGAGGCCGATTTGGTGTTCGATGCCTCATAGTAGAGGTAGACCCGGTGGTAGCTCATCGGGGAATATGATGAGGACATGACTACCTTGGATACGACCAAAAATATTGCATACATGCATATTTGTCAGGTGATTTCTAATGCAAACTATTCATTAATCTATTTATGTTATCCAGAACAAAAATACTTCACACACTTTTGTGTTTTGTCTAATTGCAGGTGTATAGGACATTTGTACAATCCACATGTGAAGATAAGGGAAAAGGAGAAGTTTAGGTTGTGTTCAAAAAGTCCTCTCACGTCACTTTTGGGCCAAGAGAAGATAGAGTCCAAGTCTCTCACGTTCTGGATTCAGATTCGGACTGCACAGACATACCTGACTCAAAACGCCAACAACTTTTTCATACGGACTCCGAATTGGGTGATTCTTTTTTTGTTGGAAACTAGATTTCGTGCTCTTTCCAAGCCAATTGGATTCACCTTCAAATTCGTCCGGAGCGTTGAGTTACGGACGAAACAATCTGACGTTGCAGCAGAATCCGAGTCAAACTACAAGCCCAAAGGTGTTGCATCACCTCCAGTTGGGCCCATGAGCCTTGTACGACTTAGGGTTAGTTTTAGGCTGCCTTGGGACGTCCTCCCACCTCCTTGGCCGCCACCCCTTGCTCCTATATAAGTAGATCCATCTAGTAGCTTTTTCCTTGGGATTTGTTTAGTTAAAAGTTAGCCATTGCAACTTCGTGTACTTCGTTTGTGTCCAACGACCAGACCAAGACCGCTTCCGGATCCCCACCATTATCAATACCTCATATATATTTGCAATATTCAAATTTCTTTATCATATTCTTGCTTGTTCTTCGATTGCTTGCAGGAATAGACCTTCGTGGTCAGGCTGACCGTGCTTCCGGCATCGTCAGTAACCTCAGGAGATTGGTTTAGCGATTGCTAAGGCGCAACGTCGTGCACGTTTGTAGTCGGATCGTCAAAGTCGTCTCCACCAAATCGATAGTTATCATCTCATCGAAAGATCGGGACACCCTCGCCTCTATCAAGTGGTATCAGTTTTCAGGTTGCTCGGTGAGAATTTCCAGTTTTCCTAGATTAGATTTATTTTCTTACCTATTGTCCAAGAAAAAGCCACAAAAAAGAGTTAGATTTATTCATCCTTGGTCCAAGCCAGTCTGAGCCTTTGAAATTTTCTTTTCATTGCTTGCATAGTTGAATTATCGGTTGCATCGTCGTGTCGAGTTGCTGGTCTTAGTGTCTAGTTCGTTTAGAGTTTCGAGTTCTGTTCACATTAGTCACGCCACCGCTGCATCATTATCTCTTCCGCTGTCCACCATCCATCCATCAATTTCCACCACGTGCTACCCACCATTCATTGTCATAATAATAGTTGAGATCATTCACATCTTCACTTGATCCAATCTGCATCTTATCTAGTTTGTTTTGGAAAGAGGGAGAAAAAAAGAGAGAAAAAAACGAGAGAAAAAAAAGAGAAAAAAAGAGAAAAAAAAGTCAGAGAAAAAAAAGGAGAGAAAGAAAAAAAAGTGTGAGGAAAAAAAAGAGAGAAGAAAAAAAAACAAAATTCGGATCTTTTTAGACTCAATCTCGTAGTTGATTCGGATTGGAATCTGTTTTGTGCACTGTTCAGTAAAACAGGCATAACTTCTTCATATGAAGTCTGTTTTGGCTCCGCGAGTACTCAAATGAAAGCTAGCGACGAGCCGCATCTAAATAGTTGCAGAAGCTAGTTCAGTATTTGGCACCTCAACATCAGCTTCTAAATAGGTCTACTGCTATTGTGATCTTCACTTATATCGTGCTGTGCAGAGCTACTTCATATCCTTTATTGATGCTAGTTGTGCTACGACGTGACCTCATTAGTGTTCTAGGCTCGCGTCTCTAGTTTGGTCTAGCCTAGGACCAGCACAGTACCGTCGTTGAGCGTTTATTCAACATTGCATCTCTGAATTGATTATTGCTAATCTTTTGCTACCATATATAGCCAACCCAGCTCCACATATTTCTACACCGTGTATACGTACGTTCCCCTGGCAATCGTTTTACACAATCTTCGGAGTTATTTGACACCGCTGGTTGCCTGTCACCACCTACCGCATGGTAAGAACTTGTAAGATATTGATATTTGCTTTACTGTGAGCACTTTACAACCACATCCTAGTAGTTCATAGGAACATTATTCTCGAATTTTGGTTCTTGTTTCTACTAATCATGACAGGTTCCAGAGATAGAAGTTCTTGGATGACGGACACATCTTCACCATCCCGAGAGTTGGGACAACACACACAAGCATATGGTCAGGTTATCTCTTTACCATCATTTGAGGGTAGATTTAATCCTGCTATTTATCTAGCTTGGGAGCTTGAAGTAGAACAAGTTTTTAGCCACCATGATTTTTCTGAACTTGAGAGAGTACGAGCTACCATTAGAGCATTTACTGGTTTTGCTTCTGTTTGGTGGAGTGTACATTGTAAGAAAAACATTGATAACCAACCCACAACTTGGAAAGTTTTGAAAGCTGTAATGAGACAACAATTTTTTCCTCCTTACCATCGTCGTGAATTGCGTCGCAAATTGGAGCAATTAAAACAAGGTAGTAACACTGTTCATGCTTACTACCAAGAGTTCAAATCTTATATGCATCATTGTGACATAGAAGAATCTGAGGATGATACAATGAATAGATTTTTTGGTGGTTTGAACCATGATATTCAGGCAAGATTTCAGTATATTCCTCGTTGCATTACTGGTATGTATGTCCGTGCTTGTACCTTTGAGAGACAAATACAGGAGGATGCATTGGGTGACTACAACAACTACTATTCCAGTTCATGCTCACCACCGCCGGTTGGTTACTCCACTATTGCACCTACTAGAGCAGCCCCACCTCGGATTGTGAGCGCTATATCATCTCAAGAGTATGGTACATTGTCAACGTCCGTACCGACATCAGCTACAGCTCTGCGAGGTAACAGTAAAGGTCTTGATGATATAACTTCACATGAGAATGAAGCATGCCTAGTTAACTTGAATGCATCATGTGTTGAGTTACCTGTTGATTTGAGCACACCACCTATTTTAGAGACTCTTGTTACTGTCATGAATGCGTCATGTGATCAAACAACTAAAATATCAACAATTTTGAGTGCAGCCATTGAATTAACTATCGATGCAAAAGAACCAATGTTTAATCATTTTGATATGACCTCTAATCTTGATGATGATTCTGTGCCCAATGACTTATTGCATGTTTGCTTATTTAAGCATGTTGTAGCATGTAAATTTGATGCAAGTAAGGTTTATTCATCGAAGTTAGGATGGTTTAATGATGAACATTGCCAATCTTTTGAAGTGAATAAGAGCTTCACTTATATGTGCAAACTGAGTTGCAATATTTTCATGCCTTCTACTTCTTGTGATAATTTTTTGGCTTTAGATTTTATGAACAATGAAAGTTACTCATGTATACATGTGACATATGTGCAAAAATCAAGTGAAGTTAAACTGGATGACATATACATATACCACATGTACACCTTGTCTCTTTTGTTAGCCACATTTCAGATTAAGCAACGCCGAGGACGGCTTTGTTTTCAAAAAGGGGAGGATGATGAGGACATGACTACCTTGGATACGACCAAAAATATTGCATACATGCATATTTGTCAGGTGATTTCTAATGCAAACTATTCATTAATCTATTTATGTTATCCAGAACAAAAATACTTCACACACTTTTGTGTTTTGTCTAATTGCAGGTGTATGGGACATTTGTACAATCCACATGTGAAGATAAGGGAAAAGGAGAAGTTTAGGTTGTGTTCAAAAAGTCCTCTCACGTCACTTTTGGGCCAAGAGAAGATAGAGTCCAAGTCTCTCACGTTCTGGATTCAGATTCGGACTACACAGACATACCTGACTCAAAACGCCAACAACTTTTTCATACGGACTCCGAATTGGGTGATTCCTTTTTTGTTGGAAACTAGATTTCGTGCTCTTTCCAACCCAATTGGATTCACCTTCAAATTCGTCCGGACCGTTGAGTTACGGACGAAACAATCTGACGTTGCAGCAGAATCCGAGTCAAACTACAAGCCCAAAGGTGTTGCATCACCTCCACTTGGGCCCATGAGCCTTGTACGACTTAGGGTTAGTTTTAGGCTGCCTTGGGACGTCCTCCCACCTCCTTGGCCGCCACCCCTTGCTCCTATATAAGTAGATCCATCTAGTAGCTTTTTCCTTGGGATTTGTTTAGTTAAAAGTTAGCCATTGCAACTTCGTGTACTTCGTTTGTGTCCAACGACCAGACCAAGACCGCTTCCGGATCCCCACCATTATCAATACCTCATATATATTTGCAATATTCAAATTTCTTTATCATATTCTTGCTCGTTCTTCGATTGCTTGCAGGAATAGACCTTCGTGGTCAGGCTGACCGTGCTTCCGGCATCGTCAGTAACCTCAGGAGATTGGTTTAGCGATTGCTAAGGCGCAACGTCGTGCACGTTTGTAGTCGGATCGTCAAAGTCGTCTCCACCAAATCGATAGTTATCATCTCATCGAAAGATCGGGACACCCTCGCCTCTATCAGAATACATCCTAGAATTTCTGCAATAAAGAAGACAACACTAAAGGTACATGGTGAGAGGTGTTAGTCCTTGCCGCTTCATCCTTGCACACTAGGACATAGTGCATAACACTTGATGGGTTCTCACGCACTTCTCTCATCTCACTTTTGGTAGCAAATAGCACTATGTTTTTCTTGTCGCTCATCGTGGAGGCACTCAATTTTGGCTTGTGGCGCTCACTCTATTTTTGGTGGCTCTCTCTCACACTATTCTCTCCATGGTGGGTGGTTGCTTGCTTGTCGGCGATCACTTGACTTGGTGACATATGTCGTATCACGTACTCCTTTCTCTTCACCTTGAAGCTATATAGTTATTGCTTCACCTATTATGGATGACATTGCGGTCGAATTGCCATGGTCGTCCAAGTAGGAGATGGAAAACGGACATAGGAACCACATCACACTCCAAGTTGTCTTCGTATGCTCCAATCTTGAAGGAGACTTGAATGATGTGCTCCACTTGAATGGTGCCGGAGTCGCTAAGCCGTTGGACCTTGTAGGGACGAGGATGCTTCATCTTGACCAATTGTAGCTTGGAACATAGCTCTTCACTTGCCAAATTGTGGCAACTTCCTCTGGTCGATGATGACCTTCACGGACCTTCCATTGATGCCCGCCTTGGTGTGGAAGATATGGCATTTTTGGTCTTTGTTTTGTTGATGTTGAAGTGTCAAGACCTTGGAGACAACGAGAGTGGGGCACGAATCATTGTCACAAAAAACTTGGTCGTCTTCATCTTCATTCATGTGCCGGTGCATGGCCACGTGCTCAAGCGCTTCCATTTCTTCTTCACTCATAGAGTCATAGGTGCCGCCGTCGTTGGCTATCATGGTGCGCCGAGTGGGGCACTCAAATGTCTTGTGGCCTCGGCCTTGACATGTTAAGCATTTGATGGAACTTGTCTTGATGGTCTCATCCGGTGGAGTTGCAGATGACTCGAAGGTGTCAAAGTTTTATTGTAACTTGACTTGTCGTCGTTGCTTGTAGAAGGTTTGGTTGATGTAGAAGGCAGTGTAGTTGTCAAAGCTTGAGTGTATGAGCCCTATGTCTTGGAAGAGTACTTGGCATACTTGTAATCATCTTGAACTTATTGCTCCGCCTTGGTAGCTTGGTGCACTAGCTCGAGGAGGTCCGTGTACGGTTGGAAATCCACAATCTTGTTGATAGGATGGTTGAGTCCATTCAAGAATCGTACCATGGTTTGCTCCTCATCTTCCGTGACATTAGCTCGAATCATGGCAGTCTCCATTTCCTTGTAGTACTCTTCAACTGACTTTGTGCCTTGCTTGAGGAGTTGTAACTTCTTGAAGAGGTCGCGACTATAGTACGTGGGTACAAAGTGCGCTCTTATGGCATCCTTCATTTGAGCCCAAGTTGTGATTAGTGGTTCACCTTTTTCTTCTCGCCTCTCAATGACCCTCTCCCACCAAATGAGCACGTAGTCTTGGAACTCAAGAGATGCCATGGCGGTCTGATAACCCACAAGTATAGGGGATCGTTTGTAGCCTTTTTCAATAAGTAAGAGTGTCGAACCCAATGAGGAGCTAAAGGCAGAACAAATATTCCCTCTAGTTCTATCGACCACCGATACAACTCTACACACACTTTACGTTTGCTTTACCTAGAACAAGTATAAAACTATTTGGTAGGTGAAAGGATAGATTTGCAAGAATAAAACCAGAAGCACTTTGTGGGAATAAAACTACGAATAAATTGCAAGGCAAAAAAGTAGATAACTTTTGTCAACAAGAAAGTCATTTGTCCCTAGGTGATCGATAACTAAACCGGTGATCATTGTTGCAATTTTATATGATGGAGAGGCATGAGCTAACATACTTTCTCTACTTGGATCATATGCACTTATGATTGGAACTCTAGCAAGCATCCGCAACTACTAAAGATCATTAAGGTCGTGAAACCCAACCATAGCATTAAGTATCAAGTCCTCTTTATCCCATACGCAATGACCCCAAACTCGGGTATGTGTATTCTATCACTCACGCCACCCACCATAAGCAAACCATTAACGTATTGCAACACCCTACATCAGGGATCCCTCCATTTGCGCGACATAAAGGGCATCGTAGGACAACACCAAAATAAAATATACAACTCAAACCAATCATGATCATCTATCAACCCATAGGACAAAATGGATCTACTCAAACATCGTAAGATAACCATAGATCATTGGGAAATAATATATGATGAGGACATCAATACCATTGTTACACCCACAGCCCCTGCTGCTATACATACTGGACCAATTACTAGAGCTCGTGCACGCCAATTGAATTATCAGGTACTTTCGTTTCTTGGTAACGATTCTAATGTTCATGAGAATATGATGCTGCCTAAATAGGATACATTTGTCTTGCTTACAAATGAAGGGCCTAGCTTGGACAAGAAAGATGAACCTTGGAACAAGTTCAAGCGTGGAGATGATGGCATGTGCAAGGGGATCCAGAACGGAGTTACAAGTGATGATTTCAGGACTTTGAAGCCACCATAAGGAGTGCATGAAGCCTTGGACGAAATATACAAGATGCCACTTCATAAATTTTGTCCAGAGGCTATTTTAGGTGCTGCGTCACCTTATTATTGGGCCAGGCCCATGTATTTTCGAAGTACTTAAGTATAGGCTGTTTTTAGAGTCCGTATGTGTGGGGAAACAAGAGTTAGGGTTGGTTTCGGACCCCACCACCAAGGGCCACGAAATTCCCCCTCTCTCCTCCATATATACAGCCCTTAGGGCATCGTTTGGACTTTGGGTTTTGTTTAGATTAAAAGTTCGCCATAGCTGCAACTTCGCGTACTTCATTTGTGTCCAACGACCAGACTAAGACGTCACAGAACCCCACCTTGATCAATAAAGCTTTCATCTTATATTCGCAATATCCAAATTGCAATCTCAGTTTCTTGCTTGTTCTTTGTTTGCTCGCAGGAAACAGGCCCTCGTGGTCAGGTTGATCGTACTCCGGCATGGTCAATAACCCCTCGGAGTTGGTTTAGCGATTGCTAAGGTGCGACGTCCTCGCACGTTCGTAGTTGGATCGTCAAAGTCGACTTCCTCTAAAACGATAGCCACCATCTCATCGAAAGACGGGACACCTTTGCCTCTATCAAGTGGTATCAGATTTTCAGGTTGCTCGGTGAGATTTTATAGTTTTTCATAGTTTAGATCGAGTCTGTTCTTCATACCTACAGTCCACGAAAAAAGCCAAAAAAATAGGGTTAGTTCATCATATCCGAGCCAATCTGAGCCTTTGCATAGTCTTTTTAGAGTTTTGCTTTGTTGAATTTGTGGTTGCATCGTCGTGTCGAGTTGCTGGTCTTAGCGTCTAGTCCCTTAGTGATAGAGGCAAAGGTGTCCCGATGTTTCGATGAGATGGTGGCTATCGTTTTCTGTGGGAGTCGACCTTGACGATCCGACTACGAACGTGCGAGACGTCGCGCCTTAGCAATCGCTAAACCAACTTCCGAGGGGTTATTGACCACGCCGGAGCACGATCAACCTGACCACGAGGGCCTGTTTCCTGCGAGCAAACGAAGAACAAGCAAGAAACTGAGATTGCAATCTGGATATTGCGAATATAAGATGAAAGCTTTATTGATCAAGGTGGGGTTCTGTGACGTCTTGGTCTGGTCGTTGGACACAAACGAAGTACGCGAAGTTGCAGCTATGGCGAACTTTTAATCTAAACAAAACCCAAAGTCTAAACGACGCCCTAAGGGCTGTATATATGGAGGAAGAGAGGGGAATTTCGTGGCCCTTGAGGGTGGGGTCCGAAACCAACCCTAACTCTTGTTTCCCCCACACATACGGACTCTAAAAATAGCCTATACTTAAGTATTTCGAAATTACATGGGCCTGGCCCATTAATAAGGTGACGCAGCACCTAGAATAGCCTATGGACGAATATTATGAAGTGGCATCTTGTATATTTCGTCCATGGCTTCATGCACTCCTTATGGCGGCTTCAAAGTCCTGAAATCATCACTTGTAACTCCGTTCTTGATCCCCTTGCGCATGCCATCAACTTCATGCGTGTTCTTGCTCCAATGTTCATCCTTCTCCAAGCTAGGCCCTTCATTTGAAAGCAAAACAAATGTATCCAATTTAGGCAGCATCATAATCTCATGAACATTAGAATCATTACCAAGAAACGAAAGTACCTGGTAATTTAATTGGCGTGCGCGAGCTCTAGTAATTGGTCCAGTATATGTAACAGTTGGGGCTGTGGGTGTAACAATGGTATTGATGTCCTCATCATCCTCCCCTTCTTGAAATGAAGTCGTCCTCGACGGAAGCTCATCTTCCTCACCCAAATAAGGCTTCAAATCTGCAATATTAAAAGTGGGACTAACCCCAAAATCTGCAGGTAGCTCAAGTTTATATGCATTATCATTTATTTTCTCTAAAACCTTAAAAGGACCATCAGCACGTGGCATTAGCTTTGATTTGCGCAGATTAGGAAATCTATCTTTACGCAAATGTAACCAAACAAGATCTCCAGGTGCAAACACAACATGTTTTCTACCCTTATCTCCAGCAAGTTTATATTTAGCATTCATACGCTCAATGTTTTCCTTAGTTAACTCATGCATTTTCAAAATCAATTCAGAACGTTCTTTAGCATCAAAATTAACCTTCTCCGAAGATGGAAGAGGCAACAAATCAATAGGTGCACGAGGTAGGAAACCATACACAATTTCAAAAGGGCACATCTTAGTAGTAGAATGCAATGAACGATTATAAGCAAATTCAATATGAGGCAAGCATTCTTCCCACATTTTCTTGTTATTCTTCAAAACAGCCCTAAGCATAGTAGACAATGTTCTATTGACTACTTCAGTTTGTCCATCAGTTTGGGGGTGACAAGTAGTACTAAAAAGCAGCTTAGTCCCCAACTTAGCCCATAGACATCTCCAAAAGTGGCTAAGAAATTTAGTATCACGATCTGAAACAATAGTATTTGGCACACCATGTAAGCGAATAATTTCACGAAAGAACAAATCAGCAACATTAACAGCATCATCGCTTTTATGACATGGTATAAAGTGTGCCATTTTCGAGAACCTATCCACGACAACAAATATGCTATCCCTCCCCTTCTTTGTTCTAGGTAAACCTAAAACAAAGTCCATAGATATATCCTCCCAAGGAACACTAGGTACAGGCAAAGGCATATATAAACCATGAGGATTGAGTCGTGACTTAGCTCTTTGACATGTAGTGCAGCGAGCAACAAAACGCTCAACATCCCGTCTCATCTTTGGCCAAAAGAAATGTGTAGCAAGTATATCCTCCGTCTTCTTGACGCCAAAGTGTCCCATTAATCCTCCTCCATGCGCCTCCTGCAACAACAAAAGACGAACGGAGCTAGCTGGAATGCATAGCTTGTTAGCACGAAACACAAATCCATTGTTAAGAACGAACTTGTTCCAAGTTCTCCCTTCCTTACAATTCTGCAATACATCTGTAAATTCAGCATCATTAACATATTGATCCTTGATGGTCTCCAAACCAAATATTTTAAAGTCAAGTTGTGAAAGCATAGTATAACGACGAGACAAGGCATCAGCAATAACATTTTCTTTACCCTTCTTGTGTTTAATCACATAAGGGAAAGTCTCAATGAATTCAACCCATTTAGCATGTCGACGGTTCAGTTTTGCTTGACTTTTAATGTGTTTCAAAGATTCATGATCAGAATGTATAACAAATTCCTTGGGCCATAAATAATGTTGCCATGTTTCTAAGGTCCGAACAAGAGCATATAATTCTTTATCATAAGTAGAATAGTTCAGACTAGGCCCACTCAATTTTTCAGAAAAGTATGCAACAGGTTTTCCATCTTGTAATAACACACCTCCTAATCCAATTCCACTAGCATCACATTCAAGCTCAAAAGTCTTATTGAAATTAGGAAGTTGGAGTAAAGGAGCATGTGTCAACTTATCTTTCAATACCGTGAAGGCTTCTTCCTGTGCGGTACCCCAAACAAAAGGTACATCCTTCTTTGTAAGCTCGTTGAGAGGTGCAGCAATGGTGCTGAAATCTCTCACAAAACGTATATAGAAACCAGCGAGGCCAAGGAAACTCCTCACTTGTGTGACTGTTTTGGGCTGCGGCCAACTCTCAATAGCTTCAATCTTGGCTTTATCAACTTCAATTCCCTGTGGAGTAACAACATAGCCAAGAAAAGATACTCGGTCGGTGCAAAAGGTGCACTTTCCAAGGTTACCAAACAAACGTGCATCACGTAGAGCAATAAAAACAGCACGTAAATGTTCCAAATGTTCCTCCAAAGATTTGCTATAAATCAATATGTCATCAAAGTAAACTACCACAAATCGTCCAATGAAAGCACGTAAAACTTCGTTCATTAACCTCATGAAAGTACTAGGTGCATTAGTTAACCCAAAAGGCATGACTAACCACTCATATAATCCAAACTTAGTTTTAAATGCTGTTTTCCATTCATCTCCCAATTTCATACGAATTTGATGGTAACCACTACGCAAATCAACTTTGGAGAATATTGTAGAGCCACTCAATTCATCAAGCATATCATCTAGCCTAGGAATAGGATGACGATAACGAATAGTAATATTATTAATGCCTCTACAATCAACGCACATACGCGACGTACCATCCTTTTTCGGCACTAAAATGATAGGAACAGCACAAGGACTAAGGGATTCGCGTATATAACCTTTGTCGAGCAGTTCTTGTACTTGACGCATAATCTCCTTCGTCTCCTCTGGATTGGTACGGTATGGTGCCCGGTTGGGTAATGATGCACCGGGAATTAAGTCAATTTGATGCTCAATCCCGCGAATAGGTGGTAATCCCGGTGGCACGTCTTGTGGAAAGACGTCGGCGAACTCCTGCAAAATGTTAGTGACAGCAGGAGGCAAAGAGGAAGGCACGTCCTCGAATGAAAATAATGCCTCTTTGCACACAAAAGCATAGCAAACAGATTTGCTAAAATCTAGATCATCAATATCAGTTTTGGTGGCAAGTAAACATGCACTTTTCAATTTAATTTCAGAAGCAACACTAGATTGTTTATTATTATTAGGCTGCATTTGTTGCTCAAATTCTTTTGCCACAATCTGATTTTCACTCTTAGTTTTCTCCTGTTTTGCTTTATTAGCTCTATTAATATCATCTTTCAAAATGGAATCAGGAGTCATAGGAAGCAAAGTAATATTTTTATCCTTATGAACAAGAGTATACTGATTGTTTCTACCATGGTGAATAGAATTTTTATCAAATTGCCATGGTCTACCAAGTAATAAGGAACATGCTTGCATCGGTACCACATCACAATCAACATAATCAGCATATGTAGAGATACTAAAATGCACACGAACAGTACGTGTTACCTTAACCTTGCCGCTGTTGTTGAACCATTGGATGTAGTAAGGATGTGGATGTGGTCTTGTGGTGAGAGATAGCTTCTCCACCATCTCGATGCTAGCCAAGTTGTTGCAACTCCCTCCATCTATGATCACGCGAACAGAACGTTCCTTCACAACTCCCTTTGTATGGAACAAATTATGCCTCTGATTTTGCTCAGCTTGTGTAACCTGCACACTCAAAACACGTTGAGCAACTAAACATTCATACCTGTCAGCATCTTCAGGAGCCATGTATTGCGTCTCATGATCAGAATCGTCTCCACCGTGTTCGTCACGTGTAATAAGAGCCAAAGTCTCCTCATCATAGTCACTAGCGGACTCATACCCACCATCCTCAGTAACAATCATCACACGCTTAGATGGGCATTCTCTCGCATAATGACCTCCACCCTTGCAACGTCGACAAATAATATCATGTGTTTTCCCTGTTGATGCCATGGATGAAGAAGAGCTCTTTGCAGGCCCAGAAGGTGTGCTCTTGGCAGATAGTGGTGATTGTGCCTGCTTTATTGTATCACGGTTGGAGGTGGCAGCCGACGGAGGCGCCGGTGAAGCAGAACGTGTGGAAGTAGATGATGCACGTGGTGTCCATGAAGAAGGTCGACCTGCAGAAAAGTTAGTCCGCGCCAATGCCTGTCGATCCTGCACTTCACGTTCAGCTTTACAAGCAAGATGGAATAAACGAGTGATATTAGTATACTCCTTATACTCTAGAATCGTCTGAATCTCTCTATTTAATCCACCCATAAAACGTGCAAGCATAGCTTCATTCTCCTCAACAATACCACATCTAATCATGCCAGTTTGTAATTCCTGATAATATTCTTCTACAGAATTTTTTCCCTGTCTTAAGCGCTGCAATTTTTGAAGTAATTCACGTTGATAATATGGTGGAACCCAACGAGTACGCATAGCAGTTTTCAAAGCAGCCCAAGTAGCAGGAATGGGATATAATCTACAATGCTCAGACCACCAAACACATGCAAAACTAGTGAATGCACAAACAGCAGCAGGAACACGTCTCTCCTCGGGATATTGTAAACATGTAAATCGTTGTTCAGTTTCTAACTCCCAAGTAAGGTATATATCAGGAACATATCTACCCTCAAATGGTGGAATATTCAATTTTAGTTTAGGGAGATGGTCATGATCTCGTACCTGAGGGTGAGCCCTACCATTGCCATTATTTGCATGTGGACGACCTGATGGTTGCTGTGCTGGTGGTGGCACGTAGTTCTGATTTTGATCAACCTCATCCTCGTAATCGCTAGCAAAATCATCCTCCTCCGCATCAGCAGCAGGAGCCACAGAAGTAGCAACAGGAGCACCAACAGTTTGGCCAGGTGCAAGAGGGAGACGGCTCGCTCGGCGGAGGGCTGTTTCACGATGTGTAGGTAGTCGTCGTTGTTGTTGTTGTAGAGGTGCGTTAGGTGCAGCCGGTGGTGGTGGTGGAAGACGCGCGAGCAATTCATTAAACCTGTTATCGAGCTTTGTTTCGAACGTCTTCTCCATGTCATCTATCTTCTCCATGGCCTCTTCAAATCTGTTTAGCACATCCTGCACCTGTCCATTCATCATTTGCTGAAATTTATCATGCAACTCCTGATTCGTCATGTTCTCCAGTCAGTCTCGTCGGCTTGTGATCCTGCCATGGTTAGCAACAATAGAAAACACACAAGAATATGATCCTACAGAATACTAACAAGAGGTGGTGGTGGCGGGTGTCACAAATCCGTCAAGCAAATCTCAAATTCTTACCAGTTCTTACCCAGCAGCAGGCGGTGATTGGCAACCGTTGTAGTCAAAACTCTCAAAAGCTTGGATAGAGCGATTGCCAGGAAGAGTCAAACGCACGACGTAGAGGTATGTGGAGCTGGGAAGGCTTATAGTATGGTAGCAAAAAGGGTCAGCAATAATCAATTCAGAGATGCAAAGTTGAATAAACGCTCAACGACGGTACTGTGCTGGTCCTAGGCTAGACCGTGCTAGAGACGCGAGCCTAGAACACTAACAAAATCACGGCGCTGCACGTAAATAAGGGAAAAGCACACTCTGGAACTTTTTTTTTTTCGCTTTTTTTTTTGCGCTCCTCTTTTTTTTTTTTTTTTTTTTTGCGAAAAATTACTATAATGGCGAGTGTCTCAAAACTCTTCCCACGTCAAACTGATAGGATGGGCACGAAAATTTTTTTTTCCACTTTTTTTTTTCGGAAATCAGGGCAGCGACGACGAAAAAGTGCGACAAAAAATCACTATGATGGCACGTGGCTCAAAAGACTCAGAAAAGCCTAAAAATAGGATAGGGAAAAAAAATTTTTGCCCGAGAAAATTTTGGCCTAAAAACTGCCCGGGGGTCTTTTTTTTTTTTTTTTTTTTTTTTCCGAGACCTACGCAGGCAAGGAAACACGAATCGGAATTGAGATTGATCTCAAGAACAAACCTAATAAGAGAAGAACTCGGATTGGTGGTGGATATATGGTTGTGGTATATGGCAGCGGTGGTGGTATATGGTAGCGATGGTGGTATGTGGTATATGGATAAGGATTCAGAGCGGTGGCGGATAAGCAAAAGTGGTAGATGGGCGATGATGATGGTGCGGCGGCGGCATGACAACTTATGACCAGAACTCGAAACTCTAAAAGACTAGACTCTAAGACCAGCAACTTGACACGACGATGCAACCGCAAATTCAACAAAGCAAAAACCCTAAAAAGATTATGCAAAGGCTCAGATTGGTTCGGATATGATGAACTAACCCTAATTTTTTTTGTGGCTTTTTCGTGGACTGTAGGTATGAAGAACAGACTCGATCTAATCTACGAAAAACTGTAAAATCTCACCGAGCAACCTGGAAATCTGATACCACTTGATAGAGGCAAAGGTGTCCCGATGTTTCGATGAGATGGTGGCTATCGTTTTCTGTGGGAGTCGACCTTGACGATCCGACTACGAACGTGCGAGACGTCGCGCCTTAGCAATCGCTAAACCAACTTCCGAGGGGTTATTGACCACGCCGGAGCACGATCAACCTGACCACGAGGGCCTGTTTCCTGCGAGCAAACGAAGAACAAGCAAGAAACTGAGATTGCAATCTGGATATTGCGAATATAAGATGAAAGCTTTATTGATCAAGGTGGGGTTCTGTGACGTCTTGGTCTGGTCGTTGGACACAAACGAAGTACGCGAAGTTGCAGCTATGGCGAACTTTTAATCTAAACAAAACCCAAAGTCTAAACGACGCCCTAAGGGCTGTATATATGGAGGAAGAGAGGGGAATTTCGTGGCCCTTGAGGGTGGGGTCCGAAACCAACCCTAACTCTTGTTTCCCCCACACATACGGACTCTAAAAATAGCCTATACTTAAGTATTTCGAAATTACATGGGCCTGGCCCATTAATAAGGTGACGCAGCACCTAGAATAGCCTATGGACGAATATTATGAAGTGGCATCTTGTATATTTCGTCCATGGCTTCATGCACTCCTTATGGCGGCTTCAAAGTCCTGAAATCATCACTTGTAACTCCGTTCTTGATCCCCTTGCGCATGCCATCAACTTCATGCGTGTTCTTGCTCCAATGTTCATCCTTCTCCAAGCTAGGCCCTTCATTTGAAAGCAAAACAAATGTATCCAATTTAGGCAGCATCATAATCTCATGAACATTAGAATCATTACCAAGAAACGAAAGTACCTGGTAATTTAATTGGCGTGCGCGAGCTCTAGTAATTGGTCCAGTATATGTAACAGTTGGGGCTGTGGGTGTAACAATGGTATTGATGTCCTCATCACTTAGAGTTTCGAGTTCTGTTCACAGGTTGTCACGCCGCCGCCGCACCATCGTCATCATCATTGCCATATACCACCACCCCACCATATACATCGCCGCTGCCATATACAACCACCAATCCGAGTACACATATACCATCGCCATATACAACCACCAACCCGAGTCCGCATATACCATCGCCATATACCACCACTAGTCCGAGTTCCACCAGATTCATCGCCGCCAACAGTCCGAGTTCCACCAGATTTATCTCCGCTACCAGTTCTAGTCTGAGTCCAGTATTTGTTGCTTTGTTTTTGAGTTCCAGATCACGCGATACTTCGAGTCGTGACAGAGTAGGACTCCTGAGATTCCGTGCTACCCGCAGAAGAAAAATAGTTCCAAACTCAAAAAAAACTAAGTCTGGAAAATTCTGGCTAGGCAGTTTTTAGACCATTTGTAGACTTTTTCGAAAAAAAATTGTCGCGGAGCAAAAAAAAGAGGGAAAAAGTGCAAAAAAAGTGAAAAAAAAATCAGAGAGTGCTCCTCCCTTGTTTACATGCAGCGCCGTGATTTTGTTAGTGTTCTAGGCTCGCGTCTCTAGCACGGTCTAGCCTAGGACCAGCACAGTACTGTCGTTGAGCGTTTATTCAACATTGCATCTCTGAATTGATTATTGCTGACCCTTTTTGCTACCATATTATAAGCCTTCCCAGCTCCACATACATCTACGTCGTGCGTTTGACTCTCCCTGGTAATCGCTCTATCCAAGCTTTGAGAGTTTTGATTACAACGGTTGCCGATCACCGCCTGCTGCTGGGTAAGAACTAGTAAGAATTTGAGATTTGCTTGACGGATTTGTGACACTCCACCACCGCCATTTTCTAGTAGTCTGTAGGATCATATTCTTGTGTGTTTCTATTGCTGCTAACCATGGCAGGATCACAACCCGACGCGATTGACTGGGAGAACATGATGAACAAAGAGTTACATGATAAGTTTCAGCAAATGATGAGTGGACAGGTGGAAGATGTGCTAAACAGATTTGAAGAGGCCATGGAGAAGATAGATGGCATTGAGAAGGCGTTCGAAACAAAGCTTGATAGCAAGTTTAATTAATTGCTCGCGCGTCTTCCACTGCCCGCTGCGCCTGTCGCACCTCTACAACAACAACAACAACAACATCGTCTTCCAAATCAAGTGGGACGAGCACAACGCGTTCCCATTGAGCCTGGTTAAACTTCTGGTGCTGCTGTACCTACTGTTGATGCTTCTGTCGCTCCTGCTGCTACTGCAGAGGTGGAGGACAATTACGAGGATGAGGTTGATCAAAATCAGAACTACGTGCAACCACCAGCACCACCACCACCAGGTCATCCTCATGCATATCATCGCAACGGTAGGGCTGCACCACCACCTGAGGTACATGACCATCTTCCTAAACTAAAATTGAATATTTCACCATTTGAGGGTAGATATGTTCCTGATATATATCTTACTTGGGAGTTAGAAACTGAACAACGATTTACATGTTTACAATATCCCGAGGAGAGACGTGTTCCTGCTGCTGTTTGTGCTTTCACTAGCTTTGCATGTGTTTGGTGGTCTGAACATTGTAGATTATATCCTATTCCAACTACTTGGGCTGCTTTGAAAACTGCTATGCGTACTCGTTGGGTTCCACCATATTATCAACGTGAATTACTTCAAAAATTACAGCGTTTAAGACAAGGGAAAAATTCTGTAGAAGAATATTATCAGGAATTACAAACTAGCATGATTAGATGTGGTATTGTTGAGGAGAATGAAGCTATGCTTGCACGTTTTATGGGTGGATTGAATAGAGAGATTCAGACCATTCTAGAGTATAAGGAGTATACTAATATCACTCGTTTATTCCATCTTGCTTGTAAAGCTGAACGTGAAGTGCAGGATCGACAGGCATTGGCGCGAACTAACTTTTCTGCAGGTCGATCTTCATCATGGACACCACGTGCATCCTCTACTTCCACTCCACCAGCACCTCCATCAGGCGCCACCTCCAACCGCAATACAAGAAAGCAGGCACAACAACCACTATCTGCCAAGAGCACACCTACCGGACCTGCGAAGGGCTCTTCTTCGTCCATGGCATCAACAGGGCACACAAGTGATATTATTTGTCGTCGTTGTAAGGGAAGAGGACATTTTGCAAGAGAATGCCAATCTCAGCGCGTGATGATTGCTACTGAGGATGGTGGGTATGAGTCCGCTAGTGACTATGATGAGGAGACTTTGGCTCTTATTACACGTGAAGAACACGGTGGAGATGATTCTGATCATGAGACGTAATACATGGCTCCTGAAGATGCTGATAGGTATGAATGTTTAGTTGCTCAACATGTTTTGAGTGTGCAGGTCACACAAGCTGAGCAAAATCAAAGGCATAGTTTGTTCCATACAAAGGGAGTTGTGAAGGAACGTTTTGTTCGCGTCATCATAGATGGAGGGAGCTACAATAACTTGGCTAGCATGGAGATGGTGGAGAAGCTATCTCTCACCACAAGACCACATCCACATCCTTACTACATGCAATGGTTCAACAACAGTGGCAAGGTTAAGGTAACACGTACTGTTCATGTGCATTTTAGTATCTCTACATATGCTGATTATGTTGATTGTGATGTGGTACCTATGCAAGCATGTTCCTTATTACTTGGTAGACCATGGCAATTTGATAAAAATTCTGTACACCATGGTAGAAACAATCAGTATACTCATGTTCATAAGGATAAAAATATAACTTTGCTTCCTATGACTCCTGATTCCATTTTGAAAGATGATATTAATAGAGCTAATAAAGCAAAACAGGAGAAAAATAAAAGTGAAAATCAGATTGTGGCAAAAGAATTTGAGCAACAAATGCAGCCTAATAATAAACCATCTAGTGTTGCTTCTGAAATTAAATTGAAAAGTGCATGTTTAATTGCCACCAAATCTGATATTGATGATTTAGATTTTAGCAAATCTGTTTGCTATGCTTTTGTGTGCAAAGAGGCATTATTTTCATTCAAGGACGTGCCTTCCTCTTTGCCTCCTGCTGTCACTAACATTTTGCAGGAGTTCGCTGACATCTTTCCACAAGACGTGCCACCGGGATTACCACCTATTCGAGGGATTGAACATCAAATTGACTTAATTCCCGGTGCATCATTACCCAACCGTGCACCATACCGTACCAATCTAGAGGAGACGAAGGAGATTATGCGTCAAGTACAAGAACTGCTCGACAGAGGTTATATACGCGAATCCCTTAGTCCTTGTGCTGTTCCTATCATTTTAGTGCCGAAAAAGGATGGTATGTCACGTATGTGCGTTGATTGTAGAGGCATTAATAATATTACTATTCGTTATCGTCATCCTATTCCTAGGCTAGATGATATGCTTGATGAATTGAGTGGATCTACAATATTCTCCAAAGTTGATTTGCATAGTGGATACCATCAAATTCGTATGAAATTGGGAGATGAATGGAAAACAACATTTAAAACTAAGTTTGGATTATATGAGTGGTTAGTCATGCCTTTTTGGTTAACTAATGCACCTAGTACTTTCATGAGGTTAATGAACGAAGTTTTATGTGCTTTCATCGGACGGTTTGTGATAGTTTACTTTGATGACATATTGATTTATAGCAAATCTTTGGAGGAACATTTGGAACATTTACGTGTTGTTTTTATTGCTCTACGTGATGCATGTTTGTTTGGTAACCTTGGAAAGTGCACCTTTTGCACCGACCGAGTATCTTTTCTTGGCTATGTTGTTACTCCACAGGGAATTGAAGTTGATAAAGCTAAGATTGAAGCTATTGAGAGTTGGCCGCAGCCCAAAACGGTCACACAAGTGAGGAGTTTCCTTGGCCTCGCTGGTTTCTATAGGCGTTTTGTGAGAGATTTCAGCACCATTGCTGCACCTCTCAACGAGCTTACAAAGAAGGATGTGCCTTTTGTTTGGGGTTCCGCACAGGAAGAAGCCTTCACGGTATTGAAAGATAAGTTGACACATGCTCCTTTACTCCAACTTCCTGATTTTAATAAGACTTTTGAGCTTGAATGTGATGCTAGTGGAATTGGATTAGGAGGTGTGTTATTACAAGATGGCAAACCTGTTGCATACTTTTCTGAAAAATTGAGTGGGCCTAGTCTGAACTATTCTACTTATGAAAAAGAATTATATGCTCTTGTTCGGACCTTAGAAACATGGCAACATTATTTATGGCCCAAGGAATTTGTTATACATTCCGATCATGAATCTTTGAAACACATTAAAAGTCAAGCAAAACTGAACCGTAGACATGCTAAATGGGTTGAATTCATTGAGACTTTCCCTTATGTCATTAAACACAAGAAGGGTAAAGAAAATGTTATTGCTGATGCATTGTCTCGTCGTTATACTATGCTTTCACAACTTGACTTTAAAATATTTGGTTTGGAGACCATCAAAGATCAATATGTGCATGACGCTGAATTTAAAGATGTATTGCAGAATTGTAAGGAAGGGAGAACTTGGAACAAGTTCGTTCTTAACGATGGGTTTGTGTTTCGTGCTAACAAGCTATGCATTCCAGCTAGCTCCGTTCGTCTTTTGTTGTTGCAGGAGGCGCATGGAGGAGGATTAATGGGACACTTTGGCGTCAAGAAGATGGAGGATATACTTGCTACACATTTCTTTTGGCCAAAGATGAGACGGGATGTTGAGCGTTTTGTTGCCCGCTGCACTACATGTCAAAAAGCTAAGTCACAACTCAATCCTCATGGTTTATATATGCCTTTGCCTGTACCTAGTGTTCCTTGGGAGGATACATCTATGGTCTTAATTTTAGGTTTACCTCGAACAAAGAAGGGGAGGGATATCATATTTGTTGTCGTGGATAGGTTCTCAAAAATGGCACACTTTATACCATGTCATAAAAGCGATGATGCTGTTAATGTTGCTGATGTATTCTTTCGTGAAATTATTTGCTTGCATGGTGTGCCAAACACTATTGTTTCAGATCGTGATACTAAATTTCTTAGCCACTTTTGGAGATGTTTATGGGCTAAGTTGGGGACTAAACTGCTTTTTAGTACTACTTGTCACCCCCAAACTGATGGACAAACTGAAGTAGTCAATAGAACATTGTCTACTATGCTTAGGGCTGTTTTGAAGAATAATAAGAAAATGTGGGAAGAATGCTTGCCTCATATTGAATTTGCTTATAATCATTCATTGCATTCTACTACTAAGATGTGCCCTTTTGAAATTGTGTATGGTTTCCTACCTCGTGCACCTATTGATTTGTTGCCTCTTCCATCTTCGGAGAAGGTTAATTTTGATGCTAAAGAACGTGATGAATTGATTTTAAAAATGCATGAGTTAACTAAGGAAAACATTGAGCGTATGAATGCTAAATATAAACTTGCTGAAGATAAGGGTAGAAAACATGTTGTGTTTGCACCTGGAGATCTTGCTTGGTTACATTTGCGTAAGGATATATTTCCTAATTTGCGCAAATCAAAGCTAATGCCACATGCTGATGGTCCTTTTAAGGTGTTAGAGAAAATAAATGATAATGCATATAAACTTGAGCTGCCTGCAGATTTTGGGGTTAGTCCCACTTTTAACATTGCAGATTTGAAGCCTTATTTGGGTGAGGAGTGAACTTTCGTCGAGGACGACTTCATTTCAAGAAGGGGATGATGATGAGGACATCAATACCATTGTTACACCCACAACCCCTGCTGCTATACATACTGGACCAATTACTAGAGCTCGCGCACGGCAATTGAATTATCAGGTACTTTCATTTCTTGGTAACGATTCTATTGTTCATGAGAATATGATGCTGCCTAAATTGGATACATTTGTCTTGCTTACAAATGAAGGGTCTAGCTTGGACAAGAAAGATGAACCTTGGAAGAAGTTGAAGCGTGGAGATGATGGCATGCGTAAGGGGATCTAGAACGGAGTTACAAGTGATGATTTCAGGACTTTGAAGCCACCATAAGGAGTGCATGAAGCCTTGGACGAAATATACAAGATGCCACTTCATAAATTTCGTCCAGAGGCTATTTTAGGTGCTGCGTCACCTTATTATTGGGCCAGGCCCATGTATTTTCGAAGTACTTAAGTATAGGCTGTTTTTAGAGTCCGTATGTGTGGGGAAACAAGAGTTAGGGTTGGGTTCGGACCCCACCACCAAGGGCCACGAAATTCCCCCTCTCTCCTCCATATATACAGCCCTTAGGGCATCGTTTAGACTTTAGGTTTTGTTTAGATTAAAAGTTCGCCATAGCTGCAACTTCGCATACTTCGTTTGTGTCCAACGACTAGACCAAGACGTCACAGAACCCCACCTTGATCAATAAAGCTTTCATCTTATATTCGCAATATCCAGATTGCAATCTCAGTTTCTTGCTTGTTCTTCGTTTGATTGCAGGAAACAGGCCCTCGTGGTGTAGCGACCAGACCTCAAACAGTCTGATCTCTGTGCTCCGGTGTCATCCTTGGATCAGTAATGCTGACACCACACAGTACTCGGAGGATTTATAGCAGAGTAGCAATCACACACTTATTACATCTAGTGTCTCATAAGAGAACTTATTACAATAAATATGGCTTAAGGCCATCTAATAACGATAACAACGGAAGGCTTGGAAGATAAGTGAGTCCATCAACTCCAACGGCATCACTGAGTATAGAACCACGACCTAAAAACTCCTTAATCGTCGTCTGAAAGGTCTGCAACATTAACGTTGCAGCCCGAAACGGGTCAGCACATGGAATATGCTGGCAACGTAACACATAGAGAGTAATGGAATAAAACAGCTATGCTATATGCATATTTGGCTGGTGGAAAACTCTATGGTTACAGTTTTGCGTAAAGCTAATTTTTTCCTACTTCAAAGGAATAAAATTTAATTACTATCATGGTGGTTGTTAAACATTGAGAATGGTTGACAGCATTCTCAATCCCAATTAAGCATCATCATTAAACATAACCCAACAAAATTAATTTAGAGTAACATGTTGAGATTCACATGATAATCCAAGTACTAGATACTCAAGATGTCCATAACCGGGGACACGGCTAACCATGATTAGTTTATTACACTCTGCAGAGGTTTGCGCACTTTTCCCCACAAGACTCGATCGCCTCCGTTTGGTTTCTCGCACTACATGGTGTTTGAGAAGACGGATGACCGAGACATAGTCTTTTAGAAGCGCTAGGACCTTACGATTGGGTAGACCGTACCACCTACATCCCCTACATCTGCTAGTCTACCACTGTAAGAGTTCGCACAACTTAGTCAACTATGCTAGAGCCCATAATAGCTTGTGGCTGCACACGGAAGTTTCTAGTATGAATAGTCTCATGATCCCTTTGAGCCTGGGTGGCGGTCCAAAAGAAAACAGGCAAGTCCTGGAATACCCAGGTGCCTTAATCCACCCAGATGTGTGTTTAAGTTGCCACCTTAGATAAACCATTAATTAACAATCTCACATCTGTCATGGATATCACTCACCCAATCCACGTCTACTAGCATAGCATGGCATAATAAGCAAACGCAGAAGTAACTCCCAAAGGTTTGATAATAACAAGTAATAGGTACTACGTCATCTACTTCCCATCCCACAATTTAATTAGATCCTAATCATGCAATGTGTGAGGATTGATCTAATGCAATAAAACTGGGTAGTAGAAAAGTATGATCAAAGTGTTACTTGCCTTGCTGATGATCCGCGAAACCTAACGGTTCGAAATAACAGGCGGCGCACTCCGGATATTCTATCGCAGACAAACAAACAAGCATACAATAAGTACTCATCTAATGCACAGGTAAACTCAAATAAGAGATCTAACCAGAAGGTTCATCTTAAGAACTCCGGTTGGCAAAAGAATCAAATCGAACGAAGCAACGAAAGTCAAACGGCGAAAGAAAACAACTTCGTTCTACTAATCTGGATCTAGGGCAAATTTTACAGTAGCAAAATCTTGTTTAAGTTGGTTAAATGGATAGAGGGTTTCGAGATGAATCTCTAGGCGCTTGAATCGCCTGATTCCGATAAACGAGCGAAAAGTTATACTAAAACGAAAATCGGATCAGGAATCGCGATCAGAAAAATCGCGGATTTAATCCGAGAAAAAGAAAAATGACGAACGCTCGCTAGAATGAACGAACGCTCAATATTTAAATAAACCGGAAAAACCGATCTATTTAAAAAAACCGAAACTAAAAAAAATCCGACGAAAACCGATCTAATTTTTTTTAAAAAAACGTTGGCACGGAAGTCGAGGCGGTGGCGAACCTCGTCGGCGAACCTCGGCGGCGGCGGCGGCGCGTGGCGGCGGTGGCGCGGCGCGTGGGGGCGAGCGGCGGCGGCGCGGGGCTCGAGGGCGGGCGGGGTTGGCGGCTAGGGTTTCTCCCGGGGGCTGGGCCGGCTTATATTGCCTAGTCGGGCCAGAGTCCTAGTCGGACACGGCCCGTTAGGTCGGTTCGTTTTTTTAAATTATTCCGCTCGGAAGAAAAATAAAAAGAAAAACTAAAAGGACTCCAAAAATTCCGAAATAAATTTTCACGGGCTTCTAAAATCAAGCCGCACAAGGTGAACATTTATTTGGGACCTAAATGCAATTTTGAAAAACACACATTTTTCCTAAATTCAAATAAAACACCGAAAAACTCCGAAATAAAATCTTATTTGATTTTATTATTAAATCCTCAATATTTCCTTATTTTGGGAAAGTCATTTTATTCCCTCTCTCATATTTTTGTAATAGAAATAATTGATGATAAAATAAATAAGATCAAATGATCCTCAACTATGATATGTGTGTTTGAGTTGCGTAGAATTTATACTAAAACTCAAATATGAAAATAACGAAATCAGGCGATTATTTTCTGATCGCGATTTCTGATCCATATTTGAAGAATTTGTTTTTGCTACTGTAAAATTTGACTTAGATCCAGATTACTAGAACGAAGTTGTTTTCTTTCGCCGTTTGACTTCTTTTGCTTCGTTCGATTTGATTCTTTTTGCAAACCAGGGTTCTTAAGTTGAATTTTCTGGTTAGATCTTCTATTTGAGTTTTACCTGTGCATTAGATGAGTACTTATTGTATGCTTGTTTGTTTGTCTGCGATAGAATACCCGGAGTGCGCCGCCTGTTACTTTAAATCTCTAGGTTTCGCGGATCATCAGCAAGGCAAGTAACACTTTGATCATACCTTTTTCTACAACCCAGTTTTATTGCATTAGATGAATCCTCACACATTGCATGATTAGGATCTAATTAAATTGTGGGATGGGAAGTAGATGAGGTAGTACCTATTACCTGTTTATTATCAAACCTTTGGGAGTTACCTCTACGTTTGCTTATTATGCCATGCTATGCTAGTAGACGTGGATTGGGTGAGTGATATCCATGACAGATGTGAGATTGATAATTAATGGTTTATCTAAGGTGGCAACCTAACACACATCTGGGTGGATTGAGGCACCTGGGTATTCCAGGACTTGCCTGTTTTTCTTTTGGACCGCCATCCAGGCTCAAAGGGATCATGAGATTATTCATACTAGAAACTTCCATGTGCAGCCACAAGCCATTATGGGCTCTGGCATAGTTGAGTAAGTCGTGCGAACTCTTACAGGGTAGACTAGCAGATGTAGGGGAAAGTAGGTGTACCGGTCTATCCATCGTAAGGTGCTAGCGCTTCTGAAAGACTGTGTCTCGGTCATCCGTTTCTCAAACACCATGTAGTGCGAGAAATCCAACGGAGGCGATCGAGTCTTGTGGGGAAAAGTGCGCAAACCTCTGCAGAGTGTAATAAACTAATCATGGTTAGACGTGTCCCCGGTTATGGACATCTTGAGTATCTAGTACCTGGATTATCATGTGAATCTCAACATGTTACTCAAAAATTAATTTTGTTGGGTTTAATGATGTTACTTAATTGGGATTGAGAATGCTGTCAACCATTCTCAATGTTCAACAACCACCATGATAGTAATTAAATTTATTCCTTTGAAGTAGGGAAAAATTGGCTTTACGCAAAAACTGTAACCATAGAGCTTTCCACCAGCCAAATATGCATATAGTATAGTTGTTTCATTCCATTACTCTCTATGTGTTACCTTGCCAGCATATTCCATGTGCTGACCCATTTTCGGGCTGCAACGTTAATGTTGCAGACTTTTCAAACGACGATTAAGGAGTTTTTAGGTCGTGGTTCTATACTCAGTGATGCCGTTGGAGTTGATGGACTCACTTACCTTCCAAGCCTTCCGCTGTTATCGTTGTTAGATGGCCTTAAGCCATATTTATTGTAATAAGCTCTCTTTTGAGACACCCGATGTAATAAGTGTGTGATTGCTACTCTGCTATAAATCCTCCGAGTACTGTGTGGTATCAGCATTACTGATCCAGGGATGACACCAGAGCACAGAGATCAGACTGTTTGAGGTCTGGTCGCTACACCGGAGGAACACTTTGTGTGCTACCAAACGTCACAACGTAACTAGGTGATTATAAAGGTGCTCTACAGGTGTCTCTGAAGGTACTTGTTGGGTTGGCGTATTTCGAGATTAGGATTTGTCACTCCGATTGTCGGAGAGGTATCTCTAGGCCCACTCGGTAATGCACATCACTATAAGCCTTGCAAGCATTGCAACTAATGAGTTAGTTGCGGGATGATGTGTTACGGAACGAGTAAAGAGACTTGCCGGTAACGAGATTGAACTAGGTATTGAGATACCGACGATCGAATCTAGAGCAAGTAACATACCGATGACAAAGGGAACAACGTATGTTGTTATGCGGTTTGACCGATAAAGATCTTCGTAGAATATGTAGGAGCCAATATGAGCATCCAGGTTCCGCTATTGGTTATTGACCGGAGACGTGTCTCGGTTATGTCTACATAGTTCTCGAACCCGTAGGGTCCGCACGCTTAAAGTTCGATGACAGTTATATTATGAGTTTATGTGTTTTGATGTACCGAAGAAGTTCGGATTCCCGTATGAGATCGGGGACATGACGAGCAGTCTCGAAATGGTCAAGACGTAAAGATCGATATATTGGACGACTATATTCGGACATCGAAAAGTTTCCGAGTGATTCGGGTATTTTCGGGAGTACCGGGGAGTTACGAGAATTCGTATTGGGCCTTAATGGGCCATACGGGAAAGGAGAGAAAGACCTCAAAGGGTGGCCGCACCCCTCCCCATGGGCTGGTCCAAATTGGACTAGGGAGGGGGGGGGGGTGCCCCCTTCCTTCCTTCTCCTTTTCCCTTCCCTTTCCTTCCCTCCTACTCCTACTACTTGGAAGGGCTCCTAGTTCTACTAGGAAAGGGGGAATCCTACTCCCGGTGGGAGTAGGACTCCCCTAGGGCGCGCCATAGAGAGGGCCGGCCCTCTCCCTCCTCCACTCCTTTATATACGGGGGCAGGGGCACCCCAAAGACACAACAATTGATCTCTTGATCTCTTAGTCGTGTGCGGTGCCCCTCTCCACCATAATCCACCTCGGTCATATCGTAGCGGTGCTTAGGCGAAGCCCTGCGTCGGTAGAACATGATCATCATCACCACGCTGTCGTGCTGACGGAACTCTCCCTCAAAGCTCGGCTGGATCGGAGTTTGAGGGACGTCATCGAGTTGAACGTGTGCAGAACTCGGAGGTGCCGTGCGTTCGGTACTTGATCGGTCGGATCATGAAGACGTACGACTACATCAACTGCGTTGTGCTAACGCTTCCGCTTTCGGTCTACGAGGGTACGTGGACTACACTCTCCCCTCCCGTTGCTATGCATCGCCATGATCTTGCGTGTGCGTAGGAATTTTTTTGAAATTACTACGTTCCCCTACAGTGGCATCCGAGCCAGGTTTTATGCGTTGATGTTATATGCACGAGTAGAACACAAGTGAGTTGTGGGCGATATAAGTCATACTGCTTACCAGCATGTCATACTTTGGTTCGGCGGTATTGTTGGATGAAGCGGCCCGGACCGACATTACGCGTACGCTTACGCGAGACTGGTTTTACCGCTGTGCTATGCACACAGGTGACTAGCGGGTGTCAGTTTCTCCAACTTTAGTTGAACCGAGTGTGGCTACGCCCGGTCCTTGAGAAGGTTAAAATAGCACCAACTTGACAAACTATCGTTGTGGTTTTGATGCGTAGGGAAGAACGGTTCTTGCTCAGCCCGTAGCAGCCACGTAAAACTTGCAACAACAAAGTAGAGGACGTCTAACTTGTTTTTGCAGGGCATGTTGTGATGTGATATGGTCAAGACATGATGAGATATAAGTTGTTGTATGAGATGATCATGTTTTGTTGAAGTTATCGGCAATTGGCAGACGCCTTATGGTTGTCTCTTTATTGCATAAGATGCAAGTGCCAAATAATTGCTTTACTTTATCGCTATGCGATAGCAATAGTTGCAAGAGCAATAGTTGGCGAGACGACCATGTGATGTCACATTGATATAGATCAAGATGATGGAGATCATGGTGTCATGCCGGTGACGATGGAGATCATGACGATGCTTTGGAGATAGAGATCAAAGGCACAAGATGATGATGGCCATATCATGTCACATATTTTGATTGCATGTGATGTTTATCTTTTATACATCTTACTTTGCTTAGTTATGACGGTAGCATTATAAGATGATCTCTCACTAAATTTCAAGATAAAAGTGTTCTCCCTGAGTATGCACCGTTGCCAAAGTTCGTCGTGCCCAGACACCACGTGATGATCGGGTGTGATAAGCTTTACGTCCATCTACAACGGGTGCAAGCCAGTTTTGCACACGTAGAAATACTCAGGTTAAACTTGACGAGCCTAGCATATGCAGATATGGCCTCGGAACACTGGAGACCGAAAGGTCGAGCGTGAATCATATAGTAGATATGATCAACACAATGATGTTCACCATTGGAAACTACTCCATTTCACGTGATGATCGGTTATGGTTTAGTTGATTTGGATCACGTGATCACTTAGAAGATTAGAGGGATGTCTTTCTAAGTGGGAGTTCTTAAGTAATATGATTAATTGCACTTAAATTTATCATGAACTTAGTCCTGGTAGTATTTGCATATCTATGTTGTAGATCAATAGCTCGCGTTATTGCTTCCCTATATTTTAGATATGTTCCTAGAGAAAACTAAGTTGAAAGATGATAGTAGCAATGATGCGGACTGGGTCCGTGATCTGAGGTTTATCCTCATTGCTGCACAGAAGAATTATGTCCTTAATGCACTGCTAGGTGACAGACCTATTGCAGGAGCAGATGCAGACGTTATGAACGTTTGGCTAGCTCAATATGATGACTACTTGATAGTTTAGTGCACCATGCTTAACGGCTTAGAATCGGGGCTTCAAAGACGTTTTGAACGCCATGGAGCATATAAGATGTTCCAAGAGTTGAAATTGGTATTTCATACTCATGCCCGCGTCGAGAGGTATGAGACCTCTGACAGTACTTTGCCTATAAGATGGAGGAGAATAGCTCAACCAGTGAGCATGTGCTCAGATTGTCTGAGTACTACAATTGCTTGAATCAAGTGGGAGTTAATCTTCCAGATAAGAGAGTAATTGAAAAAGTTCTCTAGTCACTATCACCGAGTTACTAGAACTTAGTGATGAACTATAATATGCAAGGGATGACAAAAGTAATTCCCAAGCTCTTCGTGATGCTGAAATCGACGAAGGTAGAAATCAAGAAAAGCATCAAGTGTTGATGGTTGACAAAGACCACTAGTTTCAAAAAGGGCAAAGGGAAGAAAGGGAACTTCAAGAAGAACGACAAGCAAGTTGCTACTCAAGTGAAGAAGCCCAAGTCTGGTCCTAAGCCTAAGACTAAGTGCTTCTACTGCAAAGGGACTGGTCACTAGAAGCGGAACTGCCCCAAGTATTTGGCGGATAAGAAGGATGGCAAAGTGAACAAAGGTATATTTGATATACAGATTATTGATGTGTATTTTACTAGTGCTCGTAGCAACCCCTCGGTATTTGATACTAGTTCAGTTGCTAAGAGTAGTAACTCAAAACGGGAGTTGCAGAATGAACAGAGACTAGTTAAGGGTGAAGTGACGATGTGTGTTGGAAGTGGTTCCAAGATTGATATGATCATCATCGCACACTCCCTATACTTTTGGGATTAGTGTTGAACCTAAATAGGTGTTATTTGGTGTTTGCGTTGAGCATGAATATGATTTGATCATGTTTATTGCAATACGGTTATTCATTTAAGTAAGAGAATAAATTTTTGTTCTGTTTACATGAATAAAACCTTATATGGTTACACACCCAATGAAAATGGTTCTTTGGATCTCGATCGTAGTGATACACATATTCATAATATTGAAACCAAAAGATGCAAAGTTAATAATGATAGTGCAACTTATTTGTGGCACTGCCGTTTAGGTCATGTTGGTGTAAAGCGCATGAAGAAACTCCATGCTGATGGACTTTTGGAATCACTTGATGCTTGCGAACCATGCCTCATGGGCAAGATGAGTAAGACTCCATTCTCCAGAACAATGGAGCGAGCAACCGACTTATTGGAAATAATACATACTGATGTATGCGGTCCGATGAGTGTTAAGGCTCACGACAAGTATCGTTATTTTCTGACCTTCACAGATGATTTGAGCAGATATGGGTATATCTACTTAATGAAACACAAGTCTGAAACATTTGAAAAGTTCAAAGTATTTCAGAGTGAAGTGGAGAATCATCGTAACAAGAAAATAAAAGTTTCTACGATATGATCGCAGAGGTAAAATATTTGAGTTAAGAGTTTGGCCTTCAGTTAAAACAATGTGAAATAGTTTCACTACTCACGCCACCTGGAATACCACAATGTAATGGTGTGTCCGAACGTCATAACCGTACTTTATAGATATGTGCGATCTATGATGTCTCTTACCGATCTACCACTATCGTTTTGGGGTTATGCATTAGAGACAGCTGCATTCACGTTAAATAGGGCACCATCTAAATCCGTTGAGACGACACCGTATGAACTATGGTTTGGCAAGAAACCTAAGCCGTCGTTTCTTAAAGTTTGAGGTTGCAATGCTTATGTGAAAAAGTTTCAACCTGATAAGCTCAAACCCAAATCGGAGTAGTGCGTCTTCATAGGATACCCAAAAAGAAAATGTTGGGTACACCTTCTATCACAGATCCGAAGGCAAGATATTCGTTGCTGAGAATGGATCCTTTCTAGAGAAGGAGTTTCTCTCAAAAGAAGTGAGTGGGAGGAAAGTAGAACTTGATGAGGTAATTGTACCTACTCCCTTATTGGAATGTAGTTCATCACAGAAATATGTTCCTGTGACTACTACACCAATTAGTGAGGAAGCTAATGATGATGATCATGTAACTTCAGATCAAGTTGCTACCGAACCTCGTAGGTAAACCAGAGTGAGATCTGCACCAGAGTGGTACGGTAATCCTGTTCTGGAGGTCATGTTACTTGACCATGACGAGCCTACGAACTATGAGGAAGCGATGATGAGCCCAGATTCCGCGAAATGGTTTGAGGCCATGAAATCTGAGATGAGATCCATTTATGAGAACAAAGTATGGACTTTGATTGACTTGCCCATTGATCGGTGAGCCATTGAGATTAAATGGATCTTCAAGAGGAAGATGGACACTGATAGTAGTGTTACTATCTACAAAGCTAGAATTGTCGCAAAAAGGTTTTCGACAAGTTCAAGGTGTTGACTACGATGAGAGTTTCTCACTCGTATCTATGCTTAAGTCTGTCCGAATCATGTTAGCAATTGCCGCATTTTATGAAATCTGGCAAATGGATAAACAAAACTGCATTCCTTAATGGATTTATTAAAGAAGAACTGTATATGATGCAACCAGAAGGTTTTGTCAATCCTAAAGGTACTAACAAAATATGCAAGCTCCAGCGATCCATCTATGGACTGGTGCAAGCATCTCGGAGTTGGAATATACGCTTTGATAAGTTGATCAAAGCATATAGTTTTATACAGACTTGCGGTGAAGCATGTATTTACAAGAAAGTGAGTGGGAGCACTACAACATTTCTGATAAGTATATGTGAATGACATATTGTTGATCAGAGATAATGTAGAATTATTCTGCAAAGCATAAATGAATGTTTGAAAGGAGTTTTTCGAAGAAAGACCTCGGTGAAGCTGCTTACATATTGAGCATCAAGATCTATAGAGATAGATCAAGACGCTTGATAAGTTTTTCAATGAGTACATACCTTGACAAGATTTTGAAGTAGTTCAAAATGGAACAGTCAAAGAAGGAGTTCTTGCCTGTGTTACAAGGTGTGAAGTTGAGTAAGACTCAAAACCCGACCACAGCAGAAGATAGAGAGAGAATGAAAGTCATTCCCTATGCCTTGGCCATAGGTTCTATAAAGTATGCCATGTTGTGTACCAAATCTATTGTATACCCTACACTGTTTTTGGCAAGAGAGTACAATAGTGATCTAGGAGTAGATCACTAGACAGCGGTCAAAATTATCCTTAGTGGAATAAGGATATGTTTCTCGATTATGGAGGTGACAAAAAAAAGGTTCGTTGTAAAGGGTTATGTCGATGCAAATTTTGACACTGATCCAGATGACTCTAAATCTCAATCTGATACATATTGAAAGTGGGAGCAATTAGCTAGAGTAGCTCCGTGCAGAGCATTGTTGACATAGAAATTTGCAAAATACTTACGGATCTGAATGTGGCAGACCCGTTGACTAAACTTCTCTCACAAGCAAAACATGATCACACCTTAGTACTCTTTGGGTGTTAATCACATAGCGATGTGAACTAGATTATTGACTCTAGTAAACCTTTTGGGTGTTGGTCACATGCCGATGTGAACTATGGGTGTTAATCACATGGTGATGTGAACTATTGGTATTAAATCACATGTCGATGTGAACTAGATTATTGACTCTAGTGCAAGTGGGAGACTGAAGGAAATATGCCCTAGAGGCAATAATAAAGTTAGTATTTATTTCCTTATATGCCCTAGAGGTATTAACCGGAAACATAATACATGTGTGAATACATAGACAAACAGAGTGTCACTAGTATGCCTCTACTTGACTAGCTCGTTGATCAAAGATGGTTATGTTTCCTAGCCATAGACATGAGTTGTCATTTGATTAACATGATCACATCATTAGAGAATGATGTGATTGACTTGACCCATTTCGTTAGCATAGCACTTGATTGTTTAGTTTGTTTCTATTGCTTTCTTCATGACTTATACATGTTCCTATGACTATGAGATTATGCAACTCCCGTTTACCAGAGGAACACTTTGTGTGCTACCAAACGTCACAACGTAACTGGGTGATTATAAAGGTGTTCTACAGGTGTCTCCGAAGGTACTTGTTGGGTTGGCGTATTTCAAGATTAGGATTTGTCACTCCGATTGTCGGAGAGCTATCTCTGGGCCCACTCGGTAATGTACATCACTATAAGCCTTGCAAGCATTGCAACTAATGAGTTAGTTGCGGGATGATGTGTTACGGAACGAGTAAAGAGACTTGCCGGTAACGAGATTGAACTAGGTATTGAGATACCGACGATCGAATCTCGGGCAAGTAACATACCGATGACAAAGGGAACAAAGTATGTTGTTATGCGGTCTGACCGATAAAAGATCTTCGTAGAATATGTGGGAGCCAATATGAGCATCCAGGTTCCGCTATTGGTTATTGACCGGAGACAAGTGTCGGTCATGTCTACATTGTTCTCGAACCCGTAGGGTCCGCACGCTTAACGTTACGATGACAGTTTCATTATGAGTTTATATATTTTGATGTACCAAAGTTTGTTCGGAGTCCCGGATGAGATCGGGGACATGACGAGGAGTCTCGAAATGGTCAAGACGTAAAGATCGATATATTGGACGACTATATTCGGACATCGGAAAGGTTCCGAGTGATTCGGGTATTTTCGGGAGTACCGGGGAGTTACGGGAATTCGTATTGGGCCTTAATGGGCCATACGGAAAGGAGAGAAAGACCTCAAAGGGTGGCCACACCCCTCCCCATGGGCTGGTCCGAATTGGACTAGGGAGGGGCGCGCCCCCTTCCTTCCTTCTCCTTTTCCCTTCCCTTTCCTTCCCTCCTACTCCTACTACTTGGAAGGGCTCCTAGTTCTACTAGGAAAGGGGGAATCCTACTCCCGGTGGGAGTAGGACTCCCCTAGGGCGCGCCATAGAGAGGGCCGGCCCTCCCCCTCCTCCACTCCTTTATATAGGGGGGCAGGGGGCACCCCAAAGACACAACAATTGATCTCTTGATCTCTTAGCCGTGTGCGGTGCCCCTCTCCACCATAATCCACCTCGGTCATATCGTAGCGGTGCTTAGGTGAAGCCCTGCATCGGTAGAACATCATCATCGTCACCGCGCCGTCGTGCTGACGGAACTCTCCCTCAAAGCTCGGCTGGATCGGAGTTCGAGGGACGTCATCGAGTTGAACGTGTGCAGAACTCGGAGGTGCCGTGCGTTCGGTACTTGATCGGTCGGATCGTGAAGACGTACGACTACATCAACCGCGTTGTGCTAACGCTTCTGCTTTCGGTCTACGAGGGTACGTGGACTACACTCTCCCCTCTCGTTGCTATGCATCACCATGATCTTGCGTGTGCGTAGGATTTTTTTTTGAAATTACTACGTTCCCCTACAATATACATGATCATACCTAGATATTTTCATAACTATACTCAATTCTGTCAATTGCTCAACAGTAATTCGTTCACCCACCGTAAAATACTTATGTTCTTGAGAGAAGCCACTAGTGAAACCTATGGCCTCCGGGTCTATCTTCATCATATTAATCTTCCAATACTTAGTTATCTCCTTTGCTTTTATTTTACTTTGCATCTTTATCACAAAAATACCAAATATATTATCTTATCATATCTATCAGATCTCACTCTCGTAAGTGACCGTGCAGGGGTTGACAACCCCTTACCGCGTTGGTTGCGAGGAGTTATTTGTTTTGTGCAGGTACTAGGGACGCGTGCGTAACCTCCTACTGGATTGATACCTTGGTTCTAAAAAACTGAGGAAAATACTTACACTACTTTGCTGTATCATCCTTTCCTCTTCAAGGAAATCCAACGGAGTGCTCAAGAGGTAGCAAGAAGAATTTCTGGCGCCGTTGCCGGGAAGGTTCGCGCAAGTTAAGATTTGACTCCCGACAACGAGCCATTTCTGGCGCCGCTACCAGGGAGTCTATGCAAAAGTCAACATACCAAGTACCCATCACAACCCCTATCTCCCTAATTACATTATTTGCCATTTGCCTCTCGTTTTCCTCTCCCCCACTTCACCCTTGCCGTTTTATTCGCCCTCTCTCTCTCTATCCTCCCTCTCTTTCTATATTTGCCTCTTTTTGCTCGCTTGCTTTTTGTTTGCTTGTGTGTTGGATTGCTCGCTTGTCTCGATGGCTCTTCCCCGATTTGGTGATCTTCACCTTAAAAGGTTAGAAGAAATCGAAAACAACGTTAGGAGTTTTATGGTCTTGCAATTTGAGCATAATAGTTTCTTTAGAAACGAGCTTAAGGAACAAAAAAGTTTTATGAGTTTTATGAATAAAGAGCTCGATCATATGTCTAAAGAATTTGATGGTTTAAGATCCCAAATTGCTTGTCTTGAGAAATTGACTGTTGAAATTTTGGATAGCTGGCTACCTTAGTTAATAGGATGGCCGCTAAATGATAGAGGCAAAGGTGTCCCGTCTTTCGATGAGATACTGGCTATCGTTTTAGAGGAAGTTGACTTTGACGATCCAACTATGAACATGCGAGGGTGGGGTCCGAAACCAACCCTAACTCTGGTTTCCCCACACATACAGACTCTAAAAACAACCTATACTTAAGTACTTCGAAAATACATGGGTCTGGCCCAATAATAAGGTGACACAGCACCTAAAATAGCCTCTGGATGAAATTTATGAAGTGGCATCTTGTATATTTCGTCCCATGCTTCATGCACTCATTATGGTGGCTTCAGAGTCCTGGAATCATCACTTGTAACTCCGTTCTTGTTCCCCTTGCGCATGCCATCATCTCCATGCTTGAACTTGCTCCAAGGTTCATCTTTCTTGTCCAAGCTAGGCCCTTCATTTGTAAGCAAAACAAATGTATCCAATTTAGGCAGCATCATATTCTCATGAACATTAGAATCGTTACCAAGAAACGAAAGTACCTGATAATTCAATTAGCGTGTGCGAGCTCTAGTAATTGGTCCAGTATGTATAGCAGCAGGGGCTGTGGGTGTAACAATGGTATTGATGTCCTCATCACTAAACCGGATTTTTATGAAAATAAAGATGAAGATCTAAAAGTTATTGATGTGTCCCCTATTAAATCTTTGTTTTGCAATATGAATCTTGATAATGATGGGACTGAATATGATCCAACTTTACCTAGAAGGCGTTCCAAAAAATCGGAGTTTTTAGATCTTGATGCTAAATTTGATGAAAGTGGGATTGAAGAAGTTAAAACCCTAGATGTTGCTAAACCCACTATTTTGGATTTAAAGGAATTTAATTATGAAAATTGCTCTTTGATTGATTGTATTTTCTTGTTGCAATCCGTGCTAAATTCTCCTCATGCTTATAGTCAAAATAAAGCGTTTACTAAACATATCGTTGATGCCTTGATGCAATGTTATGAAGAAAAAATTGAGTTGGAAGTTTCTATCCCTAGAAAAATTTATGATGAGTGGGAACCAACTATTAAAATTAAGATTAAAGATCATGAGTTCTATTCTTTATGTGATTTGGGTGCTAGTGTTTCCACGATTCCAAAGACTTTGTGTGATATGTTAGGTTTCCGTGATTTTGATGACTGCTCTCTAAACTTGCACCTTGCGGATTCCACTATTAAGAAACCTATGGGAAGAATTAATGATGTTCTTATTGTCATAAATAGGAATTATGTGCCCATAGATTTTATTTTTCTTGACATAGATTGCAATCCTTCATGTCCTATTATTCTTGGTAGGCCTTTCCTTATAACGATTGGTGCAATTATTGATATGAAGGAAGGAAATATTAGATTCAAATTTCCATTAAGGAAAGGCATGGAACACTTTCCTAGAAATAAAATTAAATTAACTTATGAATCTATTATGAGAGACACTTATGGATTGCCTACCAAAGATGGCAATACCTAGATCTATCCTTGCTTTTTATGCCTAGCTAGGGGCGTTAAACGATAGCGCTTGTTGGGAGGCAACCCAATTTTATTTTTATTCCTTGCTTTTTGCTCCTATTTATTAATAAATAATTTACCTAGCCTATGTTTTGGTTGTGTTTTTTTATGTTTAAATTAGTATGTGTGCCAAGTAGAACCGTTGGGAAGACTTGGGGAAAGTCTTGATATCTTGCTGTAAAAAACAGAAACTTTAGCGCTCACAAGAACTGCTGCCATTTTTATTTGAAAAGTGCTATTTAGTTAATTATTTTTGAAGATGTTTAATAGATAAATTCCTCACGTCCATAAATTTATTTTAGAATTTTTGGGGTTCCAGATCTTGCGCTAGATAGAGATTACTACAGACTGTTCTGTTTTTGAGAGATTCTGTTTTTCGTGTGTTGTTTGCTTATTTTGATGAATCTATGGCTAGTAAAATAGTTTATAAACCATAGAGAATTTGGAATACAGTAGGTTTAACACAAATATAAATAAATAATGAGTTCATTACAGTAGCTTGAAGTGGTCTTTTGTTTTCTTTCGCTAACGGAGCTCACGAGATTTTCTACTTTAAGTTTTGTGTTGTGAAGTTTTCAAGTTTTGGGTAAAGATTTGAGGGATTATGGAACAAGGAGTGGCAAGAGCCTAAGCTTGGGGATTCCCATGGCACCCCCAAGATAATCTAAGGACACCTAAAAGCCAAAGCTTGGGGATGCCCCGGAAGGCATCCCCTCTTTCGTCTACTTCTATCGGTAACTTTACTTGGAGCTATATTTTTATTCATCACATAATATGTGTTTTGCTTGGAGCGTCTTGTATGATTTGAGTCTTTGCTTTTTAGTTTACCACAATCATCCTTGCTGTACACACCTTTTGAGAGAGCCATACATGATTTGGAATTTGTTAGAATACTCTATGTGCTTCACTTATATCATTTGAGTTATATAATTTTGCTCTAGTACTTCACTTATATCTTTTAGAGCACGGTGGTGGATTTGTTTTATAGAAACTATTGATCTCTCATGCTTCTCTTAGATTATTTTGAGAGTCTTAAATAGCATGGTAATTTGCTTAAATAACCCTAGTATGCTTGGTATTCAAGAATAGTAAAAACTTTCTTATGAGTGTGTTGAATGCTATGAGAAGTTTGATGCTTGATAATTGTTTTGAGATATGAAAATGGTGATATTAAAGTTGTGCTAGTTGAGTAGTTGTGAATTTGAGAAATACTTGTGTTAAAGTTTGTGATTCCCGTAGCATGCACGTATGGTGAACCGTTATGTGATGAAGTCGGAGCATGATTTATTTTTTGATTGTCTTCCTTATGAGTGGCGGTCGGGGACGAGCGATGGTATTTTCCTACCAATCTATCCCCCGAGGAGCATGCGCGTAATACTTTGCTTCGATAACTTGTAGATTTTTGCAATAAGTATATGAGTTCTTTATGACTAATGTTGAGTCCATGTCTTATACGCACTTTTCTTCCTTCCACCATTGCTAGCCTCTCTAATACCGCGCACCTTTCGCCGGTATCATACACCCACCATATACCTTCCTCAAAACAACCACCATACCTACCTATTATGTCATTTCCATAGCCATTCCGAGATATATTGCCATGCAACTTTCCACCGTTCCGTTTATTATGACACACTCCATAATTGTCATATTGCTTAGCATGATCATGTAGTTGACATTGTATTTGTGGCAAAGCCACCATTCATAATTATTTCATACATGTCACTCTTGATTCATTGCATATCCCGATACACCGTCGGAGGCATTCATATAGAGTCATATTTTGTTCTAAGTATCGACTTGTAATTGTTGAGTTGTAAGAAAATAAAAGTGTGATGATCATCATTATTAGAGCATTGTCCCAGTGAGGAAAGGATCTATGATTCCCCCAGAAGTCGGGATGAGACTCCGGATGAAAAATAAAAAGAAAGAAAGAAAAGAGGCCATAAAAAAGAGAAAAGGCCCAAATAAAAAATTAGAGAAAAAGAGAGAAGGGACAATGTTACAATCCTTTACCACACTTGTGATTCAAAGTAGCACCATGATATTCATGATAGAGAGTCTCTCATTTCGTCACTTTCATATACTAGTGGGAATTTTTCATTATAGAACTTGGCTTGTATATTCCAATGATGGGCTTCCTCAAAATTCCCTAGGTCTTCATGAGCAAGCAAGTTGGATGCACACCCACTTAGTTTCTTTTGTTGAGCTTTCATATACTTATAGCTCTAGTGCATCCGTTGCATGGCAATCCCTACTTACTCACATTGATATCTATTGATGGGCATCTCCATAGCCTGTTGATACGCCTAGTTGATGTGAGACTATCTTCTCCCATTTTTGTCTTTTCCACAACCACCATTCTATTCCACATATAGTGTTATATCCATGACTCACGCTCATGTATTGCGTGAAGATTGAAAAAGTTTGAGAATGTCAAAAGTATGAAACAATTGCTTGGCTTGTCATCGGGGTTGTGCATGATTTAAATATTTTGTGTGGTGAAGATATAGCATAGCCAGACTATATGATTTTGTAGGGATAACTTTCTTTTTCCATGTTATTTTGAGAAGACATGATTGCTTTGTTAGTATGCTTGAAGTATTATTATTTTTATGTCAATATTAAACTTTTGTCTTGAATCTTTCGGATCTGAATATTCATACCACAATTAAGAAGAATTACATTAAAATTATGCCAAGTAGCACTCGCATCAAAAATTCTGTTTTTATCATTTACCTACTCGAGGACGAGCAGGAATTAAGCTTGGGGATGCTTGATACGTCTCGAACGTATCTATTATTTTTGATTGCTCCATGCTATATTATCTACTTTTTTGGACATTATTGGGCTTTATTATCCACTTTTATATTATTTTTGGGACTAACCTATTAACCGGAGGCCCAGCCTAGAATTGCTGTTTTTTTGCCTATTTTATGGTTTCGAAGAAAAGGAATATCAAACGGAGTCCAAACGGAATGAAACCTTCGAGAACATGATTTTCTCACCGAACAAGACTCAGGAGACTTGGACCCTACGTCAAGCAACCAACAGGGAGGCCACGAGGTAGGGAGGCGCGCCTACCCCCCCAGGCGCGCCCTCCACCCTCATGGGCCCCCTGTTGCTCCACCGATGTACTTCTTCCTCCTATATATACCTACGTACCCCCAAACGATCAGATACAGAGCCAAAACCCTAATTCCACCATCGTAACTTTTTGTATCCACGAGATCCCATCTTGGGGCCTGTTCCGGAGCTCCGCCGGAGGGGGTATCCATCACGGAGGGTTTCTACATCAACACCATAGCCTCTCCAATGAAGTGTGAGTAGTTTACCTCAGACCTTCGGGTCCATAGTTATTAGCTAGATGGCTTCTTCTCTCTTTTTGGATCTCAATACAATGTTCTCCCCCTCTCTTGTGGAGATCTATTCGATGTAATCTTCTTTTTGCGGTGTGTTTGTTGAGACCGATGAATTGTGGGTTTATGATCAAGATTATCTATGAACAATATTTTAATCTTCTCTGAATTCTTTTATGTATGATTGGTTATCGCTGCAAGTCTCTTCGAATTATCAGTTTGGTTTGGCCTACTAGATTGATCTTTCTTGCAATGAGAGAAGTGCTTAGCTTTGGGTTCAATCTTGCGGTGTCCTTTCCCAGTGACAGTAGGGGTAGCAAGGCACGTATTGTATTGTTGCCATCGAGGATAACAAGATGTTTTTTTATCATATTGCATGAATTTATCCCTCTACATCATGTCATCTTGCTTAAGGCGTTACTCTGTTTTCTTGAACTTAATACTCTAGATGCATGCTGGATAGCGGTCGATGAGTGGAGTAATAGTAGTAGATGCAGGCAGGAGTCGGTCTACTTGTCTCGGACGTGATGCCTATATACATGATCATACCTAGATATTCTCATAACTATGCTCAATTCTGTCAATTGCTCAACAGTAATTCGTTCACCCACCGTAAAATACTTATGCTCTTGAGAGAAGCCACTAGTGAAACCTATGGCCCCCGGGTCTATCTTCATCATATTAATCTTTCAATACTTAGTTATCTCCTTTGCTTTTATTTTACTTTGCGTCTTTATCACAAAAATACCAAAAATATTATCTTATCATATCTATCAGATCTCACTCTCGTAAGTGACCGTGAAGGGATTGACAACCCGTTATCGCGTTGGTTGCGACGAGTTATTTGTGTTGTGCAGGTACTAGGGACACACGCGTAACCTCCTACTGGATTGATACCTTGGTTCTCAAAAACTGAGGGAAATACTTACGCTACTTTGCTGCATCATCCTTTCCTCTTCAAGGAAATCCAACGCAATGCTCAAGAGGTAGCAGTTCCCTTGGTGCAAGTTGTGAAACTCACGCTTCTTCATGCTTATAGCTCCCGTTGAGACATGGGCGGTGCAGAATGCTTGCTGAAACTGATCCCATGTAACAGTGGCTATAGGATAGGTGACTGTGTAATTCTCCCACCATGAGGCTGCTGGTCCATCCAACTGATGTGTGGCAAAATGCACCTTCTCAGCATCTGTACAACCTGTAGTGGTTAACTCCCTTCCAATCCCGCGGAGCCAATCATCTGCCACTATCGGCTCGGTGCTGCTGGAAAACACCGGTGGCTGCAACCTTAGAAAGCGGGCTAAGTTGTCAACTGGTGGTGGTGGTGGGTTGTTGTTGCCTTGATTCTGAACTAATAACTGCATCAGTGTATTCTGCTATTGGATCAACTGAGTGAGCTCCGGTGGGAAAGTAAATCCGGGGTCACGTCTCGGAGGCATCTGAGGGTTTAGAGGGAAGAGAATAGAATAGAATGAGGTCTAGTGAGAAAAACACTACCCATATGCACATGAGACAAACATAATCATATCACTCAATCAATCAAGCAAGGGCATACAATCGATCTAACTATCGTTACAAAAGTGCTCAGACTATACTATATACATGGTGGAATACTACTACTGATGTGGTGGTTTACTAGAAATATTGATCGGTCGAAGACTCCATGATGTCTGCTCCAGCTTCGTCTTCATAGTCATCATCGCTATCGTCGGGGTCCGAGTCGGTGTCGTCGATGATGATGTAGTCCTCAGAACGAATCTCCTTGGGTTCATCGTCTTCTCCTCCTGGCACGGGGTCTCCCATGAATACTCCTAGCTTCCTTTCCAGATCGTCATTCTTCTCCACTAGTACGACGATTTCCTCCTCATAATCTTCGCGAGTAGCCTTGAGTTCTTCCTCCAGTTCCGTGATCCTTGTCATTGCCTTCTTCAGATCTATCATGCCTGTGCACATCTGGTTCTCCTGGCGACGAATGTGCTGGTTTAACTCCTGGATGAAAGTTGCGATTGATCTATCCTTCCTGATGCTGATCATCTCCCATTGATCATCTCGGCGCCCACAAATCTGATAGATAGTATCCTTAAGCTCCTTATGGTAAACTTCTCCAATGCGTCCCATGGTGATGTGAGCTACCATACTCTTTCCTAGACTCCAGGTTGGTGCATCAAAGGAAAACTCTATGGGTTTGGTGACTGGTGCGAATGTCCTTCCTGGAACTTGAACTTGAATCATCTATCGCTCCTCTTCTGGTAAAGTGGCGTTGTAAGTCCCGGTGAAGCTTGGTATTCCAATGTTCAGGTACTTAGTGACTTCCTTCAAGTGTCGTCCAAAAGGTGCTTCTTCATCCGGTCATGCAAACTTGTTCCTTGCGTCCGCCATCCTAAAGAGTAGAAAATGGAGAGGAGTCAGAAATGAGAAGAGAGTGGTGATCTAGGGCTTTATCTTAGTGGTCGTGTCCTACACTCAGCGTGTGCTCTGATACCATCTTGTAGCGACCCGACCTCAAACGGTCAAGTCTCTGTGCTTCAGTGTCATCCGTGGATCGGTAATGCTGACACACACAGTACTCGAAGGATTTATAACAAAGTAGCAATCACACACTTATTACATCGAGTGTCTCAAAAGAGAACTTATTACAATAAATATGGCTTAAGGCCATCTAATACGATAACAACGGAAGGCTTGGAAGATAAAGTGAGTCCATCAACTCCAACGGCATGGTTGAGCTGCACGGCAACGACCTAACAAACCTTACTCCTCATCTGAATAGTTTGCAACATAATACGTTGCAGCCCGAAAACGGGTCAGCACATGGAATATGCTTGCAATATAACACGGTAGAGCAAGAACGGAATAATGCTATCACTATATGCCTATTTGGCCGGTGGAAAGCTCTAAGGTTAAAGTTTTGCGAAAAGCCAATTTTTCCCTACAACAAGGGAATAGATTTTATTTAACTATCATGGTAGTTGAAACACCATTGAGAAGGTTCCTCCAACTCAACCCCAATTAAGAGTAATTATCAACCCAACAATACTAATTTAGAGTGATGAGATACATATGATAATCCAAGTACTAGATACTCAAGATGTCCATAACCGGGGACACGGCTAACCATGATTAATTTGTACACTCTACAGAGGTTTGTGCACCTTTCCCCACAAGACTCGATCTCATCCGTTGGATTTCTCGCACTACATGGTGTTTGAGAAACGAATGACCGAGACACAGTCTTTCAGAAGCATTAACTCTCTAGTTCGGATAGACTATACCACCTACAACCCACTACATCTGCTAGTCTACCTCTTCAAGAGCTTCACGCAACTTACTCAACTATGCTAGAGCCCATAATAGCTTGTGGCTGCACACGGAAGTTTCTAGCATGAAATATCTCAGTTCCCTTTGAGCCTGGGTGGCGGACCTTAGGATTATCACACGGGTACTCCGGGATACCTAGGACAGCACTGGATTCTGCAGGTGCCCGACAAGCAATCCACCCAGTTGTGTATTAAAGTTGCCACCTTAAGTTGAACCATTAATTAACAATCTCACGTCTGTCATGGTTTTACTCACCCAAACCATGTCTACGAGCATATCATGGCAATATAAGCAATACGTAGAAGTAACTCCCAAGGGTTTGATAATAACGGGGCAATAGGTACTACCTCATCTACTTCCCAATCCCACATGTTATCAAGTCCTAACCATGCAATGTTTGAGGGTTGATACTAAATTCATAAAAACTGGGTGATAAAGGGATATGATCAAAGTGTTACTTGCCTTGCTGATGATCCGTGAAACCTAGAGACTCGATGTAGCACGCTTCGCACTCCGGGTAATCTATCGCAATCAAACAAGCATCCAATAAGCAATCAAACAAGGGCACAGGTAAAGCACGAGTAAGAAGATCTAACCACTACTGCAGGATGCTGCTAACGTGACACTACAATCAGAGACCCTTCGAGAAACTGTGTGTGATGCCATAATCGCAAACGGTGCTGTATGAAAACCGCCAGAAATGTGTAAAACGTTTGCGATGGAGGACGCCTCAAACACGGTTCAGATTTTAGTTGCATGTGCGATGAAGGGCATACAGTTCAGTTCAATTAACTGTTTGCGGCAAGGAGGAACAAAAGAAACGGGCAGCCAGATGAAGGCGTGTGCGATACACAACATACGGCGGATGAACTGTTTGTGATTCGGCAACACAAAATAAACCGGTGACCATATGAAGGTGTGTGCGATATACAGCATACGGTTCACTCGGATGAACTGTTTGTGATTAGGCAAGCGAACAGAAACGGTTCAATATAACAAGAGATGCGTGATACGCGGCAAACAGGTCTGTAATAAAAAATGTGTGCGAAGACCGATAATGACGCAGACGTTGCTTCTAATAAGAAGTATGTGATATGCTCTGTCTACATAATATCTATTGGCCATTGTGGGACGGGCGGTCATACGGATACGCCATAAGGATGTGAAGAGTCATTCCTATCAGCAAGGACTAGCTGTTCCACCAGTAGCTCATGTAAGAAAACTACCAAGTTAAGTGTGCTCAGGCTGGAGGTCCTTGTTTTTTATTTTTTTTAACACTTGCTAATTAAATAGGGTCTACCACATTACTTTTTGACAATGTGCGATATGTGGCATACAGTTCATCCATCTGACCTATTTGTGATGGAATAGGCCGTGTGTGTTGTGGGCCAACGCTTGCTAGTATTCAACCGTTTGGGATTGATGAATTCATCATCGACGGGTTCCCTAGTGTGGTCCGTGTTCATCTGATCATCATCTACGACTTGTGCTAGCTCGATGCTAAGTTTCCATTAATTGATGGCATTTTATGAACACGCCACCGTTTCCCGCCATTTCCTCACCTGTTTCCCGCCACCCTGCTATATTGCGCATAGGGGGCATGCGATGCACGGAGGCGACAAGCGCATCCTGTAGCGCATCCACCTTTTCCAAGAATGCCAACCCACCAAAGCGCCGCCTCTGCCATCAACCTCGTCGACGAGGAAAACGAGCAAACGCCATGGCCCGTCGAGGCCGAGGCGCTCCCCGGCAACGCGATGGATGACGCCGTGATGCGCGTCATCGCCAGGGTTGAGCAGACCTTTGGCGCATGGCGCTTGAGAACCGCGGATCAAGATAGGCATGTCGGCGCTGATAGGCTGCAGCTCACCGCACAACATGATCGATGGCACGCCGTAGAGCAAGCTAGGCACATCCGCACCGATAGGCTGCGGCTCGCCGCACGGCGAGACCGTTGGAGCGCCGCAGAGCGAGAGGCGCGGCATGCCGCACAGCAACAGCGGATCCATCGGCGCTTTCCTGCTGTGACACGGCGTCACAGCTGGGTACACGTCCCGTCAGTACCCCCATTCCTCGCCAGGAGTGGGCAGAGGCCCTCAGTGCCATATTTGCACCAGAGGCCGGCCGTGCTGTACTTGCATCGGACGCCCGCCGCGCCATTCGCATGGGTGCCGCCGTTCACCTTGTCCGCGACCCGCTGGATTCCAACGCGCTGGTCCATAGGCTCGACCGCCTCCTTGGCCCAGGTGTCCACCTAGGCGCAGTAGAGGAACATGGCTGTCGCATCCTCGAGCTGGCGATCTCCGATGAAATAGCCAACTTGGAGCTCGAGATCGCGCACCAGATGTACCGCGAGCGTGTCGACCGTTTGGACGAACGCATGCACGAGTTCAGGTAGAACCAAGCGCTACCCTAGGCAAGGGCTGCTGGTCATGGTCTCATGGGCGCGTTTTATTTTGGAAAGTCGTTTTGACGTGAATAGCTATGTATTCACAGCAATCATAGTATTGCTCTGTTTCAATGTGTGTACTCTGTTTTCCATTCTTATATGTTCTGTCTCAATGTGTGTATATACGCTTTCCATTATGTATATGTGGATCATAACAGCTAGATTCAAATATTATACAAAAACAGATAGAAAATGGAATTCATAATATATATATTAATTGTTCATTAGATCATCATAGAATATATATATATATATATAATATCATCACATATACGTGATGATACTTAACTACTAGGTACAATGCATAAAATTGAAAACGATCAATACTAAAACTAATAATCCCTCCCGGGGCCAGTATTCCGGCAGCCCCTCGCCAACATCTCCCTGGTGTGCGGCGTCTTCCTAGTGCGGAGGCAGTACTCCGACTCCTCCGCCTCGCAGTGCTTGACGTATCGATTTGCCTCTTGCTGGCGGACGCACGCGGCCGATCTTGCCATTTCGTTGGGCGCCCATCGGAGCTCCTCATCGGTGGCACGACGGAGCTTATCGGCCTACCTCCACGCAGCGACGAGGCGCCCATCGCCTATGACCTTCCTCATGAAGTACCCGTCTTCGTACACCTCCTCGGCACGACAACGCACCCGCCCCAAAGCTTCGCTGCCTCCTTTTTCCAGGCAGCATCACGGGCTTCAGAGGCCGCCTGAAAGTGCGTTATATCGACTGGAGGGGGGTGAATAGGCGATTTTTATGAAAGTCTTCAAAACGTGGAAGTTATGAAGACAAACGATAGAATTAAACCTATTACCCTGCAGCGGAAGGTGGACTACACTAGGCAAGCCATAGTCAAGTTTTCAATAGAGTGAACGCAATGACTAATAGCAGCAATGTAGTAAGGATCAGGTAGGAAGATATTATGAAGCCAAACAAAACACGCAGTCACTCAGTGAAGATATAAGATAGTGCAATCATACAATGACTTCACAAGGACTAACAGTACGTAAAGAGAAGGGAAGGATGAAACCAGTGACTCGTTGAAGACAATGATGTGTTGGACCAGTTCCAGTTGCTGTGACAACTGTACGTCTGGTTAGGGCGGCTAGGTATTTAAACTTGAGGACACACACTCCCGGACACCCAGTCCTGAACACGCAGCTCAGGACACCCAGTCCTCACCGTATTCCCTTGAGCTAAGGTCACACAGACCTCGCCCAATCACTCTGGTAAGTCTTCAAGGTAGACTCCCAAACCTTCACAGACTTCGTTCACCGGCAATCCACAAGGTCTCTTGGATGCTCAGAACGCAACACCTAACCGGCTGGAGGATTCACAGTCCTCAAGTGTAATAAGTCTTCAAATCACACAGACAAGAAGACTTAAGTGATGCCTAATTCTCTTTGGCTCTAGGTGGTTAGGGCTTTATCCTCGCAAGGAATTCTCTCTCAAGTGCTTCGAGGTGGGTTGCTCTCAAACGACAAAAGCCGTACACTAACTCTGAGCAGCCAACCGTTTTTGGTGGTAGGGGGTGGGCTATTTATAGCCACTAGGCAACCCGACCTGATTTGTCCGAAATGACCCTGGGTTACTAAGGAACTGACACGTGTTCCAACGGTCAGATTTCAAACTCACATGACAACTTTACTTGGGCTACAAGCAAAGCTGACTTGTCCGACTCTGGACAAGATTCGCTCTCATAGTCTTCACTCAAAGACATAGGTTTTGATTAAGCATCACTTCAGTCATTCTGACTGGTTCTCTTGGACCCCACTTAACAGTATGGTGGTTCCTATGACTCAATAAAGAAGAAAAAGCACTACGAAAGATCTAAGTCTTCGAGCTCCATAGGCTTCATGTGATGTCTTCTCTTGTCATAGTCTTCAATGTGAATATCTTCATATACCACCTTTGACTTCAATGTCTTCATACATTTTTAGGGGTCATCTCTGGTAGGAAAACCGAATCAATGAGGGACTTCTACCTGTGTTATCCTGCAATTCTCACAAACACATTAGTCCCTCAACTAGGTTTGTCGTCAATACTCCAAAACCAACTAGGGGTGGCACTAGATGCACTTACAATCTCCCCCTTTTTGGTGATTGATGACAAACTAGTTGAAGTTTTCAACGGGGAATATAATATGTGAAATTGTAAAGGATAAGGAATTGTCTTCATAAGTTGCAAGGGCTCCCCCTGAAGATGTGCATATAAGTAGTTTGCTTTTGGAATGCAAATGCACATGGCAGGTTGTGCTTGTGGAGATCCACTTCAACTTATGATGACAATCCACTATGCATGTGAAGGTATGTGAAGATAATGACATGCATAATGGAAAATGGACGTCTGCAAAATGATCTAAGTGCGGAATTTATCGTCGCACATGCGGAATTTATCATCGCATCACAAGGTGGCAAATAAGTAGCAGACGACCATCGAGTTTTAAGTGTTACAACTCAAAGAACCAAATGTATCAAAACAAGAGTTGTAAACACGAAGCAAAATATAAAGCACCCGCCCATATGGACCCGCTTGAAGACTATTAAACTCATATGCTTCTCCCCCTTTTGTCAGTAAGGACCAAAAAGGTTTGAAGACATAGAGCCTCTACTCGTTCCCATGAAGAGTAGGTGAAGCAGCAGGGTCGTTGGTGGTGTTCGGTGGTGCAGAAGAGCTTGGAGCAGTGTCGAAGCGTGCTGAAGGAGGCGGTGGTGAAGTAGCATCGTCGTCATCCTCAATCACTCTGGCATTTACAGTTGCAGCAGAGGAAGAGAACTCAGAGTCTTCAAGAGATGGAGTTCGTCGCAGCACTGCCCTTCGAGGGGGTGTGGAGTCAAACTTGAAGCGCTCAGAGAAGCCATCCTCTTGAAGATCATCTTCAGAACACATCAGCGTTAGCCCTTTCCATGTGCGTCGATAGGTTTCATGAGCAACAAAGGCATTCTTGGTGGCAAGATTGCGAATGCGATTAACATCCACCAAGAGGCTTTGCATTTGACGCTTCAGCCAGTCATGATGCCTATCCTGTTTCTGATGAAGAGCCACAAGAAGCTCTCGGTCATTAAGAACACGAGTGCGCTTCTTGGGTCGTGGGGCAGTTGTACTGTCAGTGGCTTCAGTGAGAGCAGGATGCGGTGCACGTGTAGTGCCAGCCAAAGGATACACACGAGTGACTGCTTCAACTCCTTCAATGTTCTGAGAAAAACTTTGATGCTCTGCATTCTGAAGACTTAGAGGTTCCTTGGCAGGCTCAGGATAGATGGCTTCAATAGACATATCCACATCAGGCAGAAAAATCCGATGATTGCGAGCAGATGGCTGATATGAGATAGCGGAGTGAAGTTTGATCAGCCTCATTACCCATGGGGCGTAGAACTTCAAGCCAAACAGATCAGAGCCTGATGCAGCAAGTTGGCGAATGAAGAAGTCCTGTGCATTGAAGCATTTTCCATGAAGAATATAGAAGACCAAAGTCTTCATTGCACCTTCCAGCTTGGCATGTGGAGAGTGTACTTTGATGGGCCAGAGAGTTCGCCTTATGATGTGATAAATAGTCCTTGGCAGATACTCTAGGTCTTCAACAAAGAACTCTTTGGGATATGCAGCATCTTGGGGTAATGGCTTCATCATACTGAGCATCTGACTCATGTTAGGTTCAGGCTTCTGAAAGATGCTCTCCACAGCTTCACTGTGAAGTTGACAGCCAGATTCATAGAGATCGCCGGGAGTGGGTAGACCAGTGAGCTCAATGATGTCAAAGGCTTTGGCTTCATGATGAACGTTTCCTGTCATCCACTCCAGGACCCAAGTCTTCGGATCTCTGTTATACCCGCGGATGTGAAGTGTGGCATAGAATTGGAGCAGCAACTCTTCATTCCAATGCTCTTGGTCAGTGACGAATGGCAGCAATCCAACCTCCTTGAAGCAATCCAGAGCTTCTTCCAGACAGGGCAGACCAACTATTGCTTCAATGTCAAGATGCTTGTGTGGGAAGATGCGACCTTGATTGTAGAGAATGCAAGAGTAATAGCTTCGCTGCGAATAGCTCCAGAACCGATCAGATGATATTCTTTCCCTTGAGTAGGGGTTCCTGGAGCTATTGAAGAATGTGTTGTCTGCTCTGAAGCCATTGATATTGAAGGATCCAGGTGCTGATGCAGGACCTGGGAACCTGGGCAATCTTGGGACTGGCTTCTGTACCTAAGGCCTGTGCTCAACATGATAGTCGAATTGAGGACCGGCAGCAGGCGCAGGAACAGAAGCAGTGGGATCAGTGGCTTCGCTGACTTTTGGTGCTTTTGTTGGTGAGGGCTCCACGTTAGCTTCAGCCATGACAGCGTCAGTGGCTTCAGTGGTGTTGGTGGTGGCAGCCTCAAGATTTTCAACCTCCACTTGACGAGCTGGAGGGTCGGTCACAATCACGTTCTCCTCGAGAACCGCTTCTTGGTGGGACAGGGGACTAGCAGCTTGTGGGACTTCTTCTTCATCGGCTGATGCAGCCGGAATGTCTTCAGCAGTTTCAGCTTCAAACGCAGAGACTTGAGGCTTTGGTCCTTTGCGAAGCCTGCGCAACGCAGGCGACGCCTGTGTAGTTGGAGTTGGCTGGGCCTCAAAGTCTTCTTCCTCTTGTGGGCGATCAGCCCATGAAGCATCCTGAGCGATTGGCGTCAGAGGATGACCAATGCTGATGAGTTCACTGTGCTCGAGCTGAGGAAGGACTGCACCATCTTCTACATGGTCATGGTGACCAATGTCTTCAGCAGCGATGGGATCAGCTGCTGGAAAGTCTTCAGCTTCATGAGCCTTTGTGAAAGCAGGCTCATGGATTGTCAGTTGGCGTTCAGCGTCAGGACGAACCATGGAAATGGGTTCAACAATCAAAGGCTCTGTGGGAGCAGCCCGTTCTTTCTTGGTCTTCCTCTTCTTCTTGGAGGGGGCAGTAGGAGAGGCTTCAGGATGTTTCCTCTTCTTGGCTTCAGCCTTAGCAGTCCTTGTCTTCTTCAGCTCTGAAGCGGTTGACCAGGCTTTTGGCTTCGAGCCAGTCATTCTAGTTGGGAAGACAATGGGATCTACTTCCTGCCTTGGTGCTTCGGGTTCAGCCGTAGCGGGCTTCTTCTTCTTCTTTGCAGCCATCCTGGGGTCGATGCCAGGACGCCCAAGGGCCTTGCGCTTCTCAGCCTCATTGTAGGCTTGCACACATCTGTCAGCCAGAACCGTCATGCGCTCACGAGAACCCTGAGCTTCTGCATGTTTCTTGAGAAAGGCTTCCTTGAGCTCGTGCAGCATAATCTTGAAGTTCTTCACCTCTTGCATGCTGAGCTTGGCCATATGCTTCTTGAACTGAGATTTCTCAAAGTCAATCTTCTGCTTCAGTTCAACAATGCGCTGGGCGATAGCTAGCTCTGAAGCAATGGCGCCATGGAAGGCGACACTAAGGCCAATGGGTAGTTGTAGATCTTCGAAGCTGATGTTTGGCGTGTCAAACCACTCATCAATGAAGTTGTGGATGATTGTTACATCAAAGAGAGGCAGATCATTGAAGATTTCTGCTTCTTCTTTGCTCTTGATGAGTTGCTCAAGAGCGTCATCTGCAAGATCTTCATCACTTGACAGATCAATGGCATCATTGCGCAGAATGGCAGCAGCTGTTAGCTCTTGGCTGGTGTGTGGCAGAGGCATCTTGACCTTCTGGGGCTTGGAGATGCGTGACAAATCTTCAGACTGCACACTGTCTTCAGGAGGTGCAGTTGCCAGAGGCTTCGCCCGTGAGATTTTTGGAGCAGAGGCAGGCTTTGAAGCTTTAGGCTGCTTCTTTGGCTTTGGCGCTGCAGGCGCTTCATCTGATTCAGCGTCATCTGCAGGCTCATCCATGGCTGTCCCTTGAACCAAGATATGGGTGATGAGACCTTCAAGGTTGTAGAAAGGATTGACGACATTGGGTTCTGCATCAATTGTGCCGTCAACCCTTGGAGCAGAAGGACCAGGGTTAAAGTCTAGTCCCAATGTCTTCTTGTTCTGCTTTGCTGAGTTCTGGGCAAACTGGAAGTTGCGCTTGAACAGAATGTCGTCACGACACCATGACGATAGGTCAGCATCCGCAGGCTGTGGTCCACGGACCATGCAGGGATAGAAGCCTTGTTCAATGGCTTCATCTTTGGTCCTGGGTTGAAGATTTTTGTAGAGGATGTCTCCCCATGGTTGCTTGATGGCATTCTTTTCAGCATACTCCTTGGTCACAAATCTGTACTTGAACCACTATTCTGCCCAATAGCATCGAATCCATTGGATTCGCGTCTTGCGCTGATTGTAATCCTCTTCAGGATCTGTCTTGTACAGCTCTGAGAGGTCATCGGGCAGATCTCTTGATGTTTCTCCACGACGCTTTCTGCCACCCTTCCTTGCTGATTTCTCTGAAGCCATGAACTTTAAACTGAAAGGCTTCAATACGTTCAGAGGCTTCACAGGTTTTCGCTTGCTGGACAAACAGGAACTGGCTTCGGGAGAATTTATGTGATGTTGTAAGAATTCTGCAAATGAATGCATACTATGAGAACCAAGGGATTCTCCCACGGACATGTACCTGTGACAGCATTAAGGTGCGAGGGAAGGGGAAGAGGTCATATGCATTCTCAGAAGATTTTGAAGATAAATCAGTTTAGAAGACATTGACCTCATCGTGTGAAGACATTCACTCTAGATAAGGAGTTGGTTCCAGATTTGTACGAATCCACAGATTAGTACAAGTGAGGAATCTAACTACTTTGTGAAGCATAAGTGAATATACTAGGCATGTTATGAGATGCAGTATGAAAGAGATCCAACTTGTGTGAATAGAAACTGCTTGTGGTAGAAAGTGATAAAGCTATAGGATCAAAGAGGCCGTAAAAAGGAGGTTTTATTTACCACACGAAGAACTGCTAGACGGAGTGGAAGAGGAGGCCGAGCAGTTCGATCGTCCGTGCCCTAACTTGGTGACGGAGGACACCTACGGCGACGGCGGAGAAGGCGATGTCCGCGGTCGGCGTGAAGACGGCGTCGGAGAGGTTGTGGCAGCGAAGCGCTTCGTCGCCGGCGTCGTCGAGGGCTAGCAGTGGCGCTAGGGTTCGTGCGAGAGTGGAAGAAGAGATAATGACTGCCGTGAGGTGTGTATTTATAGGTACAGGGGCGGCACTGCGTTATTACACAGGTGCCCCTGGCGATTCGCATCTGAGGAACACATGGCCATCATGCAGCATATTGGGGTTTGTTCCATGTCCCACGCACGCCTGGATTGTCGGGTGGTCGTTCCCACTTCTCTGGGTTTCAGGTGGAGGAATGAGCATTGAAAACGGACTTAATGGTTGTCTCTGTATCTTCTGCTGACAAGGACGCAGAGAAGACATTCGACAGTTTCAATAGAATGCATATGATTTGGAGAGATAGAGTTTGAGATAGAAAGCATAGAGAGGTTAGGGTCCGATCACATTCACTTAGTTCAAAAGATTCAACAAGAAGACATAGCTATAAGTGAATGCTGTAGAGGACAGAACACTAGTATATATATATATATATATATATTCAACATAGTGAAGATAATCATGAAGACATGTTGAGATTTAAGCCAAACCAAATGTGAAGACATAGCAAATGTAACGCCATGAGTGAAACACTTCAAATAGAACATTTGGTGGTGGCGTTACCCACCGTATAGGAAGTATTAGACGTAGACACGGCGCACAATTATCATGGCGCTCCGAAGTCAAATTCCACATTAATGTATTCACACTTAGAATGTATATCTTCATTGATTGAAGATATACTTTACTTCATGTGTTGCACATCTAAGTCATCAATATGCATAAGTGTTAGGATGTGTGCCTGATCACATGACATTTGAGGATTCCAAGATATTTAGCTCACACCGTAACTTGCAAAATCTCTTCTCATCCAAGGGCTTGGTGAAGATATCTGCCAATTGCTCTTCAGTGTTGACGTGTATGATATCAATGTCTTCCTTCACAACATGATCTCTGAGAAAGTGATGACGAATTTCAATGTGCTTTGTCTTCGAGTGCTGAACTGGGTTGTTGGCAATCTTGATGGCGCTTTCGTTGTCGCAGTAGAGTGGTACTTGCTTCAGATGAATGCCATAGTCCTTGAGTGTTTGCTTCATCCACAGAAGCTGAGCGCAGCAAGATCCAGCAGCAATGTATTCAGATTCAGCAGTGGAGAGAGATACACAGTTCTGCTTCTTTGAAGACCAACATACAAGTGATCGTCCCAGAAAATGACATGTGCCTGATGTAGACTTGCGATCCACCTTGTCACCAGCATAATCAGCATCCAAGAATCCAACCAGATCAAACTCTGAGCCCTTTGGATACCATAATCCTAGAGTTGGGGTGTGAGCCAAATATCGAAGAATTCGCTTCACAGCTAAGTGATGCGACTCCTTTGGTGCCACTTGGAATCGAGCACACATGCAAACACTAAGCATAATATTTGGCCTACATGCACATAGATAAAGTAAAGAACCAATCTGATAGAGGCAAAGGTGTCCCGATGTTTCGATGAGATGGTGGCTATCGTTTTCTGTGGGAGTCGACCTTGACGATCCGACTACGAACGTGCGAGACGTCGCGCCTTAGCAATCGCTAAACCAACTTCCGAGGGGTTATTGACCATGCCGGAGCATGATCAACCTGACCACGAGGGCCTGTTTCCTGCGAGCAAACGAAGAACAAGCAAGAAACTGAGATTGCAATCTGGATATTGCGAATATAAGATGAAAGCTTTATTGATCAAGGTGAGGTTCTGTGACGTCTTGGTCTGGTCGTTGGACACAAACGAAGTACGCGAAGTTGCAGCTATGGCGAACTTTTAATCTAAACAAAACCCAAAGTCTAAACGACGCCCTAAGGGCTGTATATATGGAGGAAGAGAGGGGAATTTCGTGGCCCTTGAGGGTGGGGTCCGAAACCAACCCTAACTCTTGTTTCCCCACACATACGGACTCTAAAAATAGCCTATACTTAAGTATTTCGAAATTACATGGGCCTGGCCCATTAATAAGGTGACGCAGCACCTAGAATAGCCTATGGACAAATATTATAAAGTGGCATCTTGTATATTTCGTCCATGGCTTCATGCACTCCTTATGGCGGCTTCAAAGTCCTGAAATCATCACTTGTAACTCCGTTCTTGATCCCCTTGCGCATGCCATCAACTTCATGCGTGTTCTTGCTCCAATATTCATCCTTCTCCAAGCTAGGCCCTTCATTGGAAAGCAAAACAAATGTATCTAATTTAGGCAGCATCATAATCTCATGAACATTAGAATCATTACCAAGAAACGAAAGTACCTGGTAATTTAATTGGCGTGCGCGAGCTCTAGTAATTGGTCCAGTATATGTAACAGTAGGGGCTGTGGGTGTAACAATGGTATTGATGTCCTCATCATCCTCCCCTTCTTGAAATGAAGTCGTCCTCGACGGAAGCTCATCTTCCTCACCCAAATAAGGCTTCAAATCTGCAATATTAAAAGTGGGACTAACCCCAAAATCTGCAGGTAGCTCAAGTTTATATGCATTATCATTTATTTTCTCTAAAACCTTAAAAGGACCATCAGCACGTGGCATTAGCTTTGATTTGCGCAGATTAGGAAATCTATCTTTACGCAAATGTAACCAAACAAGATCTCCAGGTGCAAACACAACATGTTTTCTACCCTTATCTCCAGCAAGTTTATATTTAGCATTCATACGCTCAATGTTTTCCTTAGTTAACTCATGCATTTTTAAAATCAATTCAGAACGTTCTTTAGCATCAAAATTAACCTTCTCCGAAGATGGAAGAGGCAACAAATCAATAGGTGCACGAGGTAGGAAACCATACACAATTTCAAAAGGGCACATCTTAGTAGTAGAATGCAATGAACGATTATAAGCAAATTCAATATGAGGCAAGCATTCTTCCCACATTTTCTTGTTATTCTTCAAAACAGCCCTAAGCATAGTAGACAATGTTCTATTGACTACTTCAGTTTGTCCATCAGTTTGGGGGTGACAAGTAGTACTAAAAAGCAGCTTAGTCCCCAACTTAGCCCATAAACATCTCCAAAAGTGGCTAAGAAATTTAGTATCACGATCTGAAACAATAGTATTTGGCACACCATGTAAGCGAATAATTTCACGAAAGAACAAATCAGCAACATTAACAGCATCATCGCTTTTATGACATGGTATAAAGTGTGCCATTTTCGAGAACCTATCCACGACAACAAATATGCTATCCCTCCCCTTCTTTGTTCTAGGTAAACCTAAAACAAAGTCCATAGATATATCCTCCCAAGGAACACTAGGTACAGGCAAAGGCATATATAAACCATGAGGATTGAGTCGTGACTTAGCTCTTTGACATGTAGTGCAGCGAGCAACAAAACGCTCAACATCCCGTCTCATCTTTGGCCAAAAGAAATGTGTAGCAAGTATATCCTCCGTCTTCTTGACGCCAAAGTGTCCCATTAATCCTCCTCCATGCGCCTCCTGCAACAACAAAAGACGAACGGAGCTAGCTGGAATGCATAGCTTATTAGCACGAAACACAAATCCATCGTTAAGAACGAACTTGTTCCAAGTTCTCCCTTCCTTACAATTCTGCAATACATCTTTAAATTCAGCATCATTAACATATTGATCCTTGATGGTCTCCAAACCAAATATTTTAAGTCAAATTGTGAAAGCATAGTATAACGACGAGACAAGGCATCAGCAATAACATTTTCTTTACCCTTCTTGTGTTTAATCACATAAGGGAAAGTCTCAATGAATTCAACCCATTTAGTATGTCGACGGTTCAGTTTTGCTTGACTTTTAATGTGTTTCAAAGATTCATGATCAGAATGTATAACAAATTCCTTGGGCCATAAATAATGTTGCCATGTTTCTAAGGTCCGAACAAGAGCATATAATTCTTTATCATAAGTAGAATAGTTCAGACTAGGCCCACTCAATTTTTCAGAAAAGTATGCAACAGGTTTTCCATCTTGTAATAACACACCTCCTAATCCAATTCCACTAGCATCACATTCAAGCTCAAAAGTCTTATTGAAATTAGGAAGTTGGAGTAAAGGAGCATGTGTCAACTTATCTTTCAATACCGTGAAGGCTTCTTCCTGTGCGGTACCCCAAACAAAAGGTACATCCTTCTTTGTAAGCTCGTTGAGAGGTGCAGCAATGGTGCTGAAATCTCTCACAAAACGCCTATAGAAACCAGCGAGGCCAAGGAAACTCCTCACTTGTGTGACCGTTTTGGGCTGCGGCCAACTCTCAATAGCTTCAACTTGGCTTTATCAACTTCAATTCCCTGTGGAGTAACAACATAGCCAAGAAAAGATACTCGGTCGGTGCAAAAGGTGCACTTTCCAAGGTTACCAAACAAACGTGCATCACGTAGAGCAATAAAAACAGCACGTAAATGTTCCAAATGTTCCTCCAAAGATTTGCTATAAATCAATATGTCATCAAAGTAAACTACCACAAATCGTCCAATGAAAGCACGTAAAACTTCGTTCATTAACCTCATGAAAGTACTAGGTGCATTAGTTAACCCAAAAGGCATGACTAACCACTCATATAATCCAAACTTAGTTTTAAATGCTGTTTTCCATTCATCTCCCAATTTCATACGAATTTGATGGTAACCACTACGCAAATCAACTTTGGAGAATATTGTAGAGCCACTCAATTCATCAAGCATATCATCTAGCCTAGGAATAGGATGACGATAACGAATAGTAATATTATTAATGCCTCTACAATCAACGCACATACGCGACGTACCATCCTTTTTCGGCACTAAAATGATAGGAACAGCACAAGGACTAAGGGATTCGCGTATATAACCTTTGTTGAGCAGTTCTTGTACTTGACGCATAATCTCCTTCGTCTCCTCTGGATTGGTACGGTATGGTGCACGGTTGGGTAATGATGCACCGGGAATTAAGTCAATTTGATGCTCAATCCCGCGAATAGGTGGTAATCCCGGTGGCACGTCTTGTGGAAAGACGTCGGCGAACTCCTGCAAAATGTTAGTGACAGCAGGAGGCAAAGAGGAAGGCACGTCCTCGAATGAAAATAATGCCTCTTTGCACACAAAAGCATAGCAAACAGATTTGCTAAAATCTAGATCATCAATATCAGATTTGGTGGCAAGTAAACATGCACTTTTCAATTTAATTTCAGAAGCAACACTAGATTGTTTATTATTATTAGGCTGCATTTGTTGCTCAAATTCTTTTGCCACCATCTGATTTTCACTCTTAGTTTTCTCCTGTTTTGCTTTATTAGCTCTATTAATATCATCTTTCAAAATGGAATCAGGAGTCATAGGAAGCAAAGTAATATTTTTATCCTTATGAACAAGAGTATAATGATTGTTTCTACCATGGTGAATAGAATTTTTATCAAATTGCCATGGTCTACCAAGTAATAAGGAACATGCTTGCATAGGTACGACATCACAATCAACATAATCAGCATATGTAGAGATACTAAAATGCACACGAACAGTACGTGTTACCTTAACCTTGCCGCTGTTGTTGAACCATTGGATGTAGTAAGGATGTGGATGTGGTCTTCTGGTGAGAGATAGCTTCTCCACCATCTCGATGCTAGCCAAGTTGTTGCAACTCCCTCCATCTATGATCACGCGAACAGAACGTTCCTTCACAACTCCCTTTGTATGGAACAAATTATGCCTCTGATTTTGCTCAGCTTGTGTAACCTGCACACTCAAAACACGTTGAGCAACTAAACATTCATACCTGTCAGCATCTTCAGGAGCCATGTATTGCGTCTCATGATCAGAATCGTCTCCACCGTGTTCGTCACATGTAATAAGAGCCAAAGTCTCCTCATCATAGTCACTAGCGGACTCATACCCACCATCCTCAGTAACAATCATCACACGCTTAGATGGGCATTCTCGCGCATAATGACCTCCACCCTTGCAACGTCGACAAATAATATCATGTGTTTGCCCTGTTGATGCCATGGATGAAGCAGAGCTCTTTGCAGGCCCAGAAGGTGTGCTCTTGGCAGATAGTGGTGATTGTGCCTGCTTTATTGTATCACGGTTGGAGGTGGCAGCCGACGGAGGCGCCGGTGTAGCAGAACGTGTGGAAGTAGATGATGCACGTGGTGTCCATGAAGAAGGTCGACCTGCAGAAAAGTTAGTCCGCGCCAATGCCTGTCGATCCTGCACTTCACGTTCAGCTTTACAAGCAAGATGGAATAAACGAGTGATATTAGTATACTCCTTATACTCTAGAATCGTCTGAATCTCTCTATTTAATCCACCCATAAAACGTGCAAGCATAGCTTCATTCTCCTCAACAATACCACATCTAATCATGCCAGTTTGTAATTCCTGATAATATTCTTCTACAAAATTTTTTCCCTGTCTTAAGCGCTGCAATTTTTGAAGTAATTCACGTTGATAATATGGTGGAACCCAACGAGTACGCATAGCAGTTTTCAAAGCAGCCCAAGTAGCAGGAATGGGATATAATCTACAATGCTCAGACCACCAAACACATGCAAAACTAGTGAATGCACAAACAGCAGCAAGAACACGTCTCTCCTCGGGATGTTGTAAACATGTAAATCGTTGTTCAGTTTCTAACTCCCAAGTAAGATATATATCAGGAACATATCTACCCTCAAATGGTGGAATATTCAATTTTAGTTTAGGGAGATGGTCATGATCTCGTACCTGAGGGTGAGCCCTACCATTGCCATTATTTGCATGTGGACGACCTGATGGTTGCTGTGCTGGTGGTGGCACGTAGTTCTGATTTTGATCAACCTCATCCTCGTAATCGCCAGCAAAATCATCCTCCTCCGCATCAGCAACAGGAGCCACAGAAGTAGCAACAGCAGCACCAACAGTTTGGCCAGGTGCAAGAGGGAGACGGCTCGCTCGGCGGAGGGCTGTTTCACGATGTGTAGGTAGTCGTCGTTGTTGTTGTAGAGGTGCGTTAGGTGCAGCCGGTGGTGGTGGAAGACGCGCGAGCAATTCATTAAACCTGTTATCGAGCTTTGTTTCGAACGTCTTCTCCATGTCATCTATCTTCTCCATGGCCTCTTCAAATCTGTTTAGCACATCCTGCACCTGTCCATTCATCATTTGCTGAAATTTATCATGCAACTCCTGATTCGTCATGTTCTCCCAGTCAGTCTCGTCGGCTTGTGATCCTGCCATGGTTAGCAACAATAGAAACACACAAGAATATGATCCTACAGAATACTAACAAGAGGTGGTGGTGGCGGGTGTCACAAATCCGTCAAGCAAATCTCAAATTCTTACCAGTTCTTACCCAGCAGCAGGCGGTGATCGGCAACCGTTGTAGTCAAAACTCTCAAAAGCTTGGATAGAGCGATTGCCAGGGAGAGTCAAACGCACGACATAGAGGTATGTGGAGCTGGGAAGGCTTATAGTATGGTAGCAAAAAGGGACAGCAATAATCAATTCAGAGATGCAAAGTTGAATAAACGCTCAACGACGGTACTGTGCTGGTCCTAGGCTAGACCGTGCTAGAGACGCGAGCCTAGAACACTAACAAAATCACGGCGCTGCACGTAAATAATGGAGAAGCACACTCTGGAACTTTTTTTTTCGCTTTTTTTTTTGCGCTCCTCTTTTTTTTTGCGCTCCACTTTTTTTTTGCGCTCCTCTTTTTTTTTTGCGCTCCACTTTTTTTTTTGCGAAAAATTACTATAATGGCGAGTGTCTCAAAACTCTTCCCTCATCAAACTGATAGGATGGGCACGAAATTTTTTTTTTCACTTTTTTTTTCGGAAATCAGGGCAGCGACGACGAAAAAGTGCGACAAAAAATCACTATGATGGCACGTGGCTCAAAAGACTCAGAAAAACCTAAAAATAGGATAGGGAAAAAATATTTTTGCCCGTGAAAATTTTGGCCTAAAAACTGCCCGGGGGTCTCCAGACTCTTTTTTTTTCCGAGACCTACGCAGGCAAGGAAACACGAATCGGAATTGAGATTGATCTCAAGAACAAACCTAATATGAGAAGAACTCGGATTGGTGGTGGATATATGGTTGTGGTATATGGCAGCGGTGGTGGTATATGGATAGAGATTGATGGTGGTATATGGATACGGATTGGTGGTGGTATATGGATATGGATTCAGAGCGGTGGCGGATAAGCAAAAGTGGTAGATGGGTGATGACGATGGTGCGGCGGCGGCGTGACAACTTGTGACCAGAACTCGAAACTCTAAAAGACTAGACTCTAAGACCAGCAACTTGACACGACGATGCAACCGCAAATTCAACAAAGCAAAAACCCTAAAAAGATTATGCAAAGGCTCAGATTGGTTCGGATATGATGAACTAACCCTAATTTTTTTTGTGGCTTTTTCGTGGACTGTAGGTATGAAGAACAGACTCGATCTAATCTACGAAAAACTGTAAAAATCTCACCGAGCAACCTAGAAATCTGATACCACTTGATAGAGGCAAAGGTGTCCCGATGTTTCGATGAGATGGTGGCTATCGTTTTCTGTGGGAGTCGACCTTGACGATCCGACTACGAACGTGCGAGACGTCGCGCCTTAGCAATCGCTAAACCAACTTCCGAGGGGTTATTGACCACGCCGGAGCACGATCAACCTGACCACGAGGGCCTGTTTCCTGCGAGCAAACGAAGAACAAGCAAGAAACTGAGATTGCAATCTGGATATTGCGAATATAAGATGAAAGCTTTATTGATCAAGGTGAGGTTCTGTGACGTCTTGGTCTGGTCGTTGGACACAAACGAAGTACGCGAAGTTGCAGCTATGGCGAACTTTTAATCTAAACAAAACCCAAAGTCTAAACGACGCCCTAAGGGCTGTATATATGGAGGAAGAGAGGGGAATTTCGTGGCCCTTGAGGGTGGGGTCCGAAACCAACCCTAACTCTTGTTTCCCCACACATACGGACTCTAAAAATAGCCTATACTTAAGTATTTCGAAATTACATGGGTCTGGCCCATTAATAAGGTGACGCAGCACCTAGAATAGCCTATGGACGAATATTATGAAGTGGCATCTTGTATATTTCGTCCATGGCTTCATGCACTCCTTATGGCGGCTTCAAAGTCCTGAAATCATCACTTGTAACTCTGTTCTTGATCCCCTTGCGCATGCCATCAACTTCATGCGTGTTCTTGCTCCAATGTTCATCCTTCTCCAAGCTAGGCCCTTCATTGGAAAGCAAAACAAATGTATCCAATTTAGGCAGCATCATAATCTCATGAACATTAGAATCATTACCAAGAAACGAAAGTACCTGGTAATTTAATTGGCGTGCGCGAGCTCTAGTAATTGGTCCAGTATATGTAACAGTAGGGGCTGTGGGTGTAACAATGGTATTGATGTCCTCATCACAATCATGGAGTGGTATACCTTTTGATCGAACTCTTTACCATTGTCGTCGGGACCCAGATGATGTTTGGCTGGTATTGGCGTCATGAAGCCTTTGCAGTCTTGCACACCAAACTTCTTCAGGCAATCTTTGAGATACTTCTCTTGAGATATGAAGATGCCGTTGCGTTGCTATCGCATTTGGAGACCGAGGAAGAACTTCAGCTCTCCCATCATGGACATCTGATATTGCTCTTGCATCATATATCCAAACTCTTCACTGTACTTCTGATTGGTGCAGCCGAAGATAATGTCATCCACATATATTTGGCACACAAACAGTTCACCATCATATGTCTTCGTGAAGAGAGTGGGGTCGAGGGAACCAGGTATGAAGCCTTTGCTCTTCAGGAAGTATTTGAGTGTGTCATACCAAGCCCGAGGGGCTTGTTTGAGGCCATACAGTGCCTTGTTGAGCTTGTATACCATGTCAGGATGTTTTGGATCTTCAAAGCCAGGCGGTTGTGCAACATACACTTCTTCTTTAATCTTGCCATTGAGAAAAGCACTCTTCACATCCATTTGATATAGAAGTATGTTATGATGATTTGCATAGGCCAGCAGTATGCGTATGGCTTCAAGTCGAGCCACAGGAGCAAATGTTTCATCGAAGTCAATGCCTTCCACTTGAGTATATCCTTGAGCAACGAGACGAGCTTTGTTTCTGACAACTTGACCATGCTCATCTTGCTTGTTGTGGTATATCCATTTGGTGCCTATTATGTTGTGCTTGCGAGGATCAAAACGCTTAACCAGTTCCCATACATTATTCAGCTCAAACTGTTGAAGCTCTTCTTGCATAGCTTGAATCCATTCAGGTTCCATGAAGGCTTCTTCAACTTTCTTGGGTTCTGTTATTGAGACGAATGCGAAGTGCCCACAGAAATTTGCCAGGTGAGTTGCCCTTGATCGAGTGAGCGGACCGGGTGCATTGATGCTGTCAATTATTCTCTCAATCTGCACTTCATTGGCAACACGAGGATGTACAGGGCGAAGATTTTGCTCTTGCTGATCATTGTCATTGTTAGTGGGATTGTCTTCAGGCTGAGCATTGTCTTCAGGTTGATCAGGTGCGGAGATGATAAGTTCCTCTTCAGGTTGAGCTTCAGAGGGTATAATTTCTCCAGTTCCCATTAGCTTGATAGATTCGCTGGATGGAACTTCATCTAGCACATTTGGCAGGTGCTCTCTTTGTGAACCGTTAGTCTCATCAAATCGCACATCCACTGTTTCAGCCACTTTATAAAGAAAGAGATTGAAGACTCTGTAGGAGTGCGAATCCTTTCCATATCCAAGCATAAAACCCTCATGTGCTTTTGGTGCAAATTTTGAAGTGTGATGTGGATCCTTGATCCAGCACCTGGCACCAAATACTCTTAAGTAACTGACATTTGGCTTCTTGCCAGTAAGGAGCTCATAACATGTCTTGTTCAGAAGCTTGTGAAGATAAACACGATTGATTGTATGGCATGCAGTATCAATGGCTTCAGGCCAGAATTTTCTTGGAGTCTTGTATTCATCAAGCATCGTTCGGGCCATCTCAATGAGTGTTCTGTTCTTGCGTTCGACGACACCATTCTGCTGTGGCGTGTATGGGGCTGAGAATTCATGTGTGATGCCCAAGGTATCAAGATATGTATCAAGGCCAGTGTTCTTGAATTCAGTGCCATTGTCACTTCTGATGTGCTTTATCTTGGCGCCATAGTTGTTCATTGCTCGATTGGCGAAGCGTCTGAAGACATCCTGCACTTCAGTCTTGTAGAGGATTATGTGCACCCAAGTATATCTAGAATAATCATCAACAATAACAAAGCCATAGAGGCAAGCAGTAGTAGTAAGAGTTGAGTAATGAGTGGGACCGAAAAGATCCATGTGGAGCAGTTTGAAGGGTCGAGTGGTTGTCATGATTGTCTTCGAGGGATGTTTGGCCCTCGTCATCTTCCCTGCTTCACAGGCACCGCATAAGTGATCTTTCTTGAACTTGACGCCCTCGATGCCTATGACATGCTTCTTCTTTGCAAGGGTGTGGAGGTTCCTCATGCCAACATGCCCTAGCCTCCGATGCCAGAGCCAGCATTCTGAAGCCTTTGCTAGAAGACATACGGCAAGCTGTGGTCCTGCCAAAAAATCTACCACGTACAAATCATCTTTCCGATACCCTTCAAACACTAGAGACTTGTCAGATTCCATTAGTACAAGGCAGCGATATTTTCCAAATATTACGATCATGGTCAAATCGCAAAGCATTGAGACAGACATTAAGTTGAAGCCAAGGGATTCAACAAGCATGACTTTATCCATGTGTTGATCCTTTGAGATTGCAACTCTACCTAGACCCAATACCTTACTTTTACCAGTGTCAGCAAATGTGATGTGACTCTTGTCGGATGGACGTAAGGTTGAGTCCATAAGAAGACTTCTTTTGCCAGTCATGTGGTTGGTACACCCACTATCAATAATCCATTCTGAAGACGCTGGTGTCGTACCCTACAATGTAGTTAGGGGGATAGGCTTCACGAAGAGAATTGTGAAGCAAAAACATTTGACGAACCAGTGGGTTATGAAAGCTTAGATCCAGATTAGGACTGATAGGAGAGTAGCAAGCGATTCAGGAACGAAGTACATAGTAAGACCATTCGGGCATTTGATCTTGCGCCCTACAAGATGTTTAAGGTCCCCAGCAATAGTGTCAGACGATTTTGGTTTTCTGCTGGAGACCTTTCCCTGCAAAAGAGAGCTAAGCTTTCTTAGCCACCCACATCTTCAAGGGTGGCTTAGAAGCAATAAGTCTAAGTGCAACATCTAAGAACTTTGGCTTTGGAGCCCTAGCAAAAAGTCTTGCAGGCGGACAATAGTACTCATAAGAATAAGCAGAATAGTTCTTGGTCTTATGAACATGGCGGTTTGATGAACCGCGCTCATATTCATAGGCCTGAGTACGGTTTCCCTGCAAAACATTTGCGTTAGTGTGACTCAGGTGAGTCCTCTGTCTGTATGAAGCCTTTGGACCGTATGAAGCCTGTGGTCTGAGGTTTGTCTTCTTCACGTGTGGTTTCATGATGACATTCACAGGAAGATCCTCCAGACACTTTTTCAGAACCCAGATCTTCTTCATAGGCGGTCCATTCCTGTAGTTAGTACCAATGTACCTGGCAAACACTTCACCATTTTGATTCTTAAACAGTTTATAGTTTGCATCAAAGGATTCATCAATGACAATGGGATTTGCACAAGAGAAGCCAGATAGATTGGATAGATCGGCTGAAGATTCCTTTGCAGCAACCCATGTGGTTTTGGGGTACTGCTCAGGTTTCCAGTAAGAGCCATCAGCATTCATTTTCCTTACGAACCCAACACCCTCTTTCCTCGGGTTTCGGTTCAAGATCTGCTTTTTGAGGACATCACATAGTGTCTGATGCCCTTTAAGACTTTTGTACATCCCTGTTTCAAGCAATGTCTTCAACCTAGCATTCTCATCAGCAATAGCAGTGAAATCCTCAGCAGAGGGGTTAGTTCCCACATCAACAGTTGAAGATATTGCAACAGTAGCAACAATAGAACATTCAGCAACAGTGATAGAGACGAGGGTCCCGATCTTTCGATGAGATGATAACTATCGATTTGGTGGAGACGACTTTGACGATCCGACTACAAACGTGCACGACGTTGCGCCTTAGCAATCGCTAAACCAATCTCCTGAGGTTACTGACGATGCTGGAAGCACGGTCAGCCTGACCACGAAGGTCTATTCCTGCAAGCAATCGAAGAACGAGCAAGAATATGATAAAGCAATCTGAATATTGCAAATATATATGAAGTATTGATAATGGTGGGGATCCGGAAGCAGTCTTGGTCTGGTCGTTGGACACAAACGAAGTACACGAAGTTGCAATGGCTAACTTTTAACTAAACAAATCCCAAGGAAAAAGCTACTAGATGGATCTACTTATATAGGAGCAAGGGGTGGCGGCCAAGGAGGTGGGAGGACGTCCCAAGGCAGCCTAAAACTAACCCTAGGTCGTACAAGGCTCATGGGCCCAAGTGGAGGTGATGCAACACCTTTGGGCTTGTAGTTTGACTCGGATTCTGCTGCAACGTTAGATTGTTTCGTCCGTAAATCAACGCTCCGGACGAATTTGAAGGTGAATCCAATTGGCTTGGAAAGAGCACGAAATCTAGTTTCCAACAAAAAAAGAATCACCCAATTCGGAGTCCGTATGAAAAAGTTGTTGGCGTTTTGAGTCAGGTATGTCTGTGCAGTCCGAATCTGAATCCAGAACGTGAAAGACTTGGACTCTATCTTCTCTTGGCCCAAAAGTGACGTGAGAGGACTTTTTTGAACACAACATAAACTTCTCCTTTTCCCTTATCTTCATATGTGGATTATACAAATGTCCCATACACCTGCAATTAGACAAAACACAAAAGTGTGTGAAGTATTTTTGTTCCGGATAACATAAATAGATTATTGAATAGTTTGCATTAGAAATCACCTGACAAATATGCATGTATGCAATATTTTTGGTCGTATCCAAGGTAGTCATGTCCTCATCATCCTCCCCTTTTTGAAAACAAAGCCGTCCTCGGCGTTGCTTAATCTGAAATGTGGCTAACAAAAGAGACAAGGTGTACATGTTGTATATGTATATGTCATCCAGTTTAACTTCCTTTGATTTTTGCACGTATGACACATGTATACATGAGTAACTTTCATAGTTCATAAAAACTAAATCCAAAAAATTATCACAAGAAGTAGAAGGCATGAAAATATTAGAACTCGGTTTGCACATATAAGTGAAGCTCTTATTCATTTCAAAAGATTCGCAATGTTCATCATTAAACCATCCCAACTTTGGTAAATAAACCTTACTTGCATCAAATTTACATGCTACGACATGCTTAAATAAGCAAACATGCAATAAGTCATTGGACACAGAATCATCACCAAGATTGGAGGCCATATCAAAATGATTAAACATTAGTTCTTTTGCATCAACAGTTAATTCAATGGGTGCACTCAAAATTATTGATATTTCAGTTGTTTGAACACATGACGCATTCATGACAGTAACAAGATTCTCTAAAATAGGTGGTGTGCTCAAATCAACGGGTAACTCAATACATGACACATTCAAGTTAACTAGACATGCATCATTCTCATGTGAAGTTATATCATCAATACCTTTACTGTTACCTTGTGGCAAAGATGTAGCTGATGTAGGTATGGACGTTGACAATGTACCATACCCTTGAGATGATGCCGCGCTCATAATCCGAGGTGCAATGATGGAGGAACCCACCGGCGGTGGTGAGCATGAACTGGAATAGTAGTTGTCGTAGTCACCTAATGCATCCTCCTGTATCTGTCTCTCAAAGGTACAGGCACGGACATACATACCAGTAATGCAACGAGGAATATACTGAAATCTTGCCTGAATATTATGGTTCAAACCACCAAAAAATCTATTCATTGTATCATTCTCAGATTCTTCTATGTCACAATGATGCATATAAGATTTGAACTCTTGGTAGTAAGCATGAACAGTGTTGTTGCCTTGTTTAAATTGTTCAAATTTGCGAAGCAATTCACGACGATAATAAGGAGGGAAAAATTGTTGTCTCATTACAGCTTTCAAAACTTTCCAAGTTGTGGGTTGGTTATCAATGTTTTTCTTACAATGTACACTCCACCAAACAGAAGCAAAACCAGTAAATGCTCTAATGGTAGCTCGTACTCTCTCAAGTTCAGAAAAATCATGGTGACTAAAAACTTGTTCTACTTCAAGCTCCCAAGCTAGATAAATAGCAGGATTAAATCTACCCTCAAATGATGGTAAAGAGATAACCTGACCATATGCTTGTGTGTGTTGTCCCAACTCTCCTGATGGTGAAGATGTGTCCGTCGTCCAAGAACTTCTATCTCTGGAACCTGTCATGATTAGTAGAAACAAGAACCAAAATTCGAGAATAATGTTCCTATGAACTACTAGGATGTGGTTGTAAAGTGCTCACAGTAAAGCAAATATCAATATCTTACAAGTTCTTACCATGCAGCAGGTGGTGACAGGCAACCAGCGGTGTCAAATAACTCCGAAGATTGTGTAAAGCGATTGCCAGGGGAACGTGCGTATACACGGTGTAGAAATATGTGGAGCTGGGTTGGCTATATATGGTAGCAAAAGATTAGCAATAATCAATTCAGAGATGCAATGTTGAATAAACGCTCAACGACGGTACTGTGCTGGTCCTAGGCTAGACCGAACTAGAGACGCGAGCCTAGAACACTAATGAGGTCACGTCGTAGCACAACCAGCATCAATGAAGGATACTAAGTAGCTCTGGACAGCAAGATATAAGTGAAGATCACAACGGTAGTAAAGATAATGATGTGAAACAACAGCCAAGCTGTTTTACTGAACAGTGCACAAAACAGATTCCAATCCGAATTCAACTACGAGATTGAGTCTAAAAAGATCCGAATTTTGTTTTTTTTCTCTTTTTTTCCTCACACTTTTTTTTCTTTCTCTCCTTTTTTTCTCTGACTTTTTTTTCTCTTTTTTTTCCTCTCGTTTTTTTTCTCTCTTTTTTTCTCCCTCTTTCCAAAACAAACTAGATAAGATGCAGATTGGATCAAGTGAAGATGTGAACGATCTCAACTATTATTATGACAATGAATGGTGGGTAGCACGTGGTGGAAATTGATGGATGGGTGGTGGACAGCGGAAGAGATAATGATGCAGCGGTGGCGTGACTAATGTGAACAGAACTTGAAACTCTAAACGAACTAGACACTAAGACCAGCAACTCGACACGACGATGCAACCGATAATTCAACTATGCAAGCAATGAAAAGAAAATTGTAAAGGCTCAGACTGGCTTGGACCAAGGATGAATAGATCTAACTCTTTTTTGTGGCTTTTTCTTGGACAATAGGTAAGAAAATAAATCTAATCTAGGAAAACTGGAAATTCTCACCGAGCAACCTGAAAACTGATACCACTTGATAGAGACGAGGGTCCCGATCTTTCGATGAGATGATAACTATCGATTTGGTGGAGACGACTTTGACGATCCGACTACAAACGTGCACGACGTTGCGCCTTAGCAATCGCTAAACCAATCTCCTGAGGTTACTGACGATGCTGGAAGCACGGTCAGCCTGACCACGAAGGTCTATTCCTGCAAGCAATCGAAGAACGAGCAAGAGTATGATAAAGCAATCTGAATATTGCAAATATATATGAAGTATTGATAATGGTGGGGATCCGGAAGCGGTCTTGGTCTGGTCGTTGGACACAAACGAAGTACACGAAGTTGCAATGGCTAACTTTTAACTAAACAAATCCCAAGGAAAAAGCTACTAGATGGATCTACTTATATAGGAGCAAGGGGTGGCGGCCAAGGAGGTGGGAGGACGTCCCAAGGCAGCCTAAAACTAACCCTAGGTCGTACAAGGCTCATGGGCCCAAGTGGAGGTGATGCAACACCTTTGGGCTTGTAGTTTGACTCGGATTCTGCTGCAACGTCAGATTGTTTCGTCCGTAAATCAACGCTCCGGACGAATTTGAAGGTGAATCCAATTGGGTTGGAAAGAGCACGAAATGTAGTTTCCAACAAAAAAAGAATCACCCAATTCGGAGTCCATATGAAAAAGTTGTTGGCGTTTTGAGTCAGATATGTCTGTGCAGTCCGAATCTGAATCCAGAACGTGAAAGACTTGGACTCTATCTTCTCTTGGCCCAAAAGTGACGTGAGAGGACTTTTTGAACACAACATAAACTTCTCCTTTTCCCTTATCTTCATATGTGGATTATACAAATGTCCCATACACCTGCAATTAGACAAAACACAAAAGTGTGTGAAGTATTTTTGTTCCGGATAACATAAATAGATTATTCAATAGTTTGCATTAGAAATCACCTGAAAAATATGCATGTATGCAATATTTTTGGTCGTATCCAAGGTAGTCATGTCCTCATCAAACAGTAGTAGCATTATCACGCTCAATGCACTTAAGACATGGTGGTTCAAATCCTTCCTAAGCGGAACTGATCTGTTTGGAGCGAAGTAACTCATTTTCCTTTTGAAGATCTTCATGAGCCACTCTCAATTTCTCAAGATCTTGCTTCCTTTGAAGATAATCATAGGAAAGCTTTTCATGAGTTGTTGAGAGCGTTTCATGACGACTTTCAAGTTCCTCATACTTAACATGAAGATTTTTTATGTCTTCAATTAAGGACTCAGAACGAGTCATTTCAGCGTCTAACAGATCATCGCTTTTGTCTAACAGTTTTTGAATATGTTCCATGGCTTTCTGTTGTTCAGTTGCAATTTTAGCAAGTGTTTTGTAGCTGGGTTTTGAACCACAATCAGAGTCATCGTCACTGGATGTTTGATAGTGAGTAGTGCGTGTGTTTACCTTGGCACCGCATGCCATGAAGCAGTAGGTAGGAGCGGAGTAATCCTTGTCATTTGCATCGGTGTCGGTGATGAGGTCATTGTCTTCAGTGTTGAAGATGGACTTGGCAACGTATGCTGTAGCCAGACTTGCGACGCCAGAATCGGACTCCTCCTCAGACTCCACCTCCGCCTCCTCAGAAGCGGACTCCTCCTCTGAATCCATTTCCTTGCCAACAAACGCACGTGCCTTGCCAGATGAGCTCTTCTTGTGTGATGAAGATTTTGAAGAAGACTTGGAAGAAGACTTTGAGTATTTCTTCTTCTTCTTCTTGTTGCCAGAGTCATATTCCTTGCTCTTCTTCTTCTTTTTGTTCTTATTGTCCCACTGCGGACACTCAGAGATGAAGTGGCCAGGTTTCTTGCACTTGTGACATGTTTTCTTCTTGTAGTCATGAGCAGAAGCTTCATCATTCCTTGAGCTTGATCGGGAAGACTTTCTGAAGCCTTTATTCTTGGTGAATTTTTGGAACTTCTTCACAAGCATAGCAAGTTCCCTTCCAATGTCTTCAGGATCATCAGAACTGCTGTCAGATTCTTCTTCAGATGAGGAGACAGCTTTTGCCTTTAAGGCACGAGTTCGCCCATAGTTTGGACCGTAGATATCTCTTTTCTCAAAAAGCTGAAACTCATGTGTGTTGAGCCTCTCAAGTATGTCAGACGGATCGAGTGTCTTGAAATCAGGACGTTCTTGAATCATCAGGGCTAGGGTGTCAAACGAACTGTCAAGTGATCTCAGTAGTGTCTTGACGACTTCATGCTTGGTGATCTCAGTAGCGCCAAGGGCTTGAAGCTCATTCGTGATGTCAGTGAGTCGATCAAATGTGAGCTGGACATTCTCATTGTCATTTCTCTTGAAGCGGTTGAAGAGGTTGCGAAGGACACTGATTCTCTGATCTCTCTGGGTTGAGACGCCTTCGTTGACCTTGGAGAGCCAGTCCTAGACTAGCTTAGCTGTTTCCAAAGCACTCACGCGGCCATACTGTCCTTTGGTCAGATGACCACAGATGATATTCTTGGCAGTAGAGTCCAGTTGAACAAACTTCTTGACGTCAGCAGCAGTGACACCTTCTCCAGCCTTGGGAACACCGTTCTTGACTACATACCATAGGTCGACGTCAATGGCTTCAAGATGCATGCGCATCTTATTCTTCCAGTAGGGATATTCAGTTCCATCAAAGACGGGGCACGCAGCGGAGACTTTAATTATCCCTGCAGTCGACATAGCTAAAACTCCAGGTGGTTAAACCGAATCACACAAAACAAGGGAGTACCTTGCTCTGATACCAATTGAAAGTGCGTTATATCGACTAGAGGGGGGGTGAATAGGCGATTTTTATGAGTGTCTTCAAAACGTGGAAGTTATGAAGACAAACAATAGAATTAAACCTATTACCCTGCAGCAGAAGGTGGACTACACTAGGCAAGCCATAGTCAAGTATTCAATAGAGTGAACGCACAATGACTAATAGCAGCAATGTAGTAAGGATCAGGTAGGAAGATATTATGAAGCCAAACAGAACACGCAGTCACTCAGTGAAGATATAAGATAGTGCAATCATACAATGACTTCACAAGGAGTAACAGTACGTAAAGAGAAGGGAAGGATGAAACCAGTGACTCGTTGAAGACAATGATGTGTTGGACCAGTTCCAGTTGCTGTGACAACTGTACGTCTGGTTAGGGCGGCTAGGTATTTAAACCAGAGGACACACAGTCCCGGACACCCAGTCCTGAACACGCAGCTCAGGACACCCAGCCCTCACCGTATTCCCTTGAGCTAAGGTCACACAGACCTCGCCCAATCACTCTGGTAAGTCTTCAAGGTAGACTCTGATGAGGACATCAATACCATTGTTACACCCACAGCCCCTACTGTTACATATACTGGACCAATTACTAGAGCTCGCGCACGCCAATTAAATTACCAGGTACTTTCGTTTCTTGGTAATGATTCTAATGTTCATGAGATTATGATGCTGCCTAAATTGGATACATTTGTTTTGCTTTCAAATGAAGGGCCTAGCTTGGAGAAGGATGAACATTGGAGCAAGAACACGCATGAAGTTGATGGCATGCGCAAGGGGATCAAGAACGGAGTTACAAGTGATGATTTCAGGACTTTGAAGCCGCCATAAGGAGTGCATGAAGCCATGGACGAAATATACAAGATGCCACTTCATAATATTCGTCCATAGGCTATTCTAGGTGCTGCGTCACCTTATTAATGGGCCAGGCCCATGTAATTTCGAAATACTTAAGTATAGGCTATTTTTAGAGTCCGTATGTGTGGGGAAACAAGAGTTAGGGTTGGTTTCGGACCCCACCCTCAAGGGCCACGAAATTCCCCTCTCTTCCTCCATATATACAGCCCTTAGGGCGTCGTTTAGACTTTGGGTTTTGTTTAGATTAAAAGTTCGCCATAGCTGCAACTTCGCGTACTTCGTCTGTGTCCAACGACCAGACCAAGACGTCACAGAACCCCACCTTGATCAATAAAGCTTTCATCTTATATTCGCAATATCCAGATTGCAATCTCAGTTTCTTGCTTGTTCTTCGTTTGCTCGCAGGAAACAGGCCCTCGTGGTCAGGTTGATCGTGCTCCGGCGTGGTCAATAACCCCTCGGAAGTTGGTTTAGCGATTGCTAAGGCGCGACGTCTCGCACGTTCGTAGTCGGATCGTCAAGGTCGACTCCCACAGAAAATGATAGCCACCATCTCATCGAAACATCGGGACACCTTTGCCTCTATCAAGTGGTATCAGATTTCCAGGTTGCTCGGTGAGATTTTTACAGTTTTTCGTAGATTAGATCGAGTCTGTTCTTCATACATACAGTCCACGACAAAGCCACAAAAAAAAATTAGGGTTAGTTCATCATATCCGAACCAATCTGAGCCTTTGCATAATCTTTTTAGGGTTTTTGCTTTGTTGAATTTGCGGTTGCATCGTCGTGTCAAGTTGCTGGTCTTAGAGTCTAGTCTTTTAGAGTTTCGAGTTCTGGTCATAAGTTGTCACGCCGCCACCGCACCATCATCATCGCCCACCTACCACCATTGCTTATCCTCCACCGTTCTGAATCCGTATCCGTATACCACCACCAATCCGTATCCATATACCACCACCAATCTGTATCCATATACCACCACCAATCTGTAACCATATATCCACCACCAATCCGAGTTCTTCTCATATTAGGTTTGTTCTTGAGATCAATCTCAATTCCGATTCGTGTTTCCTTGCCTGCGTAGGTCTCGGAAAAAAAAAGAGTCTGGAGACCCCCGGGCAGTTTTTAGGCCAAAATTTTCACGGGCAAAAATATTTTTTCCCTATCCTATTTTTAGGTTTTTCTGAGTCTTTTGAGCCACGTGCCATCATAGTGATTTTTTGTCGCACTTTTTCGTCGTTGCTGCCCTGATTTCCGAAAAAAAAGTGAAAAAAAAAATTTCGTGCCCATCCTATCAGTTTGACGAGGGAAGAGTTTTGAGACACTCGCCATTATAGTAATTTTTCGCAAAAAAAAAGAGCGCAAAAAAAAAGCGAAAAAAAAAGTTCCAGAGTGTGCTTTTCCCTTATTTACGTGCAGCGCCGTGATTTTGTTAGTGTTCTAGGCTCGCGTCTCTAGCACGGTCTAGCCTAGGACCAGCACAGTACCGTCGTTGAGCGTTTATTCAACTTTGCATCTCTGAATTGATTATTGCTGACCCTTTTTGCTACCATACTATAAGCCTTCCCAGCTCCACATACCTCTACGTCGTGCGTTTGACTCTCCCTGGCAATCGCTCTATCCAAGCTTTTGAGAGTTTTGACTACAACGGTTGCCGATCACCGCCTGCTGCTGGGTAAGAGCTGGTAAGAATTTGAGATTTGCTTGACGGATTTGTGACACCCGCCACCACCACCTCTTGTTAGTATTCTGTAGGATCATATTCTTGTGTGTTTTCTATTGTTGCTAACCATGGCAGGATCACAAGCCGACGAGACTGACTGGGAGAACATGACGAATCAGGAGTTGCATGATAAATTTCAGCAAATGATGAATGGACAGGTGCAGGATGTGCTAAACAGATTTGAAGAGGCCATGGAGAAGATAGATGACATGGAGAAGACGTTCGAAACAAAGCTCGATAACAGGTTTAATGAATTGCTCGCGCGTCTTCCACCAGCACCACCGGCTGCACCTAACGCACCTCTATAACAACAACAACGACGACTACCTACACATCGTGAAACAGCCCTCCGCCGAGCAAGCCGTCTCCCTCTTGCACCTGGCCAAACTGTTGGTGCTGCTGTTGCTACTTCTGTGGCTCCTGCTGCTGATGCGGAGGAGGATGATTTTGCTGGCGATTACGAGGATGAGGTTGATCAAAATCAGAACTACGTGCCACCACCAGCACAGCAACCATCAGGTCGTCCACATGCAAATAATGGCAATGGTAGGGCTCACCCTCAGGTACGAGATCATGACCATCTCCCTAAACTAAAATTGAATATTCCACCATTTGAGGGTAGATATGTTCCTGATATATATCTTACTTGGGAGTTAGAAACTGAACAACGATTTACATGTTTACAATATCCCGAGGAGAGACGTGTTCCTGCTGCTGTTTGTGCATTCACTAGTTTTGCATGTGTTTGGTGGTCTGAGCATTGTAGATTATATCCCATTCCTGCTACTTGGGCTGCTTTGAAAACTGCTATGCGTACTCGTTGGGTTCCACCATATTATCAACGTGAATTACTTCAAAAATTGCAGCGCTTAAGACAGGGAAAAAATTCTGTAGAAGAATATTATCAGGAATTACAAACTGGCATGATTAGATGTGGTATTGTTGAGGAGAATGAAGCTATGCTTGCACGTTTTATGGGTGGATTAAATAGAGAGATTCAGACGATTCTAGAATATAAGGAGTATACTAATATCACTCGTTTATTCCATCTTGCTTGTAAAGCTGAACGTGAAGTGCAGGATCGACAGGCATTGGCGCGGACTAACTTTTCTGCAGGTCGACCTTCTTCATGGACACCACGTGCATCATCTACTTCCACACGTTCTGCTTCACCGGCGCCTCCGTCGGCTGCCACCTCCAACCGTGATACAATAAAGCAGGCACAATCACCACTATCTGCCAAGAGCACACCTTCTGGGCCTGCAAAGAGCTCTTCTTCATCCATGGCATCAACAGGGCAAACACATGATATTATTTGTCGACGTTGCAAGGGTGGAGGTCATTATGCGAGAGAATGCCCATCTAAGCGTGTGATGATTGTTACTGAGGATGGTGGGTATGAGTCCGCTAGTGACTATGATGAGGAGACTTTGGCTCTTATTACACGTGACGAACACGGTGGAGACGATTCTGATCATGAGACGCAATACATGGCTCCTGAAGATGCTGACAGGTATGAATGTTTAGTTGCTCAACGTGTTTTGAGTGTGCAGGTTACACAAGCTAAGCAAAATCAGAGGCATAATTTGTTCCATACAAAGGGAGTTGTGAAGGAACGTTCTGTTCGCGTGATCATAGATGGAGGGAGTTGCAACAACTTGGCTAGCATCGAGATGGTGGAGAAGCTATCTCTCACCACAAGACCACATCCACATCCTTACTACATCCAATGGTTCAACAACAGCGGCAAGGTTAAGGTAACACGTACTGTTCGTGTGCATTTTAGTATCTCTACATATGCTGATTATGTTGATTGTGATGTGGTACCGATGCAAGCATGTTCCTTATTACTTGGTAGACCATGGCAATTTGATAAAAATTCTATTCACCATGGTAGAAACAATCAGTATACTCTTGTTCATAAGGATAAAAATATTACTTTGCTTCCTATGACTCCTGATTCCATTTTGAAAGATGATATTAATAGAGCTAATAAAGCAAAACAGGAGAAAACTAAGAGTGAAAATCAGATTGTGGCAAAAGAATTTGAGCAACAAATGCAGCCTAATAATAATAAACAATCTAGTGTTGCTTCTGAAATTAAATTGAAAAGTGCATGTTTACTTGCCACCAAATCTGATATTGATGATCTAGATTTTAGCAAATCTGTTTGCTATGCTTTTGTGTGCAAAGAGGCATTATTTTCATTCAAGGACGTGCCTTCCTCTTTGCCTCCTGCTGTCACTAACATTTTGCAGGAGTTCGCCGACGTCTTTCCACAAGACGTGCCACCGGGATTACCACCTATTCGCGGGATTGAGCATCAAATTGACTTAATTCCCGGTGCATCATTACCCAACCGGGCACCATACCGTACCAATCCAGAGAGACGAAGGAGATTATGCGTCAAGTACAAGAACTGCTCGACAAAGGTTATATACGCGAATCCCTTAGTCCTTGTGCTGTTCCTATCATTTTAGTGCCGAAAAAGGATGGTACGTCGCGTATGTGCGTTGATTGTAGAGGCATTAATAATATTACTATTTGTTATCGTCATCCTATTCCTAGGCTAGATGATATGCTTGATGAATTGAGTGGCTCTACAATATTCTCCAAAGTTGATTTGCGTAGTTGTTACCATCAAATTCGTATGAAATTGGGAGATGAATGGAAAACAGCATTTACAACTAAGTTTGGATTATATGAGTGGTTAGTCATGCCTTTTGGGTTAACTAATGCACCTAGTACTTTCATGAGGTTAATGAACGAAGTTTTACGTGCTTTCATTGGACGATTTGTGGTAGTTTACTTTGATGACATATTGATTTATAGCAAATCTTTGGAGGAACATTTGGAACATTTACGTGCTGTTTTTATTGCTCTACGTGATGCACGTTTGTTTGGTAACCTTGGAAAGTGCACCTTTTGCACCGACCGAGTATCTTTTCTTGGCTATGTTGTTACTCCACAGGGAATTGAAGTTGATAAAGCCAAGATTGAAGCTATTGAGAGTTGGCCGCAGCCCAAAACGGTCACATAAGTGAGGAGTTTCCTTGGCCTCGCTGGTTTCTATAGGCGTTTTGTGAGAGATTTCAGCACCATTGCTGCACCTCTCAACGAGCTTACAAAGAAGGATGCACCTTTTGTTTGGGGTACCGCACAGGATGAAGCCTTCACGGTATTGAAAGATAAGTTGACACATGCTCCTTTACTCCAACTTCCTAATTTCAATAAGACTTTTGAGCTTGAATGTGATGCTAGTGGAATTGGATTAGGAGGTGTGTTATTACAAGATGGAAAACCTGTTGCATACTTTTCTGAAAAATTGAGTGGGCCTAGTCTGAACTATTCTACTTATGATAAAGAATTATATGCTCTTGTTCGGACCTTAGAAACATGGCAACATTATTTATGGCCCAAGGAATTTGTTATACATTCTGATCATGAATCTTTGAAACACATTAAAAGTCAAGCAAAACTGAACCGTCGACATGCTAAATGGGTTGAATTCATTGAGACTTTCCCTTATGTGATTAAACACAAGAAGGGTAAAGAAAATGTTATTGCTGATGCCTTGTCTCGTCGTTATACTATGCTTTCACAACTTGACTTTAAAATATTTGGTTTGGAGACCATCAAGGATCAATATGTTAATGATGCTGAATTTAAAGATGTATTGCAGAATTGTAAGGAAGGGAGAACTTGGAACAAGTTCGGTCTTAACGATGGATTTGTGTTTCGTGCTAACAAGCTATGCATTCCAGCTAGCTCCGTTCGTCTTTTGTTGTTGCAGGAGGCGCATGGAGGAGGATTAATGGGACACTTTGGCGTCAAGAAGACGGAGGATATACTTACTACACATTTCTTTTGGCCAAAGATGAGACGGGATGTTGAGCGTTTTGTTGCTCGCTGCACTACATGTCAAAGAGCTAAGTCACGACTCAATCCTCATGGTTTATATATGCCTTTGCCTGTACCTAGTGTTCCTTGGGAGGATATATCTATGGACTTTGTTTTAGGTTTACCTAGAACAAAGAAGGGGAGGGATAGCATATTTGTTGTCGTGGATAGGTTCTCGAAAATGGCACACTTTATACCATGTCATAAAAGCGATGATGCTGTTAATGTTGCTGATTTGTTCTTTCGTGAAATTATTCGCTTACATGGTGTGCCAAATACTATTGTGTCAGATCGTGATACTAAATTTCTTAGCCACTTTTGGAGATGTTTATGGGCTAAGTTGGGGACTAAGCTGCTTTTTAGTACTACTTGTCACCCCCAAACTGATGGACAAACTGAAGTAGTCAATAGAACATTGTCTACTATGCTTAGGGCTGTTTTGAAGAATAACAAGAAAATGTGGGAAGAATGCTTGCCTCATATTGAATTTGCTTATAATCGTTCATTGCATTCTACTACTAAGATGTGCCCTTTTGAAATTGTGTATGGTTTCCTACCTCGTGCACCTATTGATTTGTTGCCTCTTCCATCTTCGGAGAAGGTTAATTTTGATGCTAAAGAACGTTCTGAATTGATTTTAAAAATGCATGAGTTAACTAAGGAAAACATTGAGCGTATGAATGCTAAATATAAACTTGCTGAAGATAAGGGTAGAAAACATGTTGTGTTTGCACCTGGAGATCTTGTTTGGTTACATTTGCGTAAAGATAGATTTCCTAATCTGCGCAAATCAAAGCTAATTCCACGTGCTGATGGTCCTTTTAAGGTTTTAGAGAAAATAAATGATAATGCATATAAACTTGAGCTACCTGCAGATTTTGGGGTTAGTCCCACTTTTAATATTGCAGATTTGAAGCCTTATTTGGGTGAGGAAGATGAGCTTCCGTCGAGGACGACTTCATTTCAAGAAGGGGAGGATGATGAGGACATCAATACCATTGTTACACCCACAGCCCCTACTGTTACATATACTGGACCAATTACTAGAGCTCGCGCACGCCAATTAAATTACCAGGTACTTTCGTTTCTTGGTAATGATTCTAATGTTCATGAGATTATGATGCTGCCTAAATTGGATACATTTGTTTTGCTTTCAAATGAAGGGCCTAGCTTGGAGAAGGATGAACATTGGAGCAAGAACACGCATGAAGTTGATGGCATGCGCAAGGGGATCAAGAACGGAGTTACAAGTGATGATTTTAGGACTTTGAAGCCGCTATAAGGAGTGCATGAAGCCATGGACGAAATATACAAGATGCCACTTCATAATATTCGTCCATAGGCTATTCTAGGTGCTGCGTCACCTTATTAATGGGCCAGGCCCATGTAATTTCGAAATACTTAAGTATAGGCTATTTTTAGAGTCCGTATGTGTGGGGAAACAAGAGTTAGGGTTGGTTTCGGACCCCACCCTCAAGGGCCACGAAATTCCCCTCTCTTCCTCCATATATACAGCCCTTAGGGCATCGTTTAGACTTTGGGTTTTGTTTAGATTAAAAGTTCGCCATAGCTGCAACTTCGCGTACTTCGTCTGTGTCCAACGACCAGACCAAGACGTCACAGAACCCCACCTTGATCAATAAAGCTTTCATCTTATATTCGCAATATCCAGATTGCAATCTCAGTTTCTTGCTTGTTCTTCGTTTGCTCGCAGGAAACAGGCCCTCGTGGTCAGGTTGATCGTGCTCCGGCGTGGTCAATAACCCCTCGGAAGTTGGTTTAGCGATTGCTAAGGCGCGACGTCTCGCACGTTCGTAGTCGGATCGTCAAGGTCGACTCCCACAGAAAACGATAGCCACCATCTCATCGAAACATCGGGACACCTTTGCCTCTATCAGACTCCCAAACCTTCACAGACTTCGTTCACTGGCAATCCACAATGTCTCTTGGATGCTCAGAATGCGACGCCTAACCGGCTGGAGGATTCACAGTCCTCAAGTGTAATAAGTCTTCAGATCACATAGACAAGAAGACTTAAGTGATGCCTAATTCTCTTTGGCTCTGGGTGGTTAGGGCTTTATCCTCGCAAGGAATTCTCTCTCAAGTGCTTCGAGGTGGGTTGCTCTCAAACGACAAAAGCCGTACACTAACTCTGAGCAGCCAACCGTTTTTGGTTGTAGGGGGTGGGCTATTTATAGCCACTAGGCAACCCGACCTGATTTGTCCGAAATGACCCTGGGTCACTAAGGAACTGACACGTGTTCCAACGGTCAGATTTCAAACTCACACGACAACTTTACTTGGGCTACAAGCAAAGCTGACTTGTCCGACTCTGGACAAGATTCGCTCTCATAGTCTTCACTCAAAGACATAGGTTTTGATTAAGCATCACTTTAGTCATTCTGACTGGTTCTCTTGGACCCCACTTAACAGTACGGTGGTTCCTATGACTCAATAAAGAAGAAAAAGCACTACGAAAGATCTAAGTCTTCGAGCTCCATAGGCTTCATGTGATGTCTTCTCTTGTCATAGTCTTCAATGTGAATATCTTCATATACCACCTTTGACTTTAATGTCTTCATACATTTTTAGGGGTCATCTCTGGTAGGAAAACCGAATCAATGAGGGACTTCTACCTGTGTTATCCTGCAATTCTCACAAACACATTAGTCCCTCAACTAGGTTTGTCGTCAATACTCCAAAACCAACTAGGGGTGGCACTAGATGCACTTACACCGCCTGGTACCTGGCTTCCTCCTTCGCCATCTCCTTCTTGAATGCCACTTGCCTGGCTTTCTCAGCCGGCGGCAGCGACTTCCACAGACAAAGATTGTACTGACCCCAAAACCAATCCAAAGTTGGGGGGTCCGACGCAACCTCATCAGGCTGTGCGTAGGGGTCCTCGTCGTTGCTAATCGAGTGAGCATCCTAGGGGGGGCAGCGACTCCTCGTGGGCACATGGGCAGACCGGCGGCGCCATGGCAGAGATTTGAGAGAGAGAGAGGGCGAGCGAGAGGAGGATGTAGATGAGAATGCAGGCGGGACCACGTGAGCAAGGTAGTATTTATTGGTGGCCGGAATATAGATCGACGGGGACAGTACACACGCCGGTCGCCGGAATTATGAGTAATGTAGTTTGAATTACACACGATTCCTGCAACAAAATCCGTGTATGAACATAATAGCAAAATCCGTGTGTGAACATAATAGCTGACGGTTTCCAATGCAGAACCGTGTCCAATTAATGATCCTCGCCATTCACCTACCAAACCTCAAGCCGCGAGATAGAGTGCCAATCGTGTGGGGGCCGGTTGTCTTGCCAGATCTTTACATTTTGTTTTTTGAACACCTGATATTTACACCGTCTGATAATTTTTTAACTTGCACACAAGTACACAAAAATATGATTTTTCAAACCGTTTTGGTTAGGCGTTGCATGTAGATGTAGTTCAAATTTGAATTACGGTCTTTAAATGGTTGGTAAAATCACTTAAATGTCTTTAAAAGGTCAAATGACCCCTGAAAATTTCCAAATTTTCACATGACAGTTTTATTAGTGCACGTTAAACGTAGGAAAAAATTTGAAGGCCGTAAGAGGAAGCTATCTCCCGTTCGTCAGCAAACATGCATTGTTCCCTCTCGGAACCACGAACCTTCTAGTGAGTTGCTCCAGTTTGTGAGGGGTGTGTGTGTCCAAACATTCGTCAATCATGCCAATTTTTTTACCACATCATCTTGGTGGCATGACATTAAATCAATCAAGGTTTCATGTTTTTTCTGATCATTTTTTTGGAATTAAAATGCCATGGCATGCACTCCATGCATGTGCCCATGCCTTGACAACAATATGTTTGAAAATTCCTTCGAATTTACTGCACATGGAATTAACTCACACACAAGTACACAAACATATGATTTTTCAAACCGTTTTGGTTAGGCGTTGCATGTAGATGTAGTTCAAATTTGAATTACGGTCATTAAATGGTTAGAAAATCACTTAAATGTCCTTAGAAGGTCAAATGACCCCTGAAATTTACCAAATTTTCACATGACAGTTGCACGTTAAACGTAGGAAAAAAATTGAAGGCCGTAAGAGGAAGCTATCTCCCGTTCATCATCAAACATGCATTGTTCCCTCTCGGAACCACGAACCTTCTAGCGAGTTGCTCCGGTTTGTGAGGGGCATGTGTCCAAACGATTGTCAAACATGCCAGTTTCTTTACCACATCATCTTGGTGGCACGACATTACATCACCCAAGGTTTCATGTGTTTCTAATCATTTTTCTATTTTTTTGAATTAAAATGCCATGTCACTCCATGCATACGTATGCATGTGTCCATGTCCTGAGACCAATATGTTTGAAAATTCCTTCTAATTTACTGCACATGGAATTAACTCGCACACAAGTACACAAACATATGATTTTTCAAACCGTTTTGGTTAGGCGTTGCATGTAGATGTAGTTCAAATTTGAATTACGGTCATTAAATGGTTAGAAAATCACTTAAATGTCTTTGAAAGGTCAAATGAGCCCTAAAATTTTCCAAAATTTCACATTACCATTGTAGTAGTGCACGTTAGACGTAGAAAACATTTCAAGGCCATAACAGGAAGCTATCTCCCGTTCGTCATCAAACATGCATTGTTCCCTCTCGGAACCACGAACCTTCTAGCGACTTGCTCCGGTTTGTGTGGGGTGTGTGTCCAAACTTTTGTCAAACGTGCCAATTTCTTTAGCACATCATATTGGTGGCATGACATTAAATCAAGCAAGGTTTCATGTTTTCTGACCATTTTAAATTTTTTTGGAATTAAAATGCCATGGCATGCACTCCATGCATGTGCCCATGCCTTGTCACCAATATGTTTGAAAATTCCTTCTAATTTATTGCACATGGAATTAACTCGCACACAAGTACACGAAAATATTATTTTTCAAACCGTTATGGTTAGGCATTGCATGTAGATGTACTTCAAATTTGAATTACGGTCATTAAATGGTTAGAAAATCACTTAAATGTCTTTAAAAGGTCAAATGACCCCTGAAATTTACCAAATTTTCACATGACAGTTGTATTAGTGCACGTTAAACGTAGGGAAAAATTTGAAGGCCGTAAGAGGAAGCTATCTCCCGTTCGTCATCAAACATGCATTGTTCCCTCTCGGAACCACGAACCTTCTAGCGAGTTGCCCCGGTTTGTGAGGGGTGTGTGTCCAAACGTTCATCAAACATGCCAATTTCTTTACCACATCATCTTGGTGGCATGACATTACATCAACCAAGGTTTCATGTGTTTCTGATCATTTTTCTATTTTTTTGAATTAAAATGCCATGTCACTCCATGCATACGTATGCATGTGTCCATGTCGTGAGACCAGTATTTTGAAAATTCCTTCTAATTTACTGCACATTGAATTAACTCGCACACAAGTACACAGATATGATTTTTCAAACCGTTTTGGTTAGGCGTTGCATGTAGATGTAGTTCAAATTTGAATACGGTCATTAAATGGTTGGAAAATCACTTAAATGTCTTTAAAAGGTCAAATGACCACTAGAATTTTCCAAAATTTCACATTACAGTTGTAGTAGTGCACGTTAGACGTAGAAAAAAATTTGAAGGCCGTAAGAGGAAGCTATCTCCCGTTCGTCATCAAACATGCATTGTTCCCTCTCGAAACAATGAACCTTCTAGCGAGTTGCTCCGGTTTGTGAGGGGTGTGTGTCCAAACTTTCGTCAAACATGCCAATTTCTTTACCACATCATCTTCATGGCATGACATTACATCAACCAAGGTTTCATGTGTTTCTGATTTTTTTGGAATTAAAATGCCATGCCACTCCATGCATAAGTATTCGTGCATATGTGTCCATGTCGTGATACAAATGTGTTTGAAAATTCCTTCTAGTTTACTACACATGGAATTAACTCGCACACAAGTACACAAATATGATTTTCCAAACCGTTCTGGTTACGCATTGCATGTAGATGTAGTTCAAATTTGAATACGGTCATTAAATGGTTGGAAAATCACTTAAATGTCTTTAAAAGGTCAAATGACCACTAGAATTTTCCAAAATTTCACATTACAGTTGTAGTAGTGCACGTTAGACGTAGAAAAAAATTTGAAGGCCGTAAGAGGAAGCTATCTCCCGTTCGTCATCAAACATGCATTGTTCCCTCTCGAAACAATGAACCTTCTAGCGAGTTGCTCCGGTTTGTGAGGGGTGTGTGTCCAAACTTTCGTCAAAGATGCCATTTTTTACCACATCATCTTGGTGGCATGACATTACATCAACCAAGGTTTCATGTGTTTCTGATTGTTTTTATTTTTTGGAATTGAAATGCCATGTCACTCCATGCTTAATTGTGTCATAGCCGTTAGACCAATATGTTTGAAAATTCCTTGCAATTTACTGCACATGGAATTAAATCGCACACAAGTACATGAAATATGAGTTTTCAAACCGTTATGGTTAGCTGTTGCATGTACATGTAGTTCAAATTTCAATTACGGTCATTAAATGGCTAGAAAATCACTTAAATGTCTTAGAAGGTCAAATGACCCCTGAAATTTTCCAAAATTTGACATGATAGTTGTATTAGTACTATAAAATTTCTCGTTCATTTAAAACACCATCCGTTGGCACTTTATTCCAAATTCGTCTTTCACAGCCAATAAAAATATCTACAACATCACACACAGTTGTTTTCTAGGAACCGTTTGCGATGAAAATATCTGGGTCTATTTAAGTCTCCCTCCTTAAGCTTCGCCGGCTCGTCTGCTCTAGTGTCGGCAACCCCCGAATCGAAAAATCCCGATCCCCATTCCCGCACCCCCTTCTTGCAAAGATGACATCGTGGAAACGCTTCGTGAAGGCCCGTACGATGGACGCGTCCCCCGAGCGCCACCGCCCGCACCGAGAGCGCGGCCGCCTACGCCGAGAGTGCCGCCGCATATGCATTGAGCGCGGCCGCTTCCGCTAGGAGGGCGTCTGCGGCAGCTGACAAGGCAGCTGCAGCAGCCGAGACGGCTGCAGCTCCTGCTGCGATGACGACTGCTAACGCTGAGAGCGCTCGAGCTGCCGTTCGTGCCGCTGATGTCGCCCTGGCCTGGGTCGAGGCCATCCACGCCAAGATTGAGGATGCACACGCCAAGATATTCCAGGCCACCTCGGACTCCAGCATGGAACTCACGTCTGAAAAGGCGGTGGTGGCCATGGAGCACCTGCTTCCTCATGAGGTCGCCGAGCGGGAGCTGGAGATGTAGGAGGCGGCGGAGATCGAGGAGCGCCAGGAGGAGTTGCGTGTGGCCGAGGTCGAGGTAGAGAAGAGTCTGTCCGTCGAGGAATCGGCGGTGCTACAACCTTGAGGGCGGCGCCGAGGACGCGGACGAGGACTCGGTCGACTTCAGCAGGGGGGACAAGGAGTCCACCAATGACGGCATGTCGCTAGGACAAGTCATCGATGTCTCATCTCACACCGGCGATGCATAGGCCGACGCGGCGGTGGATTTTTAATTATGCGTACTTAGGCTTTGTTTTTAATACTGGTCTTTTGTTAGAGGAATGTTTAGGTCAAATGGCTCTCTGTAATTACTAAAATTGCTCGATTCAGTAAGTGTGGTTTGTCTGTTGTACGCTCTTTTGTGTGCCCAAATTAGCAAGCAATCTTAAATTATGCAATGACATACCCGGGGAAATTTCCACCAAAATTTGAATTATCAAACTCATCCCATGCGCGTAAAGCAGAAGAATTGTTTGCAATGCACACAATCGTTCAAAGTGAATGGTCCGGCGGCACCGCGCGCAAAGTTTCCCTCCACATTTCCAAAATTTTGGCCTACCGCCAAAATATCTACCCCTTTCCCCCTTTCCCCCCTTCCCCGCCCCCTTTTCTCCCTAACCACAAGTCACATTTCCCATGTTTCCTCCTTCCTTCCTTCCTTGCTAAGCTATATCTGCTTCCTCGCTCTCGCCGTCTCGCATCCTACCGCCGGGGTCGCCATGGTCTTCTTCAAAGACATCTCCAGCTGTTCCTCCTCCAGCGACTACTCCTTCACCTCCCGGGTATGCCTCTCTTCTCTCTCTCTCTCTCTCGGGCTATGACTTGAAATGAAGGATTTTTACCCGAAGGTCGATTTGATTCGTTTGTTCCTCTTGTAGCTCCCTAAGACCATCAGTGGCAATGAATGGAGTGGGGTGGCTGAAGATCTATCTGCTCGTTGTCACCATCAATCTCCATGCGTGAAGCTACTTGCGTTTGATTCTGTGGGCACTGGGAGGAAGTTTCTGGCATGTGCAGAGAAGGTTAGACCCTCTTCCGTTGTTACGAATCATTTGTTAGATGTGATTCAGACACTGTCACGGTCCCAACCCATTCATACCACACCTTCAACCAAACGCATCCTAAGACAGTGTCACAGTTTGTACCCAGTATCTTAAATTGTTGCCATCTCATCAGCGGTGCCATTAGAAAATTATTTGGCACCACTTTAGCAGTTTGTGCAGCCAACTTTGGTCCACACATTCGAGCAGCTCAGCACTAAAATACTAAATCTTTATGGCATGAAGGAACTGGGCATCGGAGCAACCACGTGCTCCGGAGTCCGGGTCCCTGATTTTTTTTCGCCGCATCGGCTTGCCAGTTCAGGGCACCGGTGCGAGATGTAGCAACAGTTGTCTTTACACCAGTTTTGGCATACATAGTGGACGGCCTTTGTGCTATTAGTTGTATGTTACTAAACTTGTGCATGTACACACCTGTTAGTATCAATTTGCTGTCATCCAAACACTGTCGCTATGCTGTTGCAGGTATATTTACCTTCGTCATAAAATGTTCAATTTGTTATTTATTGTACATGAGTAAGAACTTGTAGCGTCGTTGTAGTTAATTACAGCTTCTAATATTCCAGAATTTGGTTGTTGTCTCAGTACCAATTATCTCATTTGCACATTGATCTTTCTGAGAAGATACATCATAATTAACATGTTTCTTCAGTTTTTCAAAATAAGCATTGGTGATTTTCTATGTTGCTATAAACCCATTTCCCCTACAATTGTTACTGATCTAGTTTTAAATATTATAGGATGAACGGAAGTGTTCTTACTTGGAGTGGGTTGATCAAGAGTGGCCAGAGTCTTTGAAGATGTGCCTAACAAAGCTCTGGAGCATGTATGAGGAAGTGAACACACGTAGGCTTACAAAAAGTCTTGTCAACGCTGAAGCATATTTCAAGATGCGGGATAAAAAGTTGAAGGTAGAGAATGAGTTGAGATTTTTTTAGACTTTGCTAAGATGGTGTTGGCGAAGGAGGAGGCACTTTCCCAGATGGCCCGTACAAAATGGGTTCTTACTGAACTGAAAGCAGAGGTGGATAAGACGAGCCTGGATGATCTCGATTAGGGAAATGAATATATTGTTTTTATGAAGTTGAACTAGCTATATGTTGTACTGTGCTGTTTTCATGTAGCTACCGTACTGTGATGTTATAATATATTTATGTGCGTGATATGAAATTGGCAAACAATTGTTCGATATGAAATGTGAATTTGCGTAATACTGGAATTATTAATTGTAAACTAATAAACCTGCTAAATGTGTCATGGACCTTTGCAAATGGTTCTAGCAGTAAAAGCACTTGCGATGGATAGCCCAATGCCACACAGTTTTCTTCATCAAATCGTGTGTGATATAGTTGATAAAAGCAAACAGTTAACCAAGGAAGACCGTGTGTGATAGTTACACCTTTCACACACGAGCCAACACATAAAACTGTGTGGGATTTACGTCCAAACAAAAACGTTTTCCCTGGATTGACTGTGTGGGATGTACATAAGAACAGAAACGTATTCCTTGGATTGACTGTGTGTGATATACATACGAACGGAAATGATTTTCTCGGATTCACCGTGTGGGATGTACATACCTACGGAAATGATTTCTGGGATTTAACGTGTGGGATGTACATACCTACGGAAATGATTTCTGGGATTCACCGTGTGGGATGTACATAGCTACGGAAATGATTGAGTTTCTATGCCTCGCCCGATCGCACACAGCCCCAGCCTGGGTCCCAGGAGGGCCTATCCTCGATGATTTTTGGGTCGTGTGGGAAGGACACCCTATCGCACACACTCACTTGGCGACGGTTCCAACTGTCGTCGCGGAAAGGGTTAAAAACCGTTTGTTTAGGACCGATGCGCACCAGTGTAAAACTATAGATCGGCAACTTATATGATGTAAAGTAGACCCGGGGGCCATAGGTTTCACTAGTGGCTTCTCTCATGATAGCATATATTACGGTGGGTGAACAAATTACTACCGAGCAATTGATAGAAAAGCGCATAGTTATGATGATATCTAAGGCAATGATCATGAATATAGGCATCACGTCCGTGTCAAGTAGACCGAAATGATTCTGCATCTACTACTATGTAGCGACCAGACCTCAAACGGTCTGATCTCTGTGCTCCGGTGTCATCCCTGGATCAGTAATGCTGACACCACACAGTACTCGGAGGATTTATAGCAGAGTAGCAATCACACACTTATTACATCGAATGTCTCAAAAGAGAATTTATTACAATAAATATGGCTTAAGGCCATCTAATAGCGTTAACAGCGGAAGGCTTGGAAGATAAGTGAGTCCATCAACTCCAACGGCATCACTGAGTATAGAACCACGACCTAAAAACTCCTTAATCGTCGTCTGAAAAGTCTGCAACATTAACGTTGCAGCCCGAAACGGGTCAGCACATGGAATATGCTGGCAATGTAACACATAGAGAGTAATGGAATGAAATAGCTATACTATATGCATATTTGGCTGGTGGAAAGCTCTATGGTTACAGTTTTGTGTAAAGCCAATTTTTCCCTACTTCAAAGGAATAAATTTATTTAACTATCATGGTAGTTGTTAAACATTGAGAATGGTTGACAACATTCTCAATCCCAATTAAGCATCAACATTAAAACCCAACAATATTAATTAAAGTAACATGTTGAGATTCACATGAAAATCCAGGTACTAGATACTCAAGATGTCCATAACCGGGGACACGGCTAACCATGATTAGTTTATACACTCTGCAGAGGTTTGCGCACTTTTCCCCACAAGACTCGATCGCCTCCTTTTGGTTTCTCGCACTACATGGTGTTTGAGAAGACGGATGACCGAGACATAGTCTTTCAGAAGCGCTAGCACCTTACGATCGGGTAGACCGTACCACCTACATCCCCTACATCTGCTAGTCTACCACTATAAGAGTTTGCACGACTTAGTCAACTATGCTAGAGCCCATAATAGCTTGTGGCTGCACACGGAAGTTTCTAGTATGAATAGTCTCATGATCCCTTTGAGCCTGGGTGGCGGTCCAAAAGAAAACAGGCAAGTCCTGGAATACCCAGGTGCCTCAATCCACCCAGATGTGTGTTTAAGTTGCCACCTTAGATAAACCATTAATTAACAATCTCACATCTGTCATGGATATCACTCACCCAATCCACGTCTACTAGCATACCATGGCATAATAAGCAAACACAGAAGTAACTCCCAAAGGTTTGATAATAACAGGTAATAGGTACTACCTCATCTACTTCGCATCCCACAATTTAATTAGATCCTAATCATGCAATGTGTGAGGATTGATCTAATGCAGTAAAACTGGGTAGTAGAAAGGTATGATCAAAGTGTTACTTGCCTTGCTGATGATCCGCGAAATCTAACGATTCGAAGTAACAAGCAGCGCACTCCGGGTATTCTATCGCAGACAAACAAACAAGCATACAATAAGTACTCATCTAATGCACAGGTAAAACTCAAATAAGAGATCTAACCCGAAGGTTCAACTTAAGAACTCCGGTTGGCAAAAAGAATCAAATCGAACGAAGCAACGAAAGTCAAACGGCGAAAGAAAACAACTTCGTTCTAGTAATCTGGATCTAAGGCAAATTTTACAGTAGCAAAATCTTGTTTAAGTTGGTTAAACGGATAGAGGGTTTCGAGACGAAACTCTAGGCGCTTGAATCGCCTGATTCCGATAAACGAGCAAAAAGTTATACTAAAACGAAAATCGGATCAGGAATCGCGATCTGAAAAATCGCGGATTTAATCCGAGAAAAAGAAAAACGACGAACGCTCGCTAGAACGAATGAACGGACGAACGCTCGCTATTTAAGTAAACCGGAAAAACCGATCTATTTAAAAAAAGGAATCTAAAAAAACCCAGTGAAAACCGATCTATTTTTTTTAAAAAAAACCGTTGGCATGGAAGTCGAGGCGCGGCGAACCTCGGCAGCGGCGGCGGCGTCCGGCGACGGCGGTGCGGGGCGGTGCGGTGGCAGGCGGCGGCGGGACCGGTAGCGGGCTGCGGCGGCGCGGGGCGGCGCGGTGGCGTGCGGCGGAGGGACCGGTAGCGGGCGGCGGCGGGCGGCGGCAGGACCAAAATGCAAAATAAAATATGATATGCATTGATGATCTAATGTATAACATTCCAAATTGGAAATTTGGGATGTTACAAACCTACCCCCCTTAAGATGAATCTCGCCCTCGAGATTCGGGTTGGCTAGAAAATAGGTGAGGGTGGTCCTTGAGTAAATTTTCCTCTCGTTCCCAGGTGGCTTCATCCTCCGTGTGGTGGCTCCACTGAACTTTGCAAAACTTGATAACCTTGCTGCGGGTAACTCGGCTGGCAAACTCGAGAATCTTAACTGGTTTCTCCTTGCAGGTCAAATCGTTATCCAACTGAATAGTTTCCAAGGGCACTGTGTCTCTCAACGGTATGTCAGCCATCTCCGCGTGACATTTCTTTAACTGAGAAACGTGGAACACATCATGAACTCCTGACAATCCTTCGGGCAATTCCAACTTGTAGGCCACTTCTCCCATACGCTCCAAAACTCGATATGGTCCTACAAATCATGGCGCTAACTTCCCTTTAACTCCAAAATGCTTTGTTCCCCGAAGTGGAGATACTCGAAGATAAGCTCTATCTCCGACTTCGTAAACTGTCTCCTTGCGTTTAGAATATGCATAACTTTTCTGCTTGGACTGGGCTATCCTGAGCCTATCGCGAATCAACTTCACCTTCTGTTCAGACTCTTTAATCAAGTCAGGACCAAACAACTGTCGGTCTCCAACTTCGTCCCATAACAACGGTGTCCTGCACCTCCTTCCGTACAAAGCTTCGAAAGGGGCCATCTTCAAACTGGTTTGGTAACTGTTGTTATAAGAGAACTCTGCATATGGCAAATTATCGTCCCAACTAGATCCGTAATCTAGCGCACAAGCTCTCAGCATATCCTCCAAAATCTGATTGACTCTCTCGGTGTGTCCATCAGTCTATGGATGAAAAGCTGTACTGAATTCTAGCCTAGTTCCCATAGTTTCGTGCAACTGTTTCCAGAACTTTGAGGTAAACTGGGTTCCTCTATCTGATACGATACTCCTTGGAACTCCATGCAAACATACGATCCTGGTCATGTATATCTTTGCCAACTTAGCACTGGTGTAAGTGGTCTTTACTGGGATGAAATGGGCTACTTTCGTCAATCGATCGACTACAACCCAAATCGAGTCATAGCCTGAACGAGTCCTAGGTAATCCCGTGATAAAATCCATGCCTAGCTTATCCCACTTCCATTCGGGTATCGGCAATGGTTGTAACAATCCCGCTGGCTTCTGATGCTCTGCCTTTACTCTCTGACATACATCACAAACTGCTACATACTCCGCAATATCCTTCTTCATTCCGGTCCACCAGAAAATATCCTTCAAATCCAAATACATCTTGGTATTTCCTGGGTGAATTGAATATGGTGAATCGTGTGCCTCTTGCAAAATCAACTTCCTGATGTCCGGGTCATTGGGCACGTAAACGCGGTCTTCAAACCATAGGGTGTCATGCTCATCCTCACGAAATCCTTTAGCTTTTCCTTTACTCAGTTTCTCCTTTATAGCGGCAATCTCTTTGTCAGTCTTCTGAGCTTCTCTGATTCTATCCATCAAGGTTGACTGAATCTCCAATGCTGCTATATAGCCTCTCGGAACTATTTCCAAACATAGTTCACGAAGATTTTCTGCTAACTCCTTGGGTATTTCTCCCATCATTAACGTATTGACATGGCTCTTACGGCTTAATGCGTTAGCTACTACATTAGCCTTTCCGGGATGATAATGCAATTTCATATCATAATCCTTGATAAGATCCAACCATCTCCTTTGTCTGAGATTCAACTCCTTCTGGGTGAAAATGTACTTCAAACTCTTATGATCCGTGTACACCTCACAATGGTTTCCAATGAGAAAATGTCTCCATGTTTTCAAAACATGCACTACGGCTGCTAACTCCAAATCATGCGTAGCATAATTCAACTCATGAGGCTTCAGTTGTCTTGAGGCATATGAAACAACTCTCCCTTCCTGCATAAGCACTGCTCCAAGTCCTCGACGTGAAGCATCGCAATACACCTCATAATCTTTAGTCTGGTCTGGCAAAATCAGTACTGGTGAGGTAACTAAGCGTTTCTTCAACTCCTGGAAACTAGCCTCACATTCCTCTGTCCATATGAACTTGGTATCCTTCTTTAACAACTCAGTCATAGGCTTCGCAATCTTTGAGAAATTCTCAATAAATCTCCGGTAGTATCCTGCGAGTCCAAGAATCTGGATCTCTCCAACTGTTGTTGGGGCTTCCCACTTGGTCACGGTTTCAACTTTAGTGGGATCAACTGCTATACCTTCTCAAGATATAACGTGTCCGAGGAATCCTACTTCTTTCAACCAAAACTCACATTTGCTGAACTTGGCATATAATTGATGTTCTTTGAGCTTTCCAAGTACCAAACGCAAATGCCCCTTATGCTCCTCTTCATTCTTCAAATAAACCAGAATATCATCAATGAAAACTACGACGAACTTATCCAAAAACTCCATAAACACTTTGTTCATCATGTTCATAAAATAGGCAGGTGCGTTAGTCAGACCAAATGACATAACGGTATACTCGTACAACCCATACCTGGTGGTAAAAGCTGTCTTCGGAATATCCTGTTCCCGAATCTTCAATTGGTGGTATCCTGATCGTAGATCGATCTTGGAAAATACCTTAGCTCCTTGCAATCGATCAAACAGATTGTTGATCATTGGTAGTGGGTACTTGTTCTTGATCGTTACTTCATTCAATCCTCGATAATCAACAACCATCCTTAATGATCCATCCTTCTTCTCCACTAGAAGTACTGGCGATCCCCAAGGCGAAGAACTTGGGCGAATATATCCCTTATCCAGTAACTCCTTAATCTGCTTCTTAATTTCTACCAAATCCTTTGCTGGCATCCTATATGGTCTCTTTGATATTGGCCCTGTGCCTGGCAATAGCTCAATCAAAAACTCAATATCTCTATCCGGTGGCATGCCTGGCAACTCCTCTGGAAATACATCAGGGAAATCCCTTACCACTGGTACTTCCTCCTGCACAACTCCTGTTAGGCAATTTACTTGAGTCCTCTTTGGCACATGCCGAGATACATACTTGATCCTTCTCCCTTCTGGGGTGGTAAGCAAAATTGACTTACTAGCACAGTCTATATTCCCTTCATACTTTGATAACCAATCCATGCCTAATATCACATCCAATCCTTGAGATTCCAATACTATTAGGTCTGAGGGAAAAACATAGTTACCAATCCTTAATGGTAACCGATCACACCATAGATTAGCCACATACTCTGCTCCGGGCGAGGTTACTAACATGGGTGACCTAAGGGCTTGGGTTGGTAGGTTATACTTATCCACAAATCCCCTTGAGATGTATGAATGCGATGCACCAGTATCAAAAAGAACGAGTGCAGTAAATGACTTAACCAAAAACTTACCTATTACTGCATCGGGCTGAGCTTCAACCTCCTCCATGCTAACGTGGTTCACCTGTCCCCTGTTGAAAGGGTTCAGCTTCTTCCCAGAACTTCCATTGCCATTTTGGCCTTCAGGACATTCATTGGCATAATGTCCGGTCTTCTGGCACTTAAAACAAGTGACTTGGCTCAGGTCCTTCTTGGCTGGGGTTGAGGGGTTGGTGCGGTTCTGGCCGTTGCTTCCTCCATTGCCATTACCATTCTTGGTGCCATTGTGATTGTGCGAGCTACCTCCTCCATGGGTATGCTGAAAATGTCCTCCCGGTCTAGGGGTAAAATGTGGCTTCTGCTGAGCTCCTAAATTGTACTTTCCTTGTCCATACTTCCTCTTGCGGTTCTCAATCTGCTGTTGCTTCCCTTCAATCATAAGAGCACGATCTACCAACTCCTGGTAGTTGTTGAAGGTTGCTACCATCAACTGCATGGTCAACTCATCATTCAGTCCTTCCAGAAACTTCTCTTGCTTAGCTGCATCTGTAGCGACGTCATTTGGGGCATAACGTGCTAGCTTACTAAATTCCTCCACATACTGGCCAACTGTCCGTCCTCCTTGGCGCAAGTTGCGAAACTCACGCTTCATGGCCATAGCTCCTGCTGAAACATGTGCAGTACGAAAAGCCTGCTGAAACTGGTCCCATGTGACAGTGTCGACAGGGAAAGTGGCTGTGAAATTCTCCCACCAGGGTGCTACGGGTCCTTCTAGCTGATGTGCGGCAAACTTCACCTTCTCCGCATCTGTGCATCCTGCTATGGTCAACTCCCTAGCTGTCTTGCGGAGCCAATCATCTGCTACTATCGACTCGGTGCTACTGGAAAACACCGGCGGATTCAGCCTAAGAAAACGGGCTAAGTGGTCAACAGGTGGTGGTGGTGGGTTGTTGTTGTTGTTCCCCTGGTTCTGATTCTGGACTAGCAACTGCATCAACGTGTTCTGCTACTGGATCAACTGGGTGAGCTCCGGTGGAAAGGCAAATCCGGGGTCACGTCTCGGAGGCATCTGAGGGTTTAGAAAAGATGAGATATAAGAATAGAGGGGGTCTAAAGAGAAAACACTACCCATATGCACATGAGGAAAAAGCAAACAATTCACTTCAATCAATCAAACAAAGGCATACAATCGATCTAACTATCGCAAAGTGCTCGGACTACTATATTTACATGGTGGTCTACTACTACTGATGAGGTGGTCTACTAGAAATATTCTTCGGTTGCAGACTCCATGATATCTGCTCCAGCTTCATCAACATAGTCATCATCGCTACTATCTAGTTCCGAGTCGGTGCCGTAAATGATGATGTAGTCTTTCGGGCTAATCTCCTTGGGTTCTTCGTCTTCATCTACTGGCGTAGGGCCTCCCATAAATATTCCAATCTTCTTGATCAGGTCGTCATTCTTCTCCACCAATACTTCAATTTCCTCTTCATAATCTTCACATGTAGCCTTGAGTTCTTCCACCAGTTCCTTGATTCTAGTCTTAGCCTTCTTCAGATCTATCATGTCGGCGCACATCTGGTTCTCCTGTCGTCGAATGTGCTGATTTAACTCCTGGATAAAAGCTGCGATTGACCTATCCTTCTTGGTGCTGATCATCTCCCAGTCCTCATCTCGGCGTCCACAAATCTGGTAGATAGTATCCTTGAGATCCTTGCAGTAGACTTCTCCAATACGTCCCATGGCGATGTGAGCTGCCATGCTCTTTCCTAGATTCCAAGTTGGTGCATCAAAAGAAAACTCTATGGGCTCGATGACTGGCATGAACGTCCTTCCTGTGACTTGAACTTGAATCATCCAGCGCTCTTCTTCAGGTAAAGTGGCGTTGTAGGTTCCCGTGAAGCTTGGTACTCCTATGTTCAGGTATCTAGTGACTTCCTTCAAGTGTCGTCCAAAGGGTGTATCTTCATCCGGTTGTGTGAACTTGTTCCTTGCATCAGCCATCCTAAATAGCAGAAAAGATGAGAGGTCAGAAGAGAAGAGAGTGGATAGTGATCTAGGTCTCTAACTTAGTGGTCGTGTCCTACAGTCAACGTGTGTTCTGATACCATCTCTGTAGCGACCAGACCTCAAACGGTCTGATCTCTGTGCTCCGGTGTCATCCCTGGATCAGTAATGCTGACACCACACAGTACTCGGAGGATTTATAGCAGAGTAGCAATCACACACTTATTACATCGAATGTCTCAAAAGAGAATTTATTACAATAAATATGGCTTAAGGCCATCTAATAGCGTTAACAGCGGAAGGCTTGGAAGATAAGTGAGTCCATCAACTCCAACGGCATCACTGAGTATAGAACCACGACCTAAAAACTCCTTAATCGTCGTCTGAAAAGTCTGCAACATTAACGTTGCAGCCCGAAACGGGTCAGCACATGGAATATGCTGGCAATGTAACACATAGAGAGTAATGGAATGAAATAGCTATACTATATGCATATTTGGCTGGTGGAAAGCTCTATGGTTACAGTTTTGTGTAAAGCCAATTTTTCCCTACTTCAAAGGAATAAATTTATTTAACTATCATGGTAGTTGTTAAACATTGAGAATGGTTGACAACATTCTCAATCCCAATTAAGCATCAACATTAAAACCCAACAATATTAATTAAAGTAACATGTTGAGATTCACATGAAAATCCAGGTACTAGATACTCAAGATGTCCATAACCGGGGACACGGCTAACCATGATTAGTTTATACACTCTGCAGAGGTTTGCGCACTTTTCCCCACAAGACTCGATCGCCTCCTTTTGGTTTCTCGCACTACATGGTGTTTGAGAAGACGGATGACCGAGACATAGTCTTTTAGAAGCGCTAGCACCTTACGATCGGGTAGACCGTACCACCTACATCCCCTACATCTGCTAGTCTACCACTATAAGAGTTCGCACGACTTAGTCAACTATGCTAGAGCCCATAATAGCTTGTGGCTGCACACGGAAGTTTCTAGTATGAATAGTCTCATGATCCCTTTGAGCCTGGGTGGCGGTCCAAAAGAAAACAGGCAAGTCCTGGAATACCCAGGTGCCTCAATCCACCCAGATGTGTGTTTAAGTTGCCACCTTAGATAAACCATTAATTAACAATCTCACATCTGTCATGGATATCACTCACCCAATCCACGTCTACTAGCATAGCATGGCATAATAAGCAAACGCAGAAGTAACTCCCAAAGGTTTGATAATAACAGGTAATAGGTACTACCTCATCTACTTCCCATCCCACAATTTAATTAGATCCTAATCATGCAATGTGTGAGGATTGATCTAATGCAATAAAACTGGGTAGTAGAAAGGTATGATCAAAGTGTTACTTGCCTTGCTGATGATCCGCGAAACCTAACGATTCGAAGTAACAAGTGGCGCACTCCGGGTATTCTATCGTAGACAAAAAACAAGCATACAATAAGTACTCATCTAATGCACAGGTAAAACTCAAATAAGAGATCTAACCAGAAGGTTCAACTTAGGAACTCCGGTTGGCAAAAAGAATGATAGAGGCAAAGGTGTCCCGATGTTTCGATGAGATGGTGGCTATCGTTTTCTGTGGGAGTCGACCTTGACGATCCGACTACGAACGTGCGAGACGTCGCGCCTTAGCAATCGCTAAACCAACTTCCGAGGGGTTATTGACCACGCCGGAGCACGATCAACCTGACCACGAGGGCCTGTTTCCTGCGAGCAAACGAAGAACAAGCAAGAAACTGAGATTGCAATCTGGATATTGCGAATATAAGATGAAAGCTTTATTGATCAAGGTGGGGTTCTGTGACGTCTTGGTCTGGTCGTTGGACACAAACGAAGTACGCGAAGTTGCAGCTATGGCGAACTTTTAATCTAAACAAAACCCAAGCAAAAAGCTACTAGATGGATCTACTTATATAGGAGCAAGGGGTGGCGGCCAAGGAGGTGGGAGGACGTCCCAAGGCAGCCTAAAACTAACCCTAGGTCGTACAAGGCTCATGGGCCCAAGTGGAGGTGATGCAACACCTTTGGGCTTGTAGTTTGACTCGGATTCTGCTGCAACGTCAGATTGTTTCGTCCGTAACTCAACGCTCCAGATGAATTTGAAGGTGAATCCAATTGGGTTGGAAAGAGCACGAAATCTAGTTTCCAACAAAAAAAGAATCACCCAATTCGGAGTCCGTATGAAAAAGTTGTTGGCGTTTTGAGTCAGGTATGTCTGTGCAGTCCGAATCTGAATCCAGAACGTGAGAGACTTGGACTCTATCTTCTCTTGGCCCAAAAGTGACGTGAGAGGACTTTTTGAACACAACCTAAACTTCTCCTTTTCCCTTGTCTTCATATGTGGATTGTACAAATGTCCCATACACCTGCAATTAGACAAAACACAAAAGTGTGTGAAGTATTTTTGTTCTGGATAACATAAATAGATTATTGAATAGTTTGCATTAGAAATCACCTGACAAATATGCATGTATGAAATATTTTTGGTCGTATCCAAGGTATTCATGTCCTCATCATCCTCCCCTTTTTGAAAATAAAGCCGTCCTCGGCATTGCTTAATCTGAAATGTGGCTAACAAAAGAGACAAGGTGTACATGTTGTATATGTATATGTCATCCATTTTAACTTCCCTTGATTTTTGCACATATGTCACATGTATACATGAGTAACTTTCATTGTTCATAAAATCTAAAGCCAAAAAATTATCACAGGAAGTAGAAGGCATGAAAATATTGGAACTCAGTTTGCACATATAAGTGAAGCTCTTATTCTCTTCAAAAGATTGGCAATGTTCATCATTAAACCATCCTAACTTTGATGAATAAACCTTACTTGCATCAAATTTACATGCTACAACATGCTTAAATAAGCAAACATGCAATAAGTCATTGGACACAGAATCATCATCAAGATTAGAGGTCATATCAAAATGATTAAACATTGGTTCTTTTGCATCAACAGTTAATTCAATGGGTGCACTCAAAATTGTTGATATTTCAGTTGTTTGATCACATGACGCATTCATGACAGTAACAAGAGTCTCTAAAATAGGTGGTGTGCTCAAATCAACAGGTAACTCAACACATGATGCATTCAAGTTAACTAGGCATGCTTCATTCTCATGTGAAGTTATATCATCAATACCTTTACTGTTACCTCGCAAAGATGTAGCTGATGTAGGTACGGACGTTGACAATGTACCATACTCTTGAGATGATATCGCGCTCACAATCCGAGGTGGGGCTGCTCTAGTAGGTGCAATAGTGGAGTAACCAACCGGCGATGGTGAGCATGAACTGGAATAGTAGTTGTTGTAGTCACCCAATGCATCCTCCTGTATCTGTCTCTCAAAGGTACAAGCACGGACATACATACCAGTAATGCAACGAGGAATATACCGAAATCTTGCCTGAATATCATGGTTCAAACCACCAAAAAATCTATTCATTGTATCATCCTGAGATTCTTCTATGTCACAATGATGCATATAAGATTTGAACTCTTGGTAGTAAGCATGAACATTGTTACTGCCTTGTTTTAATTGCTCCAATTTGCAACGCAATTCACGACGATAGTAAGGAGGAAAAAATTGTTGTCTCATTACAGCTTTTCAAACTTTCCAAGTTGTGGGTTGGTTATCAATGTTTTTCTTACAATGTACACTCCACCAAACAGAAGCAAAACCAGTAAATGCTCTAATGGTAGCTCGTACTCTCTCAAGTTCAGAAAAATCATGGTGACTAAAAACTTGTTCTACTTCAAGCTCCCAAGCTAGATAAATAGCAGGATTAAATCTACCCTCAAATGATGGTAAAGAGATAACCTGACCATATGCTTGTGTGTGTTGTCCCAACTCTCGTGATGGTGAAGATGTGTCCGTCGTCCAAGAACTTCTATCTCTGGAACCTGTCATGATTAGTAGAAACAAGAACCAAAATTCGAGAATAATGTTCCTATGAACTACTAGGATGTGGTTGTAAAGTGCTCACAGTAAAGCAAATATCAATATCTTACAAGTTCTTACCATGCGGCAGGTGGTGACAGACAACCAGCGGTGTCAAATAACTCCGAAGATTGTGTAAAGCGATTGCCAGGGGAACGTGCGTATACACGGTGTAGAAATATGTGGAGCTGGGTTGGCTATATATGGTAGCAAAAGATTAGCAATAATCAATTCAGAGACGCAATGTTGAATAAACGCTCAACGACGGTACTGTGCTGGTCCTAGGCTAGACCGAACTAGAGACGCGAGCCTAGAACACTAATGAGGTCACGTCATAGCACAACCAGCATCAATGAAGGATACTAAGTAGCTCTGGACAGCAAGATATAAGTGAAGATCACAACGGCAGTAAAGATAATGATGTGAAACAACAGCCAAGCTGTTTTACTGAATAGTGCACAAAACAGATTCCAATCCGAATTCAACTACGAGATTGAGTCTAAAAAGATCCGAATTTTGTTTTTTTTTCTCTTTTTTTTCCTCACACTTTTTTTTTCTTTCTCTCCTTTTTTTCTCTGACTTTTTTTTCTCTTTTTTTTCTCTCGTTTTTTTCTCTCTTTTTTTCTCCCTCTTTCCAAAACAAACTAGATAAGATGCAGATTGGATCAAGTGAAGATGTGAACGATCTCAACTATTATTATGACAATGAATGGTGGGTAGCACGTGGTGGAAATTGATGGATGGGTGGTGGACAGCGGAAGAGATAATGATGCAGTGGTGGCGTGACTAATGTGAACAGAACTCGAAACTCTAAACGAACTAGACACTAAGACCAGCAACTCGACACGACGATGCAACCGATAATTCAACTATGCAAGCAATGAAAAGAAAATTGCAAAGGCTCAGACTGGCTTGGACCAAGGATGAATAGATCTAACTCTTTTTTGTAGCTTTTTCTTGGACAATAGGTAAGAAAATAAATCTAATCTAGGAAAACTGGAAATTCTCACCGAGCAACCTAAAAACTGATACCACTTGATAGAGGCAAAGGTGTCCCGATGTTTCGATGAGATGGTGGCTATCGTTTTCTGTGGGAGTCGACCTTGACGATCCGACTATGAACGTGCGAGACGTCGCGCCTTAGCAATCGCTAAACCAATCTCCTAAGGTTACTGACGATGCTGGAAGCACGGTCAGCCTGACCACGAAGGTCTATTCCTGCAAGCAATCAAAGAACGAGCAAGAATATGATAAAGCAATCTGAATATTGCAAATATATATGAAGTATTGATAATGGTGGGGATCCGGAAGCGGTCTTGGTCTGGTCGTTGGACACAAACGAAGTACACGAAGTTGCAATGGCTAACTTTTAACTAAACAAATCCCAAGGAAAATGCTACTAGATGGATCTACTTAAATAGGAGCAAGGGGTGGCGGCCAAGGAGGTGGGAGGACGTCCCAAGGCAGCCTAAAACTAACCCTAGGTCGTACAAGGCTCATGGGCCCAAGTGGAGGTGATGCAACACCTTTGGGCTTGTAGTTTGACTCGGATTCTGCTGCAATGTCAGATTGTTTCGTCCGTAACTCAACGCTCTGGATGAATTTGAAGGTGAATCCAATTGGGTTGGAAAGAGCACGAAATCTAGTTTCCAACAAAAAAAGAATCACCCAATTCGGAGTCTGTATGAAAAAGTTGTTGGCGTTTTGAGTCAGGTATGTCTGTGTAGTCCGAATCTGAATCCAGAACGTGAGAGACTTGGACTCTATCTTCTCTTGGCCCAAAAGTGACGTGAGAGGACTTTTTGAACACAACCTAAACTTCTCCTTTTCCCTTGTCTTCATATGTGGATTGTACAAATGTCCCATACACCTACAATTAGACAAAACACAAAAGTGTGTGAAGTATTTTTGTTCTGGATAACATAAATAGATTATTGAATAGTTTGCATTAGAAATCACCTGACAAATATGCATGTACGCAATATTTTTGGTCGTATCCAAGGTAGTCATGTCCTCATCAGAGGAGTAGGGATTGCCATGCAACAGATGCACTAGAGCTATAAATGTCCGAAAGCTCAACAAAAGAAACTAAGTGGGTGTGCATCCAACTTGCTTGCTCACGAAGACCTAGGGCATTTTAAGGAAGCCCATTGTTGGAATATTCAAGCCAAGTTTTATAATGAAAATTTCCACTAGTATATGAAAGTGACAAAATAAGAGACTCTCTATCATGAAGATCATGGTGCTACTTTGAAGCACAAGTGTGGAAAAAGGATAGGAACATTGCACCTTCTCTCTTTTCTCTCATTTTTTTGGGCCTTCTTTTTTTATTTGTCCTTTCTCTCTCTTTTTTTATTTCCTCACGGGACAATGCTCTAATAATGATGATCATCACACTTCTATTTATTTACAACTCAAAAACTACAACTCGATACTAGAACAAAATATGACTCTATATGAATGCCTCCGGCGGTGTACCGGGATGTGCAATGATTCAAGAGCGACATGTATAAAAAATTATGAGCGGTGGCTTTGCCACAAATACGATGTCAACTACATGATCATGCAAGGCAATATGACAATGATGGAGCATGTCATAAAAAACGGAACGGTGGAAAGTTGCATGGCAATATATCTCGGAATGGCTATGGAAATGCCATAATAGGTAGGTTTGGTGGCTGTTTTGAGGAAGATTTAAGGAGGTTTATGTGTGAAAGAGCGTATCATATCACGGGGTTTGGATGCACCGGCGAAGTTTGCACCAACTCTCGAGGTGAGAAAGGGCAATGCACGATACCGAAGAGGCTAACAGCGATGGAAGGGTGAGAGTGCGTATAATCCATGGACTCAACATTAGTCATAAAGAACTCACATGCTTATTGCAAAAATCTACAAGTCATCAAAACCAAGCACTACGAGCATGATCCTAGGGGGATAGATTGGTAGGAAAATACCATCGCTCGTCCCCGACCGCCACTCATAAGGAAGTCAATCAAAGAACACCTCATGCTTCAAATTTGTCACACAACGGTTACCGTACGTGCATGCTACGGGACCTGCAAACCTCAACACAAGTATTTCTGAATTTCACAATTACTTAACTAGTATGACTCTAATATCACCAGCTTCATATCTCAAAACAATCATCAAGTATCAAACTTCTCATAGTATTCAATGCACTCTATATGGAAGTTTTTATTATACCCATCTTGGATGCCTATCATATTAGGACTAATTTTATAGCCAAAGCAAATTACCATGCTGTTCTAAAAGACTCTCAAAATAATATAAGTGAATCATGAGATATCAATAATTTCTATAAAATAAAACCACCACCGTACTCTAAAGGATATAAGTGAAGCACTAGAGCAAAATTTATCTAGCTCAAAAGATATAAGTGAAGCACATAGAGTATTCTAATAAATTCCGATTCATGTGTGTCTCTCCCAAAAGGTGTGTACAGCAAGGATGATTGTGGTAAACTAAAAAACAAAGACTCAAATCATACAAGACGCTCCAAGCAAAACACATATCATGTGGTGAATAAAAATATAGCCTCAAGTAAAGTTACCGATAGACGAAGACGAAAGAGGGGATGCCTTCCGGGGCATCCCCAAGCTTAGGATTTTGGTTGTCCTTGAATTTTACCTTGGGGTGCCATGGGCATCCCCAAGCTTAGGCTCTTGCCACTCCTTATTCCAAAATCCATCAAATCTTTACCCAAAAACATGAAAACTTCACAACACAAAACTCAACAGAAAATCTCATGAGCTCCGTTAGTATAAGAAAATAAATCACCACTTTAAGGTATTGTAATGAACTCATTATTTATTTATATTGGTGTTAAACCTACTGTATTACAACTTCTCTATGGTTCATACCCCCCGATACTAGCCATAGATTCATCAAAATAAGCGAACAACACACGAAAAACAGAATCTGTCAAAAACAGAACAGTCTGTAGAAATCTAGAGGTTTCTAATACTTATGTAACTCCAAAAATTCTTAAAAATTAGGAAGATGTAAATAATTTGTATGTCGATAAACTGCAGTTGGAATTGGTATTTTATCACTCTCTGGTAAAAAATGGAAATTATTCTCGTGAGCGCATACTTTCTGTTTTTTCAGCAAGATCAAACAACAATCACCCAAGAAGATCCTAAAGTCATTACTTGGCACAAACACTAATTAAAACATAAAAAACACAATCATAACAGAGGATAGATGAATTATTTATTACTAAATAGGAACAAAAAGCAAGGAACAAAAATAAAATTGGGTTGCCTCCCAACAAGCGCTATCGTTTAACGCCCCTAGGTAGGTATAAAAGCAAGAATAGATCTAAGTATTGTCATCTTTGGTATGCAATTCTTCATTTAAACACTTATAACCCTTAGGAGGTTCTTTGTTTTTGCTAATGATCAAACTCCTAGGTAAGAAATCAAGAAATTCGTTTGTAGCAAAAGGTTCCTTAATGATATCTAAAAGGTTGGGGTGAACACTTACTGATTTGAGATCTTCATTTTTCTTATTCGAAGATTCACCCTTATTTTTAGGAACATAGATAAATTTGGCAACTTTGGTAGGAGGAGATTTTGAGGTATTTTTAACAGCAGAGAAAGCAGACCCCAAGTTGGCAATAATATCTTTGAGTTTATCAATTCTAGTAGAATCTTGATCTATCTTCTCATTAACTATGGGTTCCTTTTCCTTTAGATTTTTCAGAGTAACTCCTACCTTAGATCCATATTGGGTAATTTGGTTGTGGATCTTTTTATCCAAATTTTCAATTAACTCTACAATGGCAATTTTATTTTCAATAATATCAAGCCTTTGCATCACATGTTCCAAACTTAAAATAGTTCCATTGACCAAAAGAGGTGGTGGGCCTAACAAATCTATCATAGCATTATAAGAATCAAAAGTATGGCTACCCAAGAAATGATAGAGGCAAAGGTGTCCCGATGTTTCGATGAGATGGTGGCTATCGTTTTCTGTGGGAGTCGACCTTGACGATCCGACTACGAACGTGCGAGACGTCGCGCCTTAGCAATCGCTAAACCAACTTCCGAGGGGTTATTGACCACGCCGGAGCACGATCAACCTGACCACGAGGGCCTGTTTCCTGCGAGCAAACGAAGAACAAGCAAGAAACTGAGATTGCAATCTGGATATTGCGAATATAAGATGAAAGCTTTATTGATCAAGGTGGGGTTCTGTGACGTCTTGGTCTGGTCGTTGGACACAAACGAAGTACGAGAAGTTGCAGCTATGGCGAACTTTTAATCTAAACAAAACCCAAAGTCTAAACGACGCCCTAAGGGCTGTATATATGGAGGAAGAGAGGGGAATTTCGTGGCCCTTGAGGGTGGGGTCCGAAACCAACCCTAACTCTTGTTTCCCCACACATACGGACTCTAAAAATAGCCTATACTTAAGTATTTCGAAATTACATGGGCCTGGCCCATTAATAAGGTGACGCAGCACCTAGAATAGCCTATGGACGAATATTATGAAGTGGCATCTTGTATATTTCGTCCAAGGCTTCATGCACTCCTTATGGCGGCTTCAAAGTCCTGAAATCATCACTTGTAACTCCGTTCTTGATCCCCTTGCGCATGCCATCAACTCCATCCGTGTTCTTGCTCCAATGTTCATCCTTCTCCAAGCTAGGCCCTTCATTTGAAAGCAAAACAAATGTATCCAATTTAGGCAGCATCATAATCTCATGAACATTAGAATCATTACCAAGAAACGAAAGTACCTGGTAATTTAATTGGCGTGCGCGAGCTCTAGTAATTGGTCCAGTATATGTAATAGTAGGGGCTGTGGGTGTAACAATGGTATTGATGTCCTCATCATCCTCCCCTTCTTGAAATGAAGTCGTCCTCGACGGAAGCTCATCTTCCTCACCCAAATAAGGCTTCAAATCTGCAATGTTAAAAGTGGGACTAACCCCAAAATCTGCAGGTAGCTCAAGTTTATATGCATTATCATTTATTTTCTCTAAAACCTTAAAAGGACCATCAGCACGTGGCATTAGCTTTGATTTGCGCAGAGTAGGAAATCTATCTTTACGCAAATGTAACCAAACAAGATCTCCAGGTGCAAACACAACATGTTTTCTACCCTTATCTCCAGCAAGTTTATATTTAGCATTCATACGCCCAATGTTTTCCTTAGTTAACTCATGCATTTTTAAAATCAATTCAGAACGTTCTTTAGCATCAAAATTAACCTTCTCCGAAGATGGAAGAGGCAACAAATCAATAGGTGCACGAGGTAAGAAACCATACACAATTTCAAAAGGGCACATCTTAGTAGTAGAATGCAATGAACGATTATAAGCAAATTCAATATGAGGCAAGCATTCTTCCCACATTTTCTTGTTATTCTTCAAAACAGCCCTAAGCATAGTAGACAATGTTCTATTGACTACTTCAGTTTGTCCATCAGTTTGGGGGTGACAAGTAGTACTAAAAAGCAGCTTAGTCCCCAACTTAGCCCATAAACATCTCCAAAAGTGGCTAAGAAATTTAGTATCACGATCTGAAACAATAGTATTTGGCACACCATGTAAGCGAATAATTTCACGAAAGAACAAATCAGCAACATTAACAGCATCATCACTTTTATGACATGGTATAAAGTGTGCCATTTTTGAGAACCTATCCACGACAACAAATATGCTATCCCTCCCCTTCTTTGTTCGAGGTAAACCTAAAACAAAGTCCATAGATATATCCTCCCAAGGAACACTAGGTACAGGCAAAGGCATATATAAACCATGAGGATTGAGTCGTGACTTAGCTCTTTGACATGTAGTGCAGCGAGCAACAAAACGCTCAACATCCCGTCTCATCTTTGGCCAAAAGAAATGTGTAGCAAGTATATCCTCCGTCTTCTTGACGCCAAAGTGTCCCATTAATCCTCCTCCATGCGCCTCCTGCAATAACAAAAGACGAACGGAGCTAGCTGGAATGCATAGCTTGTTAGCACGAAACACAAATCCATCGTTAAGAACGAACTTGTTCCAAGTTCTCCCTTCCTTACAATTCTGCAATACATCTTTAAATTCAGCATCATGAACATATTGATCTTTGATGGTCTCCAAACCAAATATTTTAAAGTCAAGTTGTGAAAGCATAGTATAACGACGAGACAAGGCATCAGCAATAACATTTTCTTTACCCTTCTTGTGTTTAATGACATAAGGGAAAGTCTCAATGAATTCAACCCATTTAGCATGTCTACGGTTCAGTTTTGCTTGACTTTTAATGTGTTTCAAAGATTCATGATCAGAATGTATAACAAATTCCTTGGGCCATAAATAATGTTGCCATGTTTCTAAGGTCCGAACAAGAGCATATAATTCTTTATCATAAGTAGAATAGTTCAGACTAGGCCCACTCAATTTTTCAGAAAAGTATGCAACAGGTTTTCCATCTTGTAATAACACACCTCCTAATCCAATTCCACTAGCATCACATTCAAGCTCAAAAGTCTTATTGAAATTAGGAAGTTGGAGTAAAGGAGCATGTGTTAACTTATCTTTCAAAACCGTGAAGGCTTCTTCCTGTGCGGTACCCCAAACAAAAGGTACATCCTTCTTTGTAAGCTCGTTGAGAGGTGCAGCAATGGTGCTGAAATCTCTCACAAAACGCCTATAGAAACCAGCGAGGCCAAGGAAACTCCTCACTTGTGTGACCGTTTTGGGCTGCGGCCAACTCTCAATAGCTTCAATCTTGGCTTTATCAACTTCAATTCCCTGTGGAGTAACAACATAGCCAAGAAAAGATACTCGGTCGGTGCAAAAGGTGCACTTTCCAAGGTTACCAAACAAACGTGCATCACGTAGAGCAATAAAAACAGCACGTAAATGTTCCAAATGGTCCTCCAAAGATTTGCTATAAATCAATATGTCATCAAAGTAAACTACCACAAATCGTCCAATGAAGGCACGTAAAACTTCGTTCATTAACCTCATGAAAGTACTAGGTGCATTAGTTAACCCAAAAGGCATGACTAACCACTCATATAATCCAAACTTAGTTTTAAATGCTGTTTTCCATTCATCTCCCAATTTCATACGAATTTGATGGTAACCACTACGCAAATCAACTTTGGAGAATATTGTAGAGCCACTCAATTCATCAAGCATATCATCTAGCCTAGGAATAGGATGACGATAACGAATAGTAATATTATTAATGCCTCTACAATCAATGCACATACGCGACGAACCATCCTTTTTTGGCACTAAAATGATAGGAACAGCACAAGGACTAAGGGATTCGCGTATATAACCTTTGTCGAGCAGTTCTTGTACTTGACGCATAATCTCCTTCGTCTCCTCTGGATTGGTACGGTATGGTGCACGGTTGGGTAATGATGCACCGGGAATTAAGTCAATTTGATGCTCAATCCCGCGAATAGGTGGTAATCCCGGTGGCACGTCTTGTGGAAAGACGTCGGCGAACTCCTGCAAAATGTTAGTGACAGCAGGAGGCAAAGAGGAAGGCGCGTCCTCGAATGAAAATAATGCCTCTTTGCACACAAAAGCATAGCAAACAGATTTGCTAAAATCTAGATCATCAATATCAGATTTGGTGGCAAGTAAACATGCACTTTTCAATTTAATTTCAGAAGCAACACTAGATTGTTTATTATTATTAGGCTGCATTTGTTGCTCAAATTCTTTTGCCACAATCTGATTTTCACTCTTAGTTTTCTCCTGTTTTGCTTTATTAGCTCTATTAATATCATCTTTCAAAATGGAATCAGGTGTCATAGGAAGCAAAGTAATATTTTTATCCTTATGAACAAGAGTATACTGATTGTTTCTACCATGGTGAATAGAATTTTTATCAAATTGCCATGGTCTACCAAGTAATAAGGAACATGCTTGCATCGGTACCACATCACAATCAACATAATCAGCATATGTAGAGATACTAAAATGCACACGAACAGTACGTGTTACCTTAACCTTGCCGCTGTTGTTGAACCATTGGATGTAGTAAGGATGTGGATGTGGTCTTGTGGTGAGAGATAGCTTCTCCACCATCTCGATGCTAGCCAAGTTGTTGCAACTCCCTCCATCTATGATCACGCGAACAGAACGTTCCTTCACAACTCCCTTTGTATGGAACAAATTATGCCTCTGATTTTGCTCAGCTTGTGTAACCTGCACACTCAAAACACGTTGAGCAACTAAACATTCATACCTGTCAGCATCTTCAGGAGCCATGTATTGCGTCTCATGATCAGAATCGTCTCCACCGTGTTCGTCACGTGTAATAAGAGCCAAAGTCTCCTCATCATAGTCACTAGCGGACTCATACCCACCATCCTCAGTAACAATCATCACACGCTTAGATGGGCATTCTCTCGCATAATGACCTCCACCCTTGCAACGTCGACAAATAATATCATGTGTCTGCCCTGTTGATGCCATGGATGAAGAAGAGCTCTTTGCAGGCCCAGAAGGTGTGCTCTTGGCAGATAGTGGTGATTGTGCCTGCTTTATTGTATCACGGTTGGAGGTGGCAGCCGACGGAGGCGCCGGTGAAGCATAACGTGTGGAAGTAGATGATGCACGTGGTGTCCATGAAGAAGGTCGACCTGCAGAAAAGTTAGTCCGCGCCAATGCCTGTCGATCCTGCACTTCACGTTCAGCTTTACAAGCAAGATGGAATAAACGAGTGATATTAGTATACTCCTTATACTCTAGAATCGTCTGAATCTCTCTATTTAATCCACCCATAAAACGTGCAAGCATAGCTTCATTCTCCTCAACAATACCACATCTAATCATGCCAGTTTGTAATTCCTGATAATATTCTTCTACAGAATTTTTTCCCTGTCTTAAGCGCTGCAATTTTTGAAGTAATTCACGTTGATAATATGGTGGAACCCAACGAGTACGCATAGCAGTTTTCAAAGCAGCCCAAGTAGCAGGAATGGGATATAATCTACAATGCTCAGACCACCAAACACATGCAAAACTAGTGAATGCACAAACAGCAGCAGGAACACGTCTCTCCTCGGGATATTGTAAACATGTAAATCGTTGTTCAGTTTCTAACTCCCAAGTAAGATATATATCAGGAACATATCTACCCTCAAATGGTGGAATATTCAATTTTAGTTTAGGGAGATGGTCATGATCTCGTACCTGAGGGTGAGCCCTACCATTGCCATTATTTGCATGTGGACGACCTGATGGTTGCTGTGCTGGTGGTGGCACGTAGTTCTGATTTTGATCAACCTCATCCTCGTAATCGCCAGCAAAATCATCCTCCTCCGCATCAGCAGCAGGAGCCACAGAAGTAGCAACAGCAGCACCAACAGTTTGGCCAGGTGCAAGAGGGAGACGGCTCGCTCGGCGGAGGGCTGTTTCACGATGTGTAGGTAGTCGTCGTTGTTGTTGTTGTAGAGGTGCGTTAGGTGCAGCCGGTGGTGGTGGTGGAAGACGCGCGAGCAATTCATTAAACCTGTCATCGAGCTTTGTTTCGAACGTCTTCTCCATGTCATCTATCTTCTCCATGGCCTCTTCAAATCTGTTTAGCACATCCTGCACCTGTCCATTCATCATTTGCTGAAATTTATCATGCAACTCAAGAGGTGGTGGTGGCGGGTGTCACAAATCCGTCAAGCAAATCTCAAATTCTTACCAGTTCTTACCCAGCAGCAGGCGGTGATCGGCAACCGTTGTAGTCAAAACTCTCAAAAGCTTGGATAGAGCGATTGCCAGGGAGAGTCAAACGCACGACGTAGAGGTATGTGGAGCTGGGAAGGCTTATAGTATGGTAGCAAAAAGGGTCAGCAATAATCAATTCAGAGATGCAAAGTTGAATAAACACTCAACGACGGTACTGTGCTGGTCCTAGGCTAGACCGTGCTAGAGACGCGAGCCTAGAACACTAACAAAATCACGGCGCTGCACGTAAATAAGGGAAAAGCACACTCTGGAACTTTTTTTTTCGCTTTTTTTTTGCGCTCCTCTTTTTTTTGCGCTCCTCTTTTTTTTTTGCGCTCCTCTTTTTTTTTTGCGAAAAATTACTATAATGGCGAGTGTCTCAAAACTCTTCCCTCGTCAAACTGATAGGATGGGCACGAAAATTTTTTTTTCCACTTTTTTTTTCGGAAATCAGGGCAGCGACGACGAAAAAGTGCGACAAAAAATCACTATGATGGCACGTGGCTCAAAAGACTCAGAAAAGCCTAAAAATAGGATAGGGAAAAAAAAATTTTGCCCGAGAAAATTTTGGCCTAAAAACTGCCCGGGGGTCTCCAGACTCTTTTTTTTTTCCGAGACCTACGCAGGCAAGGAAACACGAATCGGAATTGAGATTGATCTCAAGAACAAACCTAATATGAGAAGAACTCGGATTGGTGGTGGATATATGGTTGTGGTATATGGCAGCGGTGGTGGTATATGGATATAGATTGGTGGTGGTATATGGATATGGATTGGTGGTGGTATATGGATACGGATTCAGAGCGGTGGCGGATAAGCAATGGTGGTAGATGGGCGATGATGATGGTGCGGCGGCGGCGTGACAACTTATGACCAGAACTCGAAACTCTAAAAGACTAGACTCTAAGACCAGCAACTTGACACGACGATGCAACCGCAAATTCAACAAAGCAAAAACCCTAAAAAGATTATGCAAAGGCTCAGATTGGTTCGGATATGATGAACTAACCCTAATTTTTTTTGTGTGGCTTTTTCGTGGACTGTAGGTATGAAGAACAGACTCGATCTAATCTACGAAAAACTGTAAAATCTCACCGAGCAACCTGGAAATCTGATACCACTTGATAGAGGCAAAGGTGTCCCGATGTTTCGATGAGATGGTGGCTATCGTTTTCTGTGGGAGTCGACCTTGACGATCCGACTACGAACGTGCGAGACGTCGCGCCTTAGCAATCGCTAAACCAACTTCCGAGGGGTTATTGACCACGCCGGAGCACGATCAACCTGACCACGAGGGCCTGTTTCCTGCGAGCAAACGAAGAACAAGCAAGAAACTGAGATTGCAATCTGGATATTGCGAATATAAGATGAAAGCTTTATTGATCAAGGTGGGGTTCTGTGACGTCTTGGTCTGGTCGTTGGACACAAACGAAGTACGAGAAGTTGCAGCTATGGCGAACTTTTAATCTAAACAAAACCCAAAGTCTAAACGACGCCCTAAGGGCTGTATATATGGAGGAAGAGAGGGGAATTTCGTGGCCCTTGAGGGTGGGGTCCGAAACCAACCCTAACTCTTGTTTCCCCACACATACGGACTCTAAAAATAGCCTATACTTAAGTATTTCGAAATTACATGGGCCTGGCCCATTAATAAGGTGACGCAGCACCTAGAATAGCCTATGGACGAATATTATGAAGTGGCATCTTGTATATTTCGTCCAAGGCTTCATGCACTCCTTATGGCGGCTTCAAAGTCCTGAAATCATCACTTGTAACTCCGTTCTTGATCCCCTTGCGCATGCCATCAACTCCATCCGTGTTCTTGCTCCAATGTTCATCCTTCTCCAAGCTAGGCCCTTCATTTGAAAGCAAAACAAATGTATCCAATTTAGGCAGCATCATAATCTCATGAACATTAGAATCATTACCAAGAAACGAAAGTACCTGGTAATTTAATTGGCGTGCGCGAGCTCTAGTAATTGGTCCAGTATATGTAACAGTAGGGGCTGTGGGTGTAACAATGGTATTGATGTCCTCATCAAGAAATCCCCTCCGGTAATGGTATCAGGAACATATCTATACCAAGGAGTTATGCCTACGTAAAAATTGTGAAGAAGAACGGAAGTAGATTGCTTTTCAGTAGATTTGTTTTGAGCATTGCAAATTCTATACCATGCATCTTTTAGATTTTGTCCCTCCCTTTGTTTAAAATTAAGAACTTCATTATTGGGAGTGTTAACAATGATAGGAGAACTAGCCATGAGGGCGGATAAACGATCTAACACATGGACACACAAGAGGCAAGCGAAAAGAGGTGAACGAAAAAGGGCGAATAAAACGACAAAGGTGAAGTGGGGGAGAGGAAAACGAGAGGCAAATGGCAAATAACGTAATGCGAGGGATAAGAGTTTGTGATGGGTACTTGGTATGTCTTGACTGGAGCGTAGATCTCCCTGGCAACGGCGCCAGAAATCCTTTTTGCTACCTCTTGAGCATGCGTTGGTTTTCCCTTGAAGAGGAAAGGGTGATGCAGCAAAGTAGCATAAGTATTTCCCTCAGTTTTTGAGAACCAAGGTATCAATCCAGTAGGAGACTACACGCAAGTCGCCTAGTACCTGCACAAACAATCAAGAACCTTGCAACCAACGCGATAAATGGGTCGTCAATCCCTTCACGACCACTTGCATAAGTGAGATCTGATATAGATAATAAGATAAATATTTTTGGTATTTTTGTATAGATTGGAAAATAAAGATTGCAAAATAAATAGTAAACTAAAACTATAGATCAACAACTTGTATGATGTAAAGTAGACCCGGGGGCCATAGGTTTCACTAGTGGCTTCTCTCATGATAGCATATATTACGGTGGGTGAACAAATTACTACCGAGCAATTGATAGAAAAGCGCATAGTTATGATGATATCTAAGGCAATGATCATGAATATAGGCATCACGTCCGTGTCAAGTAGACCAAAACGATTCTGCATCTACTACTATTACTGCACACACCGACCGCTATCCAACATGCATCTAGAGTATTAAGTTCATAAGAACAGAGTAACACATTTGGCAAGATGACATGATGTAGAGGGATAAACTCAAGCAATATGATATAAACCTCATCTTTTTATCCTCGATGGCAACAATACAATACACGCCTTTCTGCCCCTGTTGTCACTGGGAAAGGACACCGCAAGATTGAACGCAAAGCTAAGCACTTCTCCCATTGCAAGAAAGATCAATCTAGTAGGCCAAACTAAACCGACAATTCGAAGAGACTTGCAAAGATATCAAATTATGCATACAAGAATTCAAAGAAGAACCAAATAATATTCATAGATAATCAAATTAATAAACCCAAAATTCATCGGATCTCGGCAAACACACCGCAAAAGAGTATTACATCGAATAGATCTCCAAGAACATCGAGGAGAACTTTGTATTGAGAACCAAAGAGAGAAGAAGCCATATAGCTAATAGCTATGGACCCGAAGGTCTATGGTAAACTACTCACACATCATCGAAGAGGCTATGGTGTTGATGTAGAAGCCCTTCGTGATCGAATCCCCCTCTGGCAGATCGCCGGAAAAGGCCCCAAGATGGGATCTCACGGGTACAGAAGGTTGCGGCGGTGGAAAAGTGGTTTTGTGGCTCTCGTGGATGTTTTCAGGGTATAAGAGTATATATAGGCGAAAGAAGTAGGTCGGTGGAGCTCCGTGGGGCCCACGAGGGTGGGGGCGCGCCTACCCCCCTGGGCATGCCCCCCCCCCCGCCGTGTGGAAGCTTCGCGGACTTCCAGACTTGTACTCCAAGTCTCCTGGGTTGCGTTTGTTCCAAGAAAGGTCCTCGCGAAGGTTTCGTTCCATTGGATTCCGTCTGATATTCCTTTTCTGCGAAACACTGAAATAGGCAAAAAAAACAACAATTTGCACTGGGCCTTTGGTTAATAGGTTAGTCCCAAAAATAATATAAAAGTGCATATTAAAGCCCATGAAACATCCAAAACAGATAATATAATAGCATGGAACAATCAAACATTATAGATACGTTGGAGACGTATCATTACACCACTACATAGAGGGGGAGAAAGTTGGTATTGACGGTAGCAAGATTGTTGATGTAGATTGCCGTCACGCTTCTTGCCCCGGCGGCACTCCGACGCCATCGGGAGAGAGAGGGGAAGAGAGCCCCCTCCTCCTTCTTATTCCTTGGCCTCCCCCTAGATGGGAGGAGAGTTCCCCCTCTGGTCCATGGCCTCCATAGCGGCGGAGGGGTGGGATCCCCTTCGAGATTGGATCTATCCCTCTGTTCTTTTCTGTTTCGTGTTCCTGTTTTCTGGTTGAAAACCGTTTCTTATATTCTGGGAGATCCGTAACTCCGATTGCGCTGAAATTTTAACACGATTTTTTCCGGATATAAGCTTCCTTGCACCCGAAGTAGAGACCCAACTGACATCCGAGGAGGGCACAGCCCACTAGGGCACGCATGGCCCCTAGGGCACGCCCTGGTGTCTTGTGGGGGCTATGGGCCCCCGTTTGCATTGATTCCAAGCCCCAAAAATCACACATATTCCAAAATAATTCTCCATAAATTTTTATCGCGTTTGGACTTCGTTTGATATGGATATCTGATACGTCTCCATCGTATCTATAATTTTTGATTGTTCCATGCCAATATTATACAACTTTCATATACTTTTGGCAACTATTTATACTATTTTTGGGACTAACATATTGATCCAGTGCCCAGTGCCAGTTCCTGTTTGTTGCATGTTTTTTGTTTTGCAGAAAATCCATATCAAACGGAGTCCAAACGGGATAAAAAATGACAGAGATTTTTTTGGAATATATGTGAATTTTGGGAAGTGGAATCAACGCGAGATGATGCCCGAGGGGGCCACGAGACAGGGGGGCGCGCCCTGGGCCCTCGTGGCTACCCCGTAAGGCGGTTGGTGCCCTTCTTTCGCAGCAAGAAAGCTAATATCCAGATAAAATTTGTATCCAAAATTCAGCCCAATCGGAGTTACGGATCTCCGGGAATTTAAGAAACGGTGAAAGGGTAGAATCTGGAAACGCAGAAACATAGAGAGACAGAGAGACATATCCAATCTCGGAGGGGCTCTTGCCCCTCCGCCGCCATGGAGGCCATGGACCAGAGGGGAAACCCTTCTCCCACCTAGGGAGAAGGTCAAGGAAGAAGAAGAAGAAGGGGGGCTCTCTCCCCCTCTCCCCGGTAGCGCCGGAACGCCGCCGGGGCCATCATCATGTGACGGTGATCTACACCAACACCTCCGTCATCTTCACCAACATCTCCGTCACCTTCCCGCATCTATCTACAGTGGTCCACTCTCCCGCAACCCGCTGTACCCTCTACTTGAACATGGTGCTTTATGCTTCATATTATTATCCAATGATGTGTTGCCATCCTATGATGTCTGAGTAGATTTTCGTTGTCCTATCAGTGATTGGTGAATTGCTATGATTGATTTAATTTGCTTGTCGTTATGTTGCTGTCATTTGGTGCCCATCATATGAGCGCGCGTGGATCACACCATAGGGTTAGTTGTATGTTGATAGGACTATGTATTGGAGGGCAAGAGTGACACAAGCTTCAACCTAGCATAGAAATTGATGCATACGGGATTGAAGGGGGACCAATATATCTTAATGCTATGGTTGGGTTTTACCTTAATGAACGTCAGTAGTTGTGGATGCTTGCTAATAGTTCCAATCATAAGTGCATAAAATTCCAAGTTGGGGATGACATGCTAGCAGTGGCCTCTCCCACGTAAAACTTGCTATCGGTCTAGTAAAGTAGTCAATTGCTTAGGGACAATTTTGCAACTCCTACCACCACTTTTCCACACTCGCTATACTAACTTTATTGCTTCTTTACCTAAAACAGCCCCTAGTTTTTATTTACGTGCTCTTTATATTCTTGCAAACCTATCCCATTACACCTACAAAGTACTTCTAGTTTCATACTTGTTCTAGCTAAGCGAACGTTAAGCGTGCGTAGAGTTGTATCGGTGGTCGATAGAACTTGAGGGAATATTTGTTCTACCTTTTGCTCCTCGTTGGGTTCGACACTCTTACTTATTGAAAGAGGCCACAATTGATCCCCTATACTTGTGGGTTATCAAGACCTTTTTCTGGCGCTGTTGCCGGGGAGTTATAGCTTGGGGTGAATATTCTCGTGTGTGCTTGTTTGCTTTATCACTAAGTAATTTTTATTTGTTGTTTTAAGTTGCTCTCTATCTTTAGTTATGGATATGGAACACGAAATACCAAAAAATTAGGATTACTTGCTACTCATGGAGATGGGGAACCTCCTAAAACCCTCGATGATGGTTATGTGAAAAACATTATGTACTGCTTTGACAATCCTGAGAAAACCCCATTCAATTATGTAACGGGAGACACTTTGGATCAACGCGAATACTTTAGGGATTATCGCTTGATTCAAAAAGGGAAACTGTTATGAGATCAAATTCATATGTTGCATTGGTATGCTCGGGAACTATGCTTGAGATATGACTATACTTGTTGCTCTAGGATGAAGGCTCCACACCTTCCCTTTTCATGCAAATTTAATGATGATAAAACCTTGGCTTATTATGCTAATGGTATATATGATTACTATGATGTGGAACAAATAGAAGAATTTGTTGCTTTTATGGGTGCTTATGAAATTGAATCTTTGTTTAAAGAGTGTGAAAATCTTGATGATGCTGGTTACAGACCTGAAAATTTTGCTATACTTAAATATTGCTACGAGAATTATGAATTCAATTCCAATATTGATGATTTTATTGAGAGAGTCTCCACTGTCCAAGAAGAGACTAATATTTTGCAGCAGTCTATGGAAGAAGGAATTGATGAAATTGTGGGCTCATTGGATGAAAAAGATGACGAGGAGAGCGAAGAACAAAAGGAGGAAGAGCGGATTAGCTACCCGTGCCCACCTTCTAATGAGAGTAACTCTTCAACTCATACATTGTTTAATTTCCCTTCATGCTTACCGGAGGATGAATGCTATGATGATTGTTATGATCCTGTTGATTCTTTTGAAATATTCCTTTTTGATGATGCTTGCTATGCTTGTGGCCAAGATGCCAATAATGAATTCTGCTTATGGAGATGAACTTGCTATAGTTCCTTATGTTAAACATGAAATTGTTTCTATTGCACCCACGCATGATAGTCCTATTATCTTTTTGAATTCTCCCGACTACACTATATGGGAGAAGTTTGCACTTATTAAGGATTATATTGATGGGTTGCCTTTTACCGTTGCACATGATGATTTTGATGAATATAATATGCATGGGCTTGCTGATCCTACTTGCAATTATTATGAGAGAGGAACTATATCTCCACCTCTCTATGTTTCCAACATGATAAAATTGCAAGAAACTGTTTATACTATGCATTGGCCTTTACTTTGTGTGCATGAATTGTTCTTGCATGACATGCCGATGCATAGGAAGAGAGTTAGACTTCGCCATTACATGATATATGTTACTTTGTGCTCACCACTAAATTACAAATCATTGTTAATTAAAATTGGCTTTGATATACCTTGGGATCCGGGTGGATCCATTACTTGAGCACTATATGCCTAGCTTAATGGCTTTAAAGAAAGCGCTGCCAGGGAGACAACCCGGAAGTTTTAGAGAGTCATTTATTTCTGTTGAGTGCTTTAATATAGTTTAAAAACAAAAAAATAAAGAGGGTACCCCAAAACTTTTCAAAAAGGAAAGTGAAAGTGAGAGAGACAAGCATTGTTGAAGTGGGGGAGCTCCTTGAACTTTGTTCATGCTCACGAAAACTTTGTGAATCTTGATTACAGAAAATTTTCAACAAAAATAATTATCCCCTTGAACAATTCCATTGTATTATAAAAATAATGTGCCAAGGTTTGCCTTTAGGATGTTTTAGATTACTCGTTGGTTTGTGCGGTGGAGGACAGAAACTTTGGCTGTAGTGCGAGATTTTACATTTTTTACTGGAACGTCAAACGGTTATGAAAGTTTTTGGAATGTCTTTATATAATTTTTTTTTATTTTTACTAATTTTGGTAGAATTTTTGGAGTACCAAAAGTATGGTGAATGTTCAGATTACTACAGACTGTCCTGTTTAAGACAGATTCTGTTTTTGATGCATAGTTTGCTTGTTTTGATGAAACTATCAATTCCTATCAGTGGATTAAGCCATGGAAAAGTTATATTACAGTAGCTATAATGCAAAAACAAAATATGAATTGGTTTGCAACAATACTTAGAGTAGTGATTTGCTTTATTATACTAACGGATCTTACCGAGCTTTCTGTTGAGTTTTGTGTGGATGAAGTGTTCGAAGATCGAGGATGTCTCGATGTGAGGAGAAGAAGGAGAGGCAAGAGCTCAAGCTTGGGGATGCCCAAGGCACCCCAAGTAAATCTTCAAGGAGACTCAAGCGTCTAAGCTTGGGGATGCCCCGGAAGGCATCCCATCTTTCTTCAACAAATATCGGTATGTTTTCGGATTCATTTCATTCATGCGATATGTGCAAATCTTGGAGCGTCTTTTGCATTTAGTTTTCACTTTTCTTTTATGCACTATGCTGGTATGAGATAGTCCTTGGTTTCTTTATAGAATGCTTCATGTGCTTCATTTATATCAATTCTAAGTTTGGATTGCCTGTTTCTCTTCACATAGATAACTGGCATTTGTAGAATGCTCTTTTGCTTCACTTATATTTGTTAGAGCGTGGACATATCTTTTGTAGAAAGAATTAAACTCTCTTGCTTCACTTATATCTATTTAGAGAGATGATAGGAATTGGTCATTCGCATGGTTAGTCATGAAATCCTACATGAAACTTGTAGATCACTGAATATGATATGTTTGATTCCTTGCAATAGTTTTGTGATATAAAGATGGTGATATTAGAGTCATGCTAGTGGGTATTTGTGGATTGTAGAAATACTTGTGTTGAAGTTTGTGATTCTCGTAGCATGCACGTATGGTGAACCGTTATGTAACGAAGTTGGAGCATGAGGTATTTATTGATTGTCTTCCTTATGAGTGGCGGTCGGGGACGAGCAATGGTCTTTTCCTAGCAATCTATCCCCCTAGGAGCATGCGCGTAGTACTTTGTTTCAATGACTAATAGATTTTTGCAATAAGTATGTGAGTTCTTATGACTAATGTTGAGTCCATGGATTATACGCACAATCACCCTTCCATCATTGCTAGCCTCTTCGGTACCGTGCATTGCCCTTTCTCACCTTGAGAGTTGGTGCAAACTTCATCGGTGCATCCAAACCCCGTGATACGATACGCTCTATCACACATAAGCCTCCTTATATCTTCCTCAAAATAGCCACCATACCTACCTATTATGGCATTTCCATAGCCATTCCGAGATATATTGCCATGCAACTTCCATCATCATCATATACATGACTTGAGAATTTATTGTCATATTGCTTGGCATGATCGTAAGATAGCTAGCATGATGTTTTCATGGCTTGTCCGTTTTTTTGATGTCATCGCTACGCTAGATCATTGCACATCCCGGTACACCGCCGGAGGCATTCATATAGAGTCATATCTTTGTTCTAGTATCGAGTTGTAATATTGAGTTGTAAGTAAATAAAAGTGTGATGATCATCATTATTAGAACGTTATCCCATGTGAGGTTATCAAAATAAAAGAGGCCAAAGAAGCCCAAATAAAAAAAGAGGCCAAAGAAGCCCACCAAAAAAAAGAGAAAACAAAAGAATGAGAGAAAAAGAGAGAAGGGGCAATGTTACTATCCTTGTACCACACTTGTGCTTCAAATTAGCACCATGTTCTTCATATAGAGAGTCTCTTGAGTTATCACTTTCATATACTAGTGGGAATTTTCATTATAGAACTTGGCTTGTATATTCCGATGATGGGCTTCCTCAAATTCCCGAGGTCTTCATGAGCAAGCAAGTTGGATGCACACCCACTTAGTTTTAGTTTGAGCTTTCATACACTTATAGCTCTAGTGCATCCGTTGGATGGCAATCCCTACTCCTCGCATTGACATCAAATTGATGGGCATCTCCATAGCACGTTGATCAGCCACGTCAATGTGATACTTTCTCCTTTTTTGTCTTCTCCACACAACCTCCATCATCATATTCTATTCCACCCATAGTGCTATGTCCATGGATTGTGCTCATGTATTGCGTGAGGGTTGAAAAGGCTGAAGCGCGTTAAAAAGTATGAACCATTTGCTCGGCTTGTCATCGGGGTTGTGCATGATGGGGGCATTTTGTGTGACAGAAATGAAGCATGGCCAAACTATATGATTCTGTAGGGATGAGCTTTATTTGGCTATGTTATTTTGAGAGGACATAATTGCTTGGTTAGTATGCTTGAAGTATTATTGTCTTAATGTCAAATGATAGACTATTGCTTTGAATCACTCATGTCTTAATATTCATGCCATGATTAGATACATGACCAAGATTATGCTAGGTAGCATTCCACATCAAAAATTATATTTTTAATCATTTACCTACTCGAGGACGAGCAGGAATTAAGCTTGGGGATGCTGATACATCTCCGTCCTATCTATAATTTTTGATTGTTCCATGCCAATATTATACAACTTTCATATACTTTTGGCAACTTTTTATACTATTTTTGGGACTAATATATTGATCCAGTGCCCAGTGCTAGTTCTTGTTTGTTGCATTTTTTGTTTCGCAGAAAATTCATATCAAACGGAGTCCAAACGGGATAAAAACTGACGGAGATTTTTTTGGAATATATGTGAATTTTGGGAAGTGGAATCAACGTGAGACGATGCCCGAGGGGGCCATGAGGCAGGGGGCGCGCCCTAGGCCCTCGTGGCCACCCCGTAAGGCGGTTGGCGCCCTTCTTTCGCCGCAAGAAAGCTAATATCCGGGTAAAAATTGTGTCCAAAATTCAGCCCAATCAGAGTTACGGATCTCTGGGAATTTAAGAAACGGTGAAAGGGCGGAATCTGGAAACGCAAAAACAGAGAGAGAGAGAGAGAGAGAGAGAGAGAGAGAGAGAGAGAGAGAGAGATCCAATCTTGGACGGGCTCTCGCCCCTCCGCCGCCATGGAGGCCATGGACCAGAGGGGAAACCCTTCTCCCATCTAGGGAGAAGGTCAAGGAAGAAGAAGAAGAAGAAGAAGAAGAAGGGGGGCTCTCTCCCCCTCTTTCCCGGTGGCGCTGGAATGCCGTCGGGGCCATCATCGTGTGATGGCGATCTACACCAACACCTCCGTCATCTTCACCAACATCTCCATCACCTTCCCCCATCTATCTACAACGGTCCACTCTCCCGCAACCCGCTGTACCCTCTACTTGAACATGGTGCTTTATGCTTCATATTATTATCCAATGATGTGTTGCCATCCTATGATGTCTGAGTAGATTTTCGTTGTCCTATCGGTGATTGGTGAATTGCTATGGTTGATTTAATTTGCTTGTGGTTATGTTGCTGTCCTTTGGTGCCCATCATATGAGCGCACACGTGGATCACACTATATGGTTAGTTGTATGTTGATAGGACTATGTATTGGAGGGCAAGAGTGACAGAAGGTTCAACCTAGCATAGAAATTGATGCATACGGGATTGAAGGGGGGCCAATATATCTTAATGCTATGGTTGGGTTTTACATTAATGAATGTTAGTAGTTGTGGATGCTTGCTAATAGTTCCAATCATAAGTGCATAGAATTCCAAGTCAGGGATGACATGCTAGCAGTGGCCTCTCCCACGTAAAACTTGCTATCGGTCTAGTAAAGTAGTCAATTGCTTAGGGACAATTTCGCAACTCCTACCACCACTTTTCCACACTCGCTATACTAACTTTATTGCTTCTTTACCTAAAATAGCCCCTAGTTTTTATTTACGTGCTCTTTATATTCTTGCAAACCTATCCCATCACAACTACAAAGTACTTCTAGTTTCATACTTGTTCTAGGTAAAGCGAACGTTAAGCATGCGTAGAGTTGTATCGTGGTCGATAGAACTTGAGGGAATATTTGTTCTACCTTTAGCTCCTCATTGGGTTCGACACTCTTACTTATCGAAAGAGGTTAAAATCGATCCCCTATACTTGTGGGTTATCAATATCCTGCGAAGCAAAAATATGCCAAAAACAAGAACTAGCACTCGGCAGTGGATCAATATGTTAGTCCGATAAATCATATAAAATGTTGCCAAAAGTATGTGAAAGTTGTACAATATTGGCATGTAACAATAAAAAATTATACATACGACAAAGACGTATCACTGTCTTCTTTTTCTTATTCATAGTTGTGCAAGTGAAAGATCTTGTCAACCTTCAATGCCCATGATACATACTCTTTGGGGTCGGTGCCACCGGAAAACTTTGGCATGTTGAACTTGAGCTTGCTGTAGCATTACTCTTCATTGTGTTGGGGTCGATGGTGATGATGAGGACGCTCCTTCCGTGGAGGAGGGTCTTGAGTTGCTTGCTCCTCGTGCTCCGCTTGGTTAGCTTGACATTGAGGGTGTGGAATTCTTGCATGGTTTCTCATGTCTTGAAGCTCCTTAAGACGGACGGCTTCTTCTTGTCGCTCTCGGCGGATAGCCTCTTCTTTTTGACATACTTGGCAGTTTCGTGCATTGACGGCTTGAGTTGATTCATGTAGAGCTTGTTGGGATTCAAGGGCTTGTTCCCGAGGGCGTTGTTTCTCTTGTTGAAGGGCGTCGCCATCTTGTTCTTCTTGTCGATCTTGGCGTATTGGAGCTTGCTCTTGGACCGGAGGTTCATTAGCTTTTTGCCATTGGTGTTCATGTTCACGGAGACGGCCTTGTTAACCATTGCCATGGAATGGTTTTTGTGGATCTTGATGATCTTCATGGTCTTGGAGATGATGCAAACGAGCTCACGGGGGACTTGCATCCAAAGAAGATTGCGAAGAATGTCAACTTGAGTGGCCCCGTCTTGAGTATGATGATGATGTGGAAGAACGGTTGACCATCATGGCTCATATGTTTTCCTTGAGAGATGTCATCGATGTGTCGAAGTAGTCTCTTACACGTTGCTCGGATTGTTGCAAGTCGGTAGTGAGTAGGTCGATGCGGTCGCCCAATGCTTCATTCTCTTGAAGCAAAGCTCTTTGCGCGCCGAAGAGGTGGTTCTTGGTGACATAAATGTTCAGGTCCTCATCTTGCTCGATGAAGAGTGGATTCGAAGAAGTAGTTGGCCTATCCATCATCTCAAGCAAATGTGAGTGGGAGAGTGAAAAGAACTGGACCAAATGTACCTTACCCAATGTTGAAAATGGATCAATGATCACTCAATAGTGTAACAAGGAAATGACACAATTGATACCGGATCTCATTGATTTCTCACACCTACACAAATAAAGCCTTTGGTGGAGCTTGGTGAGGATGGTAGCTCAAAATATGCAATTGTTAGCAAGATTCAATAATGTTGGAAAAGATTCACAAATTTGCAAATGTAACAAGTAGACCAATAGCAAAATGTGGCACACGAAAACACACACACAAAAAGATAAATGGGGTCATGCAACTAAGGAACGAGTTCAAAATGTGGAATCCACGGAAAATGCTCTTGTTGCATAGCTCTAGAGAGACACTAGCAACGATTGCACAATAGGCGAATACGAGACTTGTGCACAACCTATAAAGCAAAAATGCAACACTACAAAAAAAGACACTTCCATGATGATACTTGTTTGTCACAGTAGGTCACGTTTTCTGTCATGCATGTACATCCGTGACGATTTTATGACAGAATCAAGATAGTCATACCTGTGTTGTCGTAGAAGTGTTCCATGACATTACCAAAATTATCATCAAGGAAGTGTCCACTTCCATGATGATAAATCACGCGTCATAGAAGTGCTTTCGTCAAGGGTGATTGACACGTGGCATCCATCATAATGGGTCGCCGTTAAGCTATCGGGTCCGGTTTTGGATCCGATAACCCGTTAACAGCCCGTACCAATGAGGATTTTCCACGTGTAAAATTGTCATTGGCTGGAGGAAACACGTGTTGGCTCACCGTTGGGACAGATGTCATCCATTCATTGGACTGGAGGCGCCTATGATACGTCGACATGTGGCACGACCCAACAAAGGCCCATATAGGTTAAAAAGGCTGGCCCAGTCAAAGGCCCGTAGTACTTACTCAGGTACTAGTGGGCCGGCCCAATAACAACCTATTTAATAAGGCCCATTTACGGCCTGAAGCCAGATCTGGCCCGTTAATTGTTCACCGAATATTTGGGCCCAATTATGATGTAGGGTAGAACCCTAATCGCCCGATCTTTAACGAAAGGAGCGGATCCCGCGGAGAACACGAGGAACACAAAGAGGGAAACGAGGGAAAACGAGGGAAAACACAAAGGGAAACACAAGAGGAACACTCAAACTAACAAGAACAAGTCACACATGTGCTAGATCCTCGGATACATAGAACGATACAGGAATCCATGGACAACTAAGGACGATACAAGGGTAGCCGGTCTTCTCTGTGAGGAGGTCTTGAATCCACGGGGGGATCTTCTCCGCGAGGAGGTCTTGAATCCAAGTGGATCTTCTCTGAAGAGGGGCCGCGGTCTCTCTCGTGGAGTAGATCCGGATGGATGAGCGAAGCTCTATCTCGAAGTGTGAGCTAAACCAACGCTAACCCTAGAAAGTTGTACGGGATAGAGTATATATAGTCTAGGGGGTAGAAGGGGTACACGGGCCTCGGCCCTTTACTGTTCGCAGACAGGGAGGCTGGACTTTCGGGCGTCGGGCCGAATGTCCGGCCGTTCGCGGAGGGCCAGATGTCCAGGCTGTGGAGGCCGGATGTCCGGGCTGGTGAAGCTGGCCATGTTGCTCTCGGGTTCGGGGGGGTCCGGATTTTCGGGCAGGGGGCCGGATATCCGGGACCTCGGGAAGTGCCTGATGTCCGGGCTTGCGGGGCCGGATGTCCGGGGCCTGTAGGTGCTTGGTGGTTGCGCAGCTATAGAGGAAGGCGCTCCAGGGGTCGGATGTCCGGGGCCTTGGCCGGATGTCCGGGGCCTGGGAGATGTTCTTGGCTCCTTCCGTTGGTTCTCCTCATCCGTGGACTTGGGGACTTGTACATCTTCATGCGCATCTTCGGGAGGACCCTCTTGGTACCTAATCATGCACAACACCTCGGACTTAGGTAGTAGCCATGTCTCATGCATATAAAGTGGAAGTTCGAAGAGGAGTGAGTTCACCTTATCTTCGATAGCTTTAGCTCGGGCTCATGTCATTGGTCCAAGTGGTGCCGTTGGAGGTGTGGGTGCGTCCACGGGGATGATCTTGGGATGCTCCGAATCATCTCCCCTCCCTTGGGGAAGATCCGTCCTCGGATCGAAATCCTCATCACCATGGTAGGGCGAGAGATCTTTGATGTTGAATATGTCGCTCACGGAGTACTTGTCACGAGGAATGTCGATCTTGTAAGCGTTGTTGTTGTAGCGTGCAAGCACCTTGAATGGTCCATCTGCGCGTGGTCGAAGTTTGGACTTGCGTTCTTGGGGAAAATGGTCCTTGCGAAGGTGTAGCCACACGAGGTCTCCAATGTTGAATATCATAGGGTGCTTGTTGACGTTGAGCTTGGTCGCAAGGCGTTGTACTTGGCGCTCGATGGTGTTTCTTGTATCTTCATGCATCTTCTTGATATGGGTCGCTCTTGCACTTGCGTCCAAATTGATTCGCTCTTGGAGTGGTAGAGGTAGAATATCCAATGGTGACAAAGGGTTGAATCCGTAGACGACCTCGAAAGGGAACTTGCCGGTTGTTGAGTGTATTGCTCGGTTGTAAGCGAACTCGGAGATGGGTAGACACTCCTCCCACTCCTTGATGTTCTTCTTGATGAGTACTCGAAGTAGAGCGGAGAGTGTGCGGTTTGTCACCTTCGTTTGGCCGTCGGTTTGAGGATGGTACGCCGTGGAGAAGAGTAGCTTGATTCCGAGCTTGGCGCATAGGGTCTTCCAAAAGTAGCTAAGGAACTTGACGTCACGGTCCGATACGATGGTTGTTGGCACACCATGGAGATGCAAAATTTCCCTACAAAAGAGATTAGCAACATGTGAAGCATCCTCTATCTTGTGGCAAGGAATAAAATGTGCCATTTTGGAGAAACGGTCCACAACGACGAATATGGAATCTTTCCCATTTCGAGTTCTAGGCAAACCAAGTACAAAGTCCATGCTAATGTCTTCCCATGGTTGGTATGGAATTGGTAAAGGCATATAGAGACCATGAGATTGAGCTTTGGACTTAGCTTTGTGGCATGTAGAACACCAGTTGGTCAAGCGATTGACGTCCCGAAACATCTTTGGCCAAAAGTAGCTCTTCGAGAGCGTGGCGAACGTCTTGTCGCATCCGAAGTGTCCCATTAAGCCTCCTCCATGCGATTCCTGCAAAAGCAACAAACGAAGAGACGACTCGGGGATGCAAAGTTTGTTAGCTCTCATAATATAGCCGTCTTTGATGTAATAGCGTTCCCAAGATGTATTCAACAAACACTTGGCATAAGGAGTAGCAAAAGTTGCATCATGCTCATACAAGTCTTTGATATGCTCGAAGCCAATGACATCTAACTCAAGTTGCGTGACAAGCATGCATATGCGGGAAAGAGCGTCCGCTACAATGTTTTCTTTACCCTTGATGTACTTGATGACATAGGGAAAAGACTCAATGAATTCACTCCATTTAGCATGACGCTTGTTCAACTTAGTTTGTCCCTTAAGATACTTGAGAGTCTCGTGATCGGTATGAATGATAAACTCATTGGGATGAAGGTAATGTTCCCATTCACGCAAAACGCGGACTAAAGCATATAGCTCTTTGTCATAGATGGGATAGTTGAGTTGCGCTCCGGAAAGTTTCTCACTAAAGTAAGCTATGGGGCTCTTCTCTTGCGTTAACACACCTCCTATGCCATTACCACTAGCATCACAATGAATTTCAAAAGGCTTGTCGAAGTTTGGTAAAGCAAGCACGGGAGCATGAGTAAGCAAATTCTTAAGCTCATTGAATGCGGTATCTTGGGATGGTCCCCAAACAAAAGGCGCATTCTTCTTACTCAAAGCATGCAAAGGCGAAGCAATGGTGCTAAAATCCTTCACAAAGCGACAATAGAAGCCCGCAAGGCCAAGAAAACTACGCACTTGATGCAAGTTGGTTGGTTGCGGCCAAGTCTTAATAGCATTAATCTTGGACTCATCAACATGGACACCCGTAGAAGAAACAACAAAACCCAAGAAAATGAGCTTATAAACACCAAAAAGGCATTTCTCCATATTAGCATATAGGCGCTCTTTTCTAAGAGTTTGCAAAACGGTGCGGACATGGGTGACATGCTATTTGATAGATTTTCTAAACACAAGAATATCATCAAAGTAGACCACAACAAATATACCAATGTACGGGCGAAAGACATGATTCATGAGGCGCATCAAAGTGCCCGGTGCTTACGAAAGACCCATAGGCATGACTAAACACTCATACAAACCAAACTTGGTTTTGAAGGCGGTTTTCCATTCATCACCTTCTTGTATGCGGATTTGATAGTAACCACTCTTAAGATCAATTTTGGAAAATATAGTGGCACCGCTAAGCTCATCAAGCATATCATCTAGGCGTGGAATGGGATACCTATAGCGAACGGTGATAGCATTGATAGGTCTACAATCGGAGCACATGCGAAAACTACCATCACGTTTTGGCACAAGAATGACCGAAACGACACAAGGGCTCAAACTTTCACGCACATGTCCATGGTCTATGAGATGCTTTACTTTCCTTTGTATTTCTTTTGTTTCGTCAGGGTTGACGCGGTATGGAGCTTTGTTCGGAAGAGGTGCTCCGGGGATGAGGTTGATTTGGTGCTCAATGCCTCGTAGAGGAGGTAGACCCGGAGGTAGCTCATCGGGAAAAAACATCTTGAAATTCCTGCAAAAGAGAAGACAACACTAGAGGAAGAGTGTGAGAAGTGTTAGTTTGTGATGCATTGTCCTTGCACACGAGGATGTAGTGTAGGACACTAGATGGGTTCTCACACACTTCTCTCATCTCACGTTTGGTGGCAAATAGAACTAGGTTTTTGTTTTCGCTCATCGTGGAGGCACTCAATTTTGGCTTGTGGCGCTCACTCTCTTTCTGGTGGCTCGCTCGCTCACTATGATCTCCACGATGCATGGCTTGCTTGTCGGCGATCACTTGACTTGGCGACATTGGACGGAGGACGTACTCCTTGCCCTTCATCTTGAAGATGTAGTGATTTGTTCGGTCATTGTGTACGACTCCTCTATCGAATTGCCATGGCCGTCTAAGGAGAAGATGACACACGGTCATTGGAACGACGTCGCACTCCAAGGTGTCTTTGTAGGCGCCGATCTTGAAGGGGACTTGTACTCGGTGCTCGACTTGGATAGTGTCGGAGTCACTAAGCCATTGCACTTTGTATGGATGTGGATGCTTCGTATTGGGCAATTGGAGCTTGGAGCAAAGTTCTTCACTTGCGATATTATGACAACTCCCTCCATCGATGATGACCTTGACGGATCGTCCATTGACGCCGGCGTTGGTGTGGAATATGTGGCATCGTTGGTCTTCTTCTTGGTGATGTTGGAGAGTCAAGACTTTGGAGACAACAAGTGCAGGACTTGAGTCTTCATCACAAAATACTTGTTCTTCTTCATTGTTCACTTGGAGGTGCATGGCGACTTGCTCGAGGGCTTCCATTTCGCCTTCGCTCATGGAGTCATAAGTGCCATCGTTGTTGAAGACCATGGTTTGCTTGTTGGTGCACTCCTAGGACTTGTGGCCTCGGCCTCCGCAAGTGAAATAGTTAAAGGAACTCGTCTTGACGGTCTCGTCGGTTGGAGTTGATGATGATGAAGCTCTTGGCTTGAAGTTGCTCGTAGGAGGATGGCTTGTAGTTGACGAAGCTTTCTTGGAAGTCGACTTGTTGATGTTTGTAGAAGAAGGCTTTGTAGTCGGTGATGGAGTCGTTGAAGCTTGGTTATTGGAGAAGCCGTAGGTCTTGGATGAGAACTTGGCGTACTTGAAGTCATCTTGCACTTGGCGTTACGCTTTGGTAGCTTGGTGCACTAGCTCGATGAGATTTGAGTATGGTTGGAAGTCGGCGATGTTCTTGATGGGGTGATTGAGTCCATTCAAGAAACGTGCCATTGTTTGCTCATCATCTTCCATGGCATTGGCTCGTATCATGGCAATCTCCATCTCCTTGTAGTACTCTTCAACGCTCTTGGTTCCTTGCTTGAGTTGTTGGAGTTTCTTGAAGAGATCGCGGTTGTAGTAGGTAGGTACGAAGCGTGCTCTCATGACATCCTTCATTTGCGCCCAAGTAGTGATGGGTGGTTCACCTCTTGCCTCTCGGCGCTCTATGATTTGTTCCCACCAAATGAGGACATAATCTTGGAACTCAAGGGATGCCATCGCGATCTTCTTCTCTTCTTCAAAATTGTGCAAATGGAAGATCTTGTCAACCTTCAATGCCCATGAAAGGTATTCTTCGGGATCGTTGCTTCCGTAGAACTTGGGCATGGTGAACTTGAGCTTGCCGTAGCGTTGATCTTCATTATGTTGGGGTCGGGGATGATGACGCCCATGTTGTAGATGATTGTTCAACTCGTGGTTCTCTTGATGCGGAAGGTTGTCAACCTCATGTTGCTCTTGTCGTGGAGGATTTCCATTGTCGTCATGCTCTCGATGAACTTGATGGTGTTGGCGAGCTTGTGGAGCATCTTCGCGAGCTCGAAGAGGAACTTGACGATGCACACGAGCGTGAAATCTTTGTTCTTGAATTTCTTCGCGATGTGCTTCCTCTTGTTCACGGGCTTGTCGGCTTTGGTCGGCAATGGCTCGACTTGAATTGTGTAGAGCTTGTTGCGCCGCAAGTGCTTGAGCGTCACGGAGTTGTTGTTCTTGACGTTGTGCCTCGGCATCTTGGGAATTTTGGTGTAGACACACTCGCTCTTCCTCTTCATGTTGGCGTTGTCGTTGCCGTTCTCGTGCAAGAGCAAAGGCTTCTTGAGTTTGACGTTGTCGGCGTTCTTGAGAGTCGGTGTCTCTTAGGGGATTGAGGCTTGCTTGACGGTCGGTGCGCGCGGCTCGACGAAGAGTGTTCGATGTCGGAGTACTTGAGCCGGAGAGTGTAAAGTCGGAGTGGCGGCTTGAACGGCTCCTTCTTGAAGTGGAAGACGAGCGGCTGAGCAACAAAGCACAAATTTCGTCCATCCTTGCATCATTCTCTTGCTTGTGATCGTCGAGCTTGTTGTCGAAGTAGTCCCTTGTACGTTGCTCGGAAAGTCGTAAGTCGGCGGCAAGGTTGTCGATGCGTTCACTCATAGCTTGTTGCTCTTGATGCAAAGCACGTTGTGCACCAAAGAGGTGACTCTTGGTGACGAAGGAGTTCATGTCGTCGTCTTGCTCCATGAAGAGTGGGTTGGTAGAAGTACTTGGCCTATCCATCATTCCAAGACAAATGTGAGTTGTAGAAAGAGAAGAACGAGTACCAAATGTACCTTGACCGAAGTTGAAAGTGGATCGAGGATCACTCCAATGTAGGACAAGGAAATAGCACAATTGGTACGAGTTCTTGTCGGTTTCTCACACCTACACAAGTAAAAGCTTTTGGTGGAGCTTGGTTAGGATGGTGGCACAAAATTTGATGCAATTGTAAGTGAGCTTCAATAATGTTGGAAAAGATTTGCAAGATGCAATGTAACAAGTAGACCAAGCATATAAGGTACACGGAAACGCACACGCAAAAAGATAAGTGGGGTTGTGCAACCAAGGGTGAGCCAAAATGTGGAATCCACAAAAATGCTCTTGTTGCACAACACTAGAGAGACGCTAGCACGATTGCACAATAGGCGGATACAAGAACTTGTGCACAACCTACTTAGCAAAAATGCAACGACTTCTATCCCAAATATGTTCTATGCAAGCTGTCGCTATGAAATGATCCAAGATGATCGAGTATGACAATCTTAATGTTGTAAGATGCTATGGTTCTTGCTTAAAAGCTCTTTGCTTAAAAGCTTGTTTGGCTCATCGATGTTTGAGCTCTTTTCGCATGCAATGCTTGACGAACCAAGATAGCAAATGAGTATGCAATGACAACTTTGTGACACAAGAGATGATACCAAGATATGCAACAATGATGTATGTATGCTATAGGAAGTATGATCACTAATGTGCACAAGTCTCGTTGCCGGCAATACTCAATGGCTAGTCTCGATGGGTAAGCAATGCAAAGGAGTAGGCTATGATGGCTATCAATGTAATGGCAAGAATGATATGTCCAATACGAAGATGAGGTTACCGGTCTTGCTTCCAGTATGGTGTCAAAATGGTGGCACAAATACCAAGTCGTAGTCGAGGTGGTCGTTGTTGATGACGTGTTCGTGGCGAAGATGAGCGGCGGTGATGTCGATGTCGAACCGTACCTAAATAGCCGAAACACAAAAGGATACGGTACCGCAACTCAAATTTTCAAACCTCGAAGTAGCAATTGTGTCGGAGAGCGAAACGGTCCAAAATTGGTTGGGTTATGCAGAAGTGGTGGAGGTATGCGGAAGTATATATGGTATATGGTGGGCACCGAAACAAAATTTGGTGGAAATTGGGCGGAAAATGGGGCGGTGGATGGAGAAGTTGCTGCCAGGGGCCGGATGTCCGGGTGGAAGGCCGGATGTCCGGGCGGGGCTAGATGTCCGGGCTCTGCGGGCCGGACGTCCGGGCTATGGATTCGGGGACGAACGGGATGAACACTGCGTGGGAAGGTTAAATTCGGGCGAAATTCGGAGGAATTTGTGGATGGAAATTGGGGAAAAAAGGAAGGGAAGCTAGATCCACTCAAAACAAAGCAAATCCACAGATCCAAACCAACAAAATCTCAACACACCAACAAATCACAAAAAAAATTTGGGGCTATTTTTGGTGGGGAATTTTCAAATTAGGACGAAAAACAACAAAATTAGGCTAGAAACACAACGGGGAGGCTCCGAAATCGTGATCAACCTTGCTCTAGATACCAAGATGATGTAGGGTAGAACCCTAATAGCCTGATCTTTCACGAAAGGAGCGGATCCCGCGGAGAACACGAGGAACACAAAGAGGGAAATGAGGGAAAACACAAAGGGAAACACAAGAGGAACACTCAAACTAACAAGAACAAGTCACACATGTGCTAGATCCTCGGATACATAGAACGATACACGAATCCACGGACAACTAAGGACGATACAAGGGTAGCCGGTCTTCTCCGTGAGGAGGTCTTGAATCCACGGGGGGATCTTCTCCGTGAGGAGGTCTTGAATCCAAGTGGATCTTCTCCGAAGAGGGGCCACGGTCTCTCTCGTGGAGTAGATCCGGATGGATGAGCGAAGCTCTATCTCGAAGTGTGAGCTAAACCAACGCTAACCCTAGAAAGTTGTACGGGATAGAGTATATATAGTCTGGGGGGTAGAAGGGGTACACGGGCCTCGGCCCTTTACTGTTCACAGACAGGGAGGCCGGACGTCCCGTCGTCAGGCCGAATGTCCGGGCGTTCGCGGAGGGCCGGATGTCCGGGCCATGGAGGCCGGATATCCGGGCTGGTGAAGCTGGCCATGTTGCTCTCGGGTTCGGGGGGGGGGGGGGGGGGTGGTCCGGATTTCCGGGCAGGGGGTCGGATATCCGGGACCTCGGGAAGTGCCGGATGTCCGGGCTTGCGGGTCTGGATGTCCGGGGCCTGTAGGTGCTTGCTGGTTGCGCAGCTGTAGAGGAAGGCGCTCCAGGGGCCGGATGTCCGGGGCCTGGGAGATGTTCTTGGCTCCTTCCGTTGGTTCTCCTCATCCGTGGACTTGGGGACTTGTACATCTTCATGCGCATCTTCGGGAGGACCCTCTTGGTACCTAATCATGCACAACACCTTGGACTTAGGTAGTAGCCATGTCTCATGCATATAAAGTGGAAGTTCGAAGAGGAGTGAGTTCACCTTATCTTCGATAGCTTTTAGCTCGGGCTCATGTCATTGGTCCAAGTGGTGCCGTTGGAGGTGTCGGTGCGTCCATGGGGATGATCTTGGGATGCTCCGCATCAAATTACGACCCAGTGACTTTCGGCCTGTTAGAGGCCCGATGTAGACATGGGCCCATTTCAGCCCGGCGTGTCTTTCGTCCTAGGAATGGCCCGTGCTGCCCATGGGCCATATATGGTCCGACGCAACATCCTGCCCACTAACGGCCCGTGATAAAGGTGGCAACAGTTCAGCCCAACGTGACTTTGGGCCTGTTAAAGGCCTGTCGTATAATTTGGCCCGTTGATGCCTGTACTAAGCTTTCGGCCTCTTAAAGGCCCATGATATCAGTGGGCCAACTAAGCCCCGAAATATGTTTTGGCTTGGTAATGACCCGTCATAAAACTGGGCCAAAAAAGGCCCGGTCTACCTTTCAGCCTGCTGAAGGCCCGTCGACGACTAGTGAAAATTGAGGCCCAACATGAATTTCGGTCTGCTAATGGCCTTCTTCTGGGCCGTAATAGGCCACCAAAATATTCAGCCTGTTAATGGCCCAACGCTACATGGGCCAAACTAACTGTTGGGTCCACAAAAGGCCCAACTAAAATTTGGGCCGAATATAGGCCGGAGTAAGTTGTGGGCCTAGCGCAAAGTGTGAAGGCCCCGATGGCCATTCGGGCCCAAGAAGGATGTAGGCCGGCCCAATTGTTGCCCGCTAAAAACCAGGCCCGTTAGAGGCGAATGTTTTGGCCCGGTCAACTACATCAGATTTTTTTCAGATAGCGAATGATGAAAGTAACTAGTAGGAATTAAGAACAAACCTACTCTATACAATAAAGAAATTACGACATAGTAGGTTCGAATAAACCTACACTCATACAATATACAATAAAGGATTTATGGTATATTACATCCATTGGGCATCGAAGTTCGCCACCAGTGATCATAAAGTGCAACGAAGAAGCAGATTACAAAAACTGGGCACCATTGCAACATAAAAAACTAATACTGAACCAAGACCACTTCCAAGACAGTTCAAGAAAGGTTAGCCTTGTGCGGGAACTGTTGCGCAAGCTGCTGAGCAAGGCTGTGAGACCGTCCTAGCATGTCAGTCATAGCTTCCAGGTATAGCTATTTAGCAATGAGGTTCTCATTGGTGTTCTCCGCAATCTTACTTCAAGTCGAAGTTGAGTTGTAGAATGCCTTTCTGCTTGAACTTGGGATTGAAGAAGTCGAACTGATTCAGACAATGAATTCTGTGAGCTTGTCTGACTGCTAGTCTCAAGTAACTTGAACACTGCATCAAGACAAGACTTTGGGGTTGTCTCGCTATCTTCAAGATGTTTTGCCTTCTTTGCTGCAATATTTGTTGGGTTTGTGTCACAACCTTCAGCAGACTTGTGCATGCCATTAGGCATATCACCCTGAAACAAGCAAAGAGATGATAGGTTTTGCATGTGTATAAACAAAGATGATAACTATGATGTCAATTCCATCCAATTTCAAATTAGAAAATAAAGAGTAAGTTCAAAGTATCAATAGCATAATTTGGCATTGTTCATAATGCGGGGAGCTTCACCACACTACTGGATTACCATGTCAACATAACAAGCATAGATGAAGGGCAAAGACAACCATTGTATCTATTTTGGCTAATGTGCATGGCATGTTGTTCATATCACCAGCCACATCAGTAAGATAAAACAGGAGATGACAAGGTGCAAACCTGGGCTGCTTCACCACACACTGGATTATAGATCCACAAAAACAAGCATACATATAGGGAGTATTGAGTAATGTGCATGGTATAAATAGGGAATTTGGTTTTACAAGTCAAACTTGGAACTTACGGTTGTTGCGAACATGCATTTTGATAGAAACGGCAAACTAAACAGCAGTAAACGATAGGGAGTATGAGCAAATTAAACAGCAGTTGAGGATAAAGGCTTTAGAAGGACTGACTTACATTAACAGTTAACACCGGCTTTATAATGCCCTTCTCCATGTCAAGGGAAGGATAACTCAAGAATTTTAGCACATAATCTTCTTCATAAGCATTGCCTGTACTCTACATTTTGTAGAGAGTAATTATAGATATGATAATACTGGAAGGGATCGAGGATAATGAAGATAAGATGCAGATGGATGCTACATAATCAACTACCAATCCCTAGAAGTACAAGCGCTACAGGACAAAATGTACTGACAAGAGCAATGGGCTACACTCCTGCACTGGCATTGTCTGTGTATTCAACTTTTTGGTAAGACTAAATATAGATCCGATATTTTTTAGTAAATGGTGGGGGAGGGAGATAAGATGCAGAATGCTACACAATGAACCAATCCCTCTTCCCATAATACAAGAGTGTTTTGAACACTAGTGTACTATACAAAACGTTCTTATATTATGGGACGGAGGGAGTAGCTGTTAATGTAAGTACAGTGATAGACGACGTTCAGTCCTTACAAGAGGACCACAGAGCTAAACCTCTTAAAAAGCATTGGGTTGATTCTAAATTTATGTAAGAGTCCATACGGATCTTATAATGTCCACCAAATGGACGATAACGAGGCTAACATGTGCAGTGATGCTACATAAGCAAACAACTATGAAAGTAAGTATGGTCATACAGGGCAAGAGGTACTCACAAGAGCAATGTAGTGTGCAATATAGTTATGAGATTCCGTGGTCCCTTGAGAATGAATGTTCTTCTCTAACAGTTTTCATACAAGTGAGACGTTAAGGCAAATGCAGAAATGTAGTTCAAATTGTGATGTGATATCATATACAGTACCTTACGCTGCAGACGAGACCAATGTGTAACAAGATTATTCCAGTCACTGTCTGATAAATGTAGCACCAAAGACTTTACAAAAATTTCGTTTAGAGGCTTGCCATCGAAGTGCGCTTGCCTTAGGTAGGAACGATACTTCATCAACGAGTGCTTGAAAAGCATAACCAACCCTTGCTCGTCTTGACAATCCAGTTTGGTCCTCGCCTATTTAAAAGAATGAAATCTTGTGCCTTCTGCCAGCAGAAACATATGCAGTAAGTATCATGAATAACATTAGTACATTACTTACGCGTATGTTGCGGAGGAAGAATGGAAATTGTTCTGTGTCTGCGGTATAATCTTTCCATGAAGGAAAGATGCACACAAAGTTCCTGACAACAATATAAGCTTCATCTTATAAACTGGGAAGAAATGGAACAGGTGATGAGGACATCAATACCATTGTTACACCCACAGCCCCCGCTGCTATACATACTGGACCAATTACTAGAGCTCGCGCACGCCAATTAAATTATCAGGTACTTTCGTTTCCTGGTAATGATTCTAATGTTTATGAGAATATGATGGTGCCTAAATTGGATACATTTGTTTTGCTTACAAATGAAGGGTCTGGCATGAATAAGAGGGATGAACACTGGAGCAAGACCAAGCATGGAGATGATGGCATGCGCAAGGGGATCAAGAACGGAGTTACAAGTGATGATTTCAGGACTTTGAAGCCACCATAAGGAGTGCATGAAGCCTTGGACGAAATATACAAGATGCCACTTCATAAATTTCGTCCAGAGGCTATTCTAGGTGTTGCGTCACCTTATTATTGGGCCAGACCCATGTATTTTTGAAATACTTAAGTATAGGCTGTTTTTAGAGTCCGTATGCGTGGGGAAACAAGAGTTAGGGTTGGTTTCGGACCCCTCCTCCAAGGGACACTAAATTCCCCCTCTTCCTCCATATATACAACCCTTAGGGTGTCGTTTAGACTTTGGGGGTTTTGTTTAGATTAAAGTTCACCATAGCTGCAACTTCGCGTACTTCGTTTGTGTTCAACAACCAGACAAAGGCGTCACAGAACCCACCTTGATCAATAAAGCTTTCCTCTGATATTCGCAATATCCAGATTGCAATCTTAGTTTCTTGCTTGTTCTTCGTTTTCCTGCAGGAAATAGACCTTCATGGTCAGGTTGATCGACCTCCGGCGTGGTCAATACCCTCTCGGAATTGGTTTAGCGATCGCTAAGGCGCGACGTCCTCGCACGTTCGTAGTCGGATCGTCAAAGTTGACTTCCTCCAAAATGATAGCCACCATCTCATCGAAAGACGGGACACCTTTACCTCTATCAAGTGGTATCGGATTTTCAGGTTGCTCGGTGAGATTTTACAGTTTTTCGTAGTATAGATCGAGTCTGTTCTTCATACCTACAGTCCACGAAAAAGCCAAAAAAATAGGGTTAGTTCATCATATCTGAACCAGTCTAAGCCTTTGCATAGTCTTTTCAGTATTTTCCTTTGTTGAATTTGTGGTTGCATCATCGTGTCTAGTTGCTGGTCTTAGAGTCTAGTCTTTTAGAGTTTCGAGTTTTGGTCGTAAGTTGTCACGCCGCCGCTGCACCATCATCATCGCCCCTGCCATCTACCACCACCGCTTATCCGCCACCAATCCATCTCCATATACCATCGCCAATCCGTATCCATATACCACCACCAATCCGTATCCATATATCACCACCGCTGCCTATCTTATATATCCACCACCACTCCGAGTTCTTTTCATATTAGGTTTATTTTCGAGATCCATCTAATTTCCGATTCATGTTTCCTTGCCTGAGTAGGTTTCAAAAAAAAGTTTGGAGACCCTCGGGTAGTTTTTAGGCAAAAATTTCGGAGACCGAAAATATTTTTCCCTATCCTATTTTTAGGCTTTTCTGAGTCTTTTGAGCCCCATGCCATCATAGTGATTTTTTGTCACGCTTTTTCGTCGTCGCTACCCTGATTTCCGAAAAAATAGTCAAAAAAATTCCGTGCCATCCTGTCAATTTGACCTGGGAAGAGTTTTGAGACACTCGCCATTATAGTGAATTTTTGCAAAAAAAAGAGGAGAGCAAAAAAAAGAGCGCCAAAAAAATAGAGCGGATGTGTGGATACCTAGTTCGGCCCGACGTTTGGGCATGCTCTTCTAGCTTGAGTGCGGGTCACTGCAGAGCCGTTGAGGGTCATGCGCTGGCACTTTTAATATTGCAGATTTGAAGCCTTATTTGGGTGAGGAAGATGAGCTTCCGTCGAGGACGACTTCATTTCAAGAAGGGGAGGATGATGAGGACATCAATACCATTGTTACACCCACAGCCCCTACTGTTACATATACTGGACCAATTACTAGAGCTCGCGCACGCCAATTAAATTACCAGGTACTTTCGTTTCTTGGTAATGATTCTAATGTTCATGAGATTATGATGCTGCCTAAATTGGATACATTTGTTTTGCTTTCAAATGAAGGGCCTAGCTTGGAGAAGGATGAACATTGGAGCAAGAACACGCATGAAGTTGATGGCATGCGCAAGGGGATCAAGAACGGAGTTACAAGTGATGATTTCAGGACTTTGAAGCTGCCATAAGGAGTGCATGAAGCCATGGACGAAATATACAAGATGCCACTTCATAATATTCGTCCATAGGCTATTCTAGGTGCTGCGTCACCTTATTAATGGGCCAGGCCCATGTAATTTCGACATACTTAAGTATAGGCTATTTTTAGAGTCCGTATGTGTGGGGAAACAAGAGTTAGGGTTGGTTTCGGACCCCACCCTCAAGGGCCACGAAATTCCCCTCTCTTCCTCCATATATACAGCCCTTAGGGCGTCGTTTAGACTTTGGGTTTTGTTTAGATTAAAAGTTCGCCATAGCTGCAACTTCGCGTACTTCGTTTGTGTCCAACGACCAGACCAAGACGTCACAGAACCCCACCTTGATCAATAAAGCTTTCATCTTATATTCGCAATATCCAGATTGCAATCTCAGTTTCTTGCTTGTTCTTCGTTTGCTCGCAGGAAACAGGCCCTCGTGGTCAGGTTGATCGTGCTCCGGCGTGGTTAATAACCCCTCGGAAGTTGGTTTAGCGATTGCTAAGGCGCGACGTCTCGCACGTTCGTAGTCGGATCGTCAAGGTCGACTCCCAGAGAAAACGATAGCCACCATCTCATCGAAACATCGGGACACCTTTGCCTCTATCAGGTATCAGAGCCTGACTGACTGTAGGATTACCAAGCCAAACTGGTCGAAGTTGAGTCTAGAAATGCTTTAGTTATATAAGGGAATTGATTGTGGAAGGGAACGTAAGGCTCTTTTTACTCCTTTACCTCGTGTCATTCTTTCTGAGTCAGCCTCTTCTTTTCTACGAGGGTTAAGGCCTAGGCTTCTCCTCTATCTCTCAGGATGACGTGTTACTAAACCGTAAAGTCTTAGGATTGTTGGGTTTGTGTCTCCGTACAGTTCTACTACTTCCGTGTGTCCTCAGTTTGACCCAGAACCTTGATATTATGATGCTGATTGATTATGCTATTCCTTTGATGAATGTCTCAAAATCCTTTTGAGCGTTTACAGCCGTTATGCTGCCGAAATTGTCCTAGGATTTCAAGAGTTTCCAATGCTTTTGTATTACATTCCGCATCCTCATGTCGATGCTAATTCCATCCTTGTTTCCTTGGTTTCTGTGCCAGGATGTCGTCTGCTAACCGATGTTCAGTTGCTCATAGCAAGAACCACGGAGATGGTAGGGACGAGGATCCTCCTGACCAGCCTTTGATGGCAGAGTTCTTGTTAGCATCCGAGAGGAACAAGCGTGAGACTAACCGCTTGCTGGCACAGATTGAGCAGAACACCGCACATCAGCGTAAGAAGTTGGTTTCCATCACTGACTTCATTGGTCTGAAACCACCCACCTTCCACCATTCCATTGAGCCACTCGATGCAGATGACTGGCTCCGAAGCATCACTCACAAGTTGCATTCTGCGAACATAGCTGAAGGTGACAAGGTCACCTATGCTACCTATCACCTGGAAGGTCCTGCTAGTATTTGGTGGCAGAGCTATGAGGCTATGCTTCTAGCTGGCCAGATTCCTACCTGGAAGGATTTCACCGAGGCTTTTTGGGAGCACCACATTCCTTAGGCTCTCATTGACCGCAAGAGGGAAGAGTTCTGTAGTTTTACCCAGGGTAAGCTGCCTGTTGATGCTTATAGTAGAGAGTTTGGAAACCTCGCCCGCTATGCTACAGAAGAAGTGTCCACGGACGCCAAGAAACAGGCTAGGTTCCGGAAGGGTCTCGACCCTAAGTTGCATCGTGATCTCCACCTGCATCATTGTGATACTTTCCAGGCTCTTGTGAACAAGGCCATTAATGCAGAGACAGCTCAACTCACTTACGAGGAGTCTCGTAAGCACAACCGTGATCTGGGTTCTTCCTCCCGCTCTGGCTCTCAGAAGCGACGGATTTGGATTCTGAACTCAGCTCTTCCACCTGGATATGCACCGAGGCCATCCGATGTGGCGCCTCACCCAGCTCAGCAACGTGCTCCACCCAGGCCTATTAGTGGACCACTTGCCAATGTAGGTCCACATCCTACCTCAGGAACTTGCTTCACCTGCAGAGAACCAGGACACTACGCACATGACTGCCCTCAGTCCAGTTATACTCCACCCCAGCCTGAGAGGTCTGTTGGCCGTGAAAAGCCATCAGGCAAGATGATCGGTACCAAGCCTGCCACCACCGAACGAGCATGTGTGCACCACATATCGGCTATAGATGCTCAAGATGATCCCGACGTCGTATTGGGAACGCTTCTTGTCAATTGTCACCCAGCTTCAGTTCTGTTCTATACTGGAGCATCCCACTTCTTCATATCTGAAGGTTATGCTCGGTTGCACGACATGTCATTTTGTGATATGCCAACTCCACTAATAATCCAGACTCCTGGTTCCAAATGGCAAACCTCCAAGGTAAGCCATGGTAATGAAATCCTTGTTGATAGACTGGTATTCCTTGCTTCTTTGATATCTCTCAAGTCTTCAGACATTAACATCATCTTGGGCATGGACTGGATGACAGCTCATCATGCCAAGATCGATTGTTACACCAGATCTGTTCAACTTACACATCCATCTGGCAAAATAGTCACTGTCTCTACTAGAGTTGCAAGGCGTCAACTCTATTCTCTTAATGCCAGCCCTCTTCCAGACTTCGCAGATATTCCGGTAGTCCGTGACTTCCCGGATGTCTTTCCAGAAGAACTGCCAGGTGTCCCACCTGACAAAGATGTAGAGTTTGTCATAGAACTTATCCCAGGAACTGTTCCAATCTCTAGGAGACCATACAAGATGGCACCTTTGGAGTTAGCTGAGCTTAAGAAACAGCTTGATGAGTCCTTGCAAAAGGGTTTCATCCGACCCAGTTATTCTTCTTGGGCTTGTCCTGTCCTCTTTGTCAAGAAGAAGGATGGTACGGATCGGATGGTTGTAGATTATCGTCCCGTTAATTTGGTCACGATAAAGAACAAGTATCCGCTCCCCAGGATCAACGACCTGTATGATCAGCTCGCTGGATCCTCAGTCTTTTCCAAGATGGATTTGAGGTTAGGCTACCACCAAATCAAAATCAGAAATGGGGACATCCCCAAAACGGCCTTTGTCACTCGTTATGGTGAATACGAGTACACCGTGATGTCTTTCGGCCTAACCAATGCTCCAGCTACTTTCTCCCGCTTGATGAACTCGATCTTTATGGAGTACTTAGATAAGTTCATCGTGGTTTATCTCGATGATATTCTTATTTACTCGAAGAACGAGGAAGAGCATGCCGAACATCTTAGACTTGTGTTAGAAAAACTCAGAGAGCACTGCCTTTATGCCAAGTTCTCCAAGTGTGAATTTTGGTTGCCAGAAGTGACCTATTTGGGCCACGTGATCTCTGGTAAGGGCATTGCTGTCAATCCCGACAGAGTTAAAGCCGTTCTCGATTGGACTCCACCCGAAACGTTCAAACAAGTTAGGAGCTTCCTTGGTCTAGCCAGTTATTGTCGCCGCTTCGTTGAAAACTTCTCCAAAGTGGCCAAAACCCTCACGGAGCTTCTCAAGAAAGATAAAAGGTTTGAGTGGACCCCACAGTGTGAGCACAGTTTTCAGGAACTGAAAAGACGCCTGAGTTCTGCGCCCATACTCGTGCCACCGGATTTCACTAAAGAGTTTGTTACCTATTGCGACGCTTCGCGTCAAGGACTAGGTTGCATTCTTATGCAGGATCGTCATGTGATTGCCTATGCATCTCGACAGTTGCATCCCCATGAGGAAAATTATCCTACACATGATCTAGAGCTCGCAGCCATAGTCTATGCACTTAAGACTTGGCGACATTACCTTCTTGGTAACCGTTGCGAAATCTACACTGACCATCAGAGTCTCAAGTATATCTTCACCCAACCAGATCTGAATCTCAGACAGAGACGTTGGTTGGAGTTGATCTCGGATTACGACTTAGGAATCACCTACACCCCAGGCAAAGCCAATGTCATGGCTGATGCTTTAAGTCGTAAATCCTATTGCAACAACCTCATGTTGCAACAATGTCAACCACCCCTCCATGAGGAATTCTGTAAGCTTAACCTTCACATAGCTCCTCATGGTTCCCTTTCTACCTTGGTGGTGAAACCTACCCTTACGGATCAGATCATAGAGGCTCAGAAGCATGATACGGGAATTTCCCGGATCAAGAAAAATATTTCAAAGGGAGTTGCCAACTGTTTCTCTATGGATGAACGGGGTGTTGTTTACTTCGGAAACCGTTTGGTGGTTCCCAAATGTCAACAGATGCAGCAACTGATCCTTAAGGAGGCCCATGAATCCCCTCTCACGATTCATCCCGGCAGTACAAAGATGTATCAGGACCTACGCCAGAGGTTCTGGTGGACTAGGATGAAGAGAGAAATCGCTCAGTATATTGCCAACTGTGACGTTTGTCATCGCGTTAAGGCAGAGCATCAAAGACCTGCTGGCACCCTTCAACCTTTAGCTATTCCCGAGTGGAAATGGGACAAAGTTGATATGGACTTCATCACCAGCTTTCCCAAGACCAAGAAAGGAAATAATGTTATCTTCGTAGTCATTGATCGTCTTTCCAAAGTGGCTCACTTCCTACCTGTTCGAGAGAGTATCACTGCTAGTCAGCTCGCTGACTTATATATCTCCCGAATAGTGTCACTCCATGGTGTTCCACTAGAGACCAATTCAGACCGTGGCAGTCTTTTCACCTCTCATTTCTGGGAAAGTTTCCAAACTACCATGGGCACCCATCTTTCCTTCAGTACCGCTTTCCACCCTCAATCAAGTGGTCAGGTGGAACGGGTCAACCAAATTCTCGAAGACATGCTTAGAGCTTGTGTTATCTCATTCGGTATGGATTGGGAGAAGTGTCTTCCTTTCGCCGAGTTTGCTTATAACAATAGCTATCAATCCAATCTTAAGAAAGCACCCTTCGAGATTCTGTATGGACGAAGATGTCGAACACCTTTGAACTGGTCAGAAACCGGTGAAAGACAATTCTTTCGGCCGGATATGATCTAGGAGGCAGAAGAGCAAGTTCACATCATTCGTGAAAATTTGAAAACATCCCAATCTCGTCAAAAGAGCCAGTATGACCGTCATCATAAGGAAGTGGCTTATGAAGTTGGCGACAAGGCTTACCTTCGGGTTACTCCTTTGAAGGGTCCCGCCCGACTACCCAGTTTGACCTCCCCCTCTCTCTCTCACTGACTTGTGGGCCCCGCCCGACTAATTACCTTAGTTAGCACTAATTAACTAACTAGGTTAGCTGCTACGGTCACTGACTAGTGGGCCCTGCCCAGTTAGTTAGAACTAACTAACTTAGTTAGTTTACTGGGTCACTGACCAGTGGGACCCACTGGTCAGGTTTGACCTGGTCAGCCCCATTGACTCGCTTATGCAATAATTGATTTCTGGAATTAATTTAACTTAGGAAATTCCAGAATATTGCCTAAACTTCAAAAATACATAATAATTCAACCGTAGCTCAGAATGAAATAAATTATATATGAAAAGTTATCAGAAAATTGCAAGGAATCCATTTATGCCAGTTACATGCATGAAAAACCAACTTATACATGTTGTATAAGTGAAAACATAATATGGGCATTTTAAATGCTTCATTTTGAATTGCATTTGAATCTTTGATTCAAATGGGCTTCAACCAACTTGTTAGCATCTTGCATTAGCCCAAACACTAGCATTTGCACATGTCATGTTCATGCATCATTTTGTTGCATTTGTTTGTGTGTTGATCGCCGGCATCGTTTCTTCTTGATAGGTTCCACTCCGGAAGGTGTTCCCGAGTACCTGTCAGAGGAGCCGTACCCCCTTCGTCGTTCTATCAGGCAAGCAACCCCCCTTGAGCATTTCGATAAATCACACTCTCTCGCTCATGCTCCTTATAATGCATTAGGAGAACAACGATTCAAACTGCTACTTTCTGCTGCGGTAGTTGAACCCATTCCTCTGCATGACCTATCATTGCCACAGTAAATAGTTGAAACCCACTAGCATGAGTAGGTGATAGAGGCAAAGGTGTCCCGATGTTTCGATGAGATGGTGGCTATCGTTTTCTGTGGGAGTCGACCTTGACGATCCGACTACGAACATGCGAGACGTCGCGCCTTAGCAATCGCTAAACCAACTTCCGAGGGGTTATTGACCACGCCGGAGCACGATCAACCTGACCACGAGGGCCTGTTTCCTGCAAGCAAACGAAGAACAAGCAAGAAACTGAGATTGCAATCGGGATATTGCGAATATAAGATGAAAGCTTTATTGATCAAGGTGGGGTTCTGTGACGTCTTGGTCTGGTCGTTGGACACAAACGAAGTACGCGAAGTTGCAGCTATGGCGAACTTTTAATCTAAACAAAACCCAAAGTCTAAACGACGCCCTAAGGGCTGTATATATGGAGGAAGAGAGGGGAATTTCGTGGCCCTTGAGGGTGGGGTCCGAAACCAACCCTAACTCTTGTTTCCCCACACATACGGACTCTAAAAATAGCCTATACTTAAGTATTTCGAAATTACATGGGCCTGGCCCATTAATAAGGTGACGCAGCACCTAGAATAGCCTATGGACGAATATTATGAAGTGGCATCTTGTATATTTCGTCCATGGCTTCATGCACTCCTTATGGCGGCTTCAAAGTCCTGAAATCATCACTTGTAACTCCGTTCTTGATCCCCTTGCGCATGCCATCAACTTCATGCGTGTTCTTGCTCCAATGTTCAACCTTCTCCAAGCTAGGCCCTTCATTTGAAAGCAAAACAAATGTATCCAATTTAGGCAGCATCATAATCTCATGAACATTAGAATCATTACCAAGAAACGAAAGTACCTGGTAATTTAATTGGCGTGCGCGAGCTCTAGTAATTGGTCCAGTATATGTAACAGTAGGGGCTGTGGGTGTAACAATGGTATTGATGTCCTCATCAGTAGGAGTTGCTTGAGCCTAGATGTGCCTGCTCATCAATACTTGTTTTCTTTATGCCAGCTATGCTTAGAGTCGTGTCAGGTCTGATTCATCGGGAATGAATCGGAGTGGTGAACATGTCCTACCGATAAAGGCTAAGTGTGTGAACACGTTTTGGTAAAGGTAGCGATGAGAGGCCATGTAGGAGTACATGGTGGGTTGTCTCATTGGAACCGTCCTTAAGCACTGAGTTTTGTGTATGTTATCCAAGTCCAGTTACTACCACACATTGGGTTCCGGTTATCCGGCCCCTCTTGGCTTATTAATCCACTTGATCTCTGTCCAGGAGTTGCAACTAGTTTCTGGCGTTTGTAGGTAGTGCTACTTGTCTACCAGGTGGTGTCCGATGGGATGGGCTTGGGACAGACTAGGCACCGTGGCACGGTGTACCAAGTGGCACCCGGATGGTGGGCTTGGGAACCCTGCACACATCGTTTGGGGCCGTGAGCGACACCCCGGCCGGATCTCCTTGCGGATGGAACCCGAATAGGCGATAAACCTGGACGAGAGACTTGTGTGGTTAGTCAGGTCGTGGCCGACACCCTCGCCCGGCTTCCGCTTGAAGGTTGCCGAGGTACATGACGTGTACAGGGCTATAAGTGGCGAGAGCGTGTGTGAAGAAGTACACCCCTGCAGGGTCAACATTATCTATTCGAATAGCCGTTTTCCTCGGATATGGAAACTTGGAGGACCTATGTAGTACATAGACAACTTGAAGTGGATACTCTAAAATCCGCAAGATAAGCGTGAGTGCTATGGATGGCCTTCTCGTAGGGAGGCAGGAACGGATCCATAGTGGAGTATTGATATGGTGAATATGTGGACTCGTGCGCGTCTTCTCACCTCAAAGAAGTTTCTGATACTCGTAGTATAGGCTAGCCACTAAGTCAAAGCTGGCTTGCTGCTGTTAACTCCACCACCCCCTTGTTGATAATGTTGCATATGTAGATAGTTCTGATGTAAGACTTGCTGAGTACCTTTGTACTCACGCTTTCTTATTTATGTTTTGCAGTTGGTTACACTAGTGACTTCAATGAGTAGCTCGTATCCCAGCTACGATCTTGTACCCTTGGGAGGGTCGTGTTTAGTCAGGCTTCTTAGTCTCTTCCTTTTGTAGTTGTCTGTACTCTGACATGTAATGCTTCCGTTGCTTGTATGCTCTGAATGATGGGTCATGAGACCCCTGTTTGTATTGAATGCTATGTGGCTCTTCTGGGCCTTTATCTATATGAGTTTGAGTTATGTTGTGATGCCATGTTGTACAACACATACTTGCATGTTATCCGTACGTGTAACGTGTATAGCTATGTGTGGGATCCGACAACCTAGTTGTTTATCCCTGGTAGCCTCTCTTATGGGGAAATGTAGTCTTGTGCTTCCATGAGCCATAGTAGTCCGCTACAGCCCGGTTCAACGGAGTCCTGCTAGCCCAGCACTACTGCTCCGGAACACTTGACCGGACGGCATGTGATTCACTTCGTTCCTGTGTCTGTCCCTTCGGGGAAATGTCACGCGGTGACATCCGGAGTCCTGCCTAGCCTGCTACAGCCCGGCTTCCCGGTGTCCTGTTAGCCCAGTGCTACAGCCCGGATTCATACGCTGTTGACCGACATGCTTGAGGTTGATTCATGTATGCATGTCCCTGTAAGTAGTGCCACTTTGGGTTCACGACTAGTCATGTCGGCCCGGGTTCTCTGTCATATGGATGCTAGCGACACTATCATATACGTGAGCCAAAAGGCACAAATGGTCCCGGGCCAGGTAAGGTGGCACCCGTGGGAATACCGTGCGTGAGGCCGCAAAGTGATATGAAGTGTTACATGCTAGATCGGTGTGACTTAGGATCGGGGTCCCGACACCTACCTGTTCCAAATGCTCCCTGGAAAGATATTAGCATGGATTTTGTTTTAGGACTGCCTAGGACTAAGAGGGGGAGGGATTTAGTTTTTGTTGTGGTTGATAGGTTCTCAAAAATGGCACACTTCATTCCGTGCCACAAGAACGATGATGCTTCACATGTTGCTGAATTGTTTTTCAGGAAAGTTGTTCTCTTGCATGGAATGCCAAGGACTATTGTTTTAGATCGAGATGTGAAGTTCATGAGCTACTTTTGGAGAACATTGTGGGCAAAATTAGGAACCAAGCTGCTATTTTCAACAACGTGTCACCCCCAAACTGATGGGCAAACAGAGATAGTGAACCGCACACTCTCAGCATTGCTGCGTACAATGATCAAGAAGAATTTGAAGGAGTGGGAAAAGTGTTTGCCGCACGTGGAGTTTTCTTACAATCGGGCAGTTCACTCTACCACAAACATGTGCCCTTTTGAGGTGGTATATGGATTCAAACCACTTGCACCAATTGACTTGCTGCCACCTCCATTGCAAGAGAGATGTAACATGGAGGCTTCAAAGCATGCTGCATATGTGAAGAAGATTCATGAGAAGACCAGAGAAGAGATAGAAAGGAAGTCCAAGTACAATGCTGCTAAGGCAAACAAAAATCGCAAGAAGGTGACTTTTGAGCCCGGAGATCTGGTTTGGATACATTTGCGCAAAGATCGGTTCCCAGAGAAGCGCAAATCCAAGCTAATGCCTCGTGGAGATGGACCATTCAAAGTCTTGGCCAAGATCAATGACAACGCTTAGAAGATCGAGCTTCCTGAAGACTATGCTGTGAGTCCAACATTCAATGTTGTTGATTTGTCTCCATGCTTCGATCAAGAGGGTCAAGAGTTGAGGACAACTCCTTTTGAAGAGGGGGAGGATGATGAGGACATCCCAGGTTCACCTCGTTTATCATCTTCTCCTGATGATAAATCTTAGCCATCAAGTGAAGCTTCTGCAAAGAAGATCTATTTGGGTCCCATGACAAGGAGTCGTGCAAAACAAATAGCACAAGAGGTGAACGCGCTCCTAGCTTATCATAATTCAAATGACCATGAGAACTTTATACTGCCTAAATCTTGTGTGCTGATTTTACTTAGATACAATGTTAAGGACAACCAACAACATTCAGCACATGAAGAAACAAGTTTTGGAGCCCATACAACAAGTTTGAAGAGAACAAGTTTCAACTCTGAAGAAAGCCTTGTTTTGGTGACAAGGACGACTAGTTACACCACAAGGAAGAATATCAAGCCATCTCAACACTCTGTTGTTGCATGTGCAGTTCCAGAATTCGTCCTAGAACTTGCTGAATTATGCAACGCAAATATATGAGCATCCAGCATGTGTGGGAGTACAAAATGGAGAGCATATGAAGTCTACTTTCAGGAAAATCAAACGGTGCATCATTTGGAGACCCGCGTCAAAGAATATGAGAGTTCCAATGCAAGCTGTCCAGGGCATTAATTGTTGCGCGAGGCTCCATGAGTTTGCTCCCATGACCAGCTGGTTAGCACGAATTTGAACCCCTCTTTTGGCCTATTTTCACACCTAAACTAGGAGGGTTGTTCCTAGTATAAATACCCCTTCCCCCACTTCAGCCACAACTCTTTGGCAATTTGATTTCAGCATAGGTTAGCTAAGTGCAACCAGAATAATGTTTGAGAGTTCACTTCCTCCTTAGCTCTTGTAATCTTGCCTTGTGAGAGGGTAAACTCACTTTGTGATTTTACAACAGCAGCCGTTGAGGCGGTGACCAGTTCGTGCTTCCAACTTCATGCGTGGTTGCGTGGATTGGAACTAAGAGTGTGGTTGGGCGAATACTTGTCGCTGGTTGTTACATTTGCAATAGTTAGCTTCGGTCTCGTCAGGTTGCACTAGTTATCCTTTACCCGACAACGTTGTTGGTTGGAATCGAGGGTTTCCTTCGTACCCTTCAGGTGGCGTTGATTCGCAACATAGAGCGGATCCTTCGTAAAGATTGGGCAACCCCGTATCAAGATTGTTCCCGTATATACCCAATTGCTATCTTGGTTCATGCATTTTGCATTGTGGCCATATCAAAAAAAAAGAATGAAGTTTTTAAGCAAAGAAAAAGAGTGAAAAAGAGCTTGTAAGAAAGTGCCATAGCATCATACCACATTTCATAAGATTGTCATATCTGATCATCTTGGATCATCTTGAGAGAAACACCGGGAACCATACATACATAGCATACTTGGGATAGAAAGTTTATCCATTTTGCATCTTATAGGTTGTGCACAAGTGTCATATCCGCCTATTGAGCAATCGTGCTAGCGTCTCTCTAGAGTTGTGCAACAAGAGCATTTTCCGTGGATTCCACATTTCGAGCTCATTCCTTGGTTGCACGACCCCATTTATCTATCCGTGTGTGTGTTTCCATGTGCCACCCATTGCTATTGGTCTACTTGTTACACTTGCGAATTTGTGAATCTCTTTCAACATTATTGACTCTTGCTAACATTTTGCATCAAATTTTTGTGCCCCTATCCTCACCGAGCTCCACCATAAGCCTTATTTGTGTAGGTATGAGAAATCGATGAGATCGGTACCAATTGTGCTATTTCCTTGTTACATCATTAAGTGATCATTGATCCATTTTCAACATCGGTCAAGGTACATTTGGTATAGTTATCTTCTTTCTCCCATTCATAGTTCCTCAAGTCTTGTGATGGATAGGCAAGGCATTTCATCCCCGGTCTTCCACAACAACGATGGCGCGAACAACTACATCGCCAAATCGTCAATCTTCGATCTACAACGACAAATGCAAGGCGCTCAATCAAGATTGCGAGAGCGCATTGACAACCTCGCCATCGACATGCGACACTTCGAGCTATGTACAAGAGACTACCTCGACAACAAGCTTTCCACATTTTGGTGGAGACGACTTTGACAATCCGACTACAAACGTGCACGACGTTGCGCCTTAGTAATCGCTAAACCAATCTCCTGAGGTTATTGATGATGCTGGAAGCACGGTCAGCCTGACCACGAAGGTCTATTCCTGCAAGAAATCGAAGAACAAGCAAGAATATGATAAAGCAATCTGAATATTGCAAATATATATGAAGTATTGATAATGGTGGGGATCCGGAAGCGGTCTTGAACTGGTCGTTGGACACAAACGAAGTACACGAAGTTGCAATGGCTAACTTTTAACTAAACAAATCCCCAGGAAAAAGCTACTAGATGGATCTACTTATATAGGAGCAAGGGGTGGCCGCCAAGGAGGTGGGAGGACGTCCCAAGGCAGCCTAAAACTAACCCTAGGTCGTACAATGCTCATGGGCCCAAGTGGAGACGATGCAACACCTTTGGGCTTGTAGTTTGACTCGGATTCTGCTGCAACGTCAGATTGTTTCTTCCATAACTCAACGCTCCGGACGAATTTGAAGGTGAATCCAATTGGGTTGGAAAGAGCACGAAATCTAGTTTCCAAAAAAAAAGAATCACCCAATTCGGATTCCGTATGAAAAAGTTGTTGCCGTTTTGAGTCAGGTATGACTTGGACTCTATCTTCTCTTGGCTCAAAAGTGACGTGAGAGGTCTTTTTGAACATAACCTAAACTTCTCATTTTCCCTTATCTTCATATGTGGATTGTACAAATGTCCCATACACCTGCAATTAGACAAAACACAAAAGTGTGTGAAGTATTTTTGTTCTGGATAACATAAATAGATTATTGAATAGTTTGCATTAGAAATCACCTGACAAATATGCATGTATGCAATATTTTTTGTCGTATCCAAGGTAGTCATGTCCTCATCATCCTCCCCTTTTTGAAAACAAAGCTGTCCTCGGCGTTGCTTAATCTGAAATGTGGCTAACAAAAGAGACAAGGTGTACATGTGGTATATGTATATGTCATCCATTTTAACTTCCCTTGATTTTTGCACATATGACACATGTATACATGAGTAACTTTCATAGTTCATAAAATCTAAAGCCAAAAAATTATCACAAGAAGTAGAAGGCATGAAAATATTGCAACTCAGTCTGCACATATAAGTGAAGCTCTTATTCATTTCAAAAGATTGACAATGTTCATCATTAAACCATCCCAACATTGGTGAATAAACCTCACTTGCATCAAATTTACATGCTACAACATGCTTAAATAAGCAAACATGCAATAAGTTATTGGACATAGAATCATCACCAAGATTAGAGGTCATATCAAAATGATTAAACATTGGTTCTTTTGCATCAACAGTTAATTCAATGGGTGCACTCAAAATTGTTGATATTTCAGTTGTTTGATCACATGAAGCATTCATGACAGTAACAAGATTCTCTAAAATAGGTGGTGTGCTCAAATCAACAGGTAACTCAATACATGACACATTCAAGTTAACTAGGCATGCATCATTCTCATGTGAAGTTATATCATCAATACCTTTACTGTTACCTTGTCGCAAAGATGTAGCTGATGTAGGTACGGACGTTGACAATGTACCATACTCTTGAGATGATGCCGCACTCACAATCCGAGGTGCAGCGGTGGAGGAACCAACCGGCGGTGGTGAGCATGAAGTGGAATAGTAGTTGTTGTAGTCACCTAATGCACCCTCCTGTATCTGTCTCTCAAAGGTACAATCACGGACATACATACCAGTAATGCAACGAGGAATATACTGAAATCTTGCCTAAATATCGTGGTTCAAACCGCCAAAAAATCTATCCACTGTATCATTCTCAGATTCTTCTATGTCACAATGATGCATATAAGATTTGAACTCTTGGTAGTAAGCATGAACAGTGTTGTTGCCTTGTTTAAATTGTTCAAATTTCCGAAGCAATTCACGACGATAGTAAGGAGGGAAAAATTGTTGTCTCATTATAGCTTTCAAAACTTTCCAAGTTTGATAAAGGCAAAGGTGTCCCGATGTTTCGATGAGATGGTGGCTATCGTTTTCTGTGGGAGTCGACCTTGACGATCCGACTACGAACGTGCGAGACGTCGCGCCTTAGCAATCGCTAAACCAACTTCCGAGGGGTTATTGACCACGCCGGAGCACGATCAACCTGACCACGTGGGCCTGTTTCCTGCGAGCAAACGAAGAACAAGCAAGAAGCTGAGATTGCAATCTGGATATTGCGAATATAAGATGAAAGCTTTATTGATCAAGGTGGGGTTCTGTGACGTCTTGGTCTGGTCGTTGGACACAAACGAAGTACGAGAAGTTGCAGCTATGGCGAACTTTTAATCTAAACAAAACCCAAAGTCTAAACGACGCCCTAAGGGCTGTATATATGGAGGAAGAGAGGGGAATTTCGTGGCCCTTGAGGGTGGGGTCCGAAACCAACCCTAACTCTTGTTTCCCCACACATACGGACTCTAAAAATAGCCTATACTTAAGTATTTCGAAATTACATGGGCCTGGCCCATTAATAAGGTGACGCAGCACCTAGAATAGCCTATGGACGAATATTATGAAGTGGCATCTTGTATATTTCGTCCATGGCTTCATGCACTCCTTATGGCGGCTTCAAAGTCCTGAAATCATCACTTGTAACTCCGTTCTTGATCCCCTTGCGCATGCCATCAACTTCATGCGTGTTTTTGCTCCAATGTTCATCCTTCTCCAAGCTAGGCCCTTCATTTGAAAGCAAAACAAATGTATCCAATTTAGGCAGCATCATAATCTCATGAACATTAGAATCATTACCAAGAAACGAAAGTACCTGGTAATTTAATTGGCGTGCGCGAGCTCTAGTAATTGGTCCAGTATATGTAACAATAGGGGCTGTGGGTGTAACAATGGTATTGATGTCCTCATCATCCTCCCCTTCTTGAAATGAAGTCGTCCTCGACGGAAGCTCATCTTCCTCACCCAAATAAGGCTTCAAATCTGCAATATTAAAAGTGGGACTAACCCCAAAATCTGCAGGTAGCTTAAGTTTATATGCATTATCATTTATTTTCTCTAAAACCTTAAAAGGACCATCAGCACGTGGCATTAGCTTTGATTTGCGCAGATTAGGAAATCTATCTTTACGCAAATGTAACCAAACAAGATCTCCAGGTGCAAACACAACATGTTTTCTACCCTTATCTCCAGCAAGTTTATATTTAGCATTCATACGCTCAATGTTTTCCTTAGTTAACTCATGCATTTTTAAAATCAATTCAGAACGTTCTTTAGCATCAAAATTAACCTTCTCCGAAGATGGAAGAGGCAACAAATCAATAGGTGCACGAGGTAGGAAACCATACACAATTTCAAAAGGGCACATCTTAGTAGTAGAATGCAATGAACGATTATAAGCAAATTCAATATGAGGCAAGCATTCTTCCCACATTTTCTTGTTATTCTTCAAAACAGCCCTAAGCATAGTAGACAATGTTCTATTGACTACTTCAGTTTGTCCATCAGTTTGGGGGTGACAAGTAGTACTAAAAAGCAGCTTAGTCCCCAACTTAGCCCATAAACATCTCCAAAAGTGGCTAAGAAATTTAGTATCACGATCTGAAACAATAGTATTTGGCACACCATGTAAGCGAATAATTTCACGAAAGAACAAATCAGCAACATTAACAGAATCATCGCTTTTATGACATGGTATAAAGTGTGCCATTTTCGAGAACCTATCCACGACAACAAATATGCTATCCCTCCCCTTCTTTGTTCTAGGTAAACCTAAAACAAAGTCCATAGATATATCCTCCCAAGGAACACTAGGTACAGGCAAAGGCATATATAAACCATGAGGATTGAGTCGTGACTTAGCTCTTTGACATGTAGTGCAGCGAGCAACAAAACGCTCAACATCACGTCTCATCTTTGGCCAAAAGAAATGTGTAGCAAGTATATCCTCCGTCTTCTTGACGCCAAAGTGTCCCATTAATCCTCCTCCATGCGCCTCCTGCAACAACAAAAGACGAACGGAGCTAGCTGGAATGCATAGCTTGTTAGCACGAAACACAAATCCATCGTTAAGAACGAACTTGTTCCAAGTTCTCCCTTCCTTACAATTCTGCAATACATCTTTAAATTCAGCATCATTAACATATTGATCCTTGATGGTCTCCAAACCAAATATTTTAAAGTCAAGTTGTGAAAGCATAGTATAACGACGAGACAAGGCATCAGCAATAACATTTTCTTTACCCTTCTTGTGTTTAATCACATAAGGTAAAGTCTCAATGAATTCAACCCATTTAGCATGTCGACGGTTCAGTTTTGCTTGACTTTTAATGTGTTTCAAAGATTCATGATCAGAATGTATAACAAATTCCTTGGGCCATAAATAATGTTGCCATGTTTCTAAGGTCCGAACAAGAGCATATAATTCTTTATCATAAGTAGAATAGTTCAGACTAGGCCCACTCAATTTTTCAGAAAAGTATGCAACAGGTTTTCCATCTTGTAATAACACACCTCCTAATCCAATTCCACTAGCATCACATTCAAGCTCAAAAGTCTTATTGAAATTAGGAAGTTGGAGTAAAGGAGCATGTGTCAACTTATCTTTCAATACCGTTAAGGCTTCTTCCTGTGCGGTACCCCAAACAAAAGGTACATCCTTCTTTGTAAGCTCGTTGAGAGGTGCAGCAATGGTGCTGAAATCTCTCACAAAACGCCTATAAAAACCAGTGAGGCCAAGGAAACTCCTCACTTGTGTGACCATTTTGGGCTGCGGCCAACTCTCAATAGATTCAATCTTGGCTTTATCAACTTCAATTCCCTGTGGAGTAACAACATAGCCAAGAAAAGATACTCGGTCGGTGCAAAAGGTGCACTTTCCAAGGTTACCAAACAAACGTGCATCACGTAGAGCAATAAAAACAGCACGTAAATGTTCCAAATGTTCCTCCAAAGATTTGCTATAAATCAATATGTCATCAAAGTAAACTACCACAAATCGTCCAATGAAAGCACGTAAAACTTCGTTCATTAACCTCATGAAAGTACTAGGTGCATTAGTTAACCCAAAAGGCATGACTAACCACTCATATAATCCAAACTTAGTTTTAAATGCTGTTTTCCATTCATCTCCCAATTTCATACGAATTTGATGGTAACCACTACGCAAATCAACTTTGGAGAATATTGTAGAGCCACTCAATTCATCAAGCATATCATCTAGCCTAGGAATAGGATGACGATAACGAATAGTAATATTATTAATGCCTCTACAATCAAGGCACATACGCGACGTACCATCCTTTTTCAGCACTAAAATGATAGGAACAGCACAAGGACTAAGGGATTCGCGTATATAACCTTTGTCGAGCAGTTCTTGTACTTGACGCATAATCTCCTTCGTCTCCTCTGGATTGGTACGGTATGGTGCCCGGTTGGGTAATGATGCACCGGGAATTAAGTCAATTTGATGCTCAATCCCGCGAATAGGTGGTAATCCCGGTGGCACGTCTTGTGGAAAGACGTCGGCGAACTCCTGAAAATGTTAGTGACAGCAGGAGGCAAAGAGGAAGGCACGTCCTCGTATGAAAATAATGCCTCTTTGCACACAAAAGCATAGCAAATAGATTTGCTAAAATCTAGATCATCAATATCAGATTTGGTGGCAAGTAAACATGCACTTTTCAATTTAATTTCAGAAGCAACACTAGATTGTTTATTATTATTAGGCTGCATTTTTTGCTCAAATTCTTTTGCCACAATCTAATTTTCACTCTTAGTTTTCTCCTGTTTTGCTTTATTAGCTCTATTAATATCATCTTTCAAAATGGAATCAGGAGTCATAGGAAGCAAAGTAATATTTTTATCCTTATGAACAAGAGTATACTGATTGTTTCTACCATGGTGAATAGAATTTTTATCAAATTGCCATGGTCTACCAAGTAATAAGGAACATGCTTGCATCGGTACCACATCACAATCAACATAATCAGCATATGTAGAGATACTAAAATGCACACGAACAGTACGTGTTACCTTAACCTTGCCGCTGTTGTTGAACCATTGGATGTAGTAAGGATGTGGATGTGGTCTTGTGGTGAGAGATAGCTTCTCCACCATCTCGATGCTAGCCAAGTTGTTGCAACTCCCTCCATCTATGATCACGCGAACAGAACATTCCTTCACAACTCCCTTTGTATGGAACAAATTATGCCTCTGATTTTGCTCAGCTTGTGTAACCTGCACACTCAAAACACGTTGAGCAACTAAACATTCATACCTGTCAGCATCTTCAGGAGCCATGTATTGCGTCTCATGATCAGAATCGTCTCCACCGTGTTCGTCACGTGTAATAAGAGCCAAAGTCTCCTCATCATAGTCACTAGCGGACTCATACCCACCATCCTCAGTAACAATCATCACATGCTTAGATGGGCATTCTCTCGCATAATGACCTCCACCCTTGCAACGTCGACAAATAATATCATGTGTTTGCCCTGTTGATGCCATGGATGAAGAAGAGCTCTTTGCAGGCCCAGAAGGTGTGCTCTTGGCAGATAGTGGTGATTGTGCCTGCTTTATTGTATCACAGTTGGAGGTGGCAGCCGACGGAGGCGCCGGTGAAGCAGAACGTGTGGAAGTAGATGATGCACGTGGTGTCCATGAAGAAGGTCGACCTGCAGAAAAGTTAGTCCGCGCCAATGCCTGTCGATCCTGCACTTCACGTTCAGCTTTACAAGCAAGATGGAATAAACGAGTGATATTAGTATACTCCTTATACTCTAGAATCGTCTGAATCTCTCTATTTAATCCACCCATAAAACGTGCAAGCATAGCTTCATTCTCCTCAACAATACCACATCTAATCATGCCAGTTTGTAATTCCTGATAATATTCTTCTACAGAATTTTTTCCCTGTCTTAAGCGCTGCAATTTTTGAAGTAATTCACGTTGATAATATGGTGGAACCCAACGAGTACGCATAGCAGTTTTCAAAGCAGCCCAAGTAGCAGGAATGGGATATAATCTACAATGCTCAGACCACCAAACACATGCAAAACTAGTGAATGCACAAACAGCAGTAGGAACACGTCTCTCCTCGGGATATTGTAAACATGTAAATCGTTGTTCAGTTTCTAACTCCCAAGTAAGATATATATCAGGAACATATCTACCCTCAAATGGTGGAATATTCAATTTTAGTTTAGGGAGATGGTCATGATCTCGTACCTGAGGGTGAGCCCTACCATTGCCATTATTTGCATGTGGATGACCTGATGGTTGCTGTGCTGGTGGTGGCACGTAGTTCTGATTTTGATCAACCTCATCCTCGTAATCGCCAGCAAAATCATCCTCCTCCGCATCAGCAGCAGGAGCCACAGAAGTAGCAACAGCAGCACCAACAGTTTGGCCAGGTGCAAGAGGGAGACGGCTCGCTCGTCTGAGGGCTGTTTCACGATGTGTAGGAAGTCGTCGTTGTTGTTGTTGTAGAGGTGCGTTAGGTGCAGCCGGTGGTGGTGGAAGACGCGCGAGCAATTCATTAAACCTGTCATCGAGCTTTGTTTCGAACGTCTTCTCCATGTCATCTATCTTCTCCATGGCCTCTTCAAATCTGTTTAGCACATCCTGCACCTGTCCATTCATCATTTGCTGAAATTTATCATGCAACTCCTGATTCGTCATGTTCTCCCAGTCAGTCTCGTCGGCTTGTGATCCTGCCATGGTTAGCAACAATAGAAAACACACAAGAATATGATTCTACAGAATACTAACAAGAGGTGGTGGTGGCGGGTGTCACAAATCCGTCAAGCAAATCTCAAATTCTTACCAGTTCTTACCCAACAGCAGGCGGTGATCGACAACCGTTGTAGTCAAAACTCTCAAAAGCTTGGATAGAGCGATTGCCAGGGAGAGTCAAACGCACGACGTAGAGGTATGTGGAGCTGGGAAGGCTTATAGTATGGTAGCAAAAAGGGTCAGCAATAATCAATTCAGAGATGCAAAGTTGAATAAACGCTCAACGACGGTACTGTGCTGGTCCTAGGCTAGACCGTGCTAGAGACGCGAGCCTAGAACACTAACAAAATCACGGCGCTGCACGTAAATAAGGGAAAAGCACACTCTTGAACTTTTTTTTTCGCTTTTTTTTGCGCTCCTCTTTTTTTTTGCGCTCCTCTTTTTTTTTGCGAAAATTTACTATAATGGCGAGTGTCTCAAAACTCTTCCCTCGTCAAACTGATAGGATGGGCACGAAAATTTTTTTTCCACTTTTTTTTCGGAAATCAGGGCAGCGACGACGAAAAAGTGCGACAAAAAATCACTATGATGGCACGTGGCTCAAAAGACTCAGAAAAGCCTAAAAATAGGATAGGGAAAAAATATTTTTGCCCGTGAAAATTTTGGCCTAAAAACTGCCCGGGAAATTTTGGCCTAAAAGCACGTGAATATTTTTTTTTTCCGAGACCTACGCAGGCAAGGAAACACGAATCGGAATTGAGATTGATCTCAAGAACAAACCTAATATGAGAAGAACTCGGATTGGTGGTGGATATATGGTTGTGGTATATGGCAGCGGTGGTGGTATATGGTAGCGGTGGTGGTATATGGATAGAGATTGATGGTGGTATATGGATACGGATTGGTAGTGGTATATGGATAAGGATTCAGAGCGGTGGCGGATAAGCAAAAGTGGTAGATGGGCGATGATGATGGTGCGGCGGCGGCGTGACAACTTATGACCAGAACTCGAAACTCTAAAAGACTAGACTCTAAGACCAGCAACTTGACACGACGATGCAACCGCAAATTCAACAAAGCAAAAACTCTAAAAAGATTATGCAAAGGCTCAGATTGGTTCGGATATGATGAACTAACCCTAATTTTTTTTGTGTGGCTTTTTCGTGGACTGTAGGTATGAAGAACGGACTCGATCTAATCTACGAAAAACTGTAAAATCTCACCGAGCAACCTGGAAATCTGATACCACTTGATAAAGGCAAAGGTGTCCCGATGTTTCGATGAGATGGTGGCTATCGTTTTCTGTGGGAGTCGACCTTGACGATCCGACTACGAACGTGCGAGACGTCGCGCCTTAGCAATCGCTAAACCAACTTCCGAGGGGTTATTGACCACGCCGGAGCACGATCAACCTGACCACGAGGGCCTGTTTCCTGCGAGCAAATGAAGAACAAGCAAGAAACTGAGATTGCAATCGGGATATTGCGAATATAAGATGAAATCTTTATTGATCAAGGTGGGGTTCTGTGACGTCTTGGTCTGGTCGTTGGACACAAACGAAGTACGAGAAGTTGCAGCTATGGCGAACTTTTAATCTAAACAAAACCCTAAGTCTAAACGACGCCCTAAGGGCTGTATATATGGAGGAAGAGAGGGGAATTTCGTGGCCCTTGAGGGTGGGGTCCGAAACCAACCCTAACTCTTGTTTCCCCACACATACGGACTCTAAAAATAGCCTATACTTAAGTATTTCGAAATTACATGGGCCTGGCCCATTAATAAGGTGACGCAGCACCTAGAATAGCCTATGGACGAATATTATGAAGTGGCATCTTGTATATTTCGTCCATGGCTTCATGCACTCCTTATGGCGGCTTCAAAGTCCTGAAATCATCACTTGTAACTCCGTTCTTGATCCCCTTGCGCATGCCATCAACTCCAGTCGTGTTCTTGCTCCAATGTTCATCCTTCTCCAAGCTAGGCCCTTCATTTGTAAGCAAAACAAATGTATCCAATTTAGGCAGCATCATAATCTCATGAACATTAGAATCATTACCAAGAAACGAAAGTACCTGGTAATTTAATTGGCGTGCGCGAGCTCTAGTAATTGGTCCAGTATATGTAACAGTAGGGGCTGTGGGTGTAACAATGGTATTGATGTCCTCATCAAAGTTGTGGGTTGGTTATCAATGTTTTTCTTACAATGTACACTCCACCAAACAGAAGCAAAACCAGTAAATGCTCTAGTGGCTGCTTGCACTCGCTCAAGTTCAGAAAATTCATGGTGACTAAAAACTTGTTCTACTTCAAGCTCCCAAGCTAGATAAGTAGTAGGATTAAATCTACCCTCAAATGACAGTAAAAAGATAACCTGACCATGTGCTTGTGTGTGTTGTCCCAACTCTCATGATGGTGAAGATGTGTTCGTCGTCCAAGAACTTCTATCTTTGGAACCTATCATGATTAGTAGAAACAAGAAACAAAATTCAAGAATAATGTTCCTATGAACTACTAGGGTGTGGTGGTAAAGCGCTCACACTAAAGCAAATATCAATATCTTACAAGTTCTTACCAAGCAGCAGGTGGTGACAGGCAACCAGCGGTGTCAAATAACTCTGAAGATTGTGTAAAGCGATTTCCAGGGGAACGTACATATACACGGTGTAGAAATATGTGGAGTTAGGTTGGCTATATATGGTAGCAAAAGATTAGCAATAATCAATTCAAAGATGCTATGTTGAATAAACGTTTAACGACGGTACTGTGCTGGTCCTAGGCTAGACCGGACTAGAGACGCGATCCTAGAACACTAATGAGGTCATGACGTAGCACAACTAGAATCAATGAAGGATACTAAGTAGCTCTGGACAGCAAGATTTAAGTGAAGATCACAACGGCAGTAAAGATAATGATGAAAAACAACTGCCAAGCAGGATATACAACAACTCTCTCTCTCCAACTTTCCTCCGGAAAAGTTTGAGCCAATTTTCTGATTACATTTTTTTTCAAGAATGGTATTGACTCATGCTTCCAAACACAAAAAGAATCACTCAATTCCGAGTTGATATGAGGAGTCAAAAATTTCTAAAACTGGCATGAAAAACTGGAATAAGCTGTGTTCGTGAACTTCGGAGGGCAAAAAGACTTATTTAGAAGCCGATTTTGAGGTGCCAAATATTGAAATAGCTTCTGCAACTATTTAGATGCGGATCGTCGCTAACTTTTATTTGAGTACTTGCGGAGCCAAATCGGACTTCGTATGAGGAAGTTATGCATGTTTTACTGAACAGTGCACAAAACAGTATTCAACTACGAGATTGAGTCTAGATAGATCCGAATTTTGTTTTTTTTTCTTCTCCCTTTTATTCTCACACTTTTTTTCTTTTTCTTTCTCTCTTTTTTTTCTCTGACTTTTTTCTTTTTCTCTCTTTTTTTTCTCTGTCTTTTTTCTCTCCCTCTTTCCAAGACAAACTAGATAAGATGCAGATTGGATCAAGCGAAGATGTGAACGACCTCAACTATGATTGTGACAATGAACTATGGGTAGCACGTGGTGGAAATTGATGGATGGGTGGTGGACAACGGAAGGGATAACGATGCAGCGGCGATGTGACTAATGTGAACAGAACTCGAAACTCTAAACGACCTAGACACTAAGACCAGCAACTCGACACGATGATGCAACCGATAATTAAACTATGCAAGCAATGAAAAGAAAATTGCAAAGGCTCAGACTGGCTTGGATAAAGGATGAATAGATCTAACTTTTTTTGTGGCTTTTTCTTGGACAATAGGTAAGAAAATAAATCTAATCTAGGAAAAACTGGAAAGTCTCACCGAGCAACCTGAAATCTGATACCACTTGATAGAGGCGAGGGTCCCAATCTTTCGATGAGATGATAACTATCGATTTGGTGGAGACGACTTTGACGATCCGACTACAAACGTGCACGACGTTGCGCCTTAGTAATCGCTAAATCAATCTCCTGAGGTTATTGACGATGCTGGAAGCACGGTCAGCCTGACCACGAAGGTCTATTCCTGCAATCAATTGAAGAACGAGCAAGAATATAATAAAGCAATCTGAATATTGCAAATATATATGAAGTATTGATAATGATGGGGATCCGGAAGCGGTCTTGGTCTGGTCGTTGGACACAAACGAAGTACACGAAGTTGCAATGGCTAACTTTTAACTAAACTAATCCCCAGGAAAAAGCTATTAGATGGATCTACTTATATAGGAACAAGGGGTGGCAGCCAAGGAGGTGGGAGGATGTCCCAAGGCAGCCTAAAACTAACCCTAGGTCGTACAAGGCTCATGGGCCCAAGTGGAGGTGATGCAACACCTTTGGGCTTGTAGTTTGACTCGGATTCTGCTGCAATGTCAGATTGTTTCGTCCATAACTCAACACTCCGGACGAATTTGATGGTGAATCCAATTGGGTTGGAAAGAGCACGAAATCTAGTTTCCAACAAAAAAAGAATCACCCAATTCGGAGTCCGTATGAAAAAGTTGTTGCCGTTTTGAGTCAAGTATGTCTGTGCAGTCCGAATCTGAATCCATAACGTGAGAGACTTGGACTCTATCTTCTCTTGGCCCGAAAGTGACGTGAGAGAACTTTTTGAACATAACCTAAACTTCTCCTTTTTCCCTTATCTTCATATGTGGATTGTACAAATGTCCCATACACCTTCAATTAGACAAAACACAAAAGTGTGTGAAGTATTTTTGTTCTGGATAACATAAATAGATTATTGAATAGTTTGCATTAGAAATCACCTGACAAATATGCATGTATGCAATATTTTTGATCGTATCCAAGGTAGTCATGTCCTCATCACAAAAGGAAAAGCAAGATGCAAGGATGGAGGAGATTCAGACCTTGTTGATCAACCGCTCTTCCCCTTCATCATCCTTAAGACGACGGCGAGCAAATCACCTCCAAGCAACATGTGCACGACGATGAACGCCGTCAAGCTCAAGTACGACAACGACACCATCAACATGAAGATGCTCGAGATGCGCCTACCTACAAGTCCCAACAAGCTCTACATCAAGGTACGGCCAAACTTCATGACCACAAGAGAAGACCGTGAGTCAAGGACCACCAAGAGGACGCTACGACTACTACCACCACCACTTCGGCATCTTCGCCAAGTGCTATCAAGGAATCTTCGCCTTCGGACGTACAGCATCTTCGCCCACTTCCCATGAGTTTGCCTACATCGACATCTTCAACAACAAGGCGACCACCTACAAGCGAGGGTGACACTTCCATCTTCAGAAGCCCCTCAAGGAAGATGGCCGAGCATGGGAATTTCCCTTCGGTCATGGAGACGAGCTATGAGGTGCCACATGATATGGGCCTTCTACAACAAGACGATGACAAGAAGGTCGAGCTAGGGCCATCCCCTTCGACTACGGCGATGAGCATGAACCTCTTCAACAACATCAAGACAGCGCACATATTGGACTCATACTCCGAGTCAAGCTACGAGACCGCACATGAGACATTATCTTTGGTCTCGGAGAGTGATGCTTTGCCACATCCTACGTCGTTCATCTTTGGAGGCTTTATGGATGAGGAGGTTGACCATGGGACTATCCCTTCAACCAAGGCGGCGATAGGAGTTGAGCATGGAGACATTTGCACCAACATCTCTCTAACACCTTCATATGATGAGATGCCCCAATTCCCATGTGAGGAGAGGCACCACCCCATGAGTGATATGAGTGACTCCACCATATGTGGTATTGAGTGCCTTCCCTATGAGGGGATGAGTGTGACCACCACTAGCCCCACACATGAGAGCATGCCACACATCCTATGTGAGGTTGAGAGCCATTTGAGTGACTCCACCAACCATACGAGTGAGAGCATCCAAGAGGGAGTGAGTGAGCCACAACACCTAGTGAGTGAGATAGTTGACACGACATGTGAGGCCACTATGATTTCTAACGACTTAACCTCTACTCCTAATGTGTTTTCTTCTTTGGTGCCAGGTCTCCTACATGATGACATGCCTATCCTCGAGGTGTCCATACCTCCAATGGAGACGATGATGGCCATGGTGGACGATGATGCACCCCCCACATGGTTCCATCAAGATGAAGATGAACACAACTTGGTCTTCGACACCTCACCTACAACACATGAGCGATGCTCTAAAGGTAACATAGGTGATGGTACTTCTCTTGACCCACTAGTGGACTATCTTGCAAATGATTGCTTGCATGATGATGATGACCTTACGGATTCACTACATACTATGTCTTCTACATGCTTATATATGCCACCCATTTATGATGAATATGATGATGAGCATGTTGAGTTGCCTAGTTGTGATGCTATGATCCATAGGATATCATGTGAAAATTCTTTTGGTCACATCATGTTCGACAATCCTTTAAACTTGTCATATGCTATGAGTGAGATCTCCCATATTGCATCATTTCAATCTCAACATAGTAACTCTGCATGTCCAATTAAAATAAATCCCATTTGCACTTATGGCATAGATGACAAGATGATGGTCATTGGTTTTTGTTTTTCTTGTGATGATATTGCTAAGCTTCCTTTACACGATTTGCGCAATTCATCTACTATGCCATGCCATGATCACATTGTTCCAAATATGCATTGTTTTGGATGTTGTCAATATTCTCCATGTGATGTTTCCACTAATGCTCATGAGGAGACCCCCATAGTTTCCTCATACATATTAGGAGATTTTGAGACATCATATCCTTTGCATGCTTCCCATAATTGCTTGCACCATATTGATGCGTCCATTTTGCATCATGCTTTTATATCGATATTTATTGCATTATGGGCTGTTATTACACATTATGTCACAATACTTATGCCTATTCTCTCTTATTTTACAAGGTTTACATAAAGAGGGAGAATGCCGGCAGTTGGGATTCTGGGCTGGAAAAGGAGCAAATATTAGAGACCTATTCTGCACAGCTCCAAAAGTCCTGAAACTTCACGGAAGATGTTTTCAGAATATACAAAAATAACGAGCGCAAGAAGTTCACCAGGGGGCCACACCCTGCCCACGAGGGTGGGGGCGCGTCTTACCCCCTGGGCGCGCCCCCCTACCTCGTGGGCCACCTGGTGGCCCTCCAATGACCATCTCTTGCTATATGAAGTCTTTCAATCAGGAAAAAAAAATCATAAGCCATCTTCTCGGACGTAACTCCGCTGCCACGAGACGGAACCTTGGCGGAACCAATCTAGGGCTCTAGCGGAGCTGTTCTGTCGGGGAAACTTCCCTCCGGGAGGGGGAAATCATCGCCATCATCATCACCAACGCTCCTCTCATCGGGAGAGGGCAATCTCCATCAACATCTTCACCAACACCATCTCCTCTCGAAACGCTAGTTCATCTCTTGTATCCAATTCTTGTCTCCAAGTCCGGGATTGGTACCTGTGGGTTGCTAGTAGTGTTAATTACTCCTTGTAGTTGATGCTAGTTGGTTTATTTGGTGGAAGATCATATGTTCAGATCCTATATGCATATTAATACCCCTCTGATTATGAACATGAATATGCTTTGTGAGTAGTTATGTTTGTTCCTGAGGACATGGGAGAAGTCTTGCTATTAGTAGTCATGTGAATTTGGTCTTCGTTCGATATTTTGATGAGATGTATGTTGTCTCTCCTCTAGTGGTGTCATGTGAACGTCGACTACATGACACTTCACCATTGTTTGGGCCTATAGGAAGGCATTGGGGAGTAATAAGTAGATGATGGGTTGCTAGAGTGACAGAAGCTTAAACCCTAGTTTATGCGTTGCTTCGTAAGGGGCTGATTTGGATCCATATGTTTCATGCTATGGTTAGGTTTACCTTAATACTTTTGTTGTAGTTGCGGATGCATGCAATAGAGATTAATCATAAGTGGGATGCTTGTTCAAGTAAGGACAGTACCCAAGCACCGGTCCACCCACATATCAGATTATCAATTTACCGATCGCGAATCAGATGAGCGTGATGAAAACTAGCTTGACGATATTCCAATGTGTCCTCGGGAGCGGTTTTCTCTATATAAGAGTTTGTCCAGGCTTGTCCTTTGCTACAAAAAGGACTGGGCCACCTTGCTGCACTTTATTTACTTTTGTTACTTGTTGCTCGTTACAAATTATCCTATCACAAAACTATCTGTTACCACTTATTTCAGTACTTGCAGAGAATACCTTGCTGGAAACCGCTTATCATTTCCTTCTGCTCCTCGTTGGGTTCGACAGTCTTACTTATGGAAAGGACTATGATAGATCCCCTATACTTGTGGGTCATCAAGACTCTTTTCTGGCGCCGTTGCCGGGGAGTGAAGCGCCTTTTGTAGGTGGAATTTGGTAAGGAAAAATTTATATAGTGTGCTGAAATTTACTGTCACTTGTTACCCCGAACAAGCCCCTCAGAGGATTACTTTCCATAATAACAAGTGACAGTAAATTTCAGCACACTATATAAATTTTTTCTTACCAAATTCCACCTACCAAAGGCACTTCACTCCCCAGCAACGGCGCCAAAAAAGAGTCTTGATGACCCACAAGTATAGGGGATCTATCGTAGTCCTTTTGATAAGTAAGAGTGTCGAACCCAACGAGGAGCAGAAGGAAATGATAAGCGGTTTCCAGCAAGGTATTCTCTGCAAGTACTGAAATAAGTGGTAACAGATAGTTTTGTGATAGGATAATTTGTAACGAGCAACAAGTAACAAAAGTAAATAAAGTGCAGCAAGGTGGCCCAGTCCTTTTTGTAGCAAAGGACAAGCCTGGACAAACTCTTATATAGAGAAAACCGCTCCCGAGGACACATTGGAATATCGTCAAGCTAGTTTTCATCACGCTCATATGATTCGCGATCGGTAAATTGATAATCTGATATGTGGGTGGACCGGTGCTTGGGTACTGTCCTTACTTGAACAAGCATCCCACTTGATGAGGACATGACTACCTTGGATACGACCAAAAATATTGCATACATGCATATTTGTCAGGTGATTTCTAATGCAAACTATTCAATAATCTATTTATGTTATCCAGAACAAAAATACTTCACACACTTTTGTGTTTTGTCTAATTGCAGGTGTATGGGACATTTGTACAATCCACATATGAAGACAAGGGAAAAGGAGAAGTTTAGGTTGTGTTCAAAAAGTCCTCTCACGTCACTTTTGGGCCAAGAGAAGATAGAGTCCAAGTCTCTCACGTTCTGGATTCAGATTCGGACTGCACAGATATACCTGACTCAAAACGCCAACAACTTTTTCATACGGACTCCGAATTGGGTGATTCTTTTTTTGTTGGAAACTAGATTTCGTGCTCTTTCCAACCCAATTGGATTCACCTTCAAATTCATCCGGAGCGTTGAGTTACGGACGAAACAATCTGATGTTGCAGCAGAATCCGAGTCAAACTACAAGCCCAAAGGTGTTGCATCACCTCCACTTGGGCCCATGAGCCTTGTACGACCTAGGGTTAGTTTTAGGCTGCCTTGGGACGTCCTCCCACCTCCTTGGCCGCCACCCCTGATGAGGACATCAATACCATTGTTACACCCACAGCCCCTACTGTTACATATACTGGACCAATTACTAGAGCTCGCGCACGCCAATTAAATTACCAGGTACTTTCGTTTCTTGGTAATGATTCTAATGTTCATGAGATTATGATGCTGCCTAAATTGGATACATTTGTTTTGCTTACAAATGAAGGGCCTAGCTTGGAGAAGGATGAACATTGGAGCAAGAACACGAATGGAGTTGATGGCATGCGCAAGGGGATCAAGAACGGAGTTACAAGTGATGATTTCAGGACTTTGAAGCCGCCATAAGGAGTGCATGAAGCCTTGGACGAAATATACAAGATGCCACTTCAGAATATTCGTCCATAGGCTATTCTAGGTGCTGCGTCACCTTATTAATGGGCCAGGCCCATGTAATTTCGAAATACTTAAGTATAGGCTATTTTTAGAGTCCGTATGTGTGGGGAACAAGAGTTAGGGTTGGTTTCGGACCCCACCCTCAAGGGCCACGAAATTCCCCTCTCTTCCTCCATATATACAGCCCTTAGGGCGTCGTTTAGACTTGGGTTTTGTTTAGATTAAAAGTTCACCATAGCTGCAACTTCGCGTACTTCGTTTGTGTCCAACGACCAGACCAAGACGTCACAGAACCCCACCTTGATCAATAAAGCTTTCATCTTATATTCGCAATATCCAGATTGCAATCTCAGTTTCTTGCTTGTTCTTCGTTTGCTCGCAGGAAACAGGCCCTCGTGGTCAGGTTGATTGTGCTCCGGCGTGGTCAATAACCCCTCGGAAGTTGGTTTAGCGATTGCTAAGGCGCGACGTCTCGCACGTTCGTAGTCGGATCGTCAAGGTCGACTCCCACAGAAAACGATAGCCACCATCTCATCGAAACATCGGGACACCTTTGCCTCTATCAAGTGGTATCAGATTTCCAGGTTGCTCGGTGAGATTTTACAGTTTTTCGTAGATTAGATCGAGTCTGTTCTTCATACCTACAGTCCACGAAAAAGCCACACAAAAAAATTAGGGTTAGTTCATCATGTCCGAACCAATCTGAGCCTTTGCATAATCTTTTTAGGGTTTTTGCTTTGTTGAATTTGCGGTTGCATCGTCGTGTCAAGTTGCTGGTCTTAGAGTCTAGTCTTTTAGAGTTTCGAGTTCTGGTCATAAGTTGTCACGCCGCCGCCGCACCATCATCATCGCCCATCTACCACTTTTGCTTATCCGCCACCGCTCTGAATCCTTATCCATATACCACATACCACCACCGCTACCATATACCACCACCGCTGCCATATACCACAACCATATATCCACCACCAATCTGAGTTCTTCTCATATTAGGTTTGTTCTTGAGATCAATCTCAATTCCGATTCGTGTTTCCTTGCCTGCGTAGGTCTCGGAGACCCCCGGGCAGTTTTTAGGCCAAAATTTTCACGGGCAAAAATATTTTTCCCTATCCTATTTTTAGGCTTTTCTGAGTCTTTTGAGCCACGTGCCATCATAGTGATTTTTTGTCGCACTTTTTCGTCGTTGCTGCCCTGATTTCCGAAAAAAAAAGTGGAAATTTTTTTTTCGTGCCCATCCTATCAGTTTGACGAGGGAAGAGTTTTGAGACACTCGCCATTATAGTAATTTTTCGCAAAAAAAAAGAGGAGCGCAAAAAATAAAAAAAAAGCGAAAAAAAAGTTCCAGAGTGTGCTTTTCCCTTATTTACGTGCAGCGCCGTGATTTTGTTAGTGTTCTAGGCTCGCGTCTCTAGCACGGTCTAGCCTAGGACCAGCACAGTACCGTCGTTGAGCGTTTATTCAACTTTGCATCTCTGAATTGATTATTGCTGACCCTTTTTGCTACCATACTATAAGCCTTCCCAGCTCCACATACCTCTACGTCGTGCGTTTGACTCTCCCTGGCAATCGCTCTATCCAAGCTTTTGAGAGTTTTGACTACAACGGTTGCCGATCACCGCCTGCTGCTGGGTAAGAACTGGTAAGAATTTGAGATTTGCTTGACGGATTTGTGACACCCGCCACCACCACCTCTTGTTAGTATTCTATAGGATCATATTCTTGTGTGTTTTCTATTGTTGCTAACCATGGCAGGATCACAAGCCGACGAGACTGACTGGGAGAACATGACGAATCAGGAGTTGCATGATAAATTTCAGCAAATGATGAATGGACAGGTGCAGGATGTGCTAAACAGATTTGAAGAGGCCATGGAGAAGATAGATGACATGGAGAAGACGTTCGAAACAAAGCTCGATGACAGGTTTAATGAATTGCTCGCGCGTCTTCCACCACCACCACCGGCTGCACCTAACGCACCTCTACAACAACAACAACGACGACTACCTACACATCGTGAAACAGCCCTCCGCCGAGCGAGCCGTCTCCCTCTTGCACCTGGCCAAACTGTTGGTGCTGCTGTTGCTACTTCTGTGGCTCCTGCTGCTGATGCGGAGGAGGATGATTTTGCTGGCGATTACGAGAATGAGGTTGATCAAAATCAGAACTACGTGCCACCACCAGCACAGCAACCATCAGGTCGTCCACATGCAAATAATGGCAATGGTAGGGCTCACCCTCAGGTACGAGATCATGACCATCTCCCTAAACTAAAATTGAATATTCCACCATTTGAGGGTAGATATGTTCCTGATATATACCTTACTTGGGAGTTAGAAACTGAACAACGATTTACATGTTTACAATATCCCGAGGAGAGACGTGTTCCTGCTGCTGTTTGTGCATTTACATGTTTACAATATCCCGAGGAGAGACGTGTTCCTGCTGCTGTTTGTGCATTCACTAGTTTTGCATGTGTTTGGTGGTCTGAGCATTGTAGATTATATCCCATTCCTGCTACTTGGGCTGCTTTGAAAACTGCTATGCGTACTCGTTGGGTTCCACCATATTATCAACGTGAATTACTTCAAAAATTGCAGCGCTTAAGACAGGGAAAAAATTCTGTAGAAGAATATTATCAGGAATTACAAACTGGCATGATTAGATGTGGTATTGTTGAGGAGAATGAAGCTATGCTTGCACGTTTTATGGGTGGATTAAATAGAGAGATTCAGACGATTCTAGAGTATAAGGAGTATACTAATATCACTCGTTTATTCCATCTTGCTTGTAAAGCTGAACGTGAAGTGCAGGATCGATAGGCATTGGCGTGGACTAACTTTTCTGCAGGTCGACCTTCTTCATGGACACCACGTGCATCATCTACTTCCACACGTTCTGCTTCACCGGCGCCTCCGTCGGCTGCCACCTCCAACCGTGATACAATAAAGCAGGCACAATCACCACTATCTGCCAAGAGCACACCTTCTGGGCCTGCAAAGAGATCTTCTTCATCCATGGCATCAACAGGGCAGACACATGATATTATTTGTCGACGTTGCAAGGGTGGAGGTCATTATGCGAGAGAATGCCCATCTAAGCGTGTGATGATTGTTACTGAGGATGGTGGGTATGAGTCCGCTAGTGACTATGATGAGGAGACTTTGGCTCTTATTACACGTGACGAACACGGTGGAGACGATTCTGATCATGAGACGCAATACATGGCTCCTGAAGATGCTGACAGGTATGAATGTTTAGTTGCTCAACGTGTTTTGAGTGTGCAGGTTACACAAGCTGAGCAAAATCAGAGGCATAATTTGTTCCATACAAAGGGAGTTGTGAAGAAACGTTCTGTTCGCGTGATCATAGATGGAGGGAGTTGCAACAACTTGGCTAGCATCGAGATGGTGGAGAAGCTATCTCTCACCACAAGACCACATCCATATCCTTACTACATCCAATGGTTCAACAACAGCGGCAAGGTTAAGGTAACACGTACTGTTCGTGTGCATTTTAGTATCTCTACATATGCTGATTATGTTGATTGTGATGTGGTACCTATGCAAGCATGTTCCTTATTACTTGGTAGACCATGGCAATTTGATAAAAATTCTATTCACCATGGTAGAAACAATCAGTATACTCTTGTTCATAAGGATAAAAATATTACTTTGCTTCCTATGACTCCTGATTCCATTTTGAAAGATGATATTAATAGAGCTAATAAAGCAAAACAGGAGAAAACTAAGAGTGAAAATCAGATTGTGGCAAAAGTATTTGAGCAACAAATGCAGCCTAGTAATAATAAACAATCTAGTGTTGCTTCTGAAATTAAATTGAAAAGTGCATGTTTACTTGCCACCAAATCTGATATTGATGATCTAGATTTTAGCAAATCTGTTTGCTATGGTTTTGTGTGCAAAGAGGCATTATTTTCATTCGAGGACGCGCCTTCCTCTTTGCCTCCTGCTGTCACTAACATTTTGCAGGAGTTCGCCGACGTCTTTCACAAGACGTGCCACCGGGATTACCACAATTCGCGGGATTGAGCATCAAATTGACTTAATTCCCGCTGCATCATTACCCAACCGTGCACCATACCGTACCAATCCAGAGGAGACGAAGGAGATTATGCGTCAAGTACAAGAACTGCTCGACAAAGGTTATATACGCGAATCCCTTAGTCCCTTAGTCCTAGTGTTCCTTGGGAGGATATATCTATGGACTTTGTTTTAGGTTTACCTCGAACAAAGAAGGGGAGGGATAGCATATTTGTTGTCGTGGATAGGTTCTCGAAAATGGCACACTTTATACCATGTCATAAAAGCGATGATTCTGTTAATGTTGCTGATTTGTTCTTTCGTGAAATTATTCGCTTACATGGTGTGCCAAATACTATTGTTTCAGATCGTGATACTAAATTTCTTAGCCACTTTTGGAGATGTTTATGGGCTAAGTTGGGGACTAAGCTGCTTTTTAGTACTACTTGTCACCCCCAAACTGATGGACAAACTGAAGTAGTCAATAGAACATTGTCTACTATGCTTAGGGCTGTTTTGAAGAATAACAAGAAAATGTGGGAAGAATGCTTGCCTCATATTGAATTTGCTTATAATCGTTCATTGCATTCTACTACTAAGATGTGCCCTTTTGAAATTGTGTATGGTTTCCTACCTCGTGCACCTATTGATTTGTTGCCTCTTCCATCTTCGGAGAAGGTTAATTTTGATGCTAAAGAACGTTCTGAATTGATTTTAAAAATGCATGAGTTAACTAAGGAAAACATTGAGCGTATGAATGCTAAATATAAACTTGCTGGAGATAAGGGTAGAAAACATGTTGTGTTTGCACCTGGAGATCTTGTTTGGTTACATTTGCGTAAAGATAGATTTCCTAATCTGCGCAAATCAAAGCTAATGCCACGTGCTGATGGTCCTTTTAAGGTTTTAGAGAAAATAAATGATAATGCATATAAACTTGAGCTACCTGCAGATTTTGGGGTTAGTCCCACTTTTAACATTGCAGATTTGAAGCCTTATTTGGGTGAGGAAGATGAGCTTCCGTCGAGGACGACTTCATTTCAAGAAGGGGAGGATGATGAGGACATCAATACCATTGTTACACCCACAGCCCCTACTGTTACATATACTGGACCAATTACTAGAGCTCGCGCACGCCAATTAAATTACCAGGTACTTTCGTTTCTTGGTAATGATTCTAATGTTCATGAGATTATGATGCTGCCTAAATTGGATACATTTGTTTTGCTTACAAATGAAGGGCCTAGCTTGGAGAAGGATGAACATTGGAGCAAGAACACGAATGGAGTTGATGGCATGCGCAAGGGGATCAAGAACGGAGTTACAAGTGATGATTTCAGGACTTTGAAGCCGCCATAAGGAGTGCATGAAGTCTTGGACGAAATATACAAGATGCCACTTCATAATATTCGTCCATAGGCTATTCTAGGTGCTGCGTCACCTTATTAATGGGCCAGGCCCATGTAATTTCGAAATACTTAAGTATAGGCTATTTTTAGAGTCCGTATGTGTGGGGAAACAAGAGTTAGGGTTGGTTTCGGACCCCACCCTCAAGGGCCACGAAATTCCCCTCTCTTCCTCCATATATACAGCCCTTAGGGCGTCGTTTAGACTTGGGTTTTGTTTAGATTAAAAGTTCGCCATAGTTGCAACTTCGCGTACTTCGTTTGTGTCCAACGACCAGACCAAGACGTCACAGAACCCCACCTTGATCAATAAAGCTTTCATCTTATATTCGCAATATCCAGATTGCAATCTCAGTTTCTTGCTTGTTCTTCGTTTGCTCGCAGGAAACAGGCCCTCGTGGTCAGGTTGATCGTGCTCCGGCGTGGTCAATAACCCCTCGGAAGTTGGTTTAGCGATTGCAAAGACGCGACGTCTCGCACGTTCGTAGTCGGATCGTCAAGGTCGACTCCCACAGAAAACGATAGCCACCATCTCATCGAAACATCGGGACACCTTTGCCTCTATCAACCCCTTTCTCCTATATAAGTAGATCCATCTAGTAGCTTTTTCCTTGGGTTTTGTTTAGATTAAAAGTTCGCCATAGATGCAACTTCGCGTACTTCGTTTGTGTCCAACGACCTGACCAAGACGTCACAGAACCCCACCTTGATCAATAAAGCTTTCATCTTATATTCGCAATATCCCGGTTGCAATCTCAGTTTCTTGCTTGTTCTTCGTTTGCTCGCAGGAAACAGACCATCGTGGTCAGGTTGATCGTGCTCCGGCATGGTCAATAACCCTCGGAAGTTGGTTTAGCGATTGCTAAGGCGCGACGTCTCGCACGTTCGTAGTCGGATCGTCAAGGTCAACTCCCACAGAAAATGATAGCCACCATCTCATCGAAACATCGGGACACCTTAGCCTCTATCAAGTGGTATCAGTTTTCAGGTTGCTCGGTGAGAATTTCCAGTTTTCCTAGATTAGATTTATTTTCTTACCTATTGTCCAAGAAAAAGCCACAAAAAAGAGTTAGATCAATTCATCCTTGGTCCAAGCCAGTCTGAGCCTTTGCAATTTTCTTTTCTTGCTTGCATAGTTGAATTATCGGTTGCATCGTCGTGTCGAGTTGCTGGTCTTAGTGTCTAGTTCGTTTAGAGTTTCGAGTTCTGTTCACATTAGTCACGCCACCACTGCATCATTATCTCTTCCGCTGTCCACCACCCATCCATCAATTTCCACCACGTGCTACCCACCATTCATTGTCATAATAATAGTTGAGATCGTTCACATCTTCACTTGATCCAATCTGCATCTTATCTAGTTTGTTTTGGAAAGAGGGAGAAAAAAAGAGAGAAAAAAAACGAGAGAAAAAAAGAGAAAAAAAAGTCAGAGAAAAAAAGGAGAGAAAGAAAAAAAAAGTGTGAGGGAAAAAAAGAGAAAAAAAAACAAAATTCGGATCTTTTTAGACTCAATCTCATAGTTGAATTCGGATTGGAATCTGTTTTGTGTACTATTCAGTAAAACAGCTTGGCTGTTGTTTCACATCATTATCTTTACTACCGTTCTGATCTTCACTTATATCTTGCTGTCCAGAGCTACTTAGTATCCTTCATCGATGCTGGTTGTGCTACGACGTGACCTCATTAGTGTTCTAGGCTCGCGTCTCTAGTTCGGTCTAGCCTAGGACCAACACAGTACCGTCGTTGAGCGTTTATTCAACATTGCATCTCTGAATTGATTATTGCTAATCTTTTGCTACCATATATAGCCAACCCAGCTCCACATATTTCTACACCGTGTATACGCACGTTCCCCTGGCAATCGCTTTACACAATCTTCGGAGTTATTTGACACCGCTGGTTGCCTGTCACCACCTGCCGCATGGTAAGAACTTGTAAGATATTGATATTTGCTTTACTGTGAGCACTTTACAACCACATCCTAGTAGTTCATAGGAACATTATTCTCGAATTTTGGTTCTTGTTTCTACTAATCATGACAGGTTCCAGAGATAGAAGTTCTTGGACGACGGACACATCTTCACCATCACGAGAGCTGGGACAACACACACAAGCATATGGTCAGGTTATCTCTTTACCATCAATTGAGGGTAGATTTAATCCTGCTATTTATCTAGCTTGGGAGCTTGAAGTAGAACAAGTTTTTAGTCACCATGATTTTTCTGAACTTGAGAGAGTACGAGCTACCATTAGAGCATTTACTGGTTTTGCTTCTGTTTGGTGGAGCGTACATTGTAAGAAAAACATTGATAACCAACCCACAACTTGGAAAGTTTTGAAAGCTGTAATGAGACAACAATTTTTTCCTCCTTACTATCGTCGTGAATTGCGTTGCAAATTGGAGCAATTAAAACAAGGCAGTAACAATGTTCATGCTTACTACCAAGAGTTCAAATCTTATATGCATCATTGTGACATAGAAGAATCTGAGGATGATACAATGAATAGATTTTTTGGTGGTTTGAACCATGATATTCAGGCAAGATTTCGGTATATTCCTCGTTGCATTACTGGTATGTATGTCCGTGCTTGTACCTTTGAGAGACAGATACAGGAGGATGCATTGGGTGACTACAACAACTACTATTCCAGTTCATGCTCACCATCGCCGGTTGGTTACTCCACCATTGCACCTACTAGAGCAGCCCCACCTCGGATTGTGAGCGCAATATCATCTCAAGAGTATGGTACATTGTCAACGTCCATACCTACATCAGCTACATCTTTGCGAGGTAACAGTAAAGGTATTGATGATATAACTTCACATGAGAATGAAGCATGCCTAGTTAACTTGAATGCATCATGTGTTGAGTTACCTGTTGATTTGAGCACACCACCTATTTTAGACTCTTGTTACTGTCATAAATGCGTCATGTGATCAAACAACTGAAATATCAACAATTTTGAGTGCACCCATTGAATTAACTGTTGATGCAAAAGAACCAATGTTTAATCATTTTGATATGACCTCTAATCTTGATGATGATTCTGTGCCCAATGACTTATTGCATGTTTGCTTATTTAAGCATGTTGTAGCATGTAAATTTGATGCAAGTAAGGTTTATTCATCGAAGTTAGGATGGTTTAATGATGAACATTGCCAATCTTTTGAAGAGAATAAGAGCTTCACTTATATGTGCAAACTGAGTTCCAATATTTTCATGCCTTCTACTTCCTGTGATAATTTTTTGGCTTTAGATTTTATGAACAATGTAAGTTACTCATGTATACATGTGACATATGTGCAAAAATTAAGGGAAGTTAAAATGGATGACATATACATATACAACATGTACACCTTGTCTCTTTTGTTAGCCACATTTCAGATTAAGCAATGCCGAGGACGGCTTTATTTTCAAAAAGGGGAGGATGATGAGGACATGACTACCTTGGATACGACCAAAAATATTGCATACATGCATATTTGTCAGGTGATTTCTAATGCAAACTATTCAATAATCTATTTATGTTATCCAGAACAAAAATACTTCACACACTTTTGTGTTTTGTCTAATTGCAGGTGTATGGGACATTTGTACAATCCACATATGAAGACAAGGGAAAAGGAGAAGTTTAGGTTGTGTTCAAAAAGTCCTCTCACGTCACTTTTGGGCCAAGAGAAGATAGAGTCCAAGTCTCTCACGTTCTGGATTCAGATTCGGACTGCACAGACATACCTGACTCAAAACGCCAACAACTTTTTCATACGGACTCCGAATTGGGTGATTCTTTTTTTGTTGGAAACTAGATTTCGTGCTCTTTCCAACCCAATTGGATTCACCTTCAAATTCATCCGGAGCGTTGAGTTACGGACGAAACAATCTGACGTTGCAGCAGAATCCGAGTCAAACTACAAGCCCAAAGGTGTTGCATCACCTCCACTTGGGCCCATGAGCCTTGTACGACCTAGGGTTAGTTTTAGGCTGCCTTGGGACGTCCTCCCACCTCCTTGGCCGCCACCCCTTTCTCCTATATAAGTAGATCCATCTAGTAGCTTTTTCCTTGGGTTTTGTTTAGATTAAAAGTTCGCCATAGCTGCAACTTTGCGTACTTCGTTTGTGTCCAACGACCAGACCAAGACGTCACAGAACCCCACCTTGATCAATAAAGCTTTCATCTTATATTCGCAATATCCCGGTTGCAATCTCAGTTTCTTGCTTGTTCTTCGTTTGCTCGCAGGAAACAGACCCTCGTGGTCAGGTTGATCGTGCTCCGGCGTGGTCAATAACCCTCGGAAGTTGGTTTAGCGATTGCTAAGGCACGACGTCTCGCACGTTCGTAGTCGGATCGTCAAGGTCAACTCCCACAGAAAACGATAGCCACCATCTCATCGAAACATCGGGACACCTTAGCCTCTATCACCACTTATGATTAACCTCTATTGCATGCATCTGCAACTACAACAAAAGTATTAAGGTAAACCTAACCATAGCATGAAACATATGGATCCAAATCAGCCCCTTACGAAGCAACGCATAAACTAGGGTTTAAGCTTCTGTCACTCTAGCAACCCATCATCTACTTATTACTCCCCAATGCCTTCCTATAGGCCCAAACAATGGTGAAGTGTCATGTAGTCGACGTTCACATGACACCACTAGAGGAGAGACAACATACATCTCATCAAAATATCGAACGAAGACCAAATTCACATGACTACTAATAGCAAGACTTCTCCCATGTCCTCAGGAACAAACATAACTACTCACAAAGCATATTCATGTTCATAATCAGAGGGGTATTAATATGCATATAGGATCAGAACGTATGATCTTCCACCAAATAAACCAACTAGCATCAACTACAAGGAGTAATTAACACTACTAGCAACCTACAGGTACCAATCCCGGACTTGGAGACAAGAATTGGATACAAGAGATGAACTAGCGTTTTGAGAGGAGATGGTGTTGGTGAAGATGTTGATGGAGATTGTCCTCTCCCGATGAGAGGAGCGTTGGTGATGACAATAGCAATGATTTCCCCCTCCCGGAGGAAAGTTTCCCCGACAGAACAGCTCCGCTAGAGCCCTAGATTGGTTCCGCCAAGGTTCCGCCTCGTGGCAGCGGAGTTACGTCCGAGAAGATGGCTTATGATTTTTTTCCTGATTGAAAGACTTCATATAGCAGAAGATGGTCATCGGAGGGCCACCAGGTGGCCCACGAGGTAGGGGGGTGCGCCCAGGGGGTAGGACGCGCCCCCACCCTCGTGGGCAGGGTGTGGCCCCCTGGTGAACTTCTTGCGCTCGGTATTTTTGTACATTCTGAAAACGTCTTCCGTGAAGTTTCAGGACTTTTGGAGCTGTGCAGAATAGGTCTCTTATATTTGCTCCTTTTCCAGCCCAGAATCCCAGCTGCCGGCATTCTCCCTCTTTATGTAAACCTTGTAAAATAAGAGAGAATAGGCATAAGTATTGTGACATAATGTGTAATAACAGCCCATAATGCAATAAATATCGATATAAAAGCAGGATGCAAAATGGACGTATCAATATGGTGCAAGAAATTATGGGAAGCATGCAAAGGATATGATGTCTCAAAATCTCCTAATATGTATGTGGAAACTATGGGGGTCTCCTCATGAGCATTAGTGGAAACATCACATGGAGAATATTGACAACATCCAAAACAATGCATATTTGGAACAATGTGATCATGGCATGGCATAGTAGATGAATTGCGCAAATCGTGTAAAGGAAGCTTAGCAATATCATCACAAGAAAAACAAAAACCAATGACCGTCATCTTGTCATCTATGCCATAAGTGCAAATGGGATTTATTTTAATTGGACATGCAAAGTTACTATGTTGAGATTGAAATGATGCAATATGGGAGATCTCACTCATATCATATGACAAGTTTAAAGGATTGTCGAACATAATGTGACCAAAAGAATTTTCACATGATATCCTATGGATCATAGCATCACAACTAGGCAACTCAACATGCTCATCATCATATTGATCATAAATGGGTGGCATATATAAGCATGTAGAAGACATAGTATGTAGTGAATCCGTAAGGTCATCATCATCATCATGCAAGCAATCATTTGCAAGATAGTCCACTAGTGGGTCAAGAGAAGTACCATCACCTATGTTACCTTTAGAGCATCGCTCATGTGTTGTAGGTGAGGTGTCGAAGACCAAGTTGTGTTCATCTTCATCTTGATGGAACCATGTGGGGGGTGCATCATCGTCCACCATGGCCATCATCGTCTCCATTGGAGGTATGGACTCGTCGAGGATAGGCATGTCGTCATGTAGGAGACCTGGCACCAAAGAAGAAAACACACTAGGAGTAGAGGTTAAGTCGTTAGAAATCATAGTGGCCTCACATGTCGTGTCAACTATGTCACTGACTAGGTGTTGTGGCTCACTCACTCCCTCTTCGATGCTCTCACTCGTATGGTTGGTGGAGTCACTCAAATGGCTCTCAACCTCACATAGGATGTGTGGCATGCTCTCATGTGTGGGGCTAGTGGTGGTCACACTCATTCCCTCATAGGGAAGGCACTCAATGCCACATATGGTGGAGTCACTCATATCACTCATGGGGTGGTGCCTCTCCTCACATGGGAATTGGGGCATCTCGTCATATGAAGGTGTTAGAGAGATGTTGGTGCAAATGTCTCCATGCTCAACTCCTATCGCCGCCTTGGTTGAAGGGATAGTCCCATGGTAAACCTCCTCATCCATAAAGCCTCCAAAGATGAACGACGTAGGATGTGGCAAAGCATCACTCTCCGAGACCAAAGATAATGTCTCATGTGCGGTCTCGTAGCTTGACTCGGAGTATGAGTCCAATATGTGCGCTGTCTTGATGTTGTTGAAGAGGTTCATGCTCATCGCCGTAGTCGAATGGGATGGCCCTAGCTCGACCTTCTTGTCATCGTCTTGTTGTAGAAGGCCCATATCATGTGGCACGTCATAGCTCGTCTCCATGACCGAAGGGAAATTCCCATGCTCGGCCATCTTCCTTGAGGGGCTTCTGAAGATGGAAGTGTCACCCTCGTTTGTAGGTGGTCGCCTTGTTGTTGAAGATGTCGATGTAGGCGAACTCATGGGAAGTTGGCGAAGATGCCGTATGTCCAAAGGCGAAGATTCCTTGATAGCACTTGGCAAAGATGCCCAAGTGGTGGTGGTAGTAGTTGTAGCGTCCTCTTGGTGGTCCTTGTCTCGCGGTCTTCTCTTGTGGTCATGAAGTTTGGCCGTAGCTTGATGTAGAGCTTGTTGGGACTTGTAGGTAGGCGCATCTCGAGCATCTTCATGTTGATGGTGTCGTTGTCGTACTTGAGCTTGACGGCGTTCGTCGTCGTGCACATGTTGCTCGGAGGTGACTTGCTTGCCGTCGTCTTTAGGATGATGAAGGGGAAGAGCGGTTGATCAACAAGGTCTGAATCTCCTCCATCCTTGCATCTTCCTCTTCCTTTTGTGCGGAAAGCTTGTTGTTGAGGTAGTCTCTTGTACATTGCTCGGAGTGTCGCATGTCGATGGCGAGGTTGTCAATGTGCTCTCGCAATCTTGATTGAGCGCCTTGCGTTTGTCGTTGTTGATCGAAGATTGACGATTTGGCGATGTAGTTGTTCGCGCCATCGTTGTTGTGGAAGACCAGAGATGAAATGCCTTGCCTATCCATCACAAGACTTGAGCAAATATGAGTGGGAGAAAGAAGATAACTATACCAAATGTACCTTGACCGATGTTGAAAATTGATCAATGATCACTCAATGATGTAGCAAGGAAATAGCACAATTGGTACCGATCTCGTCGATTTCTCACACCTACACAAATAAGGCTTATGGTGGAGCTCGGTGAGGATAGTGGCACAAAAATTTGATGCAAAATGTTAGCAAGAGTCAATAATGATGAAAGAGATTCACAAATTCGCAAGTGAAACAAGTAGACCAATAGCAACGGGTGGCACATGGAAACACACACACGGATAGATAAATGGGGTCGTGCAACCAATGAATCAGCTCAAAATGTGGAATCCACGGAAAATGCTCTTGTTGCACAACTCTAGAGAGACGCTAGCACGATTTCTCAATAGGCGGATATGACACTTGTGCACAACCTATAAGATGCAAAATGGATAAACTTTCTATCCCAAGTATGCTATGTATGTATGGTTCCTGGTGTTTCTCTCAAGATGATCCCAGATGATCGGATATGACAATCTTATGAAATGTGGTATGATGCTATGTCACTTTCTTACAAGCTCTTTTTCACTCTTTTTCTTTGCTTAAAAACTTCATTCTTTTTTTTGATATGGCCACAATGCAGAATGCACGAACCAAGATAGCAATTGGGTATATACGGGAACAATCTTGTGACACAAGGTATGATATGATACCAATCTGATATGGTATGTATGCAATGGATGGTATAGATCACTAATGTGCACAAGTAACGTTGCCGACAATACTCAAATGGCTAGTCTCAATAGGTAAGTGATGCAAAATGGGCTAGGGTTTATCAATGCAATGGCAAGGGTAATATACAATGGTGTCGTCGAGGTTACCGTCCTTGGCGATGATGAGTAGCGGTGTTCTTGATGTAGAACCATCCCTAATTAGCCAAAAGACCTTAGGAAACGAAAAAAACCACGAACTCAAAATCTCAAACGTCAAGTGTCAAAATGGTGGTAGCAGGAAAGCGGTGGTGGTTGCAAAAGTATTGGTGGAAACCCGGTCAAAATGGGTTATAGTGGTGGAATGGTATGATGGGATATACACGGTATCACAGTTGAAAGCACGGTCCCTAAGTAGCCGAAACACCTTAGGAGACAGAACTCACAACACAAACAAAATTGGGTTAGGTTGGGGTGGTGGAAGTGTATGGTGGGCAAGCATATGCTGAAGTTATGGTGGTGGTTGATTAAGAAGAAACCGTCTCTAAGTAGCCGAAACACCTTAGGAGACTCATATCACTACTCAAGCAACCTCAAATGCTAAGGGGAACAAAATGGGTTAGGTTGCAAAAGTCGGTGGTGGTTATGCGGATGATATGGTGGAAGCCCTAGGCAAAGATGCCAAAGTGCCAAAAAATTATGGAGTCAAATGGTGATGGAACCTATCTAGAGGGATAGAGGATGTCAATATCTACTCAACAAGCTAAAGAACGCGAAAATCGGACTCCAGATGTGAAAGTTATGGTCAAATCAGTGAAACACGGGAGGTTGAAATCCCAGGGGCCGGAAATCCGGGGGTGGGGGCTGGATATTCGGGGTTCAGTGTCCAGAACCATGCATATTTGGCGCTCCAGGAGCCGGATGTCCGGCTTGGGGCCCGGGTGTCTGGCCCGATGATTCCAGATCAGGATTTGGACTTCGAAACTCGATTTGGGGCGGAAATTGGTGATTTTGGAGTCAAAATTTGACGAATTTTGTGGATGGAAGGTGGTGAAAAGTGGGGAGAAGCTAGATCTACTCAAGACACAATGAATCCGTGGATCAAAATCAACAAAACATCATCAAACCAACAAATCACAAAAAATTGGGGCTACTTTTTGTGGGGAATTTTCGAATTAGGGATGAAATCAACAAAATTAGGCTAGAAAGCAAAGAGGGGAGGCTCCGAAATCATGATCAACGTGGCTCATGATACCAAGATGATGTAGGGTGGAACCCTAGATGTCCGATCTTTCACGAAAGGAGCGGATCCCAATGAGGAACACGAAGAACACGAGGTAAAACATGAGAGAATCACTCAAACCAACGAGATTAGGTCACACATATGCTAGATCCTCGAAACACAAAGGAGATACAATATCCACGATCAACAAGGAACGATACAAAGGGTAACCGGTTCTTCTTCGTGAGGAGGTCTTGAGGGGCCTTCCCATGAAGGGGTCTTGAATCCAATGTGGATCTTCTCCGAAGAGGTAACCGTCCCTCGTGATGGAATAGATCCGGATGGATGAGCGAAGCTCTATCTCACATATGAGCTAACATAACGCTAACCCTAGAAAGAGGGAGGACGAGGAGTATATATAGTCTAGGTGGGCAAAGGGGTGCATGGGCCTCGGCCCTTTACTGTGCGCAGGCAGGCAGAGCCGGATGTCCGGGCGTCAGGCCAGATCTCCGGGCCTTCATGAGGAGCCGAATGTCCGGGCTGGCGGGGCTGATCTCGGTGTTATGTGGATAGCCTACGCCGCACTTCCACGCAGGTGCCGGATGTCCAGCCCGTCGCGGGGCGCCGGATGTCCGGCCGCTGTAGAGTCACCTGGCGTCCGTCTCTCTCTGGTCTTCCTTTCGTTGGTGGCGCCGGATGTCCGGCCTCCTGCCGGATGTTTGGCCGCTGTAGCTCCGAAGTGACTCCACTTGAGGCACTTCTTGATCCACTTCCGTGTGGACTTGTCCTATGCTTCGAGCATCTCCATGGTTGTCTCCTTGGTTCCTTAGCACATGTAGTGTATTTGCATTAGGTAGCAACCATGTCTTGCATGAGTGGAAAGGGGAAGCATTTAGGAACAGGTTCACCTTGTATCCAATGGCGTATGTTTGAGGACCCATCATATGTCCACTTGGGGCTTGGGAAGTAGTCATATTGTACATGGAGATGATTGTCGGATGCTCCACACCAGACCGTCTTTCAAGCCAATTAACATGTGTTCAAAAAACAAAAATTATCAAAAAGTAACGCGATACACCTTTGATTAACATTTGTTCCAAAAAAAAGTAATCCAGCAAGACCCAGACGTTAATTCGAGAACAAGTACCTCGAGGTTAATTTGACAGACATGCCTTATTGGTTCACAAAAGTCATATAACTTTTTTTGGACATATGTCGGAAAGTAACACAATAGACCTTCTTTCAAGCCAATTAACTTGAGCTCAAAAAACAAAAAGTATCGAGTTAGAGCTTCGATTAACATGTGTTCAAAAAAAAGTACTCCTGCAAGACTCAGAGGTTAATTCGAGAACAAGTACCCCGAGGTTAATTTGACACACATTCTAGGTTGACAAAAGTCATATCACTTTTTCTGGAAACATGTCGTGAAGTAACACGGTAGACCTTCTTTCAAGCTAATAAAAATGTGTTCAAAAACAAAAAATATCATAAAGTAACACGATAGACCTTCCACTAACATGCGTTCAAAAAAACAAGTAATCTAGCAAGACCCAGAGGTGAATTTGAGAACAAGTACCTCGAGGATAATTTGACAGACATGCCTTATAGGTTGACAAAAGTCATATCACTTTTTTTGGAAAGATGTCATGAAGTAACACGGTAGACCTTCTTTCAAGCCAATTAACATGTGTTCAAAAAACAAAATTTATCAAAAAGTAACACGATAGACCTTTGATTAACATGTGTTCAAAAAATAATTACTCCTGCAAGAACCAAAGGTCAATTCGAGAACAAATACCTTGAGGTTAATTTTACAAACATTCCTTATAGGTTGGGAAAAGTCATATCACTTTTCTGGAAAGATGCCATGAAGTAACACGATATACATTCTTTCAAGCCTATTAACATGTGTTCAAAAAACGAAAATTATCAAAAAGTAATGCGATAGACCTTCCATTAACATGCGTTCAAAAAATGAGTACTCCTGCAAGACCCAAAGGTTAATTCGAGAATAAGTACCTCGAGCTTAATTTGACAGACATGCCTTATAGGTTGACAAAATTCTTATCACTTATTTTGGAAAGACGTCGTGAAGTAACACTATAGACCTGTTGGCATGCGAAATCTTCACGCAACACCAGGATATTTGTCGTGCTTTCGTGACGACGAACGATTGCTTTACGAGCAAAGCAAAAAAGATTTCTTGCTTTCGTGGAGGAGAATCGGCCGCTTTCCAGTGCAAAACGGCAAAGATCGCCAAACCCTAGGGATGCTAGAGCTTGGCAGGAGGTAACGATAGAAAATAGACGTACGTGAAAATAGAGTTTGTATTGATAGATCGATTGTTTCCTTCCTCAATCGGCCACGGCCTTACATATATATGGCACGCTAGACCTGGCGTACAAGATTACAACTCTGAAGCTAAAACCGATCAGGACGCCTTTCTTGATTTGGTTACCATGTAGCATATGTCTACAAAAATATACTTGCCGATCTAAGTACGTAGCAAATCTAGGCCATATCCACATACATGCACTCTTGTATATATGAATAAAGTATTCCGGCCATGTCGCCATCACACTAAATATAGTGGCTAAGCATATGTATAAATACCTTGAGCCCACAAAGAAAATATTAAATATTCCGGCAACGTCGCAAATCAAACTAGATAATGGCCATCAGGACTAAGCATACTTCTTCATATACGTAGATATATATCACTTGCATGCATCACGCCCATGGTCCAGTATAGCATATGATTCTTCTTAGGACTTGTATCTTCACCTTCCATGAAATTTCCTGTGGCAATACTTTAACAATGCATTAACCGATTAACTTGATAAACCATTGATTTAATTTGGCTCATCACATACTAAGTAGCCAAATTATACCATCAACACATGCCCCCTGTTTTTGGTACAATTGCATTGACCAAAGATACTATAGGAGTTGCCGTAGGATGAAGTCGATCACTGATCATATCATTACTCAGGGCGATGTCCAACGATACATCAGCTAAATTTTCTTAGGACGATATCTCAAATAATATATCTGCCAAATTTACTCAGGGCGATACTTGGAATAACATATCGGCCACAACATGTTCAGGCCTCCTGCCACATGCTAGGATAGTACTTCTTTAAATATTTTCCATTGAGAGCTTTCGACAACTTATCTCCCTGCAAAGATTGTACAAAATATGAATTTCCAGGAACAATCTCTATAATTTTATATGGGCCTTCCCAACTCGGCGACCATTTGCCGAATTTCCTATCTTTAGTTCCAATAGGTAAAATCGTTTTCCACACTAAATCTCCTATTTGAAACGATTTTCCCTCACCTTTTTATTATAAGCCTTGGCTACTCTTAATTTCTCCTTCTCTATTTCTCGCAAAGCTCTTAATCTCTCTTCTGAAATGTCATCTATCTTATCCATCATCAGGTCATTATAAACTACAGCCGACAAATCATTTTGTCTGGACACTCTAAGAGCTTGTAAATTGACCTCTATGGGTAACACCGCCTCCTGGCCATATACTAGATCATACAGTGCTACTTGAGTCGCTCCGTGCTTAGATATCCGATGAGCCCATAAAGCTTCCGAAAGTACCTCATGCCACCTTTTCGGATGTTCCTCAATTTTCTTCTTTATAAGTTTAATTAAAGTTTTATTGCTAGATTCGGCCTGTCCATTAGCTTGCGCATAATAAGGCCACGAATTTAACAACTTAATTCCTAAAGATTCGGCAAATTCACGAAATTGATGAGACATAAAAGAAGCACCTTAATCAGTAGTTAAAGTTTGAGGAATACCGAATCTGTGAATAATATGCTCTAAAACAAAAGTAATAACCTCTTTATGAGTCATATTTTTCAAAGGAACTGCTTCAATCCATTTAGTAAAATAATCTGTAGCAACTAGGACGAAGCGTTGTCTTTTAGAAGACGAAGGATGTATCTCACCAATAAAATCTAAACCCCATCCTCTAAATGGCCATGGCCTAATTATGGGATTTAACATAGAAGCGGGCGCTAACTGTACATTACCAAATCTTTTACATGCCTCACAACCTTTATAATACCGAAAACAATCCTCTAACAAAGTCGGATAGTAAAAGCCCGCTCGTTTTAATAACCATCGCATTTTGTGAGCCGACTGATGTGTTCCACATATTCCTTCGTGCACTTCACCCATAGCTATTCTAGATTGATCAGAATCCAAGCATTTCAAAAATAACCCATCTATTGTTCGGCGATACAACTCGTCGTTAAACAAAGTATATTTTAAAGCTTGCCGCCGAATTTTCCTATCTCTCGTTTGAATTGGATCCTTTAAATGATTAACTAGAGGAACTCTCCAATCACTTAGTTCTAAACTATTTGCTAATTCGGTCGTTTGTGACCCATGCACCGAATCTGCACTACATTGTACAGTTAGTTGATCAACTGTGCTAGGCCCAAGTGCACCCTGTGGCAAAGTATCCATCATTATAGACGCAGCATGCATCGGCTTGTCTAAGCTAAAAAACATTCCTTTACTAATATGATAACCGGATGCTTGCTGTGCTAAATAATTAGCTCTAGAATTTTCTTCTCTAGGTATATGATGGATGGTGAACGTATCTAGAGACTTAATTATGTCTAAACATCGGTCTAAATAACTATTTAATAACCCATCAAAACATTGAAATTCGCCTTTAATCTGTTGTACTACCGGAAGCGAATCCCCAAAAGCATCTACATCCTTTACGCCCATATCAACTAAAGTTTGTAAACCAAACAGTAAAGCTGCATACTCAGCTTGGTTATTAGTGCAAGGATATTCCAAACGGACCGATGTATTATAAAAAACATTATTAGGTGAAACTAAAACATTACCGACGCCTTGCCCTTCCCTACAAACCGATCCATCAAAATAAAGCTTCCATGGGCATACACTAACATAATTAATGTTTTCATCATCTTTAATCCTATGATCAACAATGAAATCGGCGATAACTTGACCCTTCATAGCACGCAATGATTCATATGTTAAATCATATTCTATTAATGCGTAAGCCCACTTTCCAATCCTACCACTAAGAATCGGTCGTTGCAACATATACTTAATGATGTCAGCCTGGCAAGCTACAATACACGTACTAGAAAGAAGATAAGGCCAAAACTTGGTACATGCATAGTATGAAGATAAGCATAACTTTTCAATAAACACGTACCGACTTTCGGCGTCGAGCAAACGACGGCTTAAGTATGCAATGATGTATTCTTTCCCGCTTACCTCTTGCGCCAACACCGCATCGATCACCCTATTTTCTACAGCAATGTACAACCTGAACGGCGCACCGGACTTGGGCGCCCGCAATATTGGAGGATTTGATGAGGACATGACTACCTTGGATACGACCAAAAATATTGCATACATGCATATTTGTCAGGTGATTTCTAATGCAAACTATTCAATAATCTATTTATGTTATCCAGAACAAAAATACTTCACACACTTTTGTGTTTTGTCTAATTGCAGGTGTATGGGACATTTGTACAATCCACATATGAAGATAAGGGAAAAGGAGAAGTTTAGGTTGTGTTCAAAAAGTCCTCTCACGTCACTTTTGGGCCAAGAGAAGATAGAGTCCAAGTCTCTCACGTTCTGGATTCAGATTCGGACTGCACAGACATACCTGACTCAAAACGCCAACAACTTTTTCATACGGACTCCGAATTGGGTGATTCTTTTTTTGTTGGAAACTAGATTTCGTGCTCTTTCCAACCCAATTGGATTCACCTTCAAATTCATCCGGAGCGTTGAGTTACGGACGAAACAATCTGACGTTGCAGCAGAATCCGAGTCAAACTACAAGCCCAAAGGTGTTGCATCACCTCCACTTGGGCCCATGAGCCTTGTACGACCTAGAGTTAGTTTTAGGCTGCCTTGGGACGTCCTCCCACCTCCTTGGTCGCCACCCCTTGCTCCTATATAAATAGATCCATCTAGTAGCTTTTTCCTTGGGGTTTTATTTAGTTAAAAGTTAGCCATCGCTGCAACTTCGTGTACTTCGTTTGTGTCCAACGACCAGACCAAGACCGCTTATGAAACCCCACTTTTATCAATACTTCATCCATACTCGCAATATTCAGATTGCTTAATCATATTCTTGCTTGTTCTTCGATTGCTTGCAGGAATAGACCTTCGTGGTCAGGTTGATCGTGCTCCAGCGTGGTCAATAACCTCCCGGAGTTGGTTTAGCGATTGCTAAGGCGCAACGTCGTGCACATTTGTAGTCGGATCGTCAAAGTCGTCTCCACCAAATCGATAGTTATCATCTCATCGAAAGATCGGGACCCTCGCCTATATCAAGTGGTATCAGTTTTCAGGTTGCTCGGTGAGAATTTCCAGTTTTCCTAGATTAGATTTATTTTCTTACCTATTGTCCAAGAAAAAGCCACAAAAAAGAGCTAGATCTATTCATCCTTGGTCCAAGCCAGTCTGAGCCTTTGCAATTTTCTTTTCATTGCTTGCATAGTTGAATTATCGGTTGCATCGTCGTGTCGAGTTGCTGGTCTTAGTGTCTAGTTCGTTTAGATTTTCGAGTTCTGTTCACATTAGTCACGCCACTGCTGCATCATTATCTCTTCCGCTGTCCACCACCCATCCATCAATTTCCACCACGTGCTACCCACCATTCATTGTCATAATAATAGTTGAGATCGTTCACATCTTCACTTGATCCAATCTACATCTTATCTAGTTTGTTTTGGAAAGAGGGAGAAAAAAAGAGAGAAAAAAAACGAGAGAAAAAAAGAGAAAAAAAAAGTCAGAGAAAAAAAGGAGAGAAAGAAAAAAAGTGTGAGGAAAAAAAAGAGAAAAAAAAACAAAATTTGGATCTTTTTAGACTCAATCTCGTAGTTGAATTCGGATTGGAATCTGTTTTGTGCACTGTTCAGTAAAACAGCTTGGCTGTTGTTTCACATCATTATCTTTACTGCCATTGTGATCTTCACTTATATCTTGCTGTCCAGAGCTACTTAGTATCCTTCATTGTGCTACGACGTGACCTCATTAGTGTTCTAGGCTCGCGTCTCTAGTTCGGTCTAGCCTAGGACCAGCGCAGTACCGTCGTTGAGCGTTTATTCAACATTGCATCTCTGAATTGATTATTGCTAATCTTTTGCTACCATATATAGCCAACCCAGCTCCACATATTTCTACACCGTGTATACGCACGTTCCCCTGGCAATCGCTTTACACAATCTTCGGAGTTATTTGACACCACTGGTTGCCTGTCACCACCTGCCGCATGGTAAGAACTTGTAAGATATTGATATTTGCTTTACTGTGAGCACTTTACAACCACATCCTAGTAGTTCATAGGAACATTATTCTCGAATTTTGGTTCTTGTTTCTACTAATCATGATAGGTTCCAGAGATAGAAGTTCTTGGACGACGGACACATCTTCACCATCACGAGAGTTGGGACAACACACACAAGCATATGGTCAGGTTATCTCTTTACCATCATTTGAGGGTAGATTTAATCCTGCTATTTATCTAGCTTGGGAGCTTGAAGTAGAACAAGTTTTTAGTCACCATGATTTTTCTAAACTTGAGAGAGTACGAGCTACCATTAGAGCATTTACTGGTTTTGCTTCTGTTTGGTGGAGTGTACATTGTAAGAAAAACATTGATAACCAACCCACAACTTGGAAAGTTTTGAAAGCTGTAATGAGACAACAATTTTTTCCTCCTTACTATCGTCGTGAATTGCGTTGCAAATTGGAGCAATTAAAACAAGGCAGTAACAATGTTCATGCTTACTACCAAGAGTTCAAATCTTATATGCATCATTGTGACATAGAAGAATCTGAGGATGATACAATGAATAGATTTTTTGGTGGTTTGAACCATGATATTCAGGCAAGATTTCGGTATATTCCTCGTTGCATTACTGGTATGTATGTCCGTGCTTCTACCTTTGAGAGACAGATACAGGAGGATGCATTGGGTGACTACAACAACTACTATTCCAGTTCATGCTCACCATCGCCGGTTGGTTACTCCACTATTGCACCTACTAGAGCAGCCCCACCTCGGATTGTGAGCGCAATATCATCTCAAGAGTATGGTACATTGTCAACGTCCGTACCTACATCAGCTACATCTTTGCGAGGTAACAGTAAAGGTATTGATGATATAACTTCACATGAGAATGAAGCATGCCTAGTTAACTTGAATGCATCATGTGTTGAGTTACCTGTTGATTTGAGCACACCACCTATTTTAGAGACTCTTGTTACTGTCATGAATGCGTCATGTGATCAAACAACTGAAATATCAACAATTTTGAGTGCACCCATTGAATTAACTGTTGATGCAAAAGAACCAATGTTTAATCATTTTGATATGACCTCTAATCTTGATGATGATTCTGTGTCCAATGACTTATTGCATGTTTGCTTATTTAAGCATGTTGTAGCATGTAAATTTGATGCAAGTAAGGTTTATTCATCGAAGTTAGGATGGTTTAATGATGAACATTGCCAATCTTTTGAAGAGAATAAGAGCTTCACTTATATGTGCAAATTGAGTTCCAATATTTTCATGCCTTCTACTTCCTGTGATAATTTTCTGGCTTTAGATTTTATGAACAATGAAAGTTACTCATGTATACATGTGACATATGTGCAAAAATCAAGGGAAGTTAAAATGGATGACATATACATATACAACATGTACACCTTGTCTCTTTTGTTAGCCACATTTCAGATTAAGCAATGCCGAGGACGGCTTTATTTTCACAAAGGGGAGGATGATGAGGACATGACTACCTTGAATACGACCAAAAATATTGCATACATGCATATTTGTCAGGTGATTTCTAATGCAAACTATTCAATGATCTATTTATGTTATCCAGAACAAAAGTACTTCACACACTTTTGTGTTTTGTCTAATTGCAGGTGTATGGGACATTTGTACAATCCACATATGAAGATAAGGGAAAAGGAGAAGTTTAGGTTGTGTTCAAAAAGTCCTCTCACGTCACTTTTGGGCCAAGAGAAGATAGAGTCCAAGTCTCTCACGTTCTGGATTCAGATTCGGACTGCACAGACATACCTGACTCAAAACGCCAACAACTTTTTCATACGGACTCCGAATTGGGTGATTCTTTTTTTGTTGGAAACTAGATTTCGTGCTCTTTCCAACCCAATTGGATTCACCTTCAAATTCATCCGGAGAGTTGAGTTACAGATGAAACAATCTGACGTTGCAGCAGAATCCGAGTCAAACTACAAGCCCAAAGGTGTTGCATCACCTCCACTTGGGCCCATGAGCCTTGTACGACCTAGAGTTAGTTTTAGGCTGCCTTGGGACGTCCTCCCACCTCCTTGGTCGCCACCCCTTGCTCCTATATAAGTAGATCCATCTAGTAGCTTTTTCCTTGGGGTTTTATTTAGTTAAAAGTTAGCCATCGCTGCAACTTCGTGTACTTCGTTTGTGTCCAACGACCAGACCAAGACCGCTTATGAAACCCCACTTTTATCAATACTTCATCCATACTCGCAATATTCAGATTGCTTAATCATATTCTTGCTTGTTCTTCGATTGCTTGCAGGAATAGACCTTCGTGGTCAGGTTGATCGTGCTCCAGCGTGGTCAATAACCTCCCAGAGTTGGTTTAGCGATTGCTAAGGCGCAACGTCGTGCACGTTTGTAGTCGGATCGTCAAAGTTGTCTCCACCAAATCGATAGTTATCATCTCATCAAAAGATCGGGACCCTCGCCTATATCAGGATTCGACAAGCATTGCTTTATATAATTAAAAGCATCTTGTTGCTCTGCCCCCCAAGTAAATTCGGCTTCATTCTTTAGCCGAAGTAGAGGAACAAATGATTCAATTTTACCTGCAAGGTTAGATATGAATCGTCTCAAGTAATTAATTTTTCCTAACAACTTTTGCACATCCCTTTTACATGTGGGTTCCTCCAAATTTCTAATTGCCTCCACTTTCTTAGGGTCAATCTCTATGCCATTTTCATGAATTATGAAGCCTAAAAACTTGCCAGCCGACACGCCAAAAGCACATTTGAGTGGGTTCATTTTTAGTCCATACCGGCGCATCCTTTCAAAAGCTAATCTTAAATCGGCTAAATGATGATCAAACCCATCCGATTTAACAACTATGTCATCAATATATATTTCTAGTAAAATACCTAGAAGATCATGAAAAATTAAATTCATAGCTCGTTGGTATGTAGCGCCGGCGTTTTTCAACCCAAATGTCATAACGACCCACTCAAATAAACCAACAAAACCTGGGCAACGAAAAGCAGTCTTAGACATATCTTGTTTGGCCATAAATATTTGATTATAACCCGCATTACCATCTAAAAAGCTAATCACTTTATGTCCTGATGCATCATTAATAAGCATGTCGGCTATAGGCATAGGATATTCATCTTTCGGAGTAGCCTTATTCAAATCTCTAAAATCAACACAGATTCTAATATTACCAGTATTTTTCTTTTCCACGGGCACAATATTAGAAACCCAATCTGCATACCTACACGGCCGAATAAACTTAGCCTTTAACAACCGATCAACTTCTTCTTTGATGCGGTCATACAAATTAGGATTGAAACTTCTACGAGGTTGTTTATGCGGCCTAAAACCAGATTTAATAGGTAATCTATGCTCTACTAAATCTCTACTCAAACCGGGCATCTCAGTATAATTCCAAGCAAAGCAATCAACGAATTCTTTAAGTAATAAACATACCTTACTTTTCCGATCGGCTTTCAAGCTAGCTTTGATAAATGTAGGTCTCGGAATACTTCCATCACCAATATCAATTTCTTCAAGTGGATCAGCCGATGAGAATCCCTGTCCAAGCTTTTCCATGTTATCAAAATCTTCAATAGTTTCATGCATATCGTTCTTTCCCGAACGATACTCCTCCGTGCGTCTTTGCAGCCACTTAATATTGTCGTCTTTATTCATCATTTATATAGATAAATCATTAAGCCGAGCTACGTTAGCCGGCTGTGCATTTATAGGTACAAAACCATCACTACCAATATTGATATAATCATAGTCCAATAAATCCCTACCGGTCAAACATCGCATCTCACCGTGTTGCCAATCAACCGACGCGTCCGTGAAAGCAATGCATGAAGAATTATCGGCCTCAATCACCTCCACATCATATTAACCCACTGAATTAAGCACTGATGTAGAGTAGAAGGGATGCAACAATTTGCATGAATCCAGTCGCGTCCTAACAGAATATTATACCAGCCTTTGACATCAACAACAAAAAACGCAGTCGGCAACGTTTTACTTCCGACTGTGAGCTCCATAGAAATAACACCCTTAGCCTCGGACAATTCCCCTGAGAGCCCACTAAGTCCCATATTGGTCTTCATTAACTCGCTCTCTTTTCGGTTCAGTTTAGAAAATACCGAAAAGGGCATAATATTAACACCTGCACCGCCATCAACAAGCATGCGACCAATAGGCTTACCATCAATATGACCTCTGATAAATAATGGCTTTAGGTGCTGACCGTGCTTCTCTGGTTTCACAAATGTAGCCTTCTTTGGGCCAAGAACAAGTTCAGCAATTTCAGCCTCGGGCGCGTGAAATTTAGCAGGCAATGCGAACACCATATTAACATCCATATCAGTTGGTACCTCTCTATCTTCCTCTGAATTTTCAACAATAATTGTGTCATCCGTATTTTTATTTTCTTCTGCTGCAATGCACTTCTCCTTCCAAGTCTTTGTAGGTGCCATTGGTTTATCCTGATTGAACCATCTATCGCGCTTCTTCTCAGCTATTTCTTCCTTTATTTCCAATGTCCGCAGCCGCTGTACGCGTCGTTTCTAAGTGTGAGTAAGCCCCTTCGGGCACCACTGAGGTGCTGGTTTAGTCCCTGGCGCGACTGACTTAATTTTGCTGCCCCCGGATCCTTTGGCCTGTACTGACATATTGTTGTTACTGGGACAAATGCTTTGTCTTTGGCTGAAAAACCTCCTTGCTGATTGTATACTTTACTAGCATTAAAATCCTGGCCACGTACATTATTTGAATCCCAACGTGTACGTGTGCCGCTGTTATACTTGAAACCCGTTGGACGCAAACTCTTGGACGTTACTGGGCCACAATTTCTCATAACTAAATCAGCATACGAACTTGCCGATTTATTCTGTTGACTAGTACGTGAGGATACAACACATTCCTTGTCTGAACATGCATGCAGGTTATGCCCAGAATTCGCTTTCTCTCCAAATTGATTAGATTGGCCAACTTGTCGCAACTTCACGCCGTCACTTTTCTCCTCTGTACCGAGAGCTTCTTTTGAGATGCCGCTTGTTTCTGTACAATTGACAACACCTTCATCTGACTGGTGTTCCACTATTTTTAGACCATGAGCAGCATCTAAATCATCTGTACTTTTTCCGGGTTTAGGATCGACATGTTTCACCGGCATCAATACGCGCTTGTGGTCGCCCTTATAGTTGTTGCATTCTGCACTGCATACCGGTGATCGACCTCCTCGAATCTCAATAGCATTATGTGATCTAGCCCCTTCATTGAACCGAGCCCTTTTCTCATGCATGTTTGGTCGAAACATAGGCCTCGGAGGAATCCATCCCGGCTAAAAATAACCTGCTGGTCCTGTAGGATATGGCACCCAAGGATTAAATCCCCATGGAGGAAACTGTGGATACATCGGAGGCGCACAACCCCAATATGTCGGCTCCATTGCAAAATATGGTTGCTGGTCATACCAATCTCCTTGCCATTGCTCATGAACGCCATGTCCAAAAGGAGATCTTGGACGCTTATTACCTCCGAGCCGATTAAACACATTGCTGGTCTTGTGTGAGGTATATTTTTCCAACAACATGCTAACTGTCGGCTTTGGCCTTGGAGCTTGTTTTCTTCTTCCATTAACTTTCCATACTCCTAGTTCAGGATTTTTTGGTTTGATCATCCTTGGAGGAGCATTGTTATCAACAACATTTTTCTCTCTTGCGGATTCGGTCTGATCCAACCGAATAAGCATTTTTTTACTCTCAAGCTTGACCACATTGATAGGAAAAGGGTCGCTGTCGAGCTTCATCTTAGAACCTTCTGTAAACGTCAATCGTCCTTCATTGATGGCCGATTGTACCTGTCGACGAAACACGTTACAATCATTAGTAGCATGAGAAAAATAATTGTGCCACTTACAATAAGCTCTTCTACCCAACTCTTCTGGAGGTGGAATTACATGACCCTCCCTCACTCTAATTAATTTATTTTGCAGTAACATATCAAAAATTCTATCACACTTGCTTACATCAAAAGTATATTTAATTTCGTCTCTTCTAGCAGGTGTAGGTTTCAAAGCAGAACATGCAAAAGGTCTTGACTTTGGCGCTTGAACCCATTTGGCTACACATATATTAACATCATCCTCACTAGCCGAATCACTATCATAATCTAAGGCATTAACTGCATGTTTCTGTTTCTCTTTATTTCTATTATCTTTAAACCGGCTATATTCTTTAATTTCCTTAGCCCAGTTTTCTTGCGCCAAAGCCTTCTGCAAAACTTGATTAACGTCTAAAATTCTTGCCCTTCTAGTTTATCCTTGATATGAGCAAGTAGACCCGAAAAGGCAAGATCGACTAAATCCTTTTCGGCTATGGTCAAGCTGAAACATCGGTTTTTGACATCCCTAAACCTCCTAATATAATCATGAACATGCTCATTATATTTCTGCCTAACCATAGTTAAATCTGAAAGCCAAATTTCTGTTTCACCGCTATAAAAATACTCATGAAATTTTTGCTCCAATTGTGCCCATGTTGAAATAGAATTAGGAGCAAGCGATGTAAACCAAGTAAATGCAGTACCGGATAAAGATAATGGAAACAATTTTAATCTAAAAATATCCGATGTGCCGACCTCACTGCATTGTGCTAAAAATTGTCCCACATGCTCAAAAGTAGATCTACCATCTTCCCCCGTAAATTTAACAAAATCTGGAATTCTAAAACCACGAAGATATGGTGTCGAGTCAAAATAATCAGGGTATGGTTTTTGATATGCACGTGCTCTACCCTTAGGTTCTAAACCAAATTCTCTAAGTATGTTAGCAAGCTGATCCTTCAAATTATTATTGGGCTGTAGAGAACTGGCTTGTGGAGCAGATGGAACACCAGCACGTGGTGGAAATTCCGGCAAAGAAATTGGAGCATGTGAAGTTTGCAACGGAGACCCACTAAAATGATAGAGGCTAAGGTGTCCCGATGTTTCGATGAGATGGTGGCTATCGTTTTCTGTGGGAGTCGACCTTGACGATCCGACTACAAACGTGCGAGACGTCGCGCCTTAGCAATCGCTAAACCAACATCCGAGGGTTATTCACCACGCCGGAGCACGATCAACCTGACCACGAGGGTCTGTTTCCTGCAAGCAAACAAAGAACAAGTAAGAAACTGAGATTGCAATCGGGATATTGCGAATATAAGATGAAAGCTTTATTGATCAAGGTGGGGTTCTGTGACGTCTTGGTCTGGTCGTTGGACACAAACGAAGTACGCGAAGTTGCAGCTATGGCGAACTTTTAATCTAAACAAAACCCAAAGTCTAAACGACGCCCTAAGGGCTGTATATATGGAGGAAGAGGGGGGAATTTCGTGGCCCTTGAGGGTGGGGTCCGAAACCAACCCTAACTCTTGTTTCCCCACACATACGGACTCTAAAAATAGCCTATACTTAAGTATTTCGAAATTACATGGGCCTGGCCCATTAATAAGGTGACGCAGCACCTAGAATAGCCTATGGACGAATATTATGAAGTGGCATCTTGTATATTTCGTCCAAGGCTTCATGCACTCCTTATGGCGGCTTTAAAGTCCTGAAATCATCACTTGTAACTCCGTTCTTGATCCCCTTGCGCATGCCATCAACTCCATGTGTGTTCTTGCTCCAATGTTCATCCTTCTCCAAGCTAGGCCCTTCATTTGTAAGCAAAACAAATGTATCCAATTTAGGCAGCATCAGAATCTCATGAACATTAGAATCATTACCAAGAAACGAAAGTACCTGGTAATTTAATTGGCGTGCGCGAGCTCTAGTAATTGGTCCAGTATATCTAACAGTAGGGGTTGTGGGTGTAACAATGGTATTGATGTCCTCATCATCCTCCCCTTCTTGAAATGAAGTCGTCCTCGACGGAAGCGCATCTTCCTCACCCAAATAAGGCTTCAAATCTGCAATGTTAAAAGTGGGACTAACCCCAAAATCTACAGGTAGCTCGAGTTTATATGCATTATCATTTATTTTCTCTAACACTTAAAAGGACCATCAGCATGTGGCATTAGCTTTGATTTGCGCAGATTAGGAAATCTATCTTTACGCAAATGTAACCAAACAAGATCTCCAGGCGCAAACACAACATGTTTTCTACCCTTATCTCCAGCAAGTTTATATTTAGCATTCATACGCTCAATGTTTTCCTTAGTTAACTCATGCATTTTTAAAATCAATTCAGAACGTTCTTTAGCATCAAAATTAACCTTCTCTGAAGATGGAAGAGGCAACAAATCTATAGGTGCACGAGGTAGGAAACCATACACAATTTCAAAAGGGCACATCGTAGTAGTAGAATGCAATGAACGATTATAAGCAAATTCAATATGAGGCAAGCATTCTTCCCACATTTTCTTGTTATTCTTCAAAACAGCCCTAAGCATAGTAGACAATGTTCTATTGACTACTTCAGTTTGTCCATCAGTTTGGGGGTGACAAGTAGTACTAAAAAGCAGCTTAGTCCCCAACTTAGCCCATAAACATCTCCAAAAGTGGCTAAGAAATTTAGTATCACGATCTGAAACAATAGTATTTGCCACACCATGCAAGCGAATAATTTCACGAAAGAACAAATCAGCAACATTAACAGAATCATCGCTTTTATGACATGGTATAAAGTGTGCCATTTTCGAGAACCTATCCACGACAACAAATATGCTATCCCTCCCCTTCTTTGTTCGAGGTAAACCTAAAACAAAGTCCATAGATATATCCTCCCAAGGAACACTAGGTACAGGCAAAGGCATATATAAACCATGAGGATTGAGTCGTGACTTAGCTCTTTGACATGTAGTGCAGCGAGCAACAAAACGCTCAACATCCCGTCTCATCTTTGGCCAAAAGAAATGTGTAGCAAGTATATCCTCCGTCTTCTTGACGCCAAAGTGTCCCATTAATCCTCCTCCATGCGCCTCCTGCAACAACAAAAGACGAACGGAGCTAGCTGGAATGCATAGCTTGTTAGCACGAAACACAAATCCATCATTAAGAACGAACTTGTTCCAAGTTCTCCCTTCCTTACAATTCTGCAATACATCTTTAAATTCAGCATCATGAACATATTGATCTTTGATGGTCTCCAAACCAAATATTTTAATGTCAAGTTGTGAAAGCATAGTATAATGACGAGACAAGGCATCAGCAATAACATTTTCTTTACCCTTCTTGTGTTTAATGACATAAGGGAAAGTCTCAATGAATTCAACCCATTTAGCATGTCTACGGTTCAGTTTTGCTTGACTTTTAATGTGTTTCAAAGATTCATGATCAGAATGTATAACAAATTCCTTGGGCCATAAATAATGTTGCCATGTTTCTAAGGTCCGAACAAGAGCATATAATTCTTTATCATAAGTAGAATAGTTCAGACTAGGCCCACTCAATTTTTCAGAAAAGTATGCAACAGGTTTTCCATCTTGTAATAACACACCTCCTAATCCAATTCCACTAGCATCACATTCAAGCTCAAAAGTTTTATTGAAATTAGGAAGTTGGAGTAAAGGAGCATGTGTCAACTTATCTTTCAGTACCGTGAAGGCTTCTTCCTGTGCGATACCCCAAACAAAAGGCACATCCTTCTTTGTAAGCTCGTTGAGAGGTGCAACAATGGTGCTGAAATCTCTCACAAAACGCCTATAGAAACCAGCGAGGCCAAGGAAACTCCTCACTTGTGTGACCGTTTTGGGCTGCGGCCAACTCTCAATAGCTTCAATCTTGGCTTTATCAACTTCAATTCCCTGTGGAGTAACAACATAGCCAAGAAAAGATACTCGGTCGGTGCAAAAGGTGCACTTTCCCAGGTTTCCAAACAAACGTGCATCACGTAGAGCAATAAAAACAGCACGTAAATGTTCCAAATGTTCCTCCAAAGATTTGCTATAAATCAATATGTCATCAAAGTAAACTACCACAAATCATCCAATGAAAGCACGTAAAACTTCGTTCATTAACCTCATGAAAGTACTAGGTGCATTAGTTAACCCAAAAGGCATGACTAACCACTCATATAATCCAAACTTAGTTTTAAATGATGTTTTCCATTCATCTCCCAATTTCATACGAATTTGATGGTATCCACTACGCAAATCAACTTTGGAGAATATTGTAGAGCCACTCAATTCATCAAGCATATCTTCTAGCCTAGGAATAGGATGACGATAACGAATAGTAATATTATTAATGCCTCTACAATCAACGCACATACGCGACGTACCATCCTTTTTCGGCACTAAAATGATAGGAACAGCACAAGGACTAAGGGATTCGCGTATATAACCTTTGTCGAGCAGTTCTTGTACTTGACGCATAATCTCCTTCGTCTCCTCTGGATTGGTACGGTATGGTGTACGGTTGGGTAGCGAAGCACCGGGAATTAAGTCAATTTCATGCTCAATCCCTCGAATAGGTGGTAATCCCGGTGGCACGTCTTGTGGAAAGACGTCAGCGAACTCCTGAAAATGTTAGTGACAGCAGGGGGCAAAGAGGAAGGCACGTCCTCGAATGAAAATAATGCCTCTTTGCACACAAAAGCATAGCAACCAGATTTGCTGAAATCTAGCTCATCAATATCAGATTTGGTGGCAAGTAAACATGCACTTTTCAATTTAATTTCAGAAACAACAGTAGATGGTTTATTATTAGGCTTCATTTGGTGCTCAAATTCTTTTGCCACAATCTGATTTTCACTCTTATTTGTCTCCTGTTTTGCTTTATTAGCTCTATTAATATCATCTTTCAAAATGGAATCAGGAGTCATAGGAAGCAAAGTAACATTTTTATCGTTATGAGCAAGAGTATACTGATTGTTTCTACCATGGTGTACAGAATTTTTATCAAATTGCCATGGTCTACCAAGTAATAAGGAACATGCTTGCATAGGTACCACATCACAATCAACATAATCAGCATATGTAGAGATACTAAAATGCACACGAACAGTACGTGTTACCTTAACCTTGCCGCTGTTGTTGAACCATTGGATGTAGTAAGGATGTGGATGTGGTCTTGTGGTGAGAGATAGCTTCTCCACCATCTCCATGCTAGCCAAGTTATTGCAGCTCCCTCCATCTATGATCACGCGAACAGAACGTTCCTTCACAACTCCCTTTGTATGGAACAAATTATGCCTCTGATTTTGCTCAACTTGTGTAACCTGCACACTCAAAACACGTTGAGCAACTAAACATTCATACATGTCAGCATCTTCAGGAGCCATGTATTACGTCTCATGATCAGAATCGTCTCCACCGTGTTCGTCATGTGTAATAAAAGCCAAAGTCTCCTCATCATAGTCACTAGCAGACTCATACCCACCATCCTTACTAACAATCATCACACGCTTAGATGGGCATTCTCTCGCATAATGACCTCCACCCTTGCAACGTCGACAAATAATATCATGTGTTTGCCCTGTTGATGCCATGGATGAAGAAGAGCTCTTTGCAGGCCCAGAAGGTGTGCTCTTGGCAGATAGTGGTGATTGTGCCTGCTTTATTGTATCACGGTTGGAGGTGGCAGCCGACGGAGGCGCCGGTGTAGCAGAACGTGTGGAAGTAGATGATGCACGTGGTGTCCATGATGAAGGTCGACCTGTAGAAAAGTTAGTCGGCGCCAATGCCTGTCGATCCTGCACTTCATGTTCATCTTTACAAGCAAGATGGAATAAACGAGTGATATTAGTATACTCCTTATACTCTAGAATCGTCTGAATCTCTCTATTTAATCCACCCATAAAACGTGCAAGCATAGCTTCATTCTCCTCAACAATACCACATCTAATCATGCCAGTTTGTAATTCCTGATAATATTCTTCTACAGAATTTTTTCCCTGTCTTAAGCGCTGCAATTTTTGAAGTAATTCACGTTGATAATATGGTGGAACCCAACGAGTACGCATAGCAGTTTTCAAAGCAGCCCAAGTAGGAGGAATGGGATATAATCTACGATGCTCAGACCACCAAACACATGCAAAACTAGTGAATGCACAAACAGCAGCAGGAACACGTCTCTCCTCGGGATATTGTAAACATGTAAATCGTTGTTCAGTTTCTAACTCCCAAGTAAGATATATATCAGGAACATATCTACCCTCAAATGGTGGAATATTCAATTTTAGTTTAGGGAGATGGTCATGATCTCGTACCTGAGGGTGAGCCCTACCATTGCCATTATTTGCATGTGGACGACCTGATGGTTGCTGTGCTGGTGGTGGCACGTAGTTCTGATTTTGATCAACCTCATCCTCGTAATCGCCAGCAAAATCATCCTCCTCTGCATCAGCAGCAGGAGCCACAGAAGTAGCAACAGCAGCACCAACAGTTTGGCCAGGTGCAAGAGGGATACGGCTCGCTCGGCGGAGGGCTGTTTCACGATGTGTAGGTAGTCGTCGTTGTTGTTGTTGTAGAGGTGCGTTAGGTGCAGCCGGTGGTGGTGGTGGAAGACGCGCGAGCAATTCATTAAACCTGTCATCGAGCTTTGTTTCGAACGTCTTCTCCATGTCATCTATCTTCTCCATGGCCTCTTCAAATCTGTTTAGCACATCCTGCACCTGTCCATTCATCATTTGCTGAAATTTATCATGCAACTCCTGATTCGTCATGTTCTCCCAGTCAGTCTCGTCGGCTTGTGATCCTGCCATGGTTAGCAACAATAGAAAACACACAAGAATATGATCCTATAGAATACTAACAAGAGGTGGTGGTGGCGGGTGTCACAAATCCGTCAAGCAAATCTCAAATTCTTACCAGTTCTTACCCAACAGCAGGCGGTGATCGGCAACCGTTGTAGTCAAAACTCTCAAAAGCTTGGATAGAGCGATTGCCATGGAGAGTCAAACGCACGACGTAGAGGTATGTGGAGCTGGGAAGGCTTATAGTATGGTAGCAAAAAGGGTCAGCAATAATCAATTCAGAGATGCAAAGTTGAATAAACGCTCAACGACGGTACTGTGCTGGTCCTAGGCTAGACCGTGCTAGAGACGCGAGCCTAGAACAGTAACAAAATCACGGCGCTGCACGTAAATAAGTTAGTCGGCGCCAATGCCTGTCGATCCTGCACTTCATGTTCATCTTTACAAGCAAGATGGAATAAACGAGTGATATTAGTATACTCCTTATACTCTAGAATCGTCTGAATCTCTCTATTTAATCCACCCATAAAACGTGCAAGCATAGCTTCATTCTCCTCAACAATACCACATCTAATCATGCCAGTTTGTAATTCCTGATAATATTCTTCTACAGAATTTTTTCCCTGTCTTAAGCGCTGCAATTTTTGAAGTAATTCACGTTGATAATATGGTGGAACCCAACGAGTACGCATAGCAGTTTTCAAAGCAGCCCAAGTAGGAGGAATGGGATATAATCTACGATGCTCAGACCACCAAACACATGCAAAACTAGTGAATGCACAAACAGCAGCAGGAACACGTCTCTCCTCGGGATATTGTAAACATGTAAATCGTTGTTCAGTTTCTAACTCCCAAGTAAGATATATATCAGGAACATATCTACCCTCAAATGGTGGAATATTCAATTTTAGTTTAGGGAGATGGTCATGATCTCGTACCTGAGGGTGAGCCCTACCATTGCCATTATTTGCATGTGGACGACCTGGTGGTTGCTGTGCTGGTGGTGGCACGTAGTTCTGATTTTGATCAACCTCATCCTCATAATCTCCCACATAATCCTCCTCCTCCACATCAGCAGTAGGAGCCACAGAAGTATCAACAGCAGCACCAGCAGTTTGGCCCGACTGAAGAGGGACACGGCTCGCTCGGCGGAGGGCTGTTTCCCGACGTGGAGGTAGTCGGTGTTGTTGCTGTTGTTGCAGAGGTGCGGCAGGAGCAGCCGGTGGTGGTGGTGGAAAACGCGAAAGCAATTCAGCAAACTTGTTATCGAGCTTTGTTTCAAACGTCTTCTCCATGGCCTCTTCAAATCTGTTTATCACATCTTGCACCTGTCCACTCATCATTTGCTGAAACGTATCATGAAGCTCCTTGTTCGTCAAGTTCTCCCAGTCAGTCTCGTCGGCTTGTGATCCTGGCATGGTTAGCAGCAATAGAAACACACAAGAATATGATCCTACAGACTACTAACAAGTGGTGGTGGTGGCGGGTGTCACAAATCCGTCAAGCAAATCTCAAATTCTTACCAGTTCTTACCCAGCAGCAGGCGGTGATCGGCAACCGTTATAGTCAAAACTCTCAAAAGCTTGGATAGAGTGATTGCCAGGGAGAGTCAAACGCACGACGTAGATGTATGTGGAGCTGGGAAGGCTTATAGTATGGTAGCAAAAAGGGTTAGCAATAATCAATTCAGAGATGCAAAGTTGAATAAACGCTCAACGACGGTACTGTGCTGGTCCTAGGCTAGACCGTGCTAGAGACGCGAGCCTAGAACACTAACAAAATCACGGCGCTGCACGTAAATAAGGGAAAAGCACACTCTGGAACTCTTTTTTTTCGCTCCTTTTTTTTGCGCTCCTCTTTTTTTTTGCGAAAAATCACTATAATGTCGAGTGTCTCAAAACTCTTCGCTCGTCAAACTGATAGGATGGGCACGGAATTTTTTTTTCACTTTTTTTTTCGGAAATCAGGGCAGCGACGACGAAAAAGTGCGACAAAAAATCACTATGATGGCACGTGGCTCAAAAGGCTCAGAAAAGCCTAAAAATAGGATAGGGGGAAAATATTTTTGCCCGTGAAAATTTTGTCCTAAAAACTGCCCGGGGGTCTCCAGACGCTTTTTTTTCCGAGACCTACGCAGGCAAGGAAACACGAATCGGAATTTAGATTGATCTCAAGAACAAACCTAATATGAGAAGAACTCGGATTGGTGGTGGATATATGGTTGTGGTATATGGCAGCGATGGTGGTATATGGTAGCGGTGGTGGTATATGGATACAGATTGGTGGTGGTATACGGATACAGATTGGTGGTGGTATATGGATATGGATTCAGAGCGGTGGCGGATAAGCAAAAGTGGTAGATGGGCGATGATGATGGTGCGGCGGCGGCGTGACAACTTATGACCAGAACTCGAAACTCTAAAAGACTAGACTCTAAGACCAGCAACTTGACACGACGATGCAACCGCAAATTCAACAAAGCAAAAACCCTAAAAAGATTATGCAAAGGCTCAGATTGGTTCGGATATGATGAACTAACCCTAAAATTTTTTTGTGGCTTTTTCGTGGACTGTAGGTATGAAGAACAGACTCGATCTAATCTACGAAAAACTGTAAAATCTCACCGAGCAACCTGGAAATCTGATACCACTTGATAGAGGCTAAGGTGTCCCGATGTTTCGATGAGATGGTGGCTATCGTTTTTTGTGGGAGTTGACCTTGACGATCTGACTACGAACGTGCGAGACGTCGCGCCTTAGCAATTGCTAAACCAACTTCCGAGGGTTATTGACCACGCCGGAGCACGATCAACCTGACCACGAGGGTCTGTTTCCTGCGAGCAAACGAAGAACAAGCAAGAAACTGAGATTGCAATCGGGATATTGCGAATATAAGATGAAAGCTTTATTGATCAAGGTGGGGTTCTGTGACGTCTTGGTCTGGTCGTTGGACACAAACGAAGTACGCGAAGTTGCAGCTATGGCGAACTTTTAATCTAAACAAAACCCGAAGTCTAAACGACGCCCTAAGGGCTGTATATATGGAGGAAGAGGGGGGGATTTCGTGGCCCTTGAGGGTGGGGTCCGAAACCAACCCTAACTCTTGTTTCCCACACATATGGACTCTAAAAATAGCCTATACTTAAGTATTTCGAAATTACATGGGCCTGGCCCATTAATAAGGTGACGCAGCACCTAGAATAGCCTATGGACGAATATTATGAAGTGGCATCTTGTATATTTCGTCCAAGGCTTCATGCACTCCTTATGGCGGCTTTAAAGTCCTGAAACCATCACTTGTAACTCCGTTCTTGATCCCCTTGCGCATGCCATCAACTCCATGTGTGTTCTTGCTCCAATGTTCATCCTTCTCCAAGCTAGGCCCTTCATTTGTAAGCAAAACAAATGTATCCAATTTAGGCAGCATCATAATCCCATGAACATTAGAATCATTACCAAGAAACGAAAGTACCTGGTAATTTAATTGGCGTGCGCGGGCTCTAGTAATTGGTCCAGTATATCTAATAGTAGGGGCTGTGGGTGTAACAATGGTATTGATGTCCTCATCATAAAATATGAATCAGGAACCGGCCCATACGGAACCCCGGTACCGACAGGCGGCAGCGGTGGCGTACTATATGCCACTGTCCGATAATTAGGCTGCTGCATATTAGAATTAAATCCAAAACTTCGGTTATTGCTATTGTGATTTTCTGGAACCGAAGTCGAAACAATAGGAGCAGTAGTACTAGGAACAAAATTATTAGCCGAACTACCAACATAGTTCCGGCCATCCAGATTATTGTTTAAAGAGGCGTAAGGCTGTATAGCATTAGCCGATGCACTAGGCGTATGTATATTACTTGGCAAATTGTTAAATCTGCTACTGTCTATTGGCATCGGTCTTTTTCCAAAATACTCATCATTGACTTGCAGCACTAATGAGCGTACATGACCGGGTAGACAATTTTCAAGATCTTTATTAAACTGCACCTTAAATTCTTCAAGTCTATTAGCTACTTCTTTAGTAATTGTACGCGCCGTATTTTCCATATCAGAACCATATTTACTAGCTACGGACACATCAATTAGGTGAGCAATTTCTTCAGTTGAGTTTTTTTCCTAAGCATCGGAAGGGCTCGGAACTACCTTTTTGACGACACCGTTCCTCGTCTTCGCGTATCCAGCCAACTTCAGCTTCAACCTCTCAACCTTTTCTTTCTCTAGCTCCTCTTCAAGCTCGTGCCGAACATCTTCCGACAGATCGTAAAGTGTGACGGCGATGACGTTCTCTGGGTCGATGTCGCTCCCGTTCTTGGACTCGGTACTCATTGTGTAGCTCTTCTTCTTCTTGTCCCAAGCGGAGTCGCCAATTGTGTTAGCACGCGAAATCGCCGCGCAACACCAGGATATTTGTCGTGCTTTCGTGACGACGAACGATTGCTTTACGAGCAAAGCAACAAAGATTTCCTCGCTTTCGTGGAGGAGAACTGGCCGCTTTCCAGCGCAAAACGGCAAAGATCGCCAAACCCTAGGGCTGCTAGAGCTTGGGAGGAGGTAACGATAGAAAATAGACATACGTGAAAATAGAGTTTGTATTGATAGATCGATTGTTTCCTTCCTCAATCGGCCACGGCCTTACATATATATGGCACGCTGGACTTGGCGTACAAGATTACAACTCTGAAGCTAAAACCGATCAGGACGCCTTTCTTGATTCGGTTACCATGTAGCATACGTCTACAAAAATATACTTGCCGATCTAAGTACGTAGCAAATCTAGGCCATATCCACGTACATGCACTCTTGTATATATGAATAAAGTATTCTGGCCACGTCGCCATCACACTAAATATAGTGGCTAAGCATATGTATAAATACCTTGAGCCCACAAAGAAAATATTAAATATTCCGGCAACGTCGCAAATCAAACTGGATAATGGCCATCAGGACTAAGCATACTTCTTCATATACGTAGATATATATCACTTGCATGCATCACGCCCATGGTCCAGTATAGCATATGATTCTTCTTAGGACTTGTATCTTCACCTTCCATGAAATTTCCTGTGGCAATACTTTAACAATGCATTAACCGATCAACTTGATAAACCATTGATTTAATTTGGCTCATCACATACTAAGTAGCCAAATTATACCATCAAGAAGATGTACTTTCAAGCCAATTAACATGTGTTCAAAGAACAAAAATTATGAAAGTCACGCGGTAGACCTGAGATTAACATGTGTTCAAAAACATGTACTCCTGCTAGACCCAGAGGTTAATTTGATAACAAATACGTCGAGGTTAATTTGACAGACATGCCTTATAGGTTGACAAAAGTCATATCACTTTTTGGGAAAGATGTCATGAAATAACACGATCGACCTTCGATTAACATGTGTTAAAAAACAAGTACACCTGCGAGACCCAGAGGTTAATTCAAGAATAAATACCTCGAGGTTAAGTTGACGGACATGCCTTATAGGTTGACAAAACTCATACCACTTTTTCTGGAAAGATGTCGTGAAGTAACACGATAGACTGTCTTTCAAGCCAACTAACATGTGTTAAAAAATATCAAAAAGTAATGCGATAGACCTTTGATTTACATGTGTTCAAAAAAAGTACTCTAGCAAGTGCCAGAGGTTTATTCGAGACAAGTACCTCGAGGTTAATTTGAAAGACATGCCTTATAGGTTTACCAAAGTCATATCACTTTTTTGGGAAAGATGTCGTGAAGTAACACGGTAGACCTTCTTTCAAGCCAATTAACATGTGTTCAAAAATCAAAAATTATCAAAAAGTAACACGATAGACCTTCGATTAACATGTGCTCAAAAAACCATTACTCCTGCAAGACCCAGACGTTAATTCGAGAACAAGTACCTCAAGGTTAATTTGACAGACATGCCTTATAGCTTGACAAAAGTCATATCACTTTTCTTTGGAAAGATGTCGTGAAGCAATACGGTAGACCTTCTTTCAAGCCAACTAACATGTGTTCAATTTTTTTATCAAAATGTAACGCGATAGACCTTTGATTAACATGTCTTCAAAAATGTACTCTAGCAGGTGCCAGAGGTTTATTCGAGACAAGTACCTCGAGTGTCAGGACCCCGATCCTAAGTCACACCGATCTAGCATGTAACACCTCATATCACTTTGCGGCCTCATGCACGGTATACCCACGGGTGTCGCCTTACCATGGCCCGGGACCATTTGCGCCTTTTGGCTCACGTATATGATAGTGTCACTAGCATCCATATGACAGAGAACCCGGGCCGACATGACTAGTCATGAACCCAAAGTGGCACTAACTTACGGGGACATGCATACATGAATCAATATCGAGCATGTCGGTCAGCAGCGTGCGAATACGGGCTGTAGCACTGGGCTAACAGGACTCCAGGAACCCGGGCTATAGCAGGCTAGGCAGGACTCCAGATGTCACCGCGTGACATTTCCTCGAAGGGACAGGCATAGGAACGAAGTGAATCACATGCCGGACAGTCATGTGTTCCGGAGCAGTATTGCTGGGCTAGCAGGACTCCGGTGAACCGGGCTGTAGCGGACTACTATGGCTCATTAAAGCACAAGACTACATTTCCCCATAAGAGAGGCTACCAAGGATAAACAACTAGGTTGTCGGATCCCACACATACCAAGCATTTCAATCATACACACAATATGCTCGATATGTGCAAATACAACATGGCATCCCAACAAGACTCTACGACTCAGAGTATTTATTCATTAGGCTCCGATGAGCGAGATATTACAAACATGGGTCTCATGACCCATCATTCAGAGCATACAAATCAAGGCACATGCGGAAGCTTAACATGTCTGGGTACAGACATCTACAAATGTTAAAGGCTGAGAAACCTCACTATCTACAAGACTCTGCCGAGGGCACAAGATTGTAGGTGAGGTAGCAAGCTAAACATCGAAGTCCACACGGAACTACTAGCGAGACTGACGTCTCTCTGCAAAACATAAATTAAGCAAACGTGAGTACAAATGTACTCAGCAAGACTTACATCATAACTAACTACATATGCATCGGTATCAACAAGGGGGTGGTGGAGTTTAACTGCAGCAAGCCAGCTTTGACTCAGTGGCTAACCTGAACTACGACTGCAAGTGATGAGGACATCAATACCATTGTTACACCCACAGCCCCTACTGTTACATATACTGGACCAATTACTAGAGCTCGCGCACGCCAATTAAATTACCAGGTACTTTCTTTTCTTGGTAATGATTCTAATGTTCATGAGATTATGATGCTGCCTAAATTGGATACATTTGTTTTGCTTTCAAATGAAGGGCCTAGCTTGGAGAAGGATGAACATTGGAGCAAGAACACGCATGAAGTTGATGGCATGCGCAAGGGGATCAAGAACGGAGTTACAAGTGATGATTTCAGGACTTTGAAGCCGCCATAAGGAGTGCATGAAGCCATGGACGAAATATACAAGATGCCACTTCATAATATTCGTCCATAGGCTATTCTAGGTGCTGCGTCACCTTATTAATGGGCCAGGCCCATGTAATTTCGAAATACTTAAGTATAGGCTATTTTTAGAGTCCGTATGTGTGGGGAAACAAGAGTTAGGGTTGGTTTCGGACCCCACCCTCAAGGGCCACGAAATTCCCCTCTCTTCCTCCATATATACAGCCCTTAGGGCGTCGTTTAGACTTTGGGTTTTGTTTAGATTAAAAGTTCGCCATAGCTGCAACTTCGCGTACTTCGTTTGTGTCCAACGACCAGACCAAGACGTCACAGAACCCCACCTTGATCAATAAAGCTTTCATCTTATATTCGCAATATCCAGATTGCAATCTCAGTTTCTTGCTTGTTCTTCGTTTGCTCGCAGGAAATAGGCCCTCGTGGTCAGGTTGATCGTGCTCCGGCGTGGTCAATAACCCCTCGGAAGTTGGTTTAGCGATTGCTAAGGCGCGACGTCTCGCACGTTCGTAGTCGGATCGTCAAGGTCGACTCCCACAGAAAACGATAGCCACCATCTCATCGAAACATCGGGACACCTTTGCCTCTATCAAGTGGTATCAGATTTCCAGGTTGCTCGGTGAGATTTTACAGTTTTTCGTAGATTAGATCGAGTCTGTTCTTCATACCTACAGTCCACGAAAAAGCCACACAAAAAAAAATTAGGGTTAGTTCATCATATCCGAACCAATCTGAGCCTTTGCATAATCTTTCTAGGGTTTTTGCTTTGTTGAATTTGCGGTTGCATCGTCGTGTCAAGTTGCTGGTCTTAGAGTCTAGTCTTTTAGAGTTTCGAGTTCTGGTCACAAGTTGTCACGCCGCCGCCGCACCATCATCATCGCCCATCTACCACTTTTGTTTATCCGCCACCGCTCTGAATCCATATCCATATACCACCACCAATCCGTATCCATATACCACCATCAATCTCTATCCATGTACCACCACCGCTACCATATACCACCACCGCTGCCATATACCACCACCATATATCCACCACCAATCCGAGTTCTTCTCATAGATCAATCTCAATTCCGATTCGTGTTTCCTTGCCTGCGTAGGTCTCGGAAAAAAAAAGTCTGGAGACCCCCGGGCAGTTTTTAGGCCAAAATTTTCACGGGCAAAAATATTTTTTCCCTATCCTATTTTTAGGCTTTTCTGAGTCTTTTGAGCCACGTGCCATCATAGTGATTTTTTGTCGCACTTTTTCGTCGTCGCTGCCCTGATTTCCGAAAAAAAAGTGAAAAAAAAAATTTCGTGCCCATCCTATCAGTTTGACGAGGGAAGAGTTTTGAGACACTCGCCATTATAGTAATTTTTCGCAAAAAAAAGAGAGGAGCGCAAAAAAAAAAGAGGAGCGCAAAGAAAAAAAAGCGAAAAAAAAAGTTCCAGAGTGTGCTTTTCCCTTATTTACGTGCAGCGCCGTGATTTTGTTAGTGTTCTAGGCTCGCGTCTCTAGCACGGTCTAGCCTAGGACCAGCACAGTACCGTCGTTGAGCGTTTATTCAACTTTGCATCTCTGAATTGATTATTGCTGACCCTTTTTGCTACCATACTATAAGCCTTCCCAGCTCCACATACCTCTACGTCGTGCGTTTGACTCTCCCTGGCAATCGCTCTATCCAAGCTTTTGAGAGTTTTGACTACAACGGTTGCCGTTCACCGCCTGCTGCTGGGTAAGAACTGGTAAGCATTTGAGATTTGCTTGACGGATTTGTGACACCCGCCACCACCACCTCTTGTTAGTATTCTGTAGGATCATATTCTTGTGTGTTTTCTATTGTTGCTAACCATGGCAGGATCACAAGCCGACGAGACTGACTGGGAGAACATGACGAATCAGGAGTTGCATGATAAATTTCAGCAAATGATGAATGGACAGGTGCAGGATGTGCTAAACAGATTTGAAGAGGCCATGGAGAAGATAGATGACATGGAGAAGACGTTCGAAACAAAGCTCGATAACAGGTTTAATGAATTGCTCGCGCGTCTTCCACCACCACCACCGGCTGCACCTAACGCACCTCTACAACAACAACAACGACGACTACCTACACATCGTGAAACAGCCCTCCGCCGAGCGAGCCGTCTCCCTCTTGCACCTGGCCAAACTGTTGGTGCTGCTGTTGCTACTTCTGTGGGTCCTGCTGCTGATGCGGAGGAGGATGATTTTGCTAGCGATTACGAGGATGAGGTTGATCAAAATCAGAACTACGTGCCACCACCAGCACAGCAACCATCAGGTCGTCCACATGCAAATAATGGCAATGGTAGGGCTCACCCTCAGGTACGAGATCATGACCATCTCCCTAAACTAAAATTGAATATTCCACCATTTGAGGGTAGATATGTTCCTGATATATATCTTACTTGGGAGTTAGAAACTGAACAACGATTTACATGTTTACAATATCCCGAGGAGAGACGTGTTCCTGCTGCTGTTTGTGCATTCACTAGTTTTGCATGTGTTTGGTGGTCTGAGCATTGTAGATTATATCCCATTCCTGCTACTTGGGCTGCTTTGAAAACTGCTATGCGTACTCGTTGGGTTCCACCATATTATCAACGTGAATTACTTCAAAAATTGCAGCGCTTAAGACAGGGAAAAAATTCTGTAGAAGAATATTATCAGCAATTACAAACTGGCATGATTAGATGTGGTATTGTTGAGGAGAATGAAGCAATGCTTGCACGTTTTATGGGTGGATTAAATAGAGAGATTCAGACCATTCTAGAGTATAAGGAGTATACTAATATCACTCGTTTATTCCATCTTGCTTGTAAAGCTGAACGTGAAGTGCAGGATCGACAGGCATTGGCGCGGACTAACTTTTCTGCAGGTCGACCTTCTTCATGGACACCACGTGCATCATCTACTTCCACATGTTCTGCTACACCGGCGCCTCCGTCGGCTGCCATCTCCAACCGTGATACAATAAAGCAGGCACAATCACCACTATCTGCCAAGAGCACACCTTCTGGGCCTGCAAAGAGCTCTTCTTCATCCATGGCATCAACAGGGCAAACACATGATATTATTTGTCGACGTTGCAAGGGTGGAGGTCATTATGCGCGAGAATGCCCATCTAAGCGTGTGATGATTGTTACTGAGGATGGTGGGTATGAGTCCGCTAGTGACTATGATGAGGAGACTTTGGCTCTTATTACACGTGACGAACACGGTGGAGACGATTCTGATCATGAGACGCAATACATGGCTCCTGAAGATGCTGACAGGTATGAATGTTTAGTTGCTCAACGTGTTTTGAGTGTGCAGGTTACACAAGCTGAGCAAAATCAGAGGCATAATTTGTTCCATACAAAGGGAGTTGTGAAGGAACGTTCTGTTCGCGTGATCATAGATGGAGGGAGTTGCAACAACTTGGCTAGCATCGAGATGGTGGAGAAGCTATCTCTCACCACCAGACCACATCCACATCCTTACTACATCCAATGGTTCAACAACAGCGGCAAGGTTAAGGTAACACGTACTGTTCGTGTGCATTTTAGTATCTCTACATATGCTGATTATGTTGATTGTGATGTGGTACCGATGCAAGCATGTTCCTTATTACTTGGTAGACCATGGCAATTTGATAAAAATTCTATTCACCATGGTAGAAACAATCAGTATACTCTTGTTCATAAGGATAAAAATATTACTTTGCTTCCTATGACTCCTGATTCCATTTTGAAAGATGATATTAATAGAGCTAATAAAGCAAAACAGGAGAAAACTAAGAGTGAAAATCAGATTGTGGCAAAAGAATTTGAGCAACAAATGCAGCCTAATAATAATAAACAATCTAGTGTTGCTTCTGAAATTAAATTGAAAAGTGCATGTTTACTTGCCACCAAATCTGATATTGATGATCTAGATTTTAGCAAATCTGTTTGCTATGCTTTTGTGTGCAAAGAGGCATTATTTTCATTCGAGGACGTGCCTTCCTCTTTGCCTCCTGCTGTCACTAACATTTTGCAGGAGTTCGCCGACGTCTTTCCACAAGACGTGCCACCGGGATTACCACCTATTCGCGGGATTGAGCATCAAATTGACTTAATTCCCGGTGCATCATTACCCAACCAGGCACCATACCGTACCAATCCAGAGGAGACGAAGGAGATTATGCGTCAAGTACAAGAACTGCTCGACAAAGGTTATATACGCGAATCCCTTAGTCCTTGTGCTGTTCCTATCATTTTAGTGCCGAAAAAGGATGGTACGTCGCGTATGTGCGTTGATTGTAGAGGCATTAATAATATTACTATTCGTTATCGTCATCCTATTCCTAGGCTAGATGATATGCTTGATGAATTGAGTGGCTCTACAATATTCTCCAAAGTTGATTTGCGTAGTGGTTACCATCAAATTCGTATGAAATTGGGAGATGAATGGAAAACATCATTTAAAACTAAGTTTGGATTATATGAGTGGTTAGTCATGCCTTTTGGGTTAACTAATGCACCTAGTACTTTCATGAGGTTAATGAACGAAGTTTTACGTGCTTTCATTGGACGATTTGTGGTAGTTTACTTTGATGACATATTGATTTATAGCAAATCTTTGGAGGAACATTTGGAACATTTACGTGCTGTTTTTATTGCTCTACGTGATGCACGTTTGTTTGGTAACCTTGGAAAGTGCACCTTTTGCACCGACCGAGTATCTTTTCTTGGCTATGTTGTTACTCCACAGGGAATTGAAGTTGATAAAGCCAAGATTGAAGCTATTGAGAGTTGGCCGCAGCCCAAAACGGTAACACAAGTGAGGAGTTTCCTTGGCCTCGCTGGTTTCTATAGGCGTTTTGTGAGAGATTTCAGCACCATTGCTGCACCTCTCAACGAGCTTACAAAGAAGGATGTACCTTTTGTTTGGGGTACCGCACAGGAAGAAGCCTTCACGGTATTGAAAGATAAGTTGACACATGCTCCTTTACTCCAACTTCCTAATTTCAATAAGACTTTTGAGCTTGAATGTGATGCTAGTGGAATTGGATTAGGAGGTGTGTTATTACAAGATGGAAAACCTGTTGCATACTTTTCTGAAAAATTGAGTGGGCCTAGTCTGAACTATTCTACTTATGATAAAGAATTATATGCTCTTGTTCGGACCTTAGAAACATGGCAACATTATTTATGGCCCAAGGAATTTGTTATACATTCTGATCATGAATCTTTGAAACACATTAAAAGTCAAGCAAAACTGAACCGTCGACATGCTAAATGGGTTGAATTCATTGAGACTTTCCCTTATGTGATTAAACACAAGAAGGGTAAAGAAAATGTTATTGCTGATGCCTTGTCTCGTCGTTATACTATGCTTTCACAACTTGACTTTAAAATATTTGGTTTGGAGACCATCAAGGATCAATATGTTAATGATGCTGAATTTAAAGATGTATTGCAGAATTGTAAGGATGGGAGAACTTGGAACAAGTTCGTTCTTAATGATGGATTTGTGTTTCGTGCTAACAAGCTATGCATTCCAGCTAGCTCCGTTCGTCTTTTGTTGTTGCAGGAGGCGCATGGAGGAGGATTAATGGGACACTTTGGCGTCAAGAAGACGGAGGATATACTTGCTACACATTTCTTTTGGCCAAAGATGAGACGGGATGTTGAGCGTTTTGTTGCTCGCTGCACTACATGTCAAAGAGCTAAGTCACGACTCAATCCTCATGGTTTATATATGCCTTTGCCTGTACCTAGTGTTCCTTGGGAGGATATATCTATGGACTTTGTTTTAGGTTTACCTAGAACAAAGAAGGGGAGGGATAGCATATTTGTTGTCGTGGATAGGTTCTCGAAAATGGCACACTTTATACCATGTCATAAAAGCGATGATGCTGTTAATGTTGCTGATTTGTTCTTTCGTGAAATTATTCGCTTACATGGTGTGCCAAATACTATTGTTTCAGATCGTGGTACTAAATTTCTTAGCCACTTTTGGAGATGTTTATGGGCTAAGTTGGGGACTAAGCTGCTTTTTAGTACTACTTGTCACCCCCAAACTGATGGACAAACTGAAGTAGTCAATAGAACATTGTCTACTATGCTTAGGGCTGTTTTGAAGAATAAAAAGAAAATGTGGGAAGAATGCTTGCCTCATATTGAATTTGCTTATAATCGTTCATTGCATTCTACTACTAAGATGTGCCCTTTTGAAATTGTGTATGGTTTCCTACCTCGTGCACCTATTGATTTGTTGCCTCTTCCATCTTTGGAGAAGGTTAATTTTGATGCTAAAGAACGTTCTGAATTGATTTTAAAAATGCATGAGTTAACTAAGGAAAACATTGAGCGTATGAATGCTAAATATAAACTTGCTGGAGATAAGGGTAGAAAACATGTTGTGTTTGCACCTGGAGATCTTGTTTGGTTACATTTGCGTCAAGATAGATTTCCTAATCTGCGCAAATCAAAGCTAATGCCACGTGCTGATGGTCCTTTTAAGGTTTTAGAGAAAATAAATGATAATGCATATAAACTTGAGCTACCTGCAGATTTTGGGGTTAGTCCCACTTTTAACATTGCAGATTTGAAGCCTTATTTGGGTGAGGAAGATGAGCTTCCGTCGAGGACGACTTCATTTCAAGAAGGGGAGGATGATGAGGACATCAATACCATTGTTACACCCACAGCCCCTACTGTTACATATACTGGACCAATTACTAGAGCTCGCGCACGCCAATTAAATTACCAGGTACTTTCGTTTCTTGGTAATGATTCTAATGTTCATGAGATTATGATGCTGCCTAAAATGGATACATTTGTTTTGCTTTCAAATGAAGGGCCTAGCTTGGAGAAGGATGAACATTGGAGCAAGAACACGCATGGAGTTGATGGCATGCGCAAGGGGATCAAGAACGGAGTTACAAGTGATGATTTCAGGACTTTGAAGCCGCCATAAGGAGTGCATGAAGCCATGGACGAAATATACATGATGCCACTTCATAATATTCGTCCATAGGCTATTCTAGGTGCTGCGTCACCTTATTAATGGGCCAGGCCCATGTAATTTCGAAATACTTAAGTATAGGCTATTTTTAGAGTCCGTATGTGTGGGGAAACAAGAGTTAGGGTTGGTTTCGGACCCCACCCTCAAGGGCCACGAAATTCCTCTCTCTTCCTCCATATATACAGCCCTTAGGGCGTCGTTTAGACTTTGGGTTTTGTTTAGATTAAAAGTTCGCCATAGCTGCAACTTTGCGTACTTCGTTTGTGTCCAACGACCAGACCAAGACGTCACAGAACCCCACCTTGATCAATAAAGCTTTCATCTTATATTCGCAATATCCCGATTGCAATCTCAGTTTCTTGCTTGTTCTTCGTTTGCTCGCAGGAAATAGGCCCTCGTGGTCAGGTTGATCGTGCTCCGGCGTGGTCAATAACCCCTCGGAAGTTGGTTTAGCGGTTGCTAAGGCGCGACGTCTCGCACGTTCGTAGTCGGATCGTCAAGGTCGACTCCCACAGAAAACGATAGCCACCATCTCATCGAAACATCGGGACACCTTTGCCTCTATCAAGCACTTCTGAAGATAGTATAGTTCTTCATCGTTGTCATCGAACTCATCGTCGGAAACACGTCTATCGAGAGGGGACAATCACCGGCAACTGAGAAAGAACACAATCAATGCAATGCCACAATATGATGCATGATCATGACATGGCAATATGCTGTGATTTGAGCTAATGCATCTAGCTATTATTTAAATGAAGTTGGTTGGAATACATGATTCAAATTCCAACTCCATATATGATTACTTAATGCCCTTTATTTGTTTTGTCCAAAACAGAGGAAAAACATTGTTCAAACATGCATGAAAATGGTACAGATGGATAGATTGCATTTTTCTGATAATTTTTCATATATAAATTATTTGATTTGGAGCTACGGTTGAATTACTATGATTTTTAGAAATTCTAGCTATTTTCTGAAATAAATAAATCGTTTAGATTTATTTAAAATCCAGAAAAGGGTTTATTGCGTCAGCACTAGGTCACGCTGACCTCAGCAGGTCAACAGGCCCGGTCCAGGTCAAACCTGACCTGTGGGACCCGTGTGTCAGTGTCACATCTAACTAACAGTGCCTGTTAGTGCTAAGTACGTGATTAACTAAACTAATCTAGGGCTGGGCCCACATGTTAGTGGCTTATCTAGTTAACTAAGTTAATTAACACTAATTACCTAACACTAATTAAACAGGTGCTTGGGCCCACACGTCAGGACGCAGGGGAGGTCAAACAGGGGTCAACCCTGTCGGCGACTCGACGCCGACGTAAGCAGAGGCGGCGACGTTCGTCGTTCCGGCGATTCCGGTGACGGGAGCAAGCGAGGCTGGTCCCGTTGGAACGGCCACGACGCGACGCGTCCAACGGTGCCTATGTCTGCAGCTAGGGTGGCCGGTGGCGACGGTGAGGAGCTCGGCCGCGGTGGCCGGAGCTCGGACGTGAGCGCGAGCAGTGCTGCGGTGCGCGAGCTGGCGAGCTGAGGCACTAGCGGGGGCCTACGCGATGCGGTGAGTGGGTTGGACGCATTGGGTGGACCATTTGGTCGCCGGAGTCGCGTCGGCGGCGAGCGTAGGCGGCAGCGAGTTCAGGCTTAGGCGGTCCGGTGGCTACGGCGGCCTACAGGGAAGAAGAGAGGGATGTACTAGGTCAGGGACTCATGGCGAGTCGGACGAGGAGGTCAGCGAGCTCGGAGAGGGTCCGGAGCAGTCGAGGCGGCAAGGGGGATCTCCGGCGACCCGAGGAGGAAGAAGGGGTCGGGGACGATTCTTCGAGGCGTCCTGCATTGCGTAGCTCAGCGAGGAGGTCGAGGACGACACGGTGGAGCATCTGGACCGTCCGAGAGGTCGAGGGAGAGGCGATGGCCGTGGTGGTGCGATCGGCGGCGGCGAGCTCACTCAGCTTCGGGAGAGAGAGCGAGAGAGGTGAGGCAGGGAGAGCGGGGAGCGGTCGAGGGGGTCCAGGGGGTAGCGTGGCGACGCCAGAGGCGTCCAGGCCGTCGAGGAGGCAGGCGAGCGGGGTGGAGGTGGCGCACGCATGCACCGTGCCCAGCTTCTCCTCTGCCTACTAGCAAGAGGTAGAAGACGAGGCTGCCCCTGGTTGGCTGGGCTGCCAGGTGGGCTGTAACAGTGCCAGGCCAGGTAAGCCAGATGGGTTCCTCTCTCTCTGCTCCATTTCTATTTTAGTTTCTGTTTTCTATTATTCTATAGTCTTTAGGGCTTTATTAAAAATACTTAAACAGATCCAAAAATCATGAAACTGCTCGATGCCACTGTTTGGAATATAACCAACACCAAACATTTTAGTTTATGATTATTTGAGCATTTAAAATATTTTATAGCATTTAAATGCTCAAATGCAAATACTATATGATTTAATTCAGTGACCTTATGATGTCCTAGAAAGGTGTGCACCATTTTTGTCAGAGGTTCTAGACCAAGGCAAAGATGATGAACATTTTAGAAGGACATTTCAGGTTCATTGAAAAAAGTATTTTAGTAACCCTAGTTGGTTTGAGTGGTGCTGGGGGTTTATGTCATCCACATTTCAAAATTTCTAAGAAAATTAAACATGATGATGTGATGATCATGCAAGGACAAGCAAAGGCTAAGCTAGGGTTGTGACATCAAGGTTAATTTGACAGACATGCCTTACAGGTTGACAAATGTCATATCACTTTTTTGGGAAAGATGTCGTGAAGTAACACGATAGACCTTCTTTCAAGCCAATTAACATGTGTTCAAAAAATGAAAATTATCAAAAAGTAACGTATAGACCTTCGATTAACATGTGTTCAAAAAACAATTACTCCTGCAAGACCCAGAGGTTAACTCGAGAACAAGTACCTCGAGGTTAATTTGACAGACATGCCTTACAGCTTGACAAATGCCATATCACTTTTTTTGGAAAGATGTCGTGAAGCAATACGGTAGACCTTCTTTCAAGCCAATTACCATGTGTTCAAAAAAATATCAAAAAGTAACGTGACAGACCTGCGATTAACATGTGTTCAGAAAACAAGTACTCCAACAAGACCCAGAGGTTAATTCGAGAACATGTACCTCGAGGTTAACTTGACAGACATGCCTTATTGGATGATAAAAGTCATATCACTTTTTTTGGAAAGAAGTCGTGAGGTAACACGATAAACCGTCTTTCAAGCCAATTACCATGTGCTCATAAAGCAAAATTATCAAATGGTAACGTGATGGACCTTCGACTAACGTGTGTTCAAAAAACAAGTACTCCAGCGAGACCCAGAGGTTAATTCGAGAACTAGTACCACGAGGTTAATTTGAAAGACATGCCTTATACATTGACAAAAGTCATATCACTTTTTTTAGGAAAGATGTCGTGAAGTAACACTATAGACCTTCTTTCAAGCCAATTAACATGTGTTCAAAAAATAAAAATTATCAAAAAGTAATGCGATAGACCTTCGATTAACATGTGTTCAAAAAACAAGTACTCCTGCAAGACCCAGAGGTTAATTGCAGAACAAGTACCTCGAGGTTAATTTGACAGACATTCCATATAGGTTAACAAAAGTCATATCGCTTTTTTTGGAAAGATGTCGTGAAGTAACACAATAGACCTTCTTTCAAGCCAATTAACATGTGTTCAATTTTTTTTATCAAAAAGTAACATGATAGACCTTCGGTAAACATGTGTTCAAAAAACCATTACTCCAGCAAGACCCAGAGGTTAATTCAAGAACAAGTACCAAGAAGTTAATTTGACAGACATGCCTTATAGGTTGACAAAAGTCATATCACTTTTTTTGGAAAGATGTCATGAAGTAACATGGTAGACCTTATTTCAAGCCAATTAACATGTGTTCATTTTTTTTATCAAAAAGTAACGCGATAGACCTTCAATTAACATGCATTCAGAAAACAAGTACTCCAAAAAGACCGAGATGTTAATTTGAGAACAACTACCTCGAGGTTAATTTGACAGACATGCCTTATAGGTTGACAAAAGTCATATCACTTTTTTTCCAAACATGATGTGAAGTAACACGATAGACCATCTTTCAAGCCAATTAACATGTGTTCAAAAAACAAAAATTATCACAAAGTAACGTGATAAACCTTCGATTAACATGTGTTCGAAACACAAGTACACCAACAAGACCCAAAGCTTAATTCGAGAACAAGTACCTCGAGGTTAATTTCACAAACATGCCTTATACGTTGACAGAAGTCATATCACTTTTTTTGGAAAGATGTCGTGAAGTAACAAGATAGACCTTTTTCAAGCCAATTAACATGTGTTCAGAAAATAATTTTTTTAAAAAAGTAATGCAATGGACCTTCGATTAACATGTGTTAAGAAAACAAGTACTCCTGCAAGACCTAGAGGTTAATTCGAGAACAACTACCTTGAGGTTAATTTGACAGACATGCCTTATAGGTTGACAAAAGTCATATCACTTTTTTTGGAAAGATGTCATGAAGTAACACGATAGACCTTCTTTCAAGCCAATTAACATATGTTCAAAAAACAAAAAATATCAAAAAGTAACGCGATAGACCTTCGATTAACATGCATTCAAAAAACAACTACTCCAGCAAGACGTAGAGGTTAATTCGAGAACAAGTAATTTGACAGACATGCCTTATTGGTTGACAAAAGTCATATCACTTTTTTGGGAAGATGTCATGAAGTAACATGATAGACATTCTTTCAAGCCAATTAACATGTGTTCAAAAAACAAAAAAATATCAAAAAGTAACGCGATAGACCTTCGATTAACATGTGTTCAAAAAACAAGTACTCCTACAAGACCCAGAGGTTAATTCGAGAACAAGTACCTCGAGGTTGATTTGACAGACATGCCTTATAGGTTGACAAAAGTCATATCACTTTTTTTGGAAAGATGTCGTGATGTAACGCGATAGACCTTCTCTGTGACGCCCCCGATTCAATCATACACTAATCATACATGGAAACGTGTACGATCAAGATCAGGGACTCACGGGAAGATATCACAACACAACTCTACAAATAAAATAAGTCATACAAGCATCATATTACAAGCCAGGGGCCTTGAGGGCTCGAATACAAGAGCTCGATCATAGACGAGTCAGTGGAAGCAACAATATCTGAGTACAGACATAAGTAAACAAGTCTACCTTAAGAAGGATAGCACAAACTGGGATACAAATCGAAAGAGGTGCAGGCCTCCTTCTTAGGATCCTCCTAAACTACTCCTGGTCGTCGTCAGCGGGCTGCACGTAGTAGTAGGCACCTCTCGAGTAGTAATAGTCGTCATCGACGGTGGCGTCTGGCTCCTGGGCTCCATCGTCTGGTCACAGCAAACGAGTATAGAAAAGGGGGAAAAGGGGGGAGCAAACCAACCGTGAGTACTCATCCAAAGTACTCGCAAGCAAGGAGCTACACTACATATGTATGCTTTGGTATCAAATGGAAAAGGGAGTATCATATGTGGACTGAACTGCAGAATGCCGGAATAAGAGGGGGATAGCTAGTCCTTTCGAAGACTACGCTTCTGGTAACCTCCATCTTGCAGTAGAAGAAGAGAGTAGATGGTAAGTTCACCAAGTAACATCGCATAGCATAATCCTAACCGATGATCCTCCCCTTGTAGCCCTGTGAGAGAGCGATCACCGGTTGTATCTGGCACTAGTTGTCATAAGGTCAATGTACAACTCCAAGTCGTCCTATTACCGAAGATCACGACTATTTGAATAGATTAACTTCCCTGCAGGGGTGCACCACATTTCCCAACACGCTCGATCCCCTTTGTCCGGACACACTTTCCTAGGTCATGCCCGGCCTCGGAAGATCAACACGTCGCAGCCCCACCTAGGCACAACAGAGAGGTCAACACGCCAGTCTAAATCCTATGCGCACAGGGGTCTGGGCCCATCGCCCATTGCACACCTGCATGTTGCGTGGGCAGCCGGAGAGCAGACTAGCAACCTCCATTACAAAGGATGTTACGTTACGCGGTCCAACCAGGCCCGTGCCGCTTAGTCACTGACATCACAAAGGCTTCGGCTGATACCACGACGTTGAGTGCCCATAACTGTTCCCGCGTAGTTGGTTAGTGCGTATAGGCCAGTGGCCAGACTCAGATCAAATACCAAGATTTCGTTAAGCGTGTTATTTAGAAGTAACCGCGGACGCCGACCAGGGCCAGGCCCACCTCTCTCCTAGGCGGTCTCAACCTGACATGTCGCTTCGCCACAAGTAACAGTCGGGGGCCGTCGGGAACCTAGGCCCACCACTACCTGGGTGGAACCACCTGTCCTTTCATCCCCCACACCAGAAGCACTCATGGGTACTCTACGAACCGACTCGACTTTAGTCACCACAGGTATCATGTATAAAGTATATAGTATATACCTGTGATCACCTCCTGAGTGATCACGGCCCGATAGTATAGCATGGCAGACGGACAAGAATGTAGGGCCACTAATGATAAACTAGCATCCTATACTAAGCATTAGGATTGCAGGTAAAGGTAACAACAGTTGTAGCAACAAGGACAGGCTATGCATCAGAATAGGCTTAACGGAAAGCAGTAACATGCTACACTACTCTAATGCAAGCAGTAGAGAGAATAGTAGGCGATATCTGGTGATCAAGGGGGGGGGCTTGCCTGGTTGCTTTGGCAAGAGAGAGGGGTCATCAACACCGTAGTCGTACTGGGTAGCAGCGGCGTCGGTCTCGGTGTCTAGCGACACAAGAGGGGGAAGAAACAATAAATATCAAGCAAACAGATGTATAGAGATGCATGACATGACAAGTATCGGTGCTAGGGGTGCCCTAACGCGGTATGAGGTGGTACCGGTGAAGGGGGGAAACATCTGGGAAAATATCCCCGGGGTTTCGCGTTTTCGGACAGATGAACCGGAGGGGAAAGTTGCGTGTTCACTATGCTAGGGATGCGTGGCGGACGAACGAGCTACGTATTCGGGTTCGTCTCATCGTTCTGAGCAACTTTCATGTACAAAGTTTTTCCATCCGAGCTACGGTTTATTTTATATTAATTTTAAAAAAAATAAATCATTTTTAGGATTTATTTAATTATTTAAATCAACATTATCAAGAATAGTGTTTGCTAACGTCCGCATGACGTCAGCAGTTGACCTGGTCAACCTCACACGTGGGTCCCATTCGTCATTGACTAGACTAACTAATCATGATTAATTAGTTTAATTAGTTGTTTAGTTTAATTAATAAAAATTAATTAAGTTAATTAATTCTTTAATTAATTAATTAACTAATTAATTATTATTCATTTATTTTATTATTATTATTATTTTTAATTTCCTTTTTTAAACGTTCTGGGCGTGGGCCCCGTTTGTCATAGGCCAAAGGGCCTATTGGGCGTGGCCCGAACGGGCGTGCGGGCTGATGCGGAGCATCCTACGTTCATCTCCATGTACACCTTCATAGCACATCAAGCCCCAAGTGGACTTACCGGACTTAAGGTGAACCCGCTCCTCTTCAAGATTTACATGAATATCTATGGGACTTGGTCGCTACCTCACCACTGAACATTGTGCATCATTAGGTACGAGGGCGACCACCGCCAAGCAGCTAAGGAGTTTCCCGGAGGCCAAGGAGAAGGACCCCAAGGCCACAAGGAAGAATGAGGAGTGCACGAAGATCAACTCTGCACTTCCCAGGCAACCCCGTGCCCACGGGCCTCGAAGACCCTGTGCGCACGGGCTAACAAAGAGCTGGCGCCGGAACACCCCGTGCGCACGGGCCTGTATCGTGCCCACGGGACCCCCGTGCGCACGGGCCCAACTTACCCCGTGCGCACCGGCCCTATAGGATGGACGGCTGTGATTGCTGTTTGGGCCTCCTCTTCATCCACCTCGTCCCTCACCTCCAGCCACCTATATATTCCGTACCTAGACCATTTGTTAGGGTAAGCAAACGATATGATAGACATATGAGAACTTTGCTCCATGGATCCACTCCACTAGGAGATCAAGACCTCCTCTTGGAGTGACCAATATCAAGACCCCACATGTGGGAAGGATCCCCATCATAGGATCATCAAGACCTCTCTCCTCATAGGATTGGGATGAACTAGTATCTTGTATCTTTCCTTTGTTGTTCTTGGATCATTGTATGATGAGGACATCAATACCATTGTTACACCCACAGCCCCTGCTGCTATATATACCGCACCAATTTCTAGAGCTCGCGCACGCCAATTGAATTATCAGGTACTTTCGTTTCTTGGTAACGATTCTAATGTTCATGAGAATATGATGCTGCCTAAATTGGATACATTTGTTTTGCTTACAAATGAAGGGCCTAGCTTGGACAAGAAAGATGAACCTTGGAGCAAGTTCAAGCATGGAGATGATGGCATGCGCAAGGGGAACAAGAACGGAGTTACAAGTGATGATTCCAGGACTCTGAAGCCACCATAATCAGTGCATGAAGCATGGGACGAAATATACAAGATGCCACTTCATAAATTTCGTCCAGAGGCTATTCTAGGTGCTGTGTCACCTTATTATTGGGCCAGGCCCATGTATTTTCGAAGTACTTAAGTATAGGCTGTTTCTAGAGTCCGTATGTGTGGGGAAACAAGAGTTAGGGTTGGTTTCGGACCCCTCCACCAAGGGCCACGAAATTCCCCCTCTCTCCTCCATATATACAGCCCTTAGGGCATCGTTTAGACTTTGGGTTTTGTTTAGATTAAAAGTTCTCCATAGCTACAACTTCGCGTACTTTGTTTGTGTCCAACGACCAGACCAGGACGTCACAGAACCCCACCTTGATCAATAAAGCTTTCATCTTATATTCGCAATATCCAGATTGCAATCTCAGTTTCTTGCTTGTTCTTCATTTGCTCATAGGAAACAGACCCTCGTGGTCAGGTTGATCATGCTCCGGCGTGGTCAATAACCCCTCGGAAGTTGGTTTAGCGATTGCTAAGGCGCGACGTCTCACACGTTCGTAGTTGGATCATCAAGGTCGACTCCCACAGAAACGATAGCCACCATCTCATCGAAACATCGGGACACCTTTGCCTCTATCAAGTGGTATCAGATTTCTAGGTTGCTCGGTGAGATTTTACAGTTTTTCGTAGTTTAGGTCGAGTCTGTTCTTCATACCTATAGTCCACGAAAAAGCCAAAAAAATTTTTAGGGTTAGGTCATCATATCCGAACCAATCTGAGCCTTTGCATAGTCTTTTTAGAGTTTTGCTTTGTTGAATTTGCGATTGCAACGTCGCGTCGAGTTGCTGGTCTTAGCGTCTAGTCCCTTAGAGTTTCGAGTTCTGTTCACAGGTTGTCACGCCGCCACCACACCATCGTCATCATCATTACCATATACCACCACCCCACCATATACATCGCGCTGCCATATACAACCACCAATCCGAGTCCACATATACCATCGCCATATACCACTACCAATCCGAGTCCAGATATACCATCCGTTGTTTACGTGCACCGTCGTGATTTTGTTAGTGTTCTAGGCTCGCGTCTCTAGCACCGTACCGTCGTTGAGCGTTTATTCAACTTTGCATCTCTGAATTGATTATTGCTGACCCTTTTTGCTACCATATTATAAGCCTTCCCAGCTCCACATACATCTACGTCGTGCATTTGACTCTCCCTGGTAATTGCTCTATCCAAGCTTTGAGAGTTTTGACTACGACGGTTGCCGATCACCGCCTGCTGCTGGGTAAGAACTGGTAAGAATTTGAGATTTGCCTAACGGATTTGTGACACCACCACCACCTCTTGTTAGTAGTCTGTAGGGTCATACTCTTGTGTGTTTCTATTGTTGCTAACCATGGCAGGATCACAAGCCGACGAGACTGACTAGGAGAACATGACGAATAAGGAGTTGCATGATAAATTTCAGCAAATGATGAGTGGACAGGTGCAAGATGTGCTAAACAGATTTGAAGAGGCCATGGAGAAGATAGATGGCATGGAGAAGACGTTCTAAACAAAGCTCGATAACACGTTTAATGAATTGCTCGCGCGTCTTCCACCACCACCACCGGCTGCACCTAACGCACCTCTACAACAACAACAACAACAACGACTACCTCCACATCGCGAAACAGCCCTCCGCCGAGCGAGCCATCTCCCTCTTGCACCTGGCCAAACTATTGGTGCTGCTGTTGATACTTCTGTGGCTCCTACTGCTGATGCGGAGGAGGATGATTTTGTGGGAGATTACGAGGATGAGGTTGACCAAAATCAGAACTACGTGCCACCACCAGCACAGCAACCACCAGGTCATCCACATGCAAATAATGGCAATGGTAGGGCTCACCCTCAGGTACGAGATCATGACCATCTCCCTAAACTAAAATTGAATATTCCACCATTTGAGGGTAGATATGTTCCTGATATATATCTTACTTGGGAGTTAGAAACTGAACAACGATTTACATGTTTACAATATCCCAAGGAGCGACGTGTTCCTGCTGCTGTTTGTGCATTCACTAGTTTTGCATGTGTTTGGTGGTCTGAGCATTGTAGATTATATCCTATTCTAGCTACTTGGGCTGCTTTGAAAACTGCTATGCGTACTCGTGGGGTTCGACCATATTATCAACGTGAATTACTTCAAAAATTGCAGCGTTTAAGACAAGGAAAAAATTCTGTAGAAGAATATTATCAGGAATTACAAACTGGCATGATTAGATGTGGTATTGTTGAGGAGAATGAAGCTATGCTTGCATGTTTTATGGGTGGATTAAATAGAAAGATTGAGACCATTCTAGAGTATAAGGAGTATACTAATATCACTCGTTTATTCCATCTTGCTTGTAAAGCTGAACATGAAGTGTAGGATCGACAGGCCTTGGCGCGAACTAACTTTTCTGCAGGTCGATCTTCATCATGGATACCATGTGCATCCTCTACTTCCACTACACCAGCACCTCCATCAGGTGCCACCTCCAGCCGTGATACAAGAAAGCAGGCACAACCACCACTATCTGCCAAGAGCACACCTCCCGGGCCAGCGCAGAGTTCTTCTTCTTCCATGGCATCAACAGGGCACACAAGTGATATTATTTGTCGTCGTTGTAAGGGAAGAGGACATTTTGCGAGAGAATGCAAATCTCAGCGTGTGATGATTGCTACTGAGGATGGTGGGTATGAGTCCACTAGTGACTATGATGAGGAGACTTTGGCTCTTATTACACGTGAAGAACACGGTGGAGATGATTCTGATCATGAGACGCAATACATGGCTCCTGAAGATGCTGACAGGTATGAATGTTTAGTTGCTCAACGTGTTTTGAGTGTGCAGGTCACACAAGCTGAGCAAAATCAGAGGCATAATTTGATCCATACAAAGGGAGTTGTGCTGTTCGCGTCATCATAGATGGAGGGAGCTGCAATAACTTGGCTAGCATGGAGATGGTGGAGAAGCTATCACTCACCACAAGACCACATCCACATCCTTACTACATCCAATGGTTCAACAACAGTGGCAAGGTTAAGGTAACATGTACTGTTCGTGTGCATTTTAGTATCTCTACATATGCTGATTATGTTGATTGTGATGTGGTACCTATGCAAGCATGTTCCTTATTACTTGGTAGACCATGGCAATTTGATAAAAAATTGTACACCATGGTAGAAACAATCAGTATACTCTTGTTCATAAGGATAAAAATATTACTTTGCTTCCTATGACTCCTGATTCCATTTTGAAAGATGATATTAATAGAGCTAATAAAGTAAAACAGGAGAAAAAAGTGAAAATCAGATTGTGGCAAAAGACTTTGAGCAACAAATGCAGCATAATAATAAACCATCTAGTGTCGCTTCTGAAATTAAATTGAAAAGTGCATGTTTAATTGCCACCAAATCTGATATTGATGATTTAGATTTTAGCAAATCTGTTTGCTATGCTTTTGTGTGCAAAGAGGCATTATTTTCATTCGAGGACGTGCCTTCCTCTTTGCCTCCTGCTATCACTAACATTTTGCAGGAGTTCGCTGACGTCTTTCCAGAAGGCGTGCCACCGGGATTACCACCTATTTGAGGGATTGAGCATCAAATTGACTTAATTCCCGGTACATCATTACCCAACCGTGCACCATACCGTACCAATCCAGAGGAGACGAAGGAGATTATGCGTCAATTAAAAGAACTCCTCGACAAAGGTTATATACGCGAATCCCTTAGTCCTTGTGCTGTTCCTATCATTTTAGTGCCAAAAAAGGATGGTATGTCACGTATGTGCGTTGATTGTAGAGGCATTAATAATATTACTATTCGTTATCGTCATCCTATTCCTAGGCTAGATGATATGCTTGATGAATTGAGTGGCTCTATAATATTCTCCAAAGTTGATTTGTGTAGTGGATACCATCAAATTCGTATGAAATTGGGAGATGAATGGAAAACAGCATTTAAAACTAAATTTGGATTATATGAGTGGTTAGTCATGCCTTTTGGGTTAACTAATGCACCTGGTACTTTCATGAGGTTAATGAATGAAGTTTTACGTGCTTTCATCGGACGATTTGTGGTAGTTTACTTTGATGACATATTGATTTATAGCAAATCTTTGGAGGAACATTTACGTGCTGTTTTTATTGCTCTACGTGATGCATGTTTGTTTGGTAACCTTGGAAAGTGCACCTTTTGCACCGACCGAATATCTTTTCTTGGCTATGTTGTTACTCCACAGGGAATTGAAGTTGATAAAGCCAAGATTGAAGCTATTGACAGTTGGTCGCAGCCCAAAACGGTCACACAAGTGAGGAGTTTCCTTGGCCTCGCTGGTTTCTATAGGCATTTTGTGAGAGATTTCAGCACCATTGCTGCACCTCTCAACGAGCTTACAAAGAAGGATGTGCCTTTTGTTTGGGGTACCGCACAGGAAGAAGCCTTCACGGTATTGAAAGATAAGTTGACACATGCTCCTTTACTCCAACTTCCTGATTTTAATAAGACTTTTGAGCTTGAATGTGATGCTAGTGGAATTGGATTAGGAGGTGTGTTATTACAAGATGGCAAACCTGTTGCATACTTTTCTGAAAATTGAGTGGGCCTAGTCTGAACTATTCTACTTATGACAAAGAATTATATGCTCTTGTTCGGACCTTAGAAACATGGCAACATTATTTATGGCCCAAGGAATTTGTTATACATTCTGATCATGAATCTTTGAAACACATTAAAAGTCAAGGAAAACTGAACCGTAGACATGCTAAATGGGTTGAATTCATTGAGACTTTCCCTTATGTCATTAAACACAAGAAGGGTAAAGAAAATGTTATTGCTGATGCATTGTCTCGTCGTTATACTATGCTTTCACAACTTGACTTTTAAAATATTTGGTTTGGAGACCATTAAAGATCAATATGTTCATGATGTTGAATTTAAAGATGTATTGCAGAATTGTAAGGAAGGGAGAATGTGGAACAAGTTCGTTCTTAACGATGGATTTGTGTTTCGTGCTAACAAGCTATGCATTCCAGCTAGCTCCGTTCATCTTTTGTTGTTGCAAGAGGTGCATGGAGGAGGATTAATGGGACACTTTGGCGTCAAGAAGATGGAGGATATACTTGCTACACATTTCTTTTGGCCAAAGATGAGATGGGATGTTGAGCGTTTTGTTGCTCGCCGCACTACATGTCAAAAAGCTAAGTCACGACTCAATCCTCATGGTTTATATATGCCTTTGCCTGTACCTAGTGTTCCTTGGGAGGGATAGCATATTTGTTGTCGTGGATAGGTTCTCAAAAATGGCACACTTTATACCATGTCATAAAAGCGATGATGATGTTAATGTTGCTGATTTGTTCTTTCGTCAAATTATTCGCTTGTATGGTGTGCCAAATACTATTGTTTCAGATCGTGATACTAAATTTCTGAGCCACTTTTGGAGATGTTTATGGGCTAAGTTGGGGACTAAACTGCTTTTTAGTACTACTTGTCACCCCCAAACTGATGGACAAACTGAAGTAGTCAATAGAACATTGTCTACTATGCTTAGGGCTGTTTTGTAGAATAATAAGAAAATGTGGGAAGAATGCTTGCATCATATTGAATTTGCTTATAATCGTTCATTGCATTCTACTACTAAGATGTGCCCTTTTGAAATTGTGTATGGTTTCCTACCTCGTGCACCTATTGATTTGTTGCCTCTTCCATCTTCGGAGAAGGTTAATTTTGATGCTAAAGAACGTGCTGAATTGATTTTTAAAATGCATGAGTTAACTAAGGAAAACATTGAGCGTATGAATGCTAAATATGAAATTGCTGGAGATAAGGGTAGAAAACATGTTGTGTTTGCACCTGGAGATCTTGTTTGATTACATTTGCGTAAGGATAGATTTCCTAATTTGCGCAAATCAAAGCTAATGCCATGTGATGATGGTCCTTTTAAGGTGTTAGAGAAAATAAATGATAATGCATATAAACTTGAGCTGCCTGTAGATTTTGGGGTTAGTCCCACTTTTAACATTATAGATTTGAAGCCTTATTTGGGTGAGGACGATGAACTTTCGTCGAGGACGACTTCATTTCAAGAAGGGGAGGATGATGAGGACATCAATACCATTGTTACACCCACAGCCCCTGTTGCTATACATACTGGACCAATTACTAGAGCTCGCGCACGCCAATTGAATTATCAGGTACTTTCGTTTCTTGGTAACGATTCGAATGTTCATGAGAATATGATGCTGCCTAAATTGGATACATTCGTTTTCCTTACAAATGAAGGGTCTAGGTTGGACATGAAAGATGAACCTTGGAGCAAGTTCAAGCATGGAGATGATGGCATGCGCAAGGGGAACAAGAACAGAGTTACAAGTGATGATTCCAGGACTCTGAAGCCACCATAATGAGTGCATGAAGCATGGGACGAAATATACAAGATGCCACTTCATAAATTTCGTCCAGAGGCTATTCTAGGTGCTGCGTCACCTTATTATTGGGCCAGGCTCATGTATTTTCGAAGTACTTAAGTATAGGCTGTTTTTAGAGTCCGTATGTGTGGGGAAACAAGAGTTAGGGTTGGTTTCGGACCCCTCCACCAAGGGCCACGAAATTCCCCCTCTCTCCTCCATATATACAACCCTTAGGGCATCGTTTAGACTTTGGATTTTGTTTAGATTAAAAGTTCGCCATAGCTGCAACTTCGCGTACTTCGTTTGTGTCCAACGACCAGACCAAGACGTCACAGAACCCCACCTTGATCAATAAAGCTTTCATCTTATATTCGCAATATCCAGATTGAAATCTTAGTTTCTTGCTTGTTCTTTGTTTGCTCGCAGGAAACAAACCCTCGTGGTCAGGTTGATCGTGCTCCGGCGTGGTCAATAACCCCTCGAAGTTGGTTTAGCGATTGCTAAGGCGCGACGTCTCGCACGTTCGTAGCCGGATCATGAAGGTCGACTCCCACAGAAACGATAGCCACCATCTCATCGAAACATCGGGACACCTTTGCCTCTATCATTGTATCTCTCTTTGTGTGATTGGATCTAGTATATGTGTGATTGGATCTAGCATATGTGTGATTGGATCTAGTCAATTGAGTGTTTTCCCTCTTGTGTTCATCTTGTTCTTGGGGATTCCCCCTCCAATTCGTGAAATATCTCCACTTAGGGTTCCACCCTATATCACTTTGGTATCATGAGCCATGGTTTCTCACGAAATTGGAGCCCCACTCTTTGTTTTCTAGCCTAGTTTTGTTGATTTCGTCCTAAATTCGAACATTCCCCACCAAAAATAGCCCCAATTTTTTTGTGATTTGTTGGTTTTGATGATGTTTTGTTGGATTTGATCCATGGATTTGCTTGGTTTCAAGTGGATCTAGCTTTCCCCCATCTTTTCCCCACCATCCATCCCCAAAATATCCCCAATTTTGCCCAAGAAATCTCCATTTTCCGCCATGAAATCGTGAAATTTCAGCCCACCCCGTGCCCACGGACCCCAGGCCCCGTGCGCACGGACCCCCGAAAACTCTCTGGATACCCCGTGCCCACGGACCTGTACCGTGTGCACGGGACCCCGTGCCCACGGGCTCCTACCCCCATGCGCACCACCCCCCCAGGACAGCCGCGAGTGCTTCACCGTTTCGGCCATAACTTCCACATCCGGAGTCCGATTTTCGCGTTCTTTAGCTCGTTGAGTAGCTATTGACATCCCCCATCCATCTAGATAGGTACCATCACCATTTGACTCCATCAAATTTTTGGAACTTTGGCATCTTTGCCTAGGCTTCCACCACAACCTCCGCATAACCACCACATACTTCCGCAACCTAACCAATTTTGTTCCTTATAGCATTTGTGGTTGCTTGAATAGCGATTCGAGTCTCCTAAGGTGTTTCAGCTACTTAGGGGCGATTGTTTCTTGACCAACCACCACCCCCAAAACTCCCGCATAGGCTTACACCATACACTTCTTCCACCCCAACTTAACCCAATTTTGTTTGTGTTGTGAGTTGTGTCTCCTAAGGTGTTTCGGCTACTTAGGGACCGAGCTTCCAACTCCACCACCGTGTCTAGTCCACCACCTTACCCTCCTCTTCCTCATTGCCTACTCGCATAACCCATCATTGCATTTCACAATTCCCATTGAGCTTCCGCAACACCACCACCGCATCCCGCTACCACTATTTGACTTTTGCCCTTGAGATTTTGAGTTCGCGGTTTTTACCGTTTCCTAAGGTGTTTCGGCTACTTGGGGACGAGTCTCCATTATCTTGGTATCTAGATCAAGAACACCGCCACTCACCATCTTCAAGGTCGGTAACCTCGATGACACCATTGTACAATCACCCTTGCAATTGCATTGATAACCCCTAGCCCATTTTGCATCACTTGCCTATCGAGACTAGCCATTTGAGTATTGCCGGCAATGTTACTTCTGCACATTAGTGATCTACACCTCCCATTACATACATACCACATCATATTGGTATCATATCATCTCTTGCGTCACAAGATTGTTCCCGCATATACACAATTGCTATCTTGGTTTGTGCATTTCGCATAGTGGCCATATAAAAAAAGAGAATAAGCTTTTAAGCAAAAGAAAAGAGAGCAAAGAGCTTGTAAGCAAGTGCCATAGCATCATACCACATTGCACATAAGTTTTTCATATCCGATCATCTTGGATCATCTTGAGAAGAACAACGGGAACATCATACATATAGCATACTTGGGATAGAAAGCTCATACATTTTGCATCTTATAGGTTGTGCACAAGTGTCGTATCTGCCTTTTGAGCAATCGTGCTAGCGTCTCTCTTCAGTTGTGCAACACGAGCATTTTTCGTGGATTCCACATTTTGTGCTCATTCCTTGGTTGCACGACCCCATTTATCTATCCGTGTGTGTGTTTTCGTGTGCCACATATTGCTATTGGTCTACTTGTTTCACTTGCGAATTTGTGAATCTTTTCCAACATTATTGACTCTTGCTAACACTTTGCATTACATTTTTGTGCCACTATCCTCACCAAGCTCCACCATAAGCCTTAATTGTGTAGGTGTGAGAATTGACAAGATCCGGTACCAATTGTGCTATTTCCTTGATACATTATTGAGTGATCATTGATCCATTTTCAACATTGGATAAGGTACATTGGTCTAGTTCTTTCCTTTCTTCCACTCATATTTGCGCGAGTCTTGTGATGGATAGGCAAGGCATTTCATCTCCGGTCTTCGACAACAATGATGGGTGAACAACTACATCACCAAAGCGTCAATCTTCGATCTACAACGACAAATCCAAGGCACAAAATCAAGATTGCGAGAGCGCATCGAGAACCTCTCCATTGACATTCGCCACTCCGAAGCGAGGAAAAGGGACTACATCGACAACAAGCTTTCCGCACAAAAGGAGGAGCAAGATGCAAGGATGGAGGAGATTCGGGCCTTGATCAAGTCTACTTCCCCTTCGTCATCTTCAAGGCGGCGGCAAGCACATCGATCCTCTTCGAAGCGCCCAAGCGACACAAGCGCAAGTCGTCCACGTCCACATCTCCATGGCGACCACCATCACGTTCGTGATCCATCTCGTCATGAAGGGCATGTCACTTCCAAGCAACATGTGCACAACGATGACGAACGACATCTACTACGAGCTCAAGCATGACAACGACATCATCAACATGAAGATGCTCAACACGCGCAAACGTACAAGTCCGAACAAGCCCTACTTCATGCCAAGTCCAAACTTCATGACCACAAGAGAAGACCGCGAGACAAGAACCACCAAGAGCACGCTACGGCTACAACAACCACTTCAGCATCTTCGCCAAGTGTTATCAAGGCATCTTCGCCTTCGGATGTAGGGCATCTTCGCCTACTTCCCATGAGTTCGCCTACATCAACATCTTCAACTACAAGGCGACCACCTACGAGCGAGGAAGACACTTCCATCTTCGGAAGCCCCTCAAGGAAGATGGCCGAGCATGGGAATTTCCCTTCGGTCATGGAGACGAGCTACGAGGTGCCACATCATTTGGGCCTCCGACAACAAGACGGCGACAAGAAGGTCGAGCAACGGCCATCCCCTTCGACCACGGCGACGAGCACAAACCTCTTCAAAAACATGAAGACGGCACCCATATTGGACTCATACTCCGAGTCAAGCTACGAGACCGCTCTTGAGACCTTATCTTTGGTCTTCGAGGAGAGTGATGATGTGCCATCTTCGGCCTTCATCCACGGCTACGACCACGACATGATTGAGCATGGAGACATTTGCACCAACATCTCTCCGACAACGACATGTGACGAGATTCCCCAATTGCCATGTGAGGAGAGCCACCACCACATGAGTGACATGAGTGACTCCACCATACATGACATTGAGAGCATTTCCTATGAGAGGATGAGTGTGACCACCACTAGCCCCACACTTGAGAGCATGCCACACATCCTATGTGAGGTTGAGCGCCATTTGAGTGACTCCACCAACCATATGAGTGAGAGCATCCGAGAGGGAGTGAGTGAGCCACAACACTTAGTGAGTGAGGTAGTTGACACGGCATGTGAGGCCACTTTGATTTCTAACGACTTAACCTCTACTTCTAGTGTGTTTTCTTCTTTGGTGCTAGGTCTCCTACATGACGACATGCCTACCCTCGACGAGTCCATACCTCCAATGGAGACAACGATAGCCATGGTTGACGATGATGCACCCCCCACATGGTTCCATCAAGATTAAGATGACCACGACTTGGTCTTCGACACCTCACATACAACACATGAGCGATGCTCCAAAGGTAACATAGGTGATGGTGCTTCTCTTGTCCCACTAGTGGACTATTTTATGAATGATTGCTTGCATGATGTTGACACACCTATACCCATGCTTCATGCTAGTGCGACTTCTTCATGTCATGACTTACCTATTTATGATAAATATGATGATGAGCATGTTGAGTTGCCTAGTTGTGATGCTATGCTTCACAGGATATCATGTGAAAATTCTACTGGTCACATCATGTTTGACAATCCGTTAACCTTGTCATATGCTATGAGTGAGATCTCCCATATTGCATCTTTCCAATCTCAACATAGTAACTATGCATGCCCCATTAAAATCAATCCCATTTGCACTTATGGCATAGATGATGAGATGATGGTCATTGGCTTTTGTTTTTCATGTGATGATATTGCCATGCTTCCTTTACACGATTTGCGCAATTCATATACCCCTAGAAAAGAGGAGGAGGAGGTCTATACATAGTCTTAGAGGTCGAAGGGGTACATGGGCTGCGGCCCAACACGCAAACAACACAAAGGTGTCGGACGTCCGGGAGTTACCGGTCGTCCGGAGGCTCACGAGGGTCCGGACGTCCGGTAGTCTTCAGACTTCCGTCGATTCAGCTCGGGTGGGCTTCGGTCGGACGTCCGGTCGGGGTCGGACGTCCGGGGCGTCGGTCGTCCGGGGGGCTTCGGAAATCCGGAGATTTGGCTCGGGTGTGGGGGTGCCTGTCATCCGGAGAGGGCCGGTCGTCCGGTGCCTGGATGTCGTCGGACATCCGGAGTTCGCCGGTCGTTCGGAGCCTGGGAGTTTCGAGCAGTACTTCTTGTCCATTGAGCTTGGCGCCCTCACCGTCTTGTCCATTGAGTGTAGTGGATCCGTGGCTTTCCTCCAAGTACCTGATCACACATAGGATTTCTACTTGAGGTAGTAGCCAAGTCTCATGCATAGACAGTGGTAGTTTGGAAAGGAGCAAGTTCACCTCATCTTCGATAGCCTTGGCTCGTGCTCTTGTCATTGGTCCAAGTGGTGTCGTGGGAGACGTAGGTAGGTCCATGGGAATGTTCTTGGGATGCTCCACATCATGTTCCCTCCCTTTGGAAAGATCTGACATCGGATCGAATTGTTCATCACCATGGTAGGGCGAGAGATCCTTGACATTCAAGACGTCGGTAATGTTGTACTTGTCGCGCAGGTGGTCGATCTTGTAAGCGTTGTTGTTGTATCGTGCAAGCACCTTGAAGGGTCCATCTGCTCGTGGTACGAGTTTGGACTTGCGTTCATTAGGGAAGCGGTCCTTGCGAAGGTGTATCCACACAAGATCACCAATGTTGAATACCATGGGGTGTTTGTTGATGTTGAGCTTGGTCGCAAGTCGTCGTACCTGGCGCTCGATGGTGTGCCTTGTATCTTCATGCACCTTCTCGAGATGGTTCACACGTGCACTTGCGTCCATATTGATGCCCTCTTGGAGTGGTAGAGGAAGAATGTCGAATGGTGACAATGGGTTGAATCCATAGATGACCTCGAAAGGGTACTTGCCGGTAGTTGAGTGTCTTGCGCGGTTGTATGTGAACTCGGTGATAGGTAGACACTCCTCCCACTCCTTGATGTTCTTCTTGATTAGCACGCGAAGTAGAGCGGCGAATGTGCGGTTGGTCACCTCCGTTTGGCCGTCGGTTTGTGGGTGGTAAGCCGTGGAGAAGATTAGCTTGATTCCGAGCTTGGCGCATAAGGTTTTCCAAAAGTAGCTTAGGAACTTGACGTCGCGGTCCGAGAAAATCGTCTTTGGCACTCCATGTAGACGAAGTATTTCCCTACAAAAGAGATTGGGAACATGTGATGATAGAGGCGAGGGTGTCCCGATCTTTCGATGAGATGATAACTATCGATTTGGTGGAGATGACTTTCACGATCTGACTACAAACATGCACGACGTTGCGCCTTAGCAATCACTAAACCAATCTCCTAAGGTTACTGACGATGCCGGAAGCACGGTCAGCCTGACCATGAAGTTCTATTCCTGCAAGCAACCGAAGAACGAGCAAGAATATGATAAAGCAATCTGAATATTGCAAATATATATGAAGTATTGATAATGGTGGGGATCCATAAGCGGTATTGGTCTGGTCGTTGGACACAAACGAAGTACACGAAGTTGCAATGGCTAACTTTTAACTAAACAAACTCCAAGGAAAAAGCTACTAGATGGATCTACTTATATAGGAGTAAGGGATGGCGGGCGAGGAGGTGGAAGAACGTCCCCAGGCAGCCTAAAACTAACCCAAGGTCGTACAAGGATCATGGCCCCAAGTGGAGGTGATGCAACACCTTTGGACTTGTTGTTTGACTCGGATTCTGCTGCAGTGTCAGATTGTTTCGTCGATATCTCAATACACCGGATGAATTTTAAGGTGAATCCAATTGGGTTGGAAAGAGCACGAAATTTACTTTCCAACAAAAATAATCACCCAATTCGGGGTCCATATGAAAAAGTTGTTGGCGTTTCGAGTCAGGTATGTCTGTGCAGTCTGAATCTGAATTCAGAACGTGAGAGACTTGGACTCTATCTTCTCTTGGCCCAAAAGTGACGTGAGAGGACTTTTTGAACAAAACCTAAACTTCTCCTTTTCCCTTATCTTCATATGTGGATTGTACAAATGTCCCATACACCTGCAATTAGACAAAACACAAAAGTGTGTCAAGTATTTTTGTTCAGGATAACATAAATAGATTATTGAATAGTTTGCACTAGAAATCACCTGAAAACTATGCATGTATGCAATATTTTTGGTCGTATCCAAGGTAGTCATGTCCTCATCATCCTCCCCTTCTTGAAACAAAGCCGTACTCTACGTTGCTTAATCTGAAATGTGGCTAACAAAAGAGACAAGGTTTACATGTTGTATATGTATATGTCATCCATTTTAACTTCCCTTGATTTTTGCACATATGACACATGTATACATGAGTAACTTTCATAGATCATAAAATATAAAGCCAAAATATTATCATAAGTAGAAGGCATGAAAATGTTGCAACTCAGTTTGCACATATAAGTGAAGCTCTTATTCATATCAAAAGGTTGACAATATTCATCATTAAACCATGCCAATATTGGTGAATAAACCTTACGTGCATCAAATTACATGCTACAAGATGCTTAAGTAAGAAAACACGCAATAAGTCATTTGACACAGAATGATCATCAAGATTAGAGGTCATATCAAAATGATTAAACATTGGCACAATTATTTTAAAATGTATTTGATCCAAATCTGATTTATTTCTTGATTCACATGGTTCTTTGACATCAACAGATTCAATGAGCACACTCAAAATTGTTGGTATTTCAGTTGTTTGATCACATGATGCATTCATGACAGTAACATGATTCTCTAAAATAGGTGGCGTGCTCAAATCAATAGGTAATTCAACACATGATGTATTTAAGTTAATTAGGCATGCATCATTCTCATGTGAAGTTATATCATAAATACCTTTACTGTTACCTTATCGCAAAGACGTAGCTGATGTAGGTACGAACGATGACAATGTACCATACTTTTGAGATGATGTCGCCGCGCTCATAATCTAAGGTGGGGCTATGCTAGTAGGTGCAACAGTGGAGGAACCAACCGGTGGTGGTGAGCATGAACTGGAATAGTAGTTTTTGTAGTCACCTAATGCATCCTCCTGTATCTGTCTCTCAAAGGTACAAGCACGAACATACATACCAGTAATCCAATGAGGAATATACTGAAATCTTGCACGAATATCATGGTTCAAACCACCAAAAAATCTATTCATTGTATCATCCTCGGATTCTTCTATGTCATAGTGATGCATATAAAATTTGAACTCTTGGTAGTAAGCATGAACAGTGTTACCGCCTTGTTTTAATTGTTCCAATTTGCAAGGCAATTCACAACGATTGTAAGGAGGAAAAAATTGTTGTCTCATTACAGCTTTCAAATCTTTCCAAGTTGTGGGTTGGTTACCAATGTTTTTCTTACAATGTACACTCCACCAAATAGAAGCAAATCCAGTAAATGTTCTAGTGGTAGCTTGTACTCTCTCAAGTTCAGAAAAATCATGGTGACTAAAAACTTGTTCTACTTCGAGCTCCCAAGCTAGATAAATAGCAGGATCAAATCTACCCTGAAATGATGGTAAAGTGATAACCTGACCATGTGCTTGTGTGTGTTGTCCCAACTGTCGTGATGGTGAAGATGTGTCCATCGTCCAAGAACTTCTATCTCCGGAACTTGTCATGATTAGTAGAAACAAGAAACAAGATTCAAGAATAATGTTCCTATGAACTACTAGGATGTGATTGTAAAGTGCTCACAGTAAAGCAAATATCAATATCTTACAAGTTCTTACCATGCGGCAGGTGGTGACAGGCAACCAGCGGTGTCAAATAACTCCGAAGATTGTGTAAAGCGATTGCCAGGGGAATGTACGTGTACACGACGTAGAAATATGTGGAGCTGGGTTGGCTATATATGGTAGCAAAAGATTAGCAATAATCAATTCAAAGATGCAATGTTGAATAAACGCTTAACGACGGTACCGTGCTGGTCCTAGGCTAGACAGGACTAGAGACGCGAGCCTAGAACGCTAATGAGGTCACGGCGTAGAACAACTAGTATCAATGAAGGATACTAAGTAGCTCTGGATAGCAAGATATAAGTGAAGATCACACCGACAGCGAAGATACTGATGAAAAACAACTGCCAAGCAGGATATACAACAACTCTCTCTCTCCAACTTTCCTCTTGAAAAGTTTGAGCCAATTTTTTGATAACTTTTTTCAAAGAATGCTAATAACTCAAGCTTTCCAATGCAAAAAGAATCACTCAATTCCGAATTGATATGAGCAGTCAAAGAATTGTAAAACTGGCCTGAAAAACTAGAATAAGCTGTGTTCGCCAACTTCAGAGGACAAAAAGACTTATTTAGAAGATGATTTTGAGGAACCAAATATTGAACATGTTACTGCAACTATATAGATGCGGCTCGTCGCTAGCTTTAATTTGAGTACTCGCGGAGCCAAAATGGACTTCGTATGAGAATGTTATGCATATTTTACTGAACAGTGCACAAAACAGATTCCAATCCAAATTCAACTACCAGATTGAGTCTAGATAGATCCGAATTTTGTTTTTTTTTCTTCTCTCTTTTTTTTCTCACACTTTTTTTCCTTTTCTTTCTTATTTCTTTTCTCTGACTTTTTTAACTTTTTTCTCTCTCTCTTTTTTTCTCTCTGCCTTTTTTTTCTCTCCCTCTTTCCAAGACAAACTAGATAAGATGCAGATTGGATCAAACGAAGATGTAAATGACCTCAACTATGGTTGTGGCAATGAACTATGGGTAGCATGTGGTGGAAATTGATGGATGGTGTGGTGGACAGCGGAAGGGATAATGATGCAGCGGCGACGTGACTAATGTGAACAGAACTCGAAACTCTAAACGAACTAGACACTAAGACCAGCAACTCGACACGACGATGCAACCGATAATTCAATAATGCAAACAATGAAAAGAAAATTGCAAAGGCTCGGACTGTCTAGGACAAAGGATGAATATATCTAACTTTTTTTGTGGCTTTTTCTTGAACAATAGGTAAGAAAATAAATCTAATCTACGGATAACTGGAAATTCTCACTGAGCAACCTGAAAACTGATACCATTTGATAGAGGCGAGGGTGTCCCGTTCTTTCGATGAGATGATAACTATCGATTTGGTGGAGACGACTTTGACGATCCGACTACAAATGTGCACGACGTTGTGCCTTACCAATCGCTAAACCGATCTCCTGAGGTTACTGACGATGACGGAAGCACGGTCGGCCTAACCACGAAGGTCTATTCCTGCAAGCAATCGAAGAATGATAAAGAATATGATAAAGCAATCTGAATATTGCAAATATATATGAAGTATTCATAATGGTGGGGATTCGTAAGCGGTCTTGGTCTGGTCATTGGACACAAACGAAGTACAGAAGTTGCAATGGCTAACTTTTAACTAAAGAAATCCCCAGGAAAAAGCTACTAGATGGACCTACTTATATAGGAGCAAGGGGTGGTGGCCAAGGAGGTGGAAGAACGTCCCAAGGCAGCCTAAAACCAACCCTAGGTCGTACAAGGATCATGGGTCCAAGTGGAGGTGATGCAACACCTTTGGAGTTGTTGTTTGACTCGGATTCTACTGCAGCGTCAAATTGTTTCATCGATATCTCAATACTCCAGATGAATTTTAAGGTGAATCCAATTGGCTTGGAAAGAGCATGAAATCTACATTCCAACAAAAAAAACCACCCAATTCAGAGTCCATATGAAAAAGTTGTTGGCGTTTTGAGTCAGGTATGTCTGTGCAGTCCGATTCTGAATCCAGAACGTGAGAGACTTGGATTCTATCTTCTCTTGGCCCAAAAGTGACGTGAGACGACTTTTTGAATAGAACCTAAACTTCTCTTTTTCCCTTCTCTTCATACGTGGATTGTACAAATGTCCCATACACCTGCAATTAGACAAAACACAAAAGTGTGTGAACTATTTTTTGTTCTGGATAACATAAATAGATAATTGAATAATTTGCACTAGAAATCACCCGACAAATATGCATGTATGCAATACTTTTGGTCGTATACAAGGTAGTCATGTCCTCATCATGTGAAGCATCGTCTATCTTGTTGCAAGGAATGAAATGTGCTATCTTAGAGAATCGGTCCACAATAGCAAATACCGAATCCTTTCCATTTCTAGTTCTAGGCTATCCAAGTACAAAATCCATGCTAATATCTTCCCATGGTTGATATGGAATTGGGAGAGGCATATAAAAGCCATGGGATTGAGCTTTAGACTTAGCTTTGCGACATGTAGAGCATTGGTTGGTGAAGCGGTTGACGTCGCAAAACATCTTGGGCCAATAATAGTTCTTGGAGAGCATAGCAAAAGTCTTGTCGCATCCAAAATGTCCCATTAGTCCTCCTCCATGAGATTCCCGCAAAAGCAACAAATGAAGAGAAGACTCGGGGATGTAAAGTTTATTAGCTCTCATAAGATATCCATCTTTGATGTAATAGCATTCCCAAGAGGTATGCGTCGAACATTTGACATAAGGAATAGCAAAAGTAGGATCATGCTCATACAAGTCTTTTATGTGCTCAAAGCCAATGACATCCAATTCAAGTTGAGTAACAAGCATGCATATGTGGGAAAGAGTGTCCGCCACAACATTGTGCTTACCTTTGATGTACTTTATGATATAAGGAAATGACTCAATGAATTCACTCCATTTAGCATGACGCTTGTACAACTTAGTTTGACCCTTAAGGTATTTAAGCGTTTCATGATCGGTATGAATGATAAATTCATGAGGGCGAAGATAATGTTCCCATTCATGCAAAACTCGCACTAAATCAGAAAGCTCTTTGTCATAGATCGGGTAATTGAGTTGCGCTCCAGAAAGTTTCTCGCTAAAGTAAGCTATGGGGTGCTTCTCTTGCGTTAACACACCTCCTATGCCATTACCACTAGCATCACAATTAATCTCAAAGGGTTTGTCGAAGTTGGGTAATGCAAGCACGGGAGCATGAGTAAGCAAATTTGTAAGCTCATTGAATGCGGTATCTTGCGATGGTCCCCAAACAAAGGGTACATTCTTCTTGCTCAAAGCATGTAAAGGTGAAGCAATGGTGCTAAAGTCCATCACAAATCTACGGTAGAAACCGGCTAAACCAAGGAAGCTACGCACTTTTTGCAAGTTGGTTGGTTGGGGCCAAGTTTTAATAGCATTGATCTTAGAGTCATCAACATGAACACCCTTAGAGGATACAACAAAACCCAAGAAAACGAGCTTATCAACGCCAAAAAGGCATTTTTCCATGTTAGCATAGAGACGCTCTTTTCGAAGAGTTTGCAAAACGGTTCGAACATGGGTGACATGATCTTTGAGAGATTTGCTATAAACAAGGATATCGTCGAAGTAGACCACAATGAACCAATGTAAGGGTGGAACACATAATTCATAAGACGCATGAAAGTACCCGGTACTTCCGATAAACCCATAGGCATGACTAACCAATCATACAAACCAAACTTTGTTTTGAAAGCGGTTTTCCATTCATCACCCTCTTGTCTGCAGATTTGATAGTAACCACTTTTAAGATCATTTTTTGATGAGGACATCAATACCATTGTTACACCCACAACCCCTGCTGCTATACATACTGGACCAATTACTAGAGCTCGTGCATGCCAATTGAATTATCAGGTACTTTCGTTTCTTGGTAACGATTCTAATGTTCATGAGAATATGATGCTGCCTAAATTGGATTCATTTGTCTTGCTTACAAATGAAGGGCCTAGCTTGCACAAGAAAGATGAACCTTGGAACAAGTTTGAGGGAGTCCTGGATTAGGGGGTGTTCAGATAGCCGAACTATACCTTCAGCCGGACTCCTGGACTATGAAGATACAAGATTGAAGATTCCGTCCCGTGTCCGAAAGGGACTTTCCTTGGCGTGGAAGGCAAGCTTGGCGATACGGATATGAAGATCTCCTACCATTGTAACCGACTTTGTGTAACCCTAACCCTCTCCGGTGTCTATATAAACCGGAGGGTTTTAGTCCATATGATGACATACACATCAACAATCATACCATAGGCTAGCTTCTAGGGTTTAGCCTCCTTGATCTCATGGTAGATCTACTCTTGTACTACCCATATCATCAATACTAATCAAGTAGGACGTAGGGTTTTACCTCCATCGAGAGGGCCCGAACCTGGGTAAAACTTCGTGTCCCTTGCCTCCTGTTACCATCCGGCCTAGACGCACAGATCAGGACCCCCTACCCGAGATCCGCCGATTTTGACACCAACATTGGTGCTTTCATTGAGAGTTCCTCTGTGTCGTCGCTGTCAGGCTCGATGGCTCCGACGATCATCGATAGTGATGCAGTCCGGGGTGAGACCTTCCTCCCCGGACAGATCTTCATCTTCGGCGGCTTCGCACTGCGGGCCAATTCGCTTGGCCGTCTGGAGCAGATCGAAAGCTACGCCCCTAGCCGTCAGGTCAGATTTGGAAGTTTAAACTACATGACTGACATCCGCGGGGACTTGATCTTCGACGGATTCGAGCCACTGCCGAGCGCGCCGTACTGTCACGACGAGCATGATCTAGCTCTGCCGCCGAACAGTGCCCTGGAGGCCGCACCCGCATCGGCTCCGACCCTTAATTCAGAGCCAACTGCGTCGATCGAGGATGGGCGGTTGGACGCCACCTCGGAGGCTGCGACCCCAACGGCGATTGAGCCAAGCACCAGCCCCGTACTCTGCGAGACTCATGACTCCAAGGAGCCGGACTCCTCTCCGGACTCCGAACCCTCCGCGCCCCTGCTGATCGAATCCGATTGAGCGCCGATCATGGAGTTCACTGCCGCGGACATCTTTCAGCACTCGCCTTTCGGCGATATCCTGAAGTCACTGAAGTCTCTCTCTTTATTAGGAGAGCCGTGGCCGGACTACGGTCAGCAAGGTTGGGGTACGGGCGATGAAGAAATTCTAAGCCCACCCACCACCCACTTTGTAGCCACTGTCGACGACTTAACCGACATGCTCGACTTCGACTCCGAAGATATCGACGGTATGGACACCGATGAAGGAGATGATGAAGAACCAGCGCCTACTAGGCCCTGGAAAGCCACCTCGTCATATGACATATACATGGTGGACACCCCAAAAGAGGGAGATGGCGATGGAACAGCGGAGGATGACCCCTCCAAGAAACAGCCTAAGCGCCGGCGTCAGCGGCGCCGCTCAAAATCCCGCCAAAACAAACAAGGCGATTCCAGCACAGGAGATAATAATACTCCGGAAAGCGCCGAAGAAAACCTCCTCCAGCAAGATTTAGCACAGGAGGATGGAGAAACCAGCCCTCATGAGAGAGCGGCAGATAGAGAGGTCGAGGACGATAATTATATGCCTCCCTCTGAAGACGAGGCAAGCCTCGACGACGACGAATTCGTCGTGCCAGAGGATCCCGTCGAGCAAAAGCGTTTTCAATGCAGGCTTATGGCCACGGCAAGAAGCCTCAAGAAAAAACAGCAACAGCTTAGAGCTGATCAAGATTTGCTAGTCGACAGATGGACTGAAGTCCTCGCGGCCGAAGAGCATAAACTCAAACGCCCCTCCAAGAGCTACCCAAAGCGCAGGTTGCTACCCCGATTAGAGAAGGAAGCACTTGATGCGGCCGACTGGCCACCTTGTGGTCGCGACAGAGAGGCCTCTCGGCCCTCCACTCAAGCCGCACCCCGTACCAAGGCACGGGAATATGCGCCGGACTTACGAGACATGTTGGAGGACAAGGCAAGGCAAACAAGATCAATCTACGGATTGCGTGGGCGCCCCACGGCTCGAGACGGTAACCGTCACGCCGGCCACAAATTCGGCGGGGCCGAACACAGTAGACAAGGCTCATTGGAGCTACGTCACGATATAGCCCAGTACAGAGGCGCCGCACACCCACTCTACTTTACAGACGAAATAATGGATCATCAAATCCCCGAGGGTTTCAAACCCGTAAACATCGAGTCATATGATGGCACAACAGATCCTGCGGTATGGATCGAGGATTATCTCCTTCATATCCACATGGCCCGCGGCGATGATTTCCACGCCATCAAATACCTCCCACTCAAGCTTAAAGGACCATCTCGGCATTGGCTTAACAACTTGACAACAGGATCAATCAGTTGTTGGGAGGACCTGGAAGCCACATTCCTCGACAATTTCCAAGGCACTTATGTGCGACCCCCAGACGCCGATGACCTAAGTCACGTAATTCAGCAGCCAGAGGAATCGGCCAGGCAATTCTGGACACGGTTCCTAACAAAGAAAAATCAAATAGTCGACTGTCCGGACGCTGAGGCCCTAGCAGCCTTCAAACACAATATCTGTGACGAGTGGCTAGCCCGGCACCTTGGACAGGTGATAGAGGCGAGGGTCCCGATCTTTCGATGAGATGATAACTAGCGATTTGGTGGAGACGACTTTGACGATCCGACTACAAACGTGCACGACGTTGCGCCTTAGCAATCGCTAAACCAATCTCCTGAGGTTACTGACGATGCTGGAAGCACGGTCAGCCTGACCACGAAGGTCTATTCCTGCAAGCAATCGAAGAACGAGCAAGAATATGATAAAGCAATCTGAATATTGCAAATATATATGAAGTATTGATAATGGTGGGGATTCGGAAGCGGTCTTGGTCTGGTCGTTGGACACAAACGAAGTACACGAAGTTGCAATGGCTAACTTTTAACTAAACAAATCCCAAGGAAAAAGCTACTAGATGGATCTACTTATATAGGAGCAAGGGGTGGCGGCCAAGGAGGTGGTAGGACGTCCCAAGGCAGCCTAAAACTAACGCTAGGTCGTACAAGGCTCATGGGCCCAAGTGGAGGTGATGCAACACCTTTGGGCTTGTAGTTTGACTAGGATTCTGCTGCAACGTCAGATTGTTTCGTCCGTAACTCAACGCTCCGGACGAATTTGAAGGTGAATCCAATTGGGTTGGAAAGAGCACGAAATCTAGTTTCCAACAAAAAAAAAGAATCACCCAATTCGGAGTCCGTATGAAAAAGTTGTTGGCGTTTTGAGTCAGGTATGTCTGTGCAGTCCGAATCTGAATCCAGAACGTGAAAGACTTGGACTCTATCTTCTCTTGGCCCAAAAGTGATGTGAGAGGACTTTTTGAACACAACATAAACTTCTCCTCTTCCCTTATCTTCATATGTGGATTGTACAAATGTCCCATACACCTGCAATTAGACAAAACACAAAAGTGTGTGAAGTATTTTTGTTCTGGATAACATAAATAGATTATTGAATAGTTTGCATTAGAAATCACCTGACAAATATGCATGTATGCAATATTTTTGGTCGTATCCAAGGTAGTCATGTCCTCATCATCCTCCCCTTTTTGAAAATAAAGTCGTCCTCGGCATTGCTTAATCTGAAATGTGGCTAACAAAAGAGACAAGGTGTACATGTTGTATATGTATATGTCATCCATTTTAACTTCCCTTGATTTTTGCACATATGTCACATGTGTACATGAGTAACTTTCATTGTTCATAAAATCTAAAGCCAAAAAATTATCACAGGAAGTAGAAGGCATGAAAATATTGGAACTCAGTTTGCACATATAAGTGAAGCTCTTATTCTCTTCAAAAGATTGAAAATGTTCATCATTAAACCATCCTAACTTCGATGAATAAACCTTACTTGCATCAAATTTACATGCTACAACATGCTTAAATAAGCAAACATGCAATAAGTCATTGGACACAGAATCATCATCAAGATTAGAGGTCATATCAAAATGATTAAACATTGGTTCTTTTGCATCAACAGTTAATTCAATGGGTGCACTCAAAATTGTTGATATTTCAGTTGTTTGATCACATGACGCATTCATGACAGTAACAAGAGTCTCTAAAAAGAGGTGGTGTGCTCAAATCAACAGGTAACTCAACACATGATGCATTCAAGTTAACTAGGCATGCTTCATTCTCATGTGAAGTTATATCATCAATACCTTTACTGTTACCTCGCAGAGATGTAGCTGATGTAGGTACGGACGTTGACAATGTACCATACTCTTGAGATGATATTGCGCTCACAATCCGAGGTGGGGCTGCTCTAGTAGGTGCAATAGTGGAGTAACCAACCGGCGATGGTGAGCATGAACTGGAATAGTAGTTGTAGTAGTCACCCAATGCATCCTCCTGTATCTGTCTCTCAAAGGTACAAGCACGGACATACATACCAGTAATGCAACGAGGAATATACCGAAATCTTGCCTAAATATCATGGTTCAAACCACCAAAAAATCTATTCATTGTATCATCCTCAGATTCTTCTATGTCACAATGATGCATATAAGATTTGAACTCTTGGTAGTAAGCATGAACAGTGTTACTGCCTTGTTTTAATTGCTCCAATTTGCAATGCAATTCACGACGGTAGTAAGGAGGAAAAAATTGTTGTCTCATTACAGCTTTCTGATAGAGGCGAGGGTGTCCCGATCTTTCGATGAGATGATAACTATCGATTTGGTGGAGACGACTTTGACGATCCGACTACAAACGTGCACGACGTTGTGCCTTAGCAATCGCTAAACCAATCTCCTGAGGTTACTGACGATGCCGGAAGCACGGTCAGCCTGACCACGAAGGTCTATTCCTGCAAGCAATCGAAGAACGAGCAAGAATATGATAAAGCAATCTGAATATTGCAAATATATATGAGGTATTGATAATGGTGGGGATCCGTAAGTGGTCTTGGTCTGGTCGTTGGACACAAACGAAGTACACGAAGTTGCAATGGCTAACTTTTAACTAAACAAATCCCAAGGAAAAAGCTACTAGATGGATCTACTTATATAGGAGCAAGGGGTGGTGGCCAAGGAGGTGGTAGGACGTCCCAAGGCAGCCTAAAACTAACCCTAGGTCTTACAAGGCTCATGGGCCCAAGTGGAGGTGATGCAACACCTTTGGGCTTGTAGTTTGACTCGGATTCTGCTACAACGTCAGATTGTTTCGTCCGTAACTCAACACTTCGGACGAATTTGAAGGTGAATCCAACTGGGTTGGAAAAAGCACGAAATCTAGTTTCCAACAAAAAAATAATCACCCAATTCGGAGTCCGTATGAAAAAGTTGTTGGCATTTTGAGTCAGGTATGTCTGTGCAGTCCGAATCTGAATCCAGAACGTGAGAGACTTGGACTCTATCTTCTCTTGGCCCAAAAGTGACGTGAGAGGACTTTTTGAACACAACCTAAACTTCTCCTTTTCCCTTATCTTCATATGTGGATTGTACAAATGTCCCATACACCTGTAATTAGACAAAACACAAAAGTGTGTGAAGTATTTTTGTTCTGGAAACCATAATTAGATTATTGAATAGTTTGCATTAGAAATCACCTGACAAATATGCATGTATGCAATATTTTTGGTCGTATCCAAGGTAGTCATGTCCTCACCATCCTCCCCTTTTTGAAAACAAAGCTGTCCTCGGCGTTGCTTAATCTGAAATGTGGCTAACAAAAGAGACAAGGTGTACATGTTGTATATGTATATGTCATCCAGTTTAACTTCCCTTGATTTTTGCACGTATGACACATGTATACATGAGTAACTTTCATAGTTCATAAAAACTAAAGCCAAAAAATTATCACAAGAAGTAGAAGGCATGAAAATATTAGAACTCAGTTTGCACATATAAGTGAAGCTCTTATTCATTTCAAAAGATTCGCAATGTTCATCATTAAACCATCCCAACTTTGGTGAATAAACCTTACTTGCATCAAATTTACATGCTACAACATGCTTAAATAAGCAAACATGCAATAAGTCATTGGACACAGAATCATCACCAAGATTGGAGGCCATATCAAAATGATTAAACATTAGTTCTTTTGCATCAACAGTTAATTCAATGGGTGCACTCAAAATAATTGATATTTCAGTTGTTTGATCACATGACGCATTCATGACAGTAACAACATTCTCTAAAATAGGTGGTGTGCTCAAATCAACAGGTAACTCAATACATGACACATTCAAGTTAACTAGGCATGCATCATTCTCATGTGAAGTTATATCATCAATACCTTTACTGTTACCTTGTGGCAAAGATGTAGCTGATGTAGGTACGGACGTTGACAATGTACCATACCCTTGAGATGATGCCGCGCTCATAATCCGAGGTGCAATGATGGAGGAACCCACCGGCGGTGGCGAGCATGAACTGGAATAGTAGTTGTTGTAGTCACCTAATGCATCCTCCTTTATCTGTCTCTCAAAGGTACAAGCATGGACATACATACCAGTAATGCAACGAGGAATATACTGAAATCTTGCCTGAATATCATGGTTCAAACCACCAAAAAATCTATTCATTGTATCATTCTCAGATTATTTTATGTCACAATGATGCATATAAGATTTGAACTCTTGGTAGTAAGCATGAACAGTGTTGTTGCCTTGTTTAAATTGTTCAAATTTACGAAGCAATTCACGACGATAATAAGGAGGGAAAAATTGTTGTCTCATTACAGCTTTCAAAACTTTCCAAGTTGTGGGTTGGTTATCAATGTTTTTCTTACAATGTACACTCCACCAAACAGAAGCAAAATCAGTAAATGCTCTAGTGGCTGCTCGCACTCGCTCAAGTTCAGAAAAGTCATGGTGACTAAAAACTTGTTCTACTTCAAGCTTCCAAGCTAGATATGTAGTAGGATTAAATCTACCCTCAAATGACGGTAAAAAGATAACCTGACCATGTGCTTGTGTGTGTTGTCCCAACTCTCGTGATGGTGAAGATGTGTCCGTCGTCCAAGAACTTCTATCTTCGGAACCTGTCATGATTAGTAGAAACAAGAAACAAAATTCAAGAATAATGTTCCTATGAACTAATAGGGTGTGGTGGTAAAGCGCTCACAGTAAAGCAAATATCAATATCTTACAAGTTCTTACCAAGCAACAGGTGGTGACAGGCAACCAACGGTGTCAAATAACTCTGAAGATTGTGTAAAGTGATTGCCAGGGGAACGTACGTATACACGGTGTAGAAATATGTGGAGCTGGGTTGGCTATATATGGTAGCAAAAGATTAGCAATAATCAATTCAGAGATGCAATGTTGAATAAACGCTCAACGACGGTACTGTGCTGGTCCTAGGCTAGACCGAACTAGAGACGCGAGCCTAGAACACTAATGAGGTCACGTCGTAGCACAACTAGCATCAATGAAGGATACTAAGTAGCTCTGGACAGCAAGATATAAGTGAAGATCATAACGGCAGTAAAGATAATGATGTGAAACAACAGCCAAGCAGGATATATCAACAACTTTGTCTCCAACTTTCCTCTGAAAAAGTTTGTGCCGATTTTTTTGATTTTTTTTTCTCTGACTTTTTTTCTCTTTTTTTTTCTCGTTTTTTCTCTCTCTTTTTTTCTCCCTCTTTCCAAAACAAACTAGATAAGACACAGATTGGATCAAGCGAAGATGTGAACGATCTCAACTATTATTATGACAATGAATGGTGGGTAGCACGTGGTGGAAATTGATGGATGGGTGGTGGACAGCGGAAGAGATAATGATGCAGCGGTGGCGTGACTAATGTGAACAGAACTCGAAACTCTAAACGAACTAGACACTAAGACCAGCAACTCGACACGACGATGCAACCGATAATTCAACTATGCAAGCAATGAAAAGAAAATTGCAAAGGCTCAGACTGGCTTGGACCAAGGATGAATAGATCTAACTCTTTTTGTGGCTTTTTCTTAGACAATAGGTAAGAAAATAAATCTAATCTAGGAAAACTGGAAATTCTCACCGAGCAACCTGAAAACTGATACCACTTGATAGAGGCGAGGGTGTCCCGATCTTTCGATGAGATGATAACTATCGATTTGGTGGAGACGACTTTGACGATCCGACTACAAACGTGCACGACGTTGCGCCTTAGCAATCGCTAAACCAATCTCCTGAGGTTACTGACGATGCCGGAAGCACGGTCAGCCTGACCACGAAGGTCTATTCCTGCAAGCAATCGAAGAACGAGCAAGAATATGATAAAGCAATCTGAATATTGCAAATATATATGAGGTATTGATAATGGTGGGGATCCGTAAGTGGTCTTGGTCTGGTCGTTGGACACAAACGAAGTACACGAAGTTGCAATGGCTAACTTTTAACTAAACAAATCCCAAGGAAAAAGCTACTAGATGGATCTACTTATATAGGAGCAAGGGGTGGCGGCCAAGGAGGTGGTAGGACGTCCCAAGGCAGCCTAAAACTAACCCTAGGTCTTACAAGGCTCATGGGCCCAAGTGGAGGTGATGCAACACCTTTGGGCTTGTAGTTTGACTCGGATTCTGCTACAACGTCAGATTATTTCGTCCGTAACTCAACGCTTCGGACGAATTTGAAGGTGAATCCAACTGGGTTGGAAAAAGCATGAAATCTAGTTTCCAACAAAAAAAGAATCACCCAATTCGGATTCCGTATTAAAAAGTTGTTGGCGTTTTGAGTCAGGTATGTCTGTGCAGTCCGAATCTGAATCCAGAACGTGAAAGACTTGGACTCTATCTTCTCTTGGCCCAAAAGTGACGTGAGAGGACTTTTTGAACACAACATAAACTTCTCCTTTTCCCTTATCTTCATATGTGGATTGTACAAATGTCCCATACACCTGTAATTAGACAAAACACAAAAGTGTGCGAAGTATTTTTGTTCTGGAAACCATAAATAGATTATTGAATAGTTTGCATTAGAAATCACCTGACAAATATGCATGTATGCAATATTTTTAGTCGTATCCAAGGTAGTCATGTCCTCACCACTTTCAAAACTTTCCAAGTTGTGGGTTGGTTATCAATGTTTTTCTTACAATGTACACTCCACCAAACAGAAGCAAAACCAGTAAATGCTCTAATGGTAGCTCGTACTCTCTCAAGTTCAAAAAAATCATGGTGACTAAAAACTTGTTCTACTTCAAGCTCCCAAGCTAGATAAATAGCAGGATTAAATCTACCCTCAAATGATGGTAAAGAGATAACCTGACCATATGCTTGTGTGTGTTGTCCCAACTCTTGTGATGGTGAAGATGTGTCTGTCGTCCAAGAACTTCTATCTCTAGAACCTGTCATGATTAGTAGAAACAAGAACCAAAATTCGAGAATAATGTTCCTATGAACTACTAGGATGTGGTTGTAAAGTGCTCACAGTAAAGCAAATATCAATATCTTACAAGTTCTTACCATGCGGCAGGTGGTGACAGCAACCAGCGGTGTCAAATAACTCCGAAGATTATGTAAAGCGATTGCCAGGGGAACGTGCGTATACACGGTGTAGAAATATGTGGAGCTGGGTTGGCTATATATGGTAGCAAAAGATTAGCAGTAATCAATTCAGAGATGCAATGTTGAATAAACGCTCAACGACGGTACTGTGCTGGTCCTAGGCTAGACCGAACTAGAGACGCGAGCCTAGAACACTAATGAGGTCACGTCGTAGCACAACCAGCATCAATGAAGGATACTAAGTAGCTCTGGACAGCAAGATATAAGTGAAGATCACAACGGTAGTAAAGATAATGATGTGAAACAACAGCCAAGCAGGATATATCAATAACTTTGTCTCCAACTTTCCTCTGAAAAAGTTTGTGCCGATTTTTTTTGTTTTTTTCTCTCTTTTTTTCCTCACACTGTTTTTCTTTCTCTCCTTTTTTTTGACTTTTTTTTCTCTTTTTTTTCTCTCGTTTTTTCTCTCTTTTTTTCTCCCTCTTTCCAAAACAAACTAGATAAGATGCAGATTGGATCAAGTGAAGATGTGAACGATCTCAACTATTATTATGACAATGAATGGTGGGTAGCACGTGGTGGAAATTGATGGATGGGTGGTGGACAGCGGAAGAGATAATGATGCAGCGGTGGCGTGACTAATGTGAACAGAACTCGAAACTCTAAACGAACTAGACACTAAGACCAGCAACTCGACACGACGATGCAACCGATAATTCAACTATGCAAGCAATGAAAAGAAAATTGCAAAGGCTCAGACTGGCTTGGACCAAGGATGAATAGATCTAACTCTTTTTTGTGGCTTTTTCTTGGACAATAGGTAAGAAAATAAATCTAATCTAGGAAAACTGGAAATTCTCACCGAGCAACCTGAAAACTGATACCACTTGATAGAGGCGAGGGTCCCGATCTTTCGATGAGATGATAACTATCAATTTGGTGGAGACGACTTTGACGATCCAACTACAAACGTGCACGACGTTGCGCCTTAGCAATCGCTAAACCAATCTCCTGAGGTTACTGACAATGCTGGAAGCACGGTCAGCCTGACCACGAAGGTCTATTCCTGCAAGCAATCGAAGAACGAGCAAGAATATGATAAAGTAATCTGAATATTGCAAATATATATGAAGTATTGATAATGGTGGGGATTCGGAAGCGGTCTTGGTCTGGTCGTTGGACACAAACAAAGTACACGAAGTTGCAATGGCTAACTTTTAACTAAACAAATCCCAAGGAAAAAGCTACTAGATGGATCTACTTATATAGGAGCAAGGGATGGCGGCCGAGGAGGTGGGAGGACGTCCCAAGGCAGCCTAAAACTAACCCTAGGTCGTACAAGGCTGATGGGCCCAAGTGGAGGTGATGCAACACCTTTGGGCTTGTAGTTTGACTAGGATTCTGCTGCAACGTCAGATTGTTTCGTCCTTAACTCAACGCTCCGGACGAATTTGAAGGTGAATTCAATTGGGTTGGAAAGAGCACGAAATCTAGTTTCAAACAAAAAAAGAATCACCCAATTCGGAGTCCGTATGAAAAAGTTGTTGGCATTTTGAGTCAGGTATGTCTGTGCAGTCCGAATCTGAATCCAGAACGTGAAAGACTTGGACTCTATCTTCTCTTGGCCCAAAAGTGATGTGAGAGGACTTTTTGAACACAACATAAACTTCTCCTCTTCCCTTATCTTCATATGTGGATTGTACAAATGTCCCATACACCTGCAATTAGACAAAACACAAAAGTGTGTGAAGTATTTTTGTTCTGGATAACATAAATAGATTATCGAATAGTTTGCATTAGAAATCACCTGACAAATATGCATGTATGCAATATTTTTGGTCGTATCCAAGGTAGTCATGTCCTCATCAACAGGAAAAGCCGAAATCTATGGCATCACTCACGACACTCATGACCCGCTTTTGCGCGGGAAAAGACAGCTGGCTTGCTCGTAGCAACAATATGACCAAGAACCCTGGTAATTCGGACACTAGGGACAGTACTGGCAGGTCGCGTCGCAACAAGCAGAAGCGCCGCATTAACGGCGACAATGCTGAGGATACGACAGTTAATGCCAGGTTCAGAGGCTCTAAATCCGGTCAGCGGAAAAAGCGATGCAAAAGGAATCCTAGGGGCCCGTCCAGTTTGGACCGAATACTCGACTGCTCGTGCCAGATACATGGCACCCCCGAAAAGCCAGCCAATCACACCAACAGGGATTGTTGGGTGTTCAAGCAGGCAGGCAAGTTAAATGCCGAAAATGAAGACAAGGGGCTGCATAGCGATGACGACGAGGAACCCCGGCCGCCGAACAACAGTGGACAGAAGGGTTTTCCCCCACAAGTGCGGACGGTGACCATGATATACGCAACCCATGTCCCCAAAAGGGAGCGGAAGCGTGCGTTAAGGGACGTATACGCGGTAGAGCCAGTCGCCCCAAAGTTCAACACATGGTCCTCCTGCCCGATCACCTTTGATCGAAGGGACCACCCCACCAGCATCCATCATGGTGGATTCGCCGCATTGGTTCTAGACCCAATTTTTGACGGATTTCATCTCACTAGAGTCCTTATGGACGGCGGCAGCAGTCTGAACCTGCTTTACTAGGATACAGTGCGGAAAATGGGCATAGATCCCTCGAGGATTAAGCCCACCAAAACGACCTTTAAAGGCGTAATACCAGGTGTAGAGGCCAACTGTACAGGCTCAGTCACACTTGAAGTGGTCTTCGGATCCCCGGATAATTTCCGAAGCGAGGAGTTAATCTTCGACATAGTCCCGTTTCGCAGTGGTTATCACGCACTGCTCGGGCGAACCGCATTCGCTAAGTTCAATGCGGTACCGCACATACTCATACCTTAAGCTCAAGATGCCAGGCCCTCGAGGAGTAATTACGGTCAATGGAAACACCGAACGCTCCCTCCTAACGGAGGAGCACACGGCGGCCCTTGCAACGGAAGTACAAAGCAGCCTCTCCAGGCAGTTCTCGAGCCCGGCCACTAAACGACCGGCCACCGTCAAGCATGCCCGGAGTAACCTACAACAAGACCGCCTGGCATGATCCAAGCAGGCGTAGCATTGCGGCCCTAACCCCAACCCTCGCAAAAAGGAGACGCCAGTACTTCGCGTACATAAATATGCTCTAGAGATACTGATGAGGACATCAATACCATTGTTACACCCACAGCCCCTACTGTTACATATACTGGACCAATTACTAGAGCTCGCGCACGCCAATTAAATTACCAGGTACTTTCGTTTCTTGGTAATGATTCTAATGTTCATGAGATTATGATGCTGCCTAAATTGGATACATTTGTTTTGCTTTCAAATGAAGGGCCTAGCTTGGAGAAGGATGAACATTGGAGCAAGAACACGCATGAAGTTGATGGCATGCGCAAGGGGATCAAGAACGGAGTTACAAGTGATGATTTCAGGACTTTGAAGCCGCCATAAGGAGTGCATGAAGCCATGGACGAAATATACAAGATGCCACTTCATAATATTCGTCCATAGGCTATTCTAGGTGCTGCGTCACCTTATTAATGGGCCAGGCCCATGTAATTTCGAAATACTTAAGTATAGGCTATTTTTAGAGTCCGTATGTGTGGGGGAAACAAGAGTTAGGGTTGGTTTCGGACCCCACCCTCAAGGGCCACGAAATTCCCCTCTCTTCCTCCATATATACAGCCCTTAGGGCGTCGTTTAGACTTTGGGTTTTGTTTAGATTAAAAGTTCGCCATAGCTGCAACTTCGCGTACTTCGTTTGTGTCCAACGACCAGACCAAGACGTCACAGAACCCCACCTTGATCAATAAAGCTTTCATCTTATATTCGCAATATCCAGATTGCAATCTCAGTTTCTTGCTTGTTCTTCGTTTGCTCGCAGGAAACAGGCCCTCGTGGTCAGGTTGATCGTGCTCCGGCGTGGTCAATAACCCCTCGGAAGTTGGTTTAGCGATTGCTAAGGCGCGACGTCTCGCACGTTCGTAGTCGGATCGTCAAGGTCGACTCCCACAGAAAACGATAGCCACCATCTCATCGAAACATCGGGACACCTTTGCCTCTATCACTGTACCCATGGTATCTGATAATCTATCTTTACGCAGATTAGCTTTGATTTGCCTCTATCACTGTTCGAATTAGCTTTGATTTGCGCAGATTAGGAAATCTATCTTTACGCAAATGTAACCAAACAAGATCTCCAGGTGCAAACACAACATGTTTTCTACCCTTATCTCCAGCAAGTTTATATTTAGCATTCATACGCTCAATGTTTTCCTTAGTTAACTCATGCATTTTCAAAATCAATTCAGAACGTTCTTTAGCATCAAAATTAACCTTCTCCGAAGATGGAAGAGGCAACAAATCAATAGGTGCACGAGGTAGGAAACCATACACAATTTCAAAAGGGCACATCTTAGTAGTAGAATGCAATGAACGATTATAAGCAAATTCAATATGAGGCAAGCATTCTTCCCACATTTTCTTGTTATTCTTCAAAACAGCCCTAAGCATAGTAGACAATGTTCTATTGACTACTTCAGTTTGTCCATCAGTTTGGGGGTGACAAGTAGTACTAAAAAGCAGCTTAGTCCCCAACTTAGCCCATAAACATCTCCAAAAGTGGCTAAGAAATTTAGTATCACGATCTGAAACAATAGTATTTGGCACACCATGTAAGCGAATAATTTCACGAAAGAACAAATCAGCAACATTAACAGCATCATCGCTTTTATGACATGGTATAAAGTGTGCCATTTTCGAGAACCTATCCACGACAACAAATATGCTATCCCTCCCCTTCTTTGTTCTAGGTAAACCTAAAACAAAGTCCATAGATATATCCTCCCAAGGAACACTAGGTACAGGCAAAGGCATATATAAACCATGAGGATTGAGTCGTGACTTAGCTCTTTGACATGTAGTGCAGCGAGCAACAAAACGCTCAACATCCCGTCTCATCTTTGGCCAAAAGAAATGTGTAGCAAGTATATCCTCCGTCTTCTTGACGCCAAAGTGTCCCATTAATCCTCCTCCATGCGCCTCCTGCAACAACAAAAGACGAACGGAGCTAGCTGGAATGCATAGCTTGTTAGCACGAAACACAAATCCATTGTTAAGAACGAACTTGTTCCAAGTTCTCCCTTCCTTACAATTCTGCAATACATCTGTAAATTCAGCATCATTAACATATTGATCCTTGATGGTCTCCAAACCAAATATTTTAAAGTCAAGTTGTGAAAGCATAGTATAACGACGAGACAAGGCATCAGCAATAACATTTTCTTTACCCTTCTTGTGTTTAATCACATAAGGGAAAGTCTCAATGAATTCAGTTTTGCTTGACTTTTAATGTGTTTCAAAGATTCATGATCAGAATGTATAACAAATTCCTTGGGCCATAAATAATGTTGCCATGTTTCTAAGGTCCGAACAAGAGCATATAATTCTTTATCATAAGTAGAATAGTTCAGACTAGGCCCACTCAATTTTTCAGAAAAGTATGCAACAGGTTTTCCATCTTGTAATAACACACCTCCTAATCCAATTCCACTAGCATCACATTCAAGCTCAAAAGTCTTATTGAAATTAGGAAGTTGGAGTAAAGGAGCATGTGTCAACTTATCTTTCAATACCGTGAAGGCTTCTTCCTGTGCGGTACCCCAAACAAAAGGTACATCCTTCTTTGTAAGCTCGTTGAGAGGTGCAGCAATGGTGCTGAAATCTCTCACAAAACGCCTATAGAAACCAGCGAGGCCAAGGAAACTCCTCACTTGTGTGACCGTTTTGGGCTGCGGCCAACTCTCAATAGCTTCAATCTTGGCTTTATCAACTTCAATTCCCTGTGGAGTAACAACATAGCCAAGAAAAGATACTCGGTCGGTGCAAAAGGTGCACTTTCCAAGGTTACCAAACAAACGCGCATCACGTAGAGCAATAAAAACAGCACGTAAATGTTCCAAATGTTCCTCCAAAGATTTGCTATAAATCAATATGTCATCAAAGTAAACTACCACAAATCGTCCAATGAAAGCACGTAAAACTTCGTTCATTAACCTCATGAAAGTACTAGGTGCATTAGTTAACCCAAAAGGCATGACTAACCACTCATATAATCCAAACTTAGTTTTAAATGCTGTTTTCCATTCATCTCCCAATTTCATACGAATTTGATGGTAACCACTACGCAAATCAACTTTGGAGAATATTTAGAGCCACTCAATTCATCAAGCATATCATCTAGCCTAGGAATAGGATGACGATAACGAATAGTAATATTATTAATGCCTCTACAATCAACGCACATACGCGACGTACCATCCTTTTTCGGCACTAAAATGATAGGAACAGCACAAGGACTAAGGGATTCGCGTATATAACCTTTGTCGAGCAGTTCTTGTACTTGACGCATAATCTCCTTCGTCTCCTCTGGATTGGTACGGTATGGTGCCCGGTTGGGTAATGATGCACCGGGAATTAAGTCAATTTGATGCTCAATCCCGCGAATAGGTGGTAATCCCGGTGGCACGTCTTGTGGAAAGACGTCGGCGAACTCCTGCAAAATGTTAGTGACAGCAGGAGGCAAAGAGGAAGGCACGTCCTCGAATGAAAATAATGCCTCTTTGCACACAAAAGCATAGCAAACAGATTTGCTAAAATCTAGACCATCAATATCAGATTTGGTGGCAAGTAAACATCCACTTTTCAATTTAATTTCAGAAGCAACACTAGATTGTTTATTATTATTAGGCTGCATTTGTTGCTCAAATTCTTTTGCCACAATCTGATTTTCACTCTTAGTTTTCTCCTGTTTTGCTTTATTAGCTCTATTAATATCATCTTTCAAAATGGAATCAGGAGTCATAGGAAGCAAAGTAATATTTTTATCCTTATGAACAAGAGTATACTGATTGTTTCTACCATGGTGAATAGAATTTTTATCAAATTGCCATGGTCTACCAAGTAATAAGGAACATGCTTGCATCGGTACCACAGCACAATCAACATAATCAGCATATGTAGAGATACTAAAATGCACACGAACAGTACGTGTTACCTTAACCTTGCCGCTGTTGTTGAACCATTGGATGTAGTAAGGATGTGGATGTGGTCTTGTGGTGAGAGATAGCTTCTCCACCATCTCGATGCTAGCCAAGTTGTTGCAACTCCCTCCATCTATGATCACGCGAACAGAACGTTCCTTCACAACTCCCTTTGTATGGAACAAATTATGCCTCTGATTTTGCTCAGCTTGTGTAACCTGCACACTCAAAACACGTTGAGCAACTAAACATTCATACCTGTCAGCATCTTCAGGAGTAATGTATTGCGTCTCATGATCAGAATCGTCTCCACCGTGTTCGTCACGTGTAATAAGAGCCAAAGTCTCCTCATCATAGTCACTAGCGGACTCATACCCACCATCCTCAGTAACAATCATCACACGCTTAGATGGGCATTCTCTCGCATAATGACCTCCACCCTTGCAACGTCGACAAATAATATCATGTGTTTGCCCTGTTGATGCCATGGATGAAGAAGAGCTCTTTGCAGGCCCAGAAGGTGTGCTCTTGGCAGATAGTGGTGATTGTGCCTGCTTTATTGTATCACGGTTGGAGGTGGCAGCCGACGGAGGTGCCGGTGTAGCCGAACGTGTGGAAGTAGATGATGCACGTGGTGTCCATGAAGAAGGTCGACCTGCAGAAAAGTTAGTCCGCGCCAATGCCTGTCGATCCTGCACTTCACGTTCAGCTTTACAAGCAAGATGGAATAAACGAGTGATATTAGTATACTCCTTATACTCTAGAATCGTCTGAATCTCTCTATTTAATCCACCCATAAAACGTGCAAGCATAGCTTCATTCTCCTCAACAATACCACATCTAATCATGCCAGTTTGTAATTCCTGATAATATTCTTCTACAAAATTTTTTCCCTGTCTTAAGCGCTGCAATTTTTGAAGTAATTCACGTTGATAATATGGTGGAACCCAACGAGTACGCATAGCAGTTTTCAAAGCACCCAAGTAGCCGGAATGGGATATAATCTACAATGCTCAGACCACCAAACACATGCAAAACTAGTGAATGCACAAACGGCAGCAGGAACACGTCTCTCCTCGGGATATTGTAAACATGTAAATCGTTGTTCAGTTTCTAACTCCCAAGTAAGATATATATCAGGAACATATCTACCCTCAAATGGTGGAATATTCAATTTTAGTTTAGGGAGATGGTCATGATCTCGTACCTGAGGGTGAGCCCTACCATTGCCATTATTTGCATGTGGACGACCTGATGGTTGCTGTGCTGGTGGTGGCACGTAGTTCTGATTTTGATCAACCTCATCCTCGTAATCGCCAGCAAAATCCTCCTCCTCCGCATCAGCAGCAGGAGCCACAGAAGTAGCAACAGCAGCACCAACAGTTTGGCCAGGTGCAAGAGGGATACGGCTCGCTCGGCGGAGGGCTGTTTCACGATGTGTAGGTAGTCGTCGTTGTTGTTGTTGTAGAGGTGCGTTAGGTGCAGCCGGTGGTGGTGGTGGAAGACGCGCGAGCAATTCATTAAACCTGTCATCGAGCTTTGTTTCGAACGTCTTCTCCATGTCATCTATCTTCTCCATGGCCTCTTCAAATCTGTTTAGCACATCCTGCACCTGTCCATTCATCATTTGCTGAAATTTATCATGCAACTCCTGATTCGTCATGTTCTCCCAGTCAGTCTCGTCGGCTTGTGATCCTGCCATGGTTAGCAACAATAGAAAACATACAAGAATATGATCCTACAGAATACTAACAAGAGGTGGTGGTGGCGGGTGTCACAAATCCGTCAAGCAAATCTCAAATTCTTACCAGTTCTTACCCAACAGCAGGCGGTGATCGGCAACCGTTGTAGTCAAAACTCTCAAAAGCTTGGATAGAGCGATTGCCAGGGAGAGTCAAACGCACGACGTAGAGGTATGTGGAGCTGGGAAGGCTTATAGTATGGTAGCAAAAAGGGTCAGCAATAATCAATTCAGAGATGCAAAGTTGAATAAACGCTCAACGACGGTACTGTGCTGGTCCTAGGCTAGACCGTGCTAGAGACGCGAGCCTAGAACACTAACAAAATCACGGCGCTGCACGTAAATAAGGGAAAAGCACACTCTGGAACTTTTTTTTTTGCTTTTTTTTTTGCGCTCCTCTTTTTTTTTTGCGCTCCTCTTTTTTTTTTGCGCTCCTCTTTTTTTTTTTGCGAAAAATTACTATAATGGCGAGTGTCTCAAAACTCTTCCCTCGTCAAACTGATAGGATGGGCATGAAATTTTTTTTTTCACTTTTTTTTTCGGAAATCAGGGCAGCGACGACGAAAAAGTGCGACAAAAAATCACTATGATGGCACGTGGCTCAAAAGACTCAGAAAAGCCTAAAAATAGGATAGGGAAAAAATATTTTTGCCCGTGAAAATTTTGGCCTAAAAACTGCCCGGGGGTCTCCAGACTTTTTTTTTTCCGAGACCTACGCAGGCAAGGAAACACGAATCGGAATTGAGATTGATCTCAAAAACAAACCTAATATGAGAAGAACTCGGATTGGTGGTGGATATATGGTGGTGGTATATGGCAGCGGTGGTGGTATATGGTAGCGGTGGTGGTATATGGTTAGAGATTGATGGTGGTATATGGATACGGATTGGTGGTGGTATATGGATATGGATTCAGAGCGGTGGCGGATAAGCAAAAGTGGTAGATGGGCGATGATGATGGTGCGGCGGCGGCGTGACAACTTGTGACCAGAACTCGGAACTCTAAAAGACTAGACTCTAAGACCAGCAACTTGACACGAAGATGCAACCGCAAATTCAACAAAGCAAAAACCCTAAAAAGATTATGCAAAGGCTCAGATTGGTTCGGATATGATGAACTAACCCTAATTTTTTTTGTGTGGCTTTTTCGTGGACTGTAGGTATGAAGAACAGACTCGATCTAATCTACGAAAAACTGTAAAATCTCACCGAGCAACCTGGAAATCTGATACCACTTGATAGAGGCAAAGGTGTCCCGATGTTTCGATGAGATGGTGGCTATCGTTTTCTGTGGGAGTCGACCTTGACGATCCGACTACGAACGTGCGAGACGTCGCGCCTTAGCAATCGCTAAACCAACTTCCGAGGGGTTATTGACCACGCCGGAGCACGATCAACCTGACCACGAGGGCCTGTTTCCTGCGAGCAAACGAAGAACAAGCAAGAAACTGAGATTGCAACCTGGATATTGCGAATATAAGATGAAAGCTTTATTGATCAAGGTGGGGTTCTGTGACGTCTTGGTCTGGTCGTTGGACACAAACGAAGTACGCGAAGTTGCAGCTATGGCGAACTTTTAATCTAAACAAAACCCAAAGTCTAAACGACGCCCTAAGGGCTGTATATATGGAGGAAGAGAGGGGAATTTCGTGGCCCTTGAGGGTGGGGTCCGAAACCAACCCTAACTCTTGTTTCCCCACACATACGGACTCTAAAAATAGCCTATACTTAAGTATTTCGAAATTACATGGGCCTGGCCCATTAATAAGGTGACGCAGCACCTAGAATAGCCTATGGACGAATATTATGAAGTGGCATCTTGTATATTTCGTCCATGGCTTCATGCACTCCTTATGGCGGCTTCAAAGTCCTGAAATCATCACTTGTAACTCCGTTCTTGATCCCCTTGCGCATGCCATCAACTTCATGCATGTTCTTGCTCCAATGTTCATCCTTCTCCAAGCTAGGCCCTTCATTTGAAAGCAAAACAAATGTATCCAATTTAGGCAGCATCATAATCTCATGAACATTAGAATCATTACCAAGAAACGAAAGTACCTGGTAATTTAATTGGCGTGCGCGAGCTCTAGTAATTGGTCCAGTATATGTAACAGTAGGGGCTGTGGGTGTAACAATGGTATTGATGTCCTCATCATACAGGGGGAGGGGCACCATCACGGCACGCCCAAAATACGGCTTAAACCCTACCAGGGGCTGCTGATTTTTTAATTTTCTCTTACTTTCAGGACTCCATCCTTCGGAAGGCCTGTTCAGCAGTTCAATTGCCGCACAAACGATGCAAGAACCAGGGAAGCAGACAAGCCATGCCGCATTACGGAACTCCCAGGTGGTCTCTATCACGAGAAGTATACCTGTTCTGCATACTATTTCGCAGCTTGCCCCTGGAACGGACATGTTAACTAGTACAACCTTCCACTTATCGCATTATTTGTATCGTTCTGCTTTGATCGCAGCCCTTTTTAATAAACAACGCATAGCTTTCGTCTATTTTTGTATTACCTTTTTTCTTTATATATGTTCCTTAACGACATGTTGCACCGTACACGTTGGTACGGCCAAAATACGCCAGGGGCTTTAGTACCCCTCAATATGGTGTAAGAAGTCCGAACACTTTAACAAATGCGATACCCCGAACTTATAGCATTATATGCATCGGCTCCGAATCATGTCTTGGGTCAATAGTTGGGTTTGCCCGGCTCCTATGTTTTGGTGCCTTACGTTCCGCTATATCGGCTAAGGTAGCACTAGGAGAACCACTGCGATTGTGCCACAATTGAGCTGGGTCGAGCACCTCAGTGGAGAAAGCTAAAACTGACTGTCATGATGAAGCGAGAGCTGGTCGCTGTTTGAGAGGTTTTTTTCGAGTCCCTAAAGACTTATGCTGCTTAGGGCGAGGAGCCAGCTCTGTCCGGCCAAGGCGTGGATAGCGCCCCGAACTTAGTCTTCCGAATACCAGGGGCTTCACCAAAATTTAAAATTATAGAATTCTATGGCTAAGTGAGAGTGTTCACGCATTATAGTCCAATTGCCTTGTTCGTTGGGCTGAGCACCTGATGAGGACATCAATACCATTGTTACACCCACAGCCCCTACTGTTACATATACTGGACCAATTAATAGAGCTCGCGCACACCAATTAAATTACCAGGTACTTTCGTTTCTTGGTAATGATTCTAATGTTCATGAGATTATGATGCTGCCTAAATTGGATACATTTGTTTTGCTTTCAAATGAAGGGCCTAGCTTGGAGAAGGATGAACATTGGAGCAAGAACACGCATGGAGTTGATGGCATGCGCAAGGGGATCAAGAACGGAGTTACAAGTGATGATTTCAGGACTTTGAAGCCGCCATAAGGAGTGCATGAAGCCATGGACGAAATATACAAGATGCCACTTCATAATATTCGTCCATAGGCTATTCTAGGTGCTGCGTCACCTTATTAATGGGCCAGGCCCATGTAATTTCGAAATACTTAAGTATAGGCTATTTTTAGAGTCCGTATGTGTGGGGAAACAAGAGTTAGGGTTGGTTTCGGACCCCACCCTCAAGGGCCACGAAATTCCCCTCTCTTCCTCCATATATACAGCAATTAGGGCGTCGTTTAGATTTTGGGTTTTGTTTAGATTAAAAGTTCACCATAGCTGCAACTTCTCGTACTTCGTTTGTGTCCAACAACCAGACCAAGACGTCACAGAACCCCACCTTGATCAATAAAGCTTTCATCTTATATTCGCAATATCCCGATTGCAATCTCAGTTTCTTGCTTGTTCTTCGTTTGCTCGCAGGAAACAGGCCCTCGTGGTCAGGTTGATCGTGCTCCGGCGTGGTCAATAACCCCTCGGAAGTTGGTTTAGCGATTGCTAAGGCGCGACGTCTCCCACGTTCGTAGTCGGATCGTCAAGGTCGACTCCCACAGAAAACGATAGCCACCATCTCATCGAAACATCGGGACACCTTTGCCTTTATCAAGTGGTATCAGATTTCCAGGTTGCTCGGTGAGATTTTTACAGTTTTTCGTAGATTAGATCGAGTCTGTTCTTCATACCTACAGTCCACGAAAAAGCCACAAAAAAAATTAGGGTTAGTTCATCATATCCGAACCAATCTGAGCCTTTGCATAATCTTTTTAGGGTTTTTGCTTTGTTGAATTTGCGGTTGCATCGTCGTGTCAAGTTGCTGGTCTTAGAGTCTAGTCTTTTAGAGTTTCGAGTTCTGGTCATAAGTTGGCACGCCGCCGCCGCACCATCTTCATCGCCCATCTACCACCATTGCTTATCCGCCACCGCTCTGAATCCGTATCCATATACCACCACCGCTACCATATACCACCACCGCTGCCATATACCACAACCATATATCCACCACCAATTCGAGTTCTTCTCATATTAGGTTTGTTCTTGAGATCAATCTCAATTCTGATTCGTGTTTCCTTGCCTGCGTAGGTCTCGGAAAAAAAAAAGTCTGGAGACCTCCGAGCAGTTTTTAGGCCAAAATTTTCACGGGCAAAAATATTTTTTCCCTATCCTATTTTTAGGTTTTTCTGAGTCTTTTGAGCCACGTGCCATCATAGTGATTTTTTGTCGCACTTTTTCGTCGTCGCTGCCCTGATTTCCGAAAAAAAAAGTGAAAAAAAAATTTTCGTGCCCATCCTATCAGTTTGACGAGGGAAGAGTTTTGAGACACTCGCCATTATAGTAATTTTTCGCAAAAAAAAAGAGGAGCGCAAAAAAAAAAGAAAAAAAGAGGAGCGCAAAAAAAAAGCGAAAAAAAAAGTTCCAGAGTGTGCTTTTCCCTTATTTACGTGCAGCGCCGTGATTTTGTTAGTGTTCTAGGCTCGCGTCTCTAGCACGGTCTAGCCTAGGACCATCACAGTACCGTCGTTGAGCGTTTATTCAACTTTGCATCTTTGAATTGATTATTGCTGACCCTTTTTGCTACCATACTATAAGCCTTCCCAGCTCCACATACCTCTACGTCGTGCGTTTGACTCTCCCTGGCAATCGCTCTATCCAAGCTTTTGAGAGTTTTGACTACAACGGTTGCCGATCACCGCCTGCTGCTGGGTAAGAACTGGTAAGAATTTGAGATTTGCTTGACGGATTTGTGACACCCGCCACCACCACCTCTTGTTAGTATTCTGTAGGATCATATTCTTGTGTGTTTTCTATTGTTGCTAACCATGGCAGGATCACAAGCCGACGAGACTGACTGGAAGAACATGACGAATCAGGAGTTGCATGATAAATTTCAGCAAATGATGAATGGACAGGTGCAGGATGTGCTAAACAGATTTGAAGAGGCCATGGAGAAGATAGATGACATGGAGAAGACGTTCGAAACAAAGCTCGATAACAGGTTTAATGAATTGCTCGCGCGTCTTCCACCACCACCACCGGCTGCACCTAACGCACCTCTACAACAACAACAACGACGACTACCTACACATCGTGAAACAGCCCTCCGCCGAGCGAGCTGTCTCCCTCTTGCACCTGGCCAAACTGTTGGTGCTGCTGTTGCTACTTCTGTGGCTCCTGCTGCTGATGCGGAGGAGGATGATTTTGCTGGCGATTACGAGGATGAGGTTGATCAAAATCAGAACTACGTGCCACCACCAGCACAGCAACCATCAGGTCGCCCACATGCAAATAATGGCAATGGTAGGGCTCACCCTCAGGTACGAGATCATGACCATCTCCCTAAACTAAAATTGAATATTCCACCACTAGAGGGTAGATATGTTCCTGATATATATCTTACTTGGGAGTTAGAAACTGAACAACGATTTACATGTTTACAATATCCCGAGGAGAGACGTGTTCCTGCTGCTGTTTGTGCATTCACTAGTTTTGCATGTGTTTGGTGGTCTGAGCATTGTAGATTATATCCCATTCCTGCTACTTGGGCTGCTTTGAAAACTGCTATGCGTACTCGTTGGGTTCCACCATATTATCAACGTGAATTACTTCAAAAATTGCAGCGCTTAAGACAAGGAAAAAATTCTGTAGAAGAATATTATCAGGAATTACAAACTGGCATGATTAGATGTGGTATTGTTGAGGAGAATGAAGCTATGCTTGCACGTTTTATGGGTGGATTAAATAGAGAGATTCAGACGATTCTAGAGTATAAGGAGTATACTAATATCACTCGTTTATTCCATCTTGCTTGTAAAGCTGAACGTGAAGTGCAGGATCAACAGGCATTGGCGCGGACTAACTTTTCTGCAGGTCGACCTTCTTCATGGACACCACGTGCATCATCTACTTCCACACGTTCTGCTACACCGGCGCCTCCGTCGGCTGCCACCTCCAACCGTGATACAATAAAGCAGGCACAATCACCACTATCTGCCAAGAGCACACCTTCTGGGCCTGCAAAGAGCTCTGCTTCATCCATGGCATCAACAGGGCAAACACATGATATTATTTGTCGACGTTGCAAGGGTGGAGGTCATTATGCGAGAGAATGCCCATCTAAGCGTGTGATGATTGTTACTGAGGATGGTGGGTATGAGTCCGCTAGTGACTATGATGAGGAGACTTTGGCTCTTATTACACGTGACGAACACGGTGGAGACGATTCTGATCATGAGACGCAATACATGGCTCCTGAAGATGCTGACAGGTATGAATGTTTAGTTGCTTAACGTGTTTTGAGTGTGCAGGTTACACAAGCTGAGCAAAATCAGAGGCATAATTTGTTCCATACAAAGGGAGTTGCGAAGGAACGTTCTATTCGCGTGATCATAGATGGAGGGAGTTGCAACAACTTGGCTAGCATCGAGATGGTGGAGAAGCTATCTCTCACCACAAGACCACATCCACATCCTTACTACATCCAATGGTTCAACAACAGCGGCAAGGTTAACGTAACACGTACTGTTCGTGTGCATTTTAGTATCTCTACATATGTTGATTATGTTGATTGTGATGTCGTACCTATGCAAGCATGTTCCTTATTACTTGGTAGACCATGGCAATTTGATAAAAATTCTATTCACCATGGTAGAAACAATCAGTATACTCTTGTTCATAAGGATAAAAATATTACTTTGCTTCCTATGACTCCTGATTCCATTTTGAAAGATGATATTAATAGAGCTAATAAAGCAAAACAGGAGAAAACTAAGAGTGAAAATCAGATTGTGGCAAAAGAATTTGAGCAACAAATGCAGCCTAATAATAATAAACAATCTAGTGTTGCTTCTGAAATTAAATTGAAAAGTGCATGTTTACTTGCCACCAAATCTGATATTGATGATCTAGATTTTAGCAAATTTGTTTGCTATGCTTTTGTGTGCAAAGAGGCATTATTTTCATTCGAGGACGTGCCTTCCTCTTTGCCTCCTGCTGTCACTAACATTTTGCAGGAGTTCGCCGACATCTTTCCACAAGACGTGCCACCGGGATTACCACCTATTCGCGGGATTGAGCATCAAATTGACTTAATTCCCGGTGCATCATTACCCAACCGTGCACCATACCGTACCAATCCAGAGGAGACGAAGGAGATTATGCGTCAAGTACAAGAACTGCTCGACAAAGGTTATATACGCGAATCCCTTAGTCCTTGTGTTGTTCCTATCATTTTAGTGCCGAAAAAGGATGGTACGTCGCGTATGTGCGTTGATTGTAGAGGCATTAATAATATTACTATTCGTTATCGTCATCCTATTCCTAGGCTAGATGATATGCTTGATGAATTGAGTGGCTCTACAATATTGTCCAAAGTTGATTTGCGTAGTGGTTACCATCAAATTCGTATGAAATTGGGAGATGAATGGAAAACAGCATTTAAAACTAAGTTTGGATTATATGAGTGGTTAGTCATGCCTTTTGGGTTAACTAATGCACCTAGTACTTTCATGAGGTTAATGAACGAAGTTTTACGTGCTTTCATTGGACGATTTGTGGTAGTTTACTTTGATGACATATTGACTTATAGCAAATCTTTGGAGGAACATTTGGAACATTTACGTGCTGTTTTTATTGCTCTACGTGATGCACGTTTGTTTGGTAACCTTGGAAAGTGCACCTTTTGCACCGACCGAGTATCTTTTCTTGGCTATGTTGTTACTCCACAGGGAATTGAAGTTGATAAAGCCAAGATTGAAGCTATTGAGAGTTGGCCGCAGCCCAAAACGGTCACACAAGTGAGGAGTTTCCTTGGCCTCGCTGGTTTCTATAGGCGTTTTGTGAGAGATTTCAGCACCATTGCTGCACCTCTCAACGAGCTTACAAAGAAGGATGTACCTTTTGTTTGGGGTACCGCACAGGAAGAAGCCTTCACGGTATTGAAAGATAAGTTGACACATGCTCCTTTTGATAGAGGCGAGGGTGTCCTGATGTTTCGATGAGATGGAGGCTATCGTTTTCTGTGGGAGTCGACCTTGACGATCCGACTACGAACGTGCGAGACGTCACGCCTTAGCAATCGCTAAACCAACTTCTGAGGGGTTATTGACCACGCCGGAGCACGATCAACCTGACCACGAGGGCCTGTTTCCTGCGAGCAAACGAAGAACAAGCAAGAAACTGAGATTGCACTCTGGATATTGCGAATATAAGATGAAAGATTTATTGATCAAGGTGGGGTTCTGTGACGTCTTGGTCTGGTCGTTGGACACAAACGAAGTACGCGAAGTTGCAGCTATGGCGAACTTTTAATCTAAACAAAACCCAAAGTCTAAACGACGCCCTAAGGGCTGTATATATGGAGGAAGAGAGGGGAATTTCGTGGCCCTTGAGGGTGGGGTCCGAAACCAACCCTAACTCTTGTTTCCCCACACATACGGACTCTAAAAATAGCCTATACTTAAGTATTTCGAAATTACATGGGCCTGGCCCATTAATAAGGTGACGCAGCACCTAGAATAGCCTATGGACGAATATTATGAAGTGGCATCTTGTATATTTCGTTCAAGGCTTTATGCACTCCTTATGGCGGCTTCAAAGTCCTGAAATCATCACTTGTAACTCCGTTCTTGATCCCCTTGCGCATGCCATCAACTCCATGCGTGTTCTTGCTCCAATGTTCATCCTTCTCCAAGCTAGGCCCTTCATTTGTAAGCAAAACAAATGTATCCAATTTAGGCAGCATCATAATCTCATGAACATTAGAATCATTACCAAGAAACGAAAGTACCTGGTAATTTAATTGGCGTGCGCGAGCTCTAGTAATTGGTCCAGTATATGTAACAGTAGGGGCTGTGGGTGTAACAATGGTATTGATGTCCTCATCATCCTCCCCTTCTTGAAATGAAGTCGTCCTCGACGGAAGCTCATCTTCCTCACCCAAATAAGGCTTCAAATCTGCAATGTTAAAAGTGGGACTAACCCCAAAATCTGCAGGTAGCTCAAGTTTATATGCATTATCATTTATTTTCTCTAAAACCTTAAAAGGACCATCAACACGTGGCATTAGCTTTGATTTGCGCAGATTAGGAAATCTATCTTTACGCAAATGTAACCAAACAAGATCTCCAGGTGCAAACACAACATGTTTTCTACCCTTATCTCCAGCAAGTTTATATTTAGCATTCATACGCTCAATGTTTTCCTTAGTTAACTCATGCACTTTTAAAATCAATTCAGAACGTTCTTTAGCATCAAAATTAACCTTCTCCGAAGATGGAAGAGGCAACAAATCAATAGGTGCACGAGGTAGGAAACCATACACAATTTCAAAAGGGCACATCTGAGTAGTAGAATGCAATGAACGATTATAAGCAAATTCAATATGAGGCAAGCATTCTTCCCACATTTTCTTGTTATTCTTCAAAACAGCCCTAAGCATAGTAGACAATGTTCTATTGACTACTTCAGTTTGTCCATCAGTTTGGGGGTGACAAGTAGTACTAAAAAGCAGCTTAGTCCCCAACTTAGCCCATAAACATCTCCAAAAGTGGCTAAGAAATTTAGTATCACGATCTGAAACAATAGTATTTGGCACACCATGTAAGCGAATAATTTCATGAAAGAACAAATCAGCAACATTAACAGCATCATCGCTTTTATGACATGGTATAAAGTGTGCCATTTTCGAGAACCTATCCACGACAACAAATATGCTATCCCTCCCCTTCTTTGTTCGAGGTAAACCTAAAACAAAGTCCATAGATATATCCTCCCAAGGAACACTAGGTACAGGCAAAGGCATATATAAACCATGAGGATTGAGTCGTGACTTAGCTCTTTGACATGTAGTGCAGCGAGCAACAAAACGCTCAACATCCCGTCTCATCTTTGGCCAAAAGAAATGTGTAGCAAGTATATCCTCCGTCTTCTTGACGCCAAAGTGTCCCATTAATCCTCCTCCATGCGCCTCCTGCAACAACAAAAGACGAACGGAGCTAGCTGGAATGCATAGCTTGTTAGCACGAAACACAAATCCATCGTTAAGAACGAACTTGTTCCAAGTTCTCCCTTCCTTACAATTCTGCAATACATCTTTTGGGAAGTAGATGATGAGGTAGAACCTATTGCCTTTTATTATCAAACCCTTCGGAGTTACTTCTACGTTATGCTTATATTGCCATGCTATGCTCGTACACGTGGATTGGGTTTGAGTGTATCCACAGATGTGAGATTGTAAATTAATGGTTAACTTAAGGTGGCTACTTTAATACACATCTGGGTGGATTAGTTGGGGCACCCTGGAGTACCCAGTGGTTTGCCCGGGCACCTGGAGAACCCAGTGCTTGCGCAAGGGGATCCCGGAGGACCCGTGTGATCACCCTATGGATTGCCACCCAGGCCCAAAGGGATCATAAGACTTTTCATGCTGGAAACTTCTGTGTGCAGCCACAAGCTATTATGGGCTCTAGCATAGCGGAGTAAGTTGCATGACCTCTTCCAGTGGTAGGCTAGCAGATGTAGGGGATGTAGGTTGGTATTGTATACCCGGGGTTAGAGTTAATGCTTCTGAAAGACTGTGTCTCAGGCATCCCTTTCTCAAACACCATGTAGTGCGAGAAATCCAACAGAGGAGATCGAGTCTTGTGGGTAAAAGTGTGCAAACCTCTGCAGATTGTACAAACTAATCATGATTAGCCGTGTCCCCGGTTATGGACAATCTTGAGTATCTGGTTCTTAAATCATCGTGTTGATCTCATCACTTTACTTAATTAATTTTTTGGGTTATAATTATTACTTTGGGATTGAGTTGGAGGAACCTTCTCAGTGTTTTTAACCAACTTTGTAGTTAAATAAAAATATATTCCTTTGAGGAAGGGAAAAATTGGCTTTTCGCAAAAACATGATAACCATAGAGCTTTTTCACCAGCCAAATATGCATGTAGTGATAGCCATTATTCAGCATTGCTCTACAGTGTGAAATTGCCAGTACATTCAAGGTACTGACCCTTTGTGGCTGCAACGTCTCATGTTGCAGGAATCTTACGACGAGTAAGTGATACATTAGGGTTACGATTTCTACACTCAACTTTGCCGTTGTTGTTGATGGGAATCAACAACCTTGTTATTACTTCTGCTATTTGGATTGAGGTAATAGTATTTACGTTATTTTATAGATGTGATTTACCTCTATTATAAATCCTCGAGTACTGTGTGTGTCAGCATACCGATCCAGTGATGAGACTTAAGCACAGAGACTTGATCCATGGGTCGGGTTGCTACAAGATGGTATTAGAGCACATGTTGACTGTAGGACGTGACCCCTAGAAACTGGCAAGCCCATAGGAAAGATTTTCTCTACAACCTTATTTTCAAAAGGATTGTTTACCTCTCTTTTCTTCTAAGCTTTATCAAATATCCCTTTTAGTTAGACTATAACCCTTACCCCTTTTGACCACACGAAGATTCGACTGATGGGACCACTTCACGAAGAACAAGATATTGGACAACAAACACCACTTCGGAATGAAGAGGATTTTACGGAGCATTATAATAATGGAAACTACAATGATTGAAGACTCCGAAGACTAGGAGAATGTGAAGGCTCCGAAGAATTCCCAGATTTGTATGACCTAGGAAGATTACCCTTATGGAACTTGGCAGACTATTGAAGCTGTCAATACCCGAGATCAAGGTGTGTCAGAGAAAGACCGGAACATGGAGAGTTAAAGACTCGAAGTTTTTGTCAAGAACACCCTAAGGCAGGAGATATCAATTATGGAAGATAGCTCATGGCAATGACAAGGGCAGAAACACGGTTATCCATGATGTCATCGCCACTGATACTATGGTCACCGTACTGAGTTAAACATACATTTCTTCAGAATGATTGGATGGTAGAAGGCTGATGGAGCACCTATCAGCCAAAGATGAAGTTTTAACCTTAGCCGGTGTATCACCAGGATCTGGAGTATTACATCAAGAAGTTTAGGGTGGACCTATAGGAACCCGTATTTGATAAGGAAGTATTTCGTGAAAAAAAAACTCAGGACCCAAAAGCTGAAAGTAGCCAAGCTGGTAGAGCAAAACCTCAAGACACCGGAGATTCGTCAGGAACTGAAGGACAATAGGACCATGGTTCATGCCAAGGATGTTGAAACCTAGAAGTTTGAAACACAACTCCAGGAATATTAAAGGACGTCATGAGAGACTTTGCATCAACAGAGATGATCTGGCAAAAGAACTTGGGAAGGACAAGCATGGTTGGAAGAAGCCATCGGAGACATGAACAAGACTGGAAGAGTTTGATGACTTTGAAGATTTATTGACCTTTAGAATACCAAACCCCTGTTTATACCTACGTTAGATGCGATGTTTATGAGCTGTCATTTGTTTGATGTTTTCTCGACAGCCACAAAATAAAATATGTCTTTTCAAAACTATTGTTTGTATTCTGTGTATCCCTCTCTCTATCTCTCTTATCTTACCCCAAAACCCATGGACCCAATAGAGGATGAATGGAGATGAACTCATATTTCCGGGACCGATAAGTCAATTGGAGACGGACCAATGGATTCATAACATGGAAGATCACATGAAGAATAACCCTATAGTCGGGAAGGATATGACCCAGCATGCTCTTCAGTGCTTTGAAAGAGGTGCTGCTACTTGGTGGAGGATGTACCAAACCATCAATGGATGGCAAGGAGTAACCACTTGGAAAGAATTTAAGTTGACTCTGCTAAAGTCTTGGCTTGTGTCCCAGGAAGTGAAGCCTTATGGGTACGATATGAGGAAACCTTGTGGATGCAAGATTTGTGGAGAAATAGGACACACCCATAAAGAACACTAGGATGAATGCCCTAATTGTGAAGGAAGTGACCCAACTGAAGAATGCCCAACTAGGCAGATCACTTGTTTCTTATGTGAAGGGACTACCCACTACCCTGCTCAGTGTCACACTTACCCCATGGTACAACAAACTATCCAACAGAAGAAAGAAGCAATGAAAGGAGCCCTCATGGATATTTTAGAAGGACCTATGATGTAGAAAGAGGTGGAGGACACACCCAAAGAAAACCCAAATAAACCCTGCACCAAGTCTTGCTATTCATGTGGAGAAGAAGGACACATCACCCAGAGTTGTCTGAATGGGGATCTAGTAGAATTCCCGACAGAGGAAGTAGAGTATGACCCACAAGAAATAGAAGCCGTGATTGGAACGGAAAAGTCCAGGAAGAGACGTAGATTGGATTCCAGGAAAGACCTGAGTCACATCACCTGTTTCAGGTGCAAGGAGTCGGGGCACTACTTCAGCAGTTGCCCAAAAAAGGAAACCTCGAAACTTGTCAGAAGTAATATGTTTTCGTTGTAATGAAGCAGGGCACTTTGCCAGAGATTGTCCCAAGGAGAAGGAGACTTGTGATAATTAGTTGTGTCTGTGAGAAATATATTAGTAGCAGTGGGAACATTTCTTTTATATTGAGGTGTTGAGTTGAGGCATGTAATGGAAATGCAAGAGATTGTAATCACTGGAAAATCAATAAAGTTAGCATCGTTGGTACTGATTTGGATTTTACGAGTTGTTACTCTATGAAGAAAGATTTTGACCATTTTCGAGGATATGAGAAATATGGTCTATGGAAGAAGTTGTGTATTTTAAGGGTGGTACTACCCTGTGAGGACACTTGACCCATGGAAAGGAGAATGACATTTTCGTGGACTTTGGACAAAATAAGTACGAGTTTTATCTCGATATGTGGGATACCCCAAGAATATGAAGGGATGAAGTACTATTAGATATAAAAGGAGGTAGAATGTTGGTAATATGGAGCAATGGTAACTCCATGATGAGTAGTTTGGTGCCAGTAGAAGGAAGGGAGACAGTATTATTGGATGGATTTAAGAATGCTAGGAAGCTGAATGTTGGAATAATGATCAGTTGCCCTGATGATGAGTTTAATGTTTACAAGCGATGAGATGGGCCATAACCCACAGGCCCCAGGACCTGCCAAGAAGGAAGCACACTCTTGTTGAAGGAAAAACCCTGGAAGAGATTACGACCTTACCCACCGACGATTTGATAGGAGTAATGCAAAAACCTTAGAGTTGTGAAGAAACGATAGATGTTTGTTTGGCTTGCAGAATCAATGGATTATTCCGAACGCAGTTTGGCCGAGTGTTAGAATGCAAGATCCGCTAAACCATATACAAGGTAATGATTTGGGTGTGGGATGGATTGATCACAATACCGACTTACTCTTATTATTCGCCTTGCTATATGTGATGGTAAATCTGAGTGACTTACACATAGTAGAGCGACGACGATTAAAACCTTGTTTGAACCTTAGAATGGTATGACAATTTTTTCCCTTGTACAAGGCAGCTGCTGCAAATCGTAGGATATGGTGAGGTTCAACCCAGACCCATTTCCTGTAGGAGAAACCATAAATTGTTGACCACCATGAGATATCGATAGTTGTTAAGTATTGGCGCCAGACCTGTCAGCTAAGAAGACCCAGTCTCGGAAAAACCTTACCAAGATGAAAGGACAGAAGAATTGAGGAAAAGGTTATGCCGCTACCGGAAGGTCCCAGAGAAGAAATTATCTTGAAAATCTAAGAGGATTAGCACTGTCAACCATAAGGATGGAGTATATGAGTTTTGATGGAACCGTAACAACGCTTCTAAGGGTGGTAGCAGCCGAGACCCCCGGAGATGATCGCTAGATTTTAAGAAGACCCCCGAACCTAACCTATTTCTTTCTAGCCTCTCCAAATCTCGAGGACGAGATTCATTTTAAGGGTGGTAGGTTTGTAACATCCCAAAATTCTAAATTTTGGAATGTTATATTAAATAAATAGATTGATTGTTTGTTTGATTGTTGTGTGATTGATGAGTGAAATTCAAAAACTTTTTGAAAGTTAAATGAGAGGGAATAAAAGGACTTTTCGAAACTTCCATTTTGCTTTATGATCTCCGTGAATTCAAATTCTTTTCAAACACAAAACCCTAGAGAGAAGATGACATGACTTCTTCCATTTAAATAAATGAAAAGGGTTTTTGAAAATATTTGAATTTCACTTGGAAATATTTCAAATTCAGAAAAACTTTAAGCAATTTAATGATTTTCATGAGAGAAGATAAAATGACTTCTTCAAAATATATGAAATATGAGTTGGAAGTTTTAAAGGAATTAAATTCAAAATCCCATTGGAATTATTTTCAATTTGGGGTTATTTGGTTTTTATTAAAATTATTTTTCTATGAAAATAAAATATATGGAAAATAGGGTAAAATGATTCCCTACATTAGAAAATTGGAGAGAAATAAATTTGAAATTATTTTGGTATTTTTTTAAATGATTTTTTACTGGATTTTATTATAGCAGTAGCACTGTCTGATTTATTCGAATTTTTGTGGATTATATTTGGCGTTAGAAAAATGTTCATCTTTAGGGAAATATTTTTTTGAAAATTTTGATATATTATATGCCTATATAATATTCTTATTTATTTTGTTTCTTTTATTTTTGTTTATCCGGAAAAATGTTTTTTTAACTTCTAGGCCACCGAACTAGGCCGGCCCAGCAAATCGCCAGCCACGGCCCAGCAGCTCCCCGCTCGGGACAGAGTCCCTAGCGAGCACGCATCGCCGACGCCGTGCCCGACCCGGCCACCCCGCGCCTTGGCCCCTCCTCCACGCCACATCACCCCCTCCCGTCCTATAAATTCCAGTGCCCCGGGCCCCGCCTCTCTCTCCTCCGCCGCCCGAAGCCGCTGCACCGCCGCTCGGAGCCTGATGAGGACATCAATACCATTGTTACACCCACAGCCCCTACTGTTACATATACTGGACCAATTACTAGAGCTCGCGCACGCTAATTAAATTACCAGGTACTTCCGTTTCTTGGTAATGATTCTAATGTTCATGAGATTATGATGCTGCCTAAATTGGATACATTTGTTTTGCTTTCAAATGAAGGGCCTAGCTTGGAGAAGGATGAACATTGGAGCAAGAACACGCATGGAGTTGATGGCATGCGCAAGGGGATCAAGAACGGAGTTACAAGTGATGATTTCAGGACTTTGAAGCCGCCATAAGGAGTGCATGAAGCCATGGACGAAATATACAAGATGCCACTTCATAATATTCGTCCATAGGCTATTCTAGGTGCTGCGTCACCTTATTAATGGGCCAGGCCCATGTAATTTCGAAATACTTAAGTATAGGCTATTTTTAGAGTCCATATGTGTGGGGAAACAAGAGTTAGGGTTGGTTTCGGAACCCACCCTCAAGGGCCACGAAATTCCCCTCTCTTCCTCCATATATACAGCCCTTAGGGCGTCGTTTAGACTTTGGGTTTTGTTTAGATTAAAAGTTCGCCCTAGCTGCAACTTCTCGTACTTCGTTTGTGTCCAACGACCAGACCAAGACGTCATAGAACCCCACCTTGATCAATAAAGCTTTCATCTTATATTCGCAATATCCAGATTGCAATCTCAGTTTCTTGCTTGTTCTTCGTTTGCTCGCAGGAAACAGGCCCTCATGGTCAGGTTGATCGTGCTCCGGCGTGGTCAATAACCCCTCGGAAGTTGGTTTAGCGATTGCTAAGGCGCGACGTCTCGCACGTTCGTAGTCGGATCGTCAAGGTCGACTCCCACAGAAAACAATAGCCACCATCTCATCGAAACATCGGGACACCTTTGCCTCTATCAAGTGGTACCAGATTTCCAGGTTGCTCGGTGAGATTTTTACAGTTTTTTGTAGATTAGATCGAGTCTGTTCTTCATACCTACAGTCCACGAAAAAGCCACAAAAAAATTAGGGTTAGTTCATCATATCCGAACCAATCTGAGCCTTTGCATAATCTTTTTAGGGTTTTTGCTTTGTTGAATTTGCGGTTGCATCGTCGTGTCAAGTTGCTAGTCTGAGAGTCTAGTCTTTTAGAGTTTCAAGTTCTGGTCATAAGTTGTCACGCCGCCGCCGCACCATCATCATCGCCCATCTACCACCATTGCTTATCCGCCACCGTTCTGAATCCGTATCCGTAGACCACCACCAATCCGTATCCATATACCACCACCAATCTGTATCCATATACCACCACCAATCTGTAACCATATATCCACCACCAATCCGAGTTCTTCTCATATTAGGTTTGTTCTTGAGATCAATCTCAATTCCGATTCGTGTTTCCTTGCCTGCGTAGGTCTCGGAAAAAAAAAATTCACGGGCAAAAATATTTTTTCCCTATCCTATTTTTAGGTTTTTCTGAGTCTTTTGAGCCACGTGCCATCATAGTGATTTTTTGTCGCACTTTTTCGTCGTCGCTGCCCTGATTTCTGAAAAAAAAAGTGAAAAAAAAAATTTCATGCCCATCCTATCAGTTTGACGAGGGAAGAGTTTTGAGACACTCGCCATTATAGTAATTTTTCGCAAAAAAAAAGAGGAGCGCAAAAAAAAGCGAAAAAAAAAGTTCCAGAGTGTGCTTTTCCCTTATTTACGTGCAGCGCCGTGATTTTGTTAGTGTTCTAGGCTCGCGTCTCTAGCACGGTCTAGCCTAGGACCAGCACAGTATCGTCGTTGAGCGTTTATTCAACTTTGCATCTCTGAATTGATTATTGCTGACCCTTTTTGCTATCATACTATAAGCCTTCCCAGCTCCACATACCTCTACGTCGTGCGTTTGACTCTCCCTGGCAATCGCTCTATCCAAGCTTTTGAGAGTTTTGACTACAACGGTTGCCGATCACCGCCTGCTGCTGGGTAAGAACTGGTAAGAATTTGAGATTTGCTTGACGGATTTGTGACACCCGCCACCACCACCTCTTGTTAGTATTCTGTAGGATCATATTCTTGTGTGTTTTCTATTGTTGCTAACCATGGCAGGATCACAAGCCGACGAGACTGACTGGGAGAACATGACGAATCAGGAGTTGAATGATAAATTTCAGCAAATGATGAATGGACAGGTGCAGGATGTGCTAAACAGATTTGAAGAGGCCATGGAGAAGATAGATGACATGGAGAAGACGTTCGAAACAAAGCTCGATAACAGGTTTAATGAATTGCTCGCGTGTCTTCCACCACCACCACCGGCTGCACCTAACGCACCTCTACAACAACAACAACGACGACTACCTACACATCGTGAAACAGCCCTCCGCCGAGCGAGCCGTCTCCCTCTTGCACCTGGCCAAACTGTTGGTGCTGCTGTTGCTACTTCTGTGGCTCCTGCTGCTGATGCGGAGGAGGATGATTTTGCTGGCGATTACGAGGATGAGGTTGATCAAAATCAGAACTACGTGCCACCACCAGCACAGCAACCATCAGGTCGTCCACATGCAAATAATGGCAATGGTAGGGCTCACCCTCAGGTACGAGATCATGACCATCTCCCTAAACTAAAATTGAATATTCCACCATTTGAGGGTAGATATGTTCCTGATATATATCTTACTTGGGAGTTAGAAACTGAACAACGATTTACATGTTTACAATATCCCGAGGAGAGACGTGTTCCTGCTGCTGTTTGTGCATTCACTAGTTTTGCATGTGTTTGGTGGTCTGAGCATTGTAGATTATATCCCATTCCTGCTACTTGGGCTGCTTTGAAAACTGCTATGCGTACTCGTTGGGTTCCACCATATTATCAACGTGAATTACTTCAAAAATTGCAGCGCTTAAGACAGGGAAAAAATTCTGTAGAAGAATATTATCAGGAATTACAAACTGGCATGATTAGATGTGGTATTGTTGAGGAGAATGAAGCTATGCTTGCACGTTTTATGGGTGGATTAAATAGAGAGATTCAGACGATTCTAGAGTATAAGGAGTATACTAATATCACTCGTTTATTCCATCTTGCTTGTAAAGCTGAACGTGAAGTGCAGGATCGACAGGCATTGGCGCGGACTAACTTTTCTGCAGGTCGACCTTCTTCATGGACACCACGTGCATCATCTACTTCCACACGTTCTGCTACACCGGCGCCTCCGTCGGCTGCCACCTCCAACCGTGATACAATAAAGCAGGCACAATCACCACTATCTGCCAAGAGCACACCTTCTGGGCCTGCAAAGAGCTCTTCTTCATCCATGGCATCAACAGGGCAAACACATGATATTATTTGTCGACGTTGCAAGGGTGGAGGTCATTATGCGAGAGAATGCCCATCTAAGCATGTGATGATTGTTACTGAGGATGGTGGGTATGAGTCCGCTAGTGACCATGATGAGGAGACTTTGGCTCTTATTACACGTGACGAACACGGTGGAGACGATTCTGATCATGAGACGCAATACATGGCTCCTGAAGATGCTGACAGGTATGAATGTTTAGTTGCTCAACGTGTTTTGAGTGTGCAGGTTACACAAGCTGAGCAAAATCAGAGGCATAATTTGTTCCATACAAAGGGAGTTGTGAAGGAACGTTCTGTTCGCGTGATCATAGATGGAGGGAGTTGCAACAACTTGGCTAGCATCGAGATGGTGGAGAAGCTATCTCTCACCACAAGACCACATCCACATCCTTACTACATCCAATGGTTCAACAACAGCGGCAAGGTTAAGGTAACACGTACTGTTCGTGTGCATTTTCGTATCTCTACATATGCTGATTATGTTGATTGTGATGTGGTACCTATGCAAGCATGTTCCTTATTACTTGGTAGACCATGGCAATTTGATAAAAATTCTATTCACCATGGTAGAAACAATCAGTATACTCTTGTTCATAAGGATAAAAATATTACTTTGCTTCCTATGACTCCTGATTCCATTTTGAAAGATGATATTAATAGAGCTAATAAAGCAAAACAGGAGAAAACTAAGAGTGAAAATCAGATTGTGGCAAAAGAATTTGAGCAACAAATGCAGCCTAATAATAATAAACAATCTAGTGTTGCTTCTGAAATTAAATTGAAAAGTGCATGTTTACTTGCCACCAAATCTGATATTGATGCTCTAGATTTTAGCAAATCTGTTTTCTATGCTTTTGTGTGCAAAGAGGCATTATTTTCATTCGAGGACGTGCCTTCCTCTTTGCCTCCTGCTGTCACTAACATTTTGCAGGAGTTCGCCAACGTCTTTCCACAAGACGTGCCACCGGGATTACCACCTATTCGCGGGATTGAGCATCAAATTGACTTAATTCCCGGTGCATCATTACCCAACCGTGCACCATACCGTACCAATCCAGAGGAGACGAAGGAGATTACGCGTCAAGTACAAGAACTGCTCGACAAAGGTTACATACGCGAATCCCTTAGTCCTTGTGTTGTTCCTATCATTTTAGTGCCGAAAAAGGATGGTACGTCGCGTATGTGCGTTGATTGTAGAGGCATTAATAATATTACTATTCGTTATCGTCATCCTATTCCTAGGCTAGATGATATGCTTGATGAATTGAGTGGCTCTACAATATTCTCCAAAGTTGATTTGCGTAGTGGTTACCATCAAATTCGTATGAAATTGGGAGATGAATGGAAAACAGCATTTAAAACTAAGTTTGGATTATATGAGTGGTTAGTCATGCCTTTTGGGTTAACTAATGCACCTAGTACTTTCATGAGGTTAATGAACGAAGTTTTACGTGCTTTCATTGGACGATTTGTGGTAGTTTACTTTGATGACATATTGATTTATAGCAAATCTTTGGAGGAACATTTGGAACATTTACGTGCTGTTTTTATTGCTCTACGTGATGCACGTTTGTTTGGTAACCTTGGAAAGTGCACCTTTTGCACCGACCGAGTATCTTTTCTTGGCTATGTTGTTACTCCACAGGGAATTGAAGTTGATAAAGCCAAGATTGAAGCTATTGAGAGTTGGCCGCAGCCCAAAACGGTCACACAAGTGAGGAGTTTCCTTGGCCTCGCTGGTTTCTATAGGCGTTTTGTGAGAGATTTCAGCACCATTGCCGCACCTCTCAACGAGCTTACAAAGAAGGATGTACCTTTTGTTTGGGGTACCGCACAGGAAGAAGCCTTCACGGTATTGAAAGATAAGTTGACACATGCTCCTTTACTCCAACTTCCTAATTTCAATAAGACTTTTGAGCTTGAATGTGATGCTAGTGGAATTGGATTAGGAGGTGTGTTATTACAAGATGGAAAACCTGTTGCATACTTTTCTGAAAAATTGAGTGGGCCTAGTCTGAACTATTCTACTTATGATAAAGAATTATATGCTCTTGTTCGGACCTTAGAAACATGGCAACATTATTTATGGCCCAAGGAATTTGTTATACATTCTGATCATGAATCTTTGAAACACATTAAAAGTCAAGCAAAACTGAACCGTCGACATGCTAAATGGGTTGAATTCATTGAGACTTTCCCTTATGTGATTAAACACAAGAAGGGAAAAGAAAATGTTATTGCTGATGCCTTGTCTCGTCGTTATACTATGCTTTCACAACTTGACTTTAAAATATTTGGTTTGGAGACCATCAAGGATCAATAAGTTAATGATGCTGAATTTAAAGATGTATTGCAGAATTGTAAGGAAGGGAGAACTTGGAACAAGTTCGTTCTTAACGATGGATTTGTGTTTCGTGCTAACAAGCTATGCATTCCAGCTAGCTCCGTTCGTCTTTTGTTGTTGCAGGAGGCGCATGGAGGAGGATTAATGGGACACTTTGGCATCAAGAAGACGGAGGATATACTTGCTACACATTTCTTTTGGCCAAAGATGAGACGGGATGTTGAGCGTTTTGTTGCTCGCTGCACTACATGTCAAAGAGCTAAGTCACGACTCAATCCTCATGGTTTATATATGCCTTTGCCTGTACCTAGTGTTCCTTGGGAGGATATATCTATGGACTTTGTTTTAGGTTTACCTAGAACAAAGAAGGGGAGGGATAGCATATTTGTTGTCGTGGATAGGTTCTCGAAAATGGCACACTTTATACCATGTCATAAAAGCGATGATGCTGTTAATGTTGCTGATTTGTTCTTTCGTGAAATTATTCGCTTACATGGTGTGCCAAATACTATTGTTTCAGATCGTGATACTAAATTTCTTAGCCACTTTTGGAGATGTTTATGGGCTAAGTTGGGGACTAAGCTGCTTTTTAGTACTACTTGTCACCCCCAAACTGATGGACAAACTGAAGTAGTCAATAGAACATTGTCTACTATGCTTAGGGCTGTTTTGAAGAATAACAAGAAAATGTGGGAAGAATGCTTGCCTCATATTGAATTTGCTTATAATCGTTCATTGCATTCTACTACTAAGATGTGCCCTTTTGAAATTGTGTATGGTTTCCTACCTCGTGCACCTATTGATTTGTTGCCTCTTCCATCTTCGGAGAAGGTTAATTTTGATGCTAAAGAACGTTCTGAATTGATTTTAAAAATGCATGAGTTAACTAAGGAAAACATTGAGCGTATGAATGCTAAATATAAACTTGCTGGAGATAAGGGTAGAAAACATGTTGTGTTTGCACTTGGAGATCTTGTTTGGTTACATTTGCATAAAGATAGATTTCCTAATCTGCGCAAATCAAAGCTAATGCCACGTGCTGATGGTCCTTTTAAGGTTTTAGAGAAAATAAATGATAATGCATATAAACTTGAGCTACCTGCAGATTTTGGGGTTAGTCCCACTTTTAACATTGCAGATTTGAAGCTTTATTTGGGTGAGGAAGATGAGCTTCCGTCGAGGACGACTTCATTTCAAGAAGGGGAGGATGATGAGGACATCAATACCATTGTTACACCCACAGCCCCTACTGTTACATATACTGGACCAATTACTAGAGCTCGCGCACGCCAATTAAATTACCAGGTACTTTCGTTTCTTGGTAATGATTCTAATGTTCATGAGATTATGATGCTGCCTAAATTGGATACATTTGTTTTGCTTTCAAATGAAGGGCCTAGCTTGGAGAAGGATGAACATTGGAGCAAGAACACGCATGGAGTTGATGGCATGCGCAAGGGGATCAAGAACGGAGTTACAAGTGATGATTTCAGGACTTTGAAGCCGCCATAAGGAGTGCATGAAGCCATGGACGAAATATACAAGATGCCACTTCATAATATTCGTCCATAGGCTATTCTAGGTGCTGCGTCACCTTATTAATGGGCCAGGCCCATGTAATTTCGAAATACTTAAGTATAGGCTATTTTTAGAGTCCGTATGTGTGGGGAAACAAGAGTTAGGGTTGGTTTTGGACCCCACCCTCAAGGGCCACGAAATTCCCCTCTCTTCCTCCATATATACAGCCCTTAGGGCGTCGTTTAGACTTTGGGTTTTGTTTAGATTAAAAGTTCGCCCTAGCTGCAACTTCTCGTACTTCGTTTGTGTCCAACGACCAGACCAAGACGTCACAGAACCCCACCTTGATCAATAAAGCTTTCATCTTATATTCGCAATATCCAGATTGCAATCTCAGTTTCTTGCTTGTTCTTCGTTTGCTCGCAGGAAACAGGCCCTCGTGGTCAGGTTGATCGTGCTCCGGCGTGGTCAATAACCCCTCGGAAGTTGGTTTAGCGATTGCTAAGGCGCGACGTCTCGCACGTTCGTAGTCGGATCGTCAAGGTCGACTCCCACAGAAAACGATAGCCACCATCTCATCGAAACATCGGGACACCTTTGCCTCTATCAGAGCCGCCGCACTTTGCGCCTCCCTGCGCCGCCTCGCCTTGCCCGGAGCCCCGCGCGACGCCGCCGCTGCTGAAGTCGCCGGCCGAACCGCCACTGTCCGCTGCCTCGCCGGAGAGCCGCCGGAAACTGCCGCCGACGACGAAACCACCACAGACCGATAAAACCGTCGTCCCGGTCCGATCTGGTTTTTCTCGGTTTTCTTTAAAAACTTGATTTTTTTTATTTTAGTCTAGTTATTTAGAGAACACTCGCTGGTTAGCCTTTGGAGCGAACGAGTTCGTTCATTAGGTCTCTGTAGCGAGCGTTCGCTCGATAGAATTTTCTTTTTCTTTTTGTTTTCTGCCAGGGACCTAGTTGTAGTTGTTTTATTTACAGATTGGCCCCTATTTTTCAAACTAGCACAACTTTTCAATCGTTTATCCAAATCCAACGAAACCAACGCCCACTACTTCGTTATGATCCCCTCTATCCAGTTAATAAACTTAAACATATTTTCAAAATTTTAAAATTTGATTTCAAACATATTTGAATTCAAATTTCTTTTGATCATAACTTGAGTTTTATAACTCCGATTTAATTGATTCTTTTTGCAAATCGAAGCTCTTGACCTAAACTTTCTGATAAGGCCAAATTCACTTAATTTTGGTATTGTTAGAAATTGTTTTCTGTTCGCAAGAGTTATTCGCCTGTTTTCGATGTTTTTCGAGATCTTTTTTCGATTTCTTTTGCATGAGTGCTTATGTATGCAATTGCCTGCTCATGATATATTGAACGGAGTGTGACGAGTAGAACTATCAGGAGTTATGAGTGTGAATCATCTTCATCAACTGTATAAGGAAAGTAACACTTTGATCATATCCCTTTATTACCCAGTTTTTATGCATTAGTTTCAACCCTCAAACATTGCATGCGTAGGATCTCTTAACTTGTGGGTTTGGGAAGTAGATGATGAGGTAGAACCTATTGCCTTTTTTATCAAACCCTTGGGAGTTACTTCTACGTTATGCTTATATTGCCAAGCTATGCTCGTAGACGCGGATTGGGTTTGAGTGTATCCATGACAGATGTGAGATTGTAAATAATGGTTAACTTAAGGTGTCTACTTTAATACACATCTGGGAGGATTGGTTGGGGCACCCTGGAGTACCCAGTGGTTTGCCCGGGCACCTGGAGAACCCAGTGCTTGCCCAAGGGGATCCTGGAGGACCCGTGTGATCACCCTATGGATTGCCACCCAGGCTCAAAGGGATCATAAGATTATTCATGCTGGAAACTTCCGTGTGCAGCCACAAGCTATTATGGGCTCTAGCATAGTGGAGTAAGTTGCATGACCTCTTCCAGTGGTAGGCTAGCAGATGTAGGGGATGTAGGTTGGTACTGTCTACCCGGGGTTAGAGTTAATGCTTCTGAAAGACTGTGTCTCGATCATCCATTTCTCAAACACCATGTAGTGCAAGAAATCCAACGGAGGAGATCGAGTCTTCTGGGGAAAAGTGCGCAAACCTCTACAGAGTGTACAAACTAATCATGATTACCTGTGTCCCCAGTTATGGACAATCTTGAGTATCTGGTTCTTGAATCATCATGTTGATCTCATCACTTTACTTAATTAATTTGTTGGGTTATAATTATTACTTTGGGATTGAGTTGGAGGAACCTTCTCAATGTTTTTAACCAACTTTGTAGTTAAATAAAAATATATTCCTTTAAGGTAGGGAAAAATTGGCTTTTCGCAAAAACATGATAACCATAGAGCTTTTCCACCAGCCAAATATGCATGTAGTGATAGCCATTATTCAGCATTGCTCTACAGTGTGAAATTGCGAGTACATTCAATGTACTGACCCTTTGTGGCTACAACGTCTCATGTTGCAGGAATCTTACGACGAGTAAGTGATACGTTAGGATTACGATTTCTACACTCAACTTTGCCGTTGGTGTTGATGGGAATCCACAACCTTGTTGTTACTTCCGCTATTTGGATTGAGGTAATATTATTTACGTTATTTTATACATGTGATTTACCTCTGTTATAAATCCTCGAGTACTATGTGTGTCAGCATACTGATCCAGGGATGACACTTAAGCATAGAGACTTTATCCATTCAGGTCGGGTCACTACAAGAAAACTTTATGATGAGTGGGAACCTACTATTAAAATTAAAATTAAAGATCATGAGTGTTATGCTTTATGTGATTTGGGTGCTAGTGTTTCCATGATTCCAAAAACTTTGTGTGATGTGTTAGGTTTCCGTGAATTTGATGATTGTTCTTTAAAGTTGCATCTCACGGATTCCACCATTAATAAACCTATGGGAAGAATTAATGATGTTCTTATTGTTGCAAATAGGAATTATGTGCCCGTAGATTTCATTGTTCTTGATATAGATTGCAGTCCTACATGCCCTATTATTCTTGGTAGACCTTTCCATAGAACGGTTGGTGCAATTATTCATATGAAAGAAGGAAATATTAGATTCCAATTTCCTTTAAGGAAAGGCATGGAACACTTTCCTAGAAATTAAATTAAATTACCTTATGAATCTATTATGAGAGCCACTTATGGATTGCATACCAAAGATGACAATACCAAGATCTATTCTTGCTCTTGTGCCTAGCTAGGGGCGTTAAACGATAGTGCTTGTTGGGAGGCAACCCAATTTTATTTTTGTTTCTTGCTTTTTGTTCCTGTTTAGTAATAAATAATTCATCTAGCTTCTGTTTAGATGTGGTTTTATGTTTTTAATTAGTGTTTGTGCGAAGTAGAACCTTTGGGAAGACTTGGGGGAAGTCTTTGCGATCTTGCTGTAAAAAACACAAAGTTTAGCGCTCATGAGATTAGCTGCCATTTTTAACTAGAGAGTGCGATTAGGTTGATTCTTTTTGCAGATGATTAATAGACAAATTCCTCACGTCCACCAATTTATTTCAGAATTGTTGGGCTTACAGAAGTATTCAAAACCTACAGATTGCTACAGACTGTTCTGTTTTTGACAGATTCTGTTTTTCATGTGTTGTTTGCTTATTTTGATGAATCTATGGCTAGTATCAGGGGGTATGAACCATAGAGAAGTTGGAATACAGTAGGTTTAACACCAATATAAATAAATAATTAGTTCATTATAGTACCTTAAGTGGTAATTTGTTTTCTTATACTAACGGAGCTCATGAGATTTTCTGTTGAGTTTTGTGTTGTGAAGTTTTCAAGTTTGGGTAGGGATTTGATAGATTTTGGATTAAGGAGTGGCAATAGCCTAAGCTTGGGGATGCCCAAGGCACCACAAGGTAAAATTCAAGGACAATCAAAAGCCTAAGTTGGGGGATGCCTTGGAAGGCTTCCCCTCTTTCGTCCTCGTCCATCGCTAACTTTACTTGAGGCTATTATTTTTATTCACCACATGATATGTGTTTTGCTTGGAGAGTCTTGTATGATTTGAGTCTTTGCTTTTTAGTTTACCACAATCATCCTTCTGTACACATGTTTTGGAGAGACACACATGAATCGGAATTTATTAGAATATTCTATGTGCTTCACTTATATCTTTTGAGCTAGATAATTTTGCTCTAGTGCTTCACTGATATCTTCTTAAGAGCATGGTGGTGGTTTTATTTTATAGAAACTATTAATCTCTCATGCTTCACTTATATTATTTTGAGAGTCTTTTAGAACAGCATCGTAATTTGTTTTGGCTATAAAATTAGTCCTAATATGATAGGCATCCAAGATGGATATAATAAAAAAATCATAAAAAGTGCATTGAATACTATGAGAGGTTTGATATTTGATGATTGTTTTGAGATATGAAGATGGTAATATTAGAGTCATGCTAGTTGAGTAGTTGTGAATTTTATAGATACTTGTGTTAAAGTTTGTGATTCCCGTAGCATGCACGTATGGTGAACCGTTATGTGATGAAGTCGGAGCATGATTTGTTTATTGATTGTCTTCCTTATGAGTGGCGGTCGGGGACGAGCGATGGTCTTTTCCTACCAATCTATCCCCCTAAGAGCATGCACATAGTACTTTGTTTCGATAACTAATAGATTTTTGCATTAAGTATGTGAGTTCTTTATGACTAATGTTGAGTCCATGGATTATACGCACTCTCACCCTTCCACCATTGCTAGCCTCTCTAGTACCGTGCAACTTTCGCCGGTACCATAAACCCACCATATATCTTCCTCAAAACAGCCACCATACCTACCTATTATGGTATATCCATAGCCATTTCGAGATATATTGCCATGCAACTTTCCACCATTCCGTTTATTATGACACGCTTCATCATTGTCATATTGCTTTGCATGATCATGTAGTTGACATCGTATTTGTGGCAAAGCCACCGTTCATAAATTCGTTCATACATGTCACTCTTGATTCATCGCATATCCTGGTACACCGCCGTAGGCATTCACATAGAGTCATATTTTTTTCTAGTATCGAGTTGTAATTGTTGAGTTGTAAGTAAATAAAAGTGTGATGATCATCATTATTAGAGCATTGTCCCATGTGAGGAAACGATGATGGAGACTATGATTCCCCCACATGTCGGGATGAGACTCCGGACGAAAAATAAAAAAAGGAAAAAAAGAGGAAGAGGTCATAAAAAAAGGCCCAAATGAAAAAATGAGAGAAAAAGAGAGAAGGGGCAATGCTACTATCCTTTTACCACACTTGTGCTTCAAAGTAGCACCGTGATCTTCATGATAGAGAGTCTCCAATGTTGTCACTTTCATATACTAGTGGGAATTTTTCATTATAGAACTTGGCTTGTATATTACAATGATGGGTTTGTCAAATTGCCCTAGGTCTTCATGAGCAAGCGAGTTGGATGCACACCCACATACTTTTCGTTTTGAGCTTTCATAAACTTATAGCTCTAGTACATCCGTTGCATGGCAATCCCTACTCACTCACATTGATATCTATTGATGGGCATCTCCATAGCCCGTTGATACGTCTAGTTGATGTGAGACTATCTTCTCCTTTTTGTCTTCTCCACAACCACCATTCTATTCCACCTATAGTGCTATATCCATGGCTCACGCTCATGTATTACGTGAAGATTGAAAAAGTTTGAGAAAGTCAAAAGTACGAAACAATTGCTTGGCTTGTCATCGGGGTTGTGCATGATTTAAATATTTTGTGTGGTGAAGATAGAGCATAGACAGACTATATGATTTTGTAGGGATAACTTTCTTTGGCCATGTTATTTTGAGAAGACATAATTTCTTAGTTAGTATGCTTGAAGTATTTTTTATGTCAATATTAAACTTTTATCTTCAATCTTTCGGATCTAAACATCCATGCCACAATAAAGAGAATTGCTTTGAAAATTATGTTAGGAAGCAGTCCACATCAAAAATTATCATTTACCTACTCGAGGACGAGCAGGAATAAAGCTTGGGGATGCTTGATACTTCTCCAACGTATCTATAATTTTTGATTGTTACATCATATTATATTACCCGTTTTGGATGTTTAATGGGATTTATTATGCACTTTTATATTATTTTTGGGACTAACCTATTAACCGAAGGCCCAGTGCAAATTGTTGTTTTTTTTTGCCTATTTCAGTGTTTCACAGAAAAGGAATATCAAATGGAATCCAAACGGAATGAAACCTTCGCGAGGATCGTTTTTGGAAAAAAACGCAATCCAGGAGACTTGGAGTGGAGGTCAAGAAAAAGCGAGGAGGCCACGAGGCAGGAGGGCGTGCCCCGACCCTCGCGGGCCCCTCGCAGCTCCACCGACCTACTTCTTCCTCCTATATATACCCATATACCCTGAAAACATCCAGGAGCACCACGAAACCCTATTTCCACCGCCGCAACCTTCTATACCCGTGAGATCCCATCTTGGGGCCTTTTCCGGTGCTCCGCCGGAGGGGGAATTGATCACGGAGGGCTTCTACATCAACACCATAGCCTCTCCGATGATGTGTGAGTAGTTTACCACAGACCTTCGGGTCCATGGTTATTAGCTAGATGGATTCTTCTCTCTCTTTGGATCTCAATACAAAGTTCTCCTCGATTCTCTTGGAGATCTATTCGATGTAATTCTTTTTGCGGTGTGTTTGTCGATATCCGATGAATTTTGGGTTTACGATCAAGTTTATCTATGAACAATATTTGATTATTCTCTGAATTCTTATATGCATGATTTAAATATATTTGCAAGTCTCTTAGAATTATCAGTTTGGTTTGGCCTACTAGATTGATCTTTCTTGCAATGGGAGAAGTACTTAACTTTGGGTTCAATCTTGGGGTGTCCTTTCCCAGTGATAGCAGGGGCAGCAAGGCACGTATTGTATTGTTGCCATCGGGGATAAAAAGATGGGGTTTATATCATATTGCTTGAGTTTATCCCTCTACATCATGTGATCTTGCCTAATGTGTTACTCTGTTCTTATGAACTTAATACTCTAGATGCATGCTGGATAGCGGTCGATGTGTGGAGTAATAGTAGTAGATGCAGAATCGTTCTGGTCTAATTGTCACGGACGTGATGCCTATATACATGATCATGCCTAGATATTCTCATAACTATGCGTTTTTCTATCAATTGCTCGACACTAATTTGTTCACCCGCCGTAGATTATGCTATCTTGAGAGAAGCCACTAGTGAAACCTATGGCCCCCGGGTCTATTCTCCATTATATTATTCTCCCAACAACTAGCTATTTCTATTGCCGTTTATTTTGAAATCTCTACTTTTCAATCTATACATCAAAAATACCAAAAATATTTATCTTATTATCTTTATCAGATCTCAGTTTTGCAAGTGGACGTGAAGGGACTGACAACCCTGTTATTGCATTGGTTGCAAGGTTCTTGATTGTTTGTGCAGGTACGAGGGACTTGTGTGTAGTCTCCTACTGGATTGATACCTTGGTTCTCAAAAATTGAGGGAAATACTTATGCTACTTTGCTGCATCACCCTTTCCTCTTCAAGGGAAAACCAACGCATGCTCAAGAGGTAGCAGGGGTGGATGAACAGGACACCGTGGAGGGTTGGTTGAACAGTAGCCGGTGGAGGGCTGGATGAACTGTAGCCCGTGGATGAACTATAGCTGGTGGAGGTAGGAGGAAGACGCGGTGGATGAACAGTGCGGGTGGAGGCTGAAGGAAGTCGACAGTGGGTGAACAGTAGCCCGTGGAGTCCGGTTTTGCGGTACGCCACACCCCTCCAATGAACAGGTCCCCATTTCAAACATAGCGCTCCAACACAAGTCTATTTCCTCCATTTTGCGGTACGCCACACACCTCCCGATGAGCAGGATCCCTGTTTCGACCGTAGTGCTCCAACACAAGTCTGTTTCCTTCGTTTTGCGATACGCCACACCCCTCCCGATGAGCAGGACCCCCGTTTCGACCGTAGCCGGTCGAACAGAAGGCCGTTTCCTCCGTACTGCGGCACACCAGACCCCGTTTCAGCTATTCCGTCCAAGCCGGTTGGCTCGCGTTGAACAGGACGCATTCTGACCCAGTATTTTGCCTCCCGATGAATTGGACATTGTTTCTCCGTTCCGACCCAGTCGGTTGGCTGCCCGATGAATAGAATGCCGTTGATGCTGTCAGTTGCCTCTCCATGTACATGAGCCCTGGTCGTACGTATGCACGAGTACACACTCGAGACCCTGCCTGTACATACGTACATGGCCATATTTTTTGGCATGTGGCTGTACATACGTGTACACGGTTTAGAAGGGACTGGTTGAACTGCTACGTTGGGGGCTCTACTACTACATGTGTTGCTGCTTGCTCGGCCACAGTTCATCATTGCAGAGAGACCGATCGACCAGTATGTACGTACACATTCGCAACAACGCTATGTATGCTTCGACCAGGTGGGTCCTGGCTGTCAGGGAGGATAAGGAGGCACATCCTTGCATGTGAAGTTATTGATGGTGGGTCCGAGCTGTCAGGGGGGATTCATTTTTTTGTGCCTAATATGGAGGAACTTTCCTTGCGTCCGAAGATATAGCTGGTGGGTCCCAGCTGTCAGGGGGGAAAATGTCTTTTTCACAAAATATAGCTAAGCCAAAATACAGAGGCCCTTCTAGTAGGTCCCTGCTGTCAGGTGGAAGAATCATTATTTTGCGCGTAATAAGGAGGCACTTCCTTGCTGTGGCTGTGGACCTAGTTGTCAGCCTCTCCACCTACAGTCCTCTTTCGATGCAAGTCGTTCCTTGACCACGTTGACCACGCCGCGCCGAGAACACCAAGGCAATGGACGATGGCGAGGCTTAGGAAGGGAATGACCCGGAGCCGAGGAAGACTCGACAGTTGTTTCCCACGCAGAGGGCGTATGAGGGTTTACTAGTTGGGCTGCAGTGCGAAGCTGCCGTCGCCGGAGAATAACAGCAGGTTTGGGTGAGTACAAGCATGGCCAGGGCAGTGATGGGAGTAGGGTGGGGCGGTGAGGCCTGCACGGCAGCAGAGCCGGCCATGGGAGGCAGGAGCCAGCAGCATGACTGGCACTGGTTTGGGCGGCTAGAGCAAGAAACTAGAGCTTGAAAAGCACTACGGCCGTTGGATGGACATCGTGCGGTTAATAGAGCTAGAATCGTTCATATTGACTAAGTTTACAAAGCCCTCCGTCCGCGTCAATTTAGTAAGCCCACAAGTCATCCTCCAACTATGGTGGGTCCTAGATAGCAGGGGGATTATTCATTTTTTGTGCGTAATAAGGAGGCACTTCCTTCCGTGTGAAGATATAGCTAGTGGGTCCAAGTTGTCAGTGGGAGGAACTTTTTTCGCGAAATACAAAGGCCCTATCGATGAGTCCCTACTATCAAGTGGAGGAATCATTATTTTGCGCGTAATAAGGAGGCACTTCCTTACGTGCGGCTGTGGACTGTCAGCATCTCCACGTACAGTCCTCTTCCGATGGATGTCGTTTATTGACCACGTTGACCACGCTGCACCGAGAGCACCAGGGCGATGGATGATGGCGAGGCCTAGGAAGGGCACCACCCGGAGCCGGGGAAGACTCGGTAGTTGTTGCCCACTCGATGGGGAGTACGAGGGTTTACTGGTTCAGCTGCCATCGCCGGATAATAATAGGAGGTACGGGTGAGTAGAGGAATGGCCTGGCTAACGATGGAGTAGGGTGGGGCGGTGCGGCCTGCGCGGCAACACACCCAGCCACGGGAGGAGGTAGCAGGCAGTCCCGTCGGCGCTGGTTTGAGCGGCTGGAACAAGAAGTGCAGAGATTGAAGAAGCACGGCGGCCGTTGGATGGACATCCAACAGTCACTACTCTCATGTGTTGACTAAGTTGACACGGCCTTGCGTGCACATCAACCTTTTTTTTAAGAAAGCATACGCGTCAACCTATAGTAGGCGCACAAGTCAGCCTCAAATCTGTGGAAAATAGCATACAGCCCATCCGCCATTATTTCTAATAATTTACAGCCGATTTGCTAATTATTAAGGATTTTTTGAAGCCCATATTCTTTTTGTTAGTATTACAGCCCATATTGTGGCCACGGTTAAAATTTTCTAGGAAATTTTGCATATTTCGGTGCGGTCTAAACTGTTTTTAATCCCGAAATTTCGAGTCACGTTCAAACTAATTTAAAAATAATAAATTTATATCAATTTAAAATCCAACATAATTTTCCCTGCAAAAAAACAATTAAATTCAAAATGTTGAAATCTTTAAAAATGATATTTGAGACTAATTGCCGGTTTGCTGTAATTATAAATTTACATCCCATTTCTTACTACTTCATTTTCTGGGCAAGCGAATACATCACTCTCGTCTTGAAAGATTTGCAGCCCAGCAGGGCTGAGAAAGCAAGTAGGCCTCCGTTGGGTATTTCTTTAAAAAAAAGTAGAACTGGGCTAGCCATTTTCTGCAAGAAAAAAACACAACTGGGCTCATGATGTGATAAACATAAAATAAAACCATGGCTAGACGGGCCACAGCCCCCGCACAACCCCGTTGTGACCCTAATCCATCTCTAAAACTCGTAAATAACAAATGCTTGTTCCTAAAAAAGTAAATAATAACTACGCGACCTGTTGGGTCCCTGGTGTCAGCCGCTCGTTGTGTAATTCTCTCATTTATTGACATTGACAATGGCGTGGGACCTAGATGCCCAACCATTTGGAGGAACCGTTTTTTGGTCTTGTAATAACGAGGCACTTGCTTCCGTACTGCCATGACCCTGGTGGGTCCCCACTATCATCCTCACCACGTACAGTCATCTCCTTATTCCTCTCGGTTGTTGACCACGTTGACAACGCCAAACGGTGGCACACCGCGCACGATGAGCGAGCCAAGGCGGAGGACGACGGCGAGGCCTCGGACGGAATGAACAGGAGCCGTGGAAGATGCGCCAGTCTAGTCGCATGCGGAGGGGAGTATGATGGTTGAGTAGTTCGGGTGCGGGTGTGTGTTGGGGCTGACATCGCCGGAGAATAACAGGACGTGTGGGGGAAGAGAGGGATGGACTGGCCAACGTTTGAGGGTACGATAGGGCGGCGGAGGTGTAGCTAGCCATGGGAGGCGGGACCAGGCGGAACCGATGAAGTTGTTTGGTTTGGGCAGCTAGAGGAAGAAGAAAAGAGATAGAAGATACATGAGAGATGTTGGATGTCAATCCAACGGCTGGTAGGCAGAATCTTTTGTTGATTAGTAAGTCGACACCACCTTGGATAGGCTTTTTCATCATGGGTCCCAAATGTCACAATCCAAATCTGTCACGGCTATGCAGCCTTTCTTATGAAAATTAACAACCCATTTGGTGTGCTAGTTCAAAATAGGTTTGTGGGTGCTGGTGGGGGCTAATAACTTGGGTTCTGTAATGCACAGTGAGCTCAAGTAGCCGGCGAGGGTGATGTTATTTCCCTTGGTTGGGATTTGTTATAATATTTCTCTCAATTAAGCAAATGGCAAGCCATTTTCCTTGTTTGAACCAAAATATGATAGTCACAACCGAGTTGAAACCCGGATTACAGACTGTACAAAAGAATAAGGGTTAATTGTTCATCAGGTTTAGACAAAATCCAGACTGAACATGCATGGCAATAACATCTAACCCAACCACTATTTTTGGCAGTCACAAACAAATGGGTTGGTCTGATCCATAAAATCAACATCGTGTGCCAAAAAGTTTACTCGCATATGACGACAAGTTGTTGTAAATAGAAGCTGAGCACGTTTAGAAGCCAATTTGTCAACCTGAAAGTTCTTTTTTTGCTATTGAACATATCTGAAAGTGCTAGTGATTGACTAGAGGGGGGTGAATGGGCGATTTTTATGGAAGTCTTCAAAACATGGAAGTTTCGAAGACAAACGATAGATATAAACCTATTACCATGCAGCGGAAGGTAGACTACACTAGGCAAACCATAGTCAAGTATTCAATGAAGTGAAAGCACAATGACTAATAGCAGCTAGGCAGTAAGGATCAGGTAGGAAGATATTGTGAAGCCAATCAGAACAAGCAGTCACTCAGTGAAGACAAAAGATAATGCAATCATTCAATGACTTCACAAGGACCAACAGTAAGAAAGGGAAGGGAAGGATGAAACCAGTGACTCGTTGAAGACAATGATTTGTTGGACCAGTTCCAGTTGCTGTGACAACTGTACGTCTGGTTAGGGAGGCTGAGATTCAAATCAGAAGACCTCGTCTTCACCTTATTCCCCTTGAGCTAAGGACACCCAGTCCTCGCCCAATCACTCTGGTAAGTGATGAGGACATCAATATCATTGTTACACCCACAGCCCCTACTGTTACATATACTGGACCAATTACTAGAGCTCGCGCACGCTAATTAAATTACCAGGTACTTTCGTTTCTTGGTAATGATTCTAATGTTCATGAGATTATGACGCTGCCTAAATTGGATACATTTGTTTTGCTTTCAAATGAAGGGCCTAGCTTGGAGAAGGATGAACATTGGAGCAAGAACACGCATGAAGTTGATGGCATGCGCAAGGGGATCAAGAACGGAGTTACAAGTGATGATTTCAGGACTTTGAAGCCGCCATAAGGAGTGCATGAAGCCATGGACGAAATATACAAGATGCCACTTCATAATATTCGTCCATAGGCTATTCTAGGTGCTGCGTCACCTTATTAATGGGCCAGGCCCATGTAATTTCGAAATACTTAAGTATAGGCTATTTTTAGAGTCCGTATGTGTGGGGAAACAAGAGTTAGGGTTGGTTTCTGATAGAGGCAAAGGTGTCCCGATGTTTCGATGAGATGGTGGCTATCGTTTTCTGTGGGAGTCGACCTTGACGATCCGACTACGAACGTGCGAGACGTCGCGCCTTAGCAATCGCTAAACCAACTTCCGAGGGGTTATTGACCACGCCGGAGCACGATCAACCTGACCACGAGGGCCTGTTTCCTGCGAGCAAACGAAGAACAAGCAAGAAACTGAGATTGCAATCTGGATATTGCGAATATAAGATGAAAGCTTTATTGATCAAGGTGGGGTTCTGTGACGTCTTGGTCTGGTCGTTGGACACAAACGAAGTACGCGAAGTTGCAGCTATGGCGAACTTTTAATCTAAACAAAACCCAAAGTCTAAACGACGCCCTAAGGGCTGTATATATGGAGGAAGAGAGGGGAATTTCGTGGCCCTTGAGGGTGGGGTCCGAAACCAACCCTAACTCTTGTTTCCCCACACATACGGACTCTAAAAATAGCCTATACTTAAGTATTTCGAAATTACATGGGCCTGGCCCATTAATAAGGTGACGCAGCACCTAGAATAGCCTATGGACGAATATTATGAAGTGGCATCTTGTATATTTCGTCCATGGCTTCATGCACTCCTTATGGCGGCTTCAAAGTCCTGAAATCATCACTTGTAACTCCGTTCTTGATCCCCTTGCGCATGCCATCAACTTCATGCGTGTTCTTGCTCCAATGTTCATCCTTCTCCAAGCTAGGCCCTTCATTTGAAAGCAAAACAAATGTATCCAATTTAGGCAGCATCATAATCTCATGAACATTAGAATCATTACCAAGAAACGAAAGTACCTGGTAATTTAATTGGCGTGCGCGAGCTCTAGTAATTGGTCCAGTATATGTAACAGTAGGGGCTGTGGGTGTAACAATGGTATTGATGTCCTCATCATCCTCCCCTTCTTGAAATGAAGTCGTCCTCGACGGAAGCTCATCTTCCTCACCCAAATAAGGCTTCAAATCTGCAATATTAAAAGTGGGACTAACCCCAAAATCTGCAGGTAGCTCAAGTTTATATGCATTATCATTTATTTTCTCTAAAACCTTAAAAGGACCATCAGCACGTGGCATTAGCTTTGATTTGCGCAGATTAGGAAATCTATCTTTACGCAAATGTAACCAAACGAGATCTCCAGGTGCAAACACAACATGTTTTCTACCCTTATCTCCAGCAAGTTTATATTTAGCATTCATACGCTCAATGTTTTCCTTAGTTAACTCATGCATTTTTAAAATCAATTCAGAACGTTCTTTAGCATCAAAATTAACCTTCTCCGAAGATGGAAGAGGCAACAAAATTGCTGATAAGCAAGGTTGTGAATCCTGTTTACGTCCACCAAGAGGCTTTGCATTTGGCGCTTCAGCCAGTCATGATGCTTATCCTGTTTCTGATGAAGGGCAACCAGAAGCTCTCGGTCATTGAGAACACGGGATCGCTTCTTGGGCCGTTGTGCAATGGTGCTTTCAGTGGCTTCAGTGAGGGCACGATGAGGTGCACGGGTAGTACCAGCCAGAGGATAAACACGAGTGACTGCTGGGTCGCTTTCAATGTGTTGAGAGAAACTTTGCTTATCAGCATTCTGAAGACTAAGGGGCTCCTTGGCAGGCTCTGGATAGATGGCTTCAACTGACATATCGACATCAGGCAGAAAGATCCGATGATTGCGAGTAGAGGGCTGATAGGTGACAGCTGAGTGTAGTTTGATCAGCCGCATAATCCATGGAGCGTAAAACTTCAAGCCAAAGAGATCAGATCCTGATGCAGCAAGTTGGCGGATGAAGAAGTCTTGTGCATTGAAGCTTTTGCCGTGAAGAATATGGAAGACCAAAGTCTTCATTGCACCTTCCAGCTTTGCATGTGGAGAATGTCCTTTGATGGGCCAGAGAGTTCACCTTATGATGTGATAGATAGTGCGTGGCAGATACTCAAGGTCTTCAACAAAGAACTCCTTAGGATATTCAGCATTTGGAGGCAAAGGCTTCATCATGCTAGGCATCTGACTCATGTTTGGTTCAGGCTTGTGAAAAATGCTCTCCATAGCTGCACTGTGAAGCTGACAACCAGGTTCAAAAAGATCTGCTGGAGTGGGCAGACCAGTGAGCTCAATGATATCAAAGGCTTTGGCTTCGTGATGAACATTGCCTGTCATCCACTCAAGGACCCAAGTCTTCGGATCTCTGTTGTAGCCACGAATATGAAGAGTGACATAGAATTGGATCAGCAATTCTTTGTTCGAGTGCTCCTTGTCAGTGACGAACGGCAACAATCCAGACTCTCTGAAGCAATCCAGAGCTTCTTCCAAACAAGGCAGACCAGTTATGGCTTCAGTGTCAAGATGCATATGTGGGAAAATGCGACCTTGATTGTACAGAATGCATGAGTAATAACTGCGCTGCTGATAGCTCCAGAACCGATCAGAAGATATTCTTGCTTTGGTGTAGGGGTTCTTGGCGCTATCAAAGAAGGTGTTGTGTGCCTTGAAGCCATTGATATTGAAAGATCCGGGTGCAGATGCAGTACCTGGAAACCTGGGCAACCTTGGCATTGGCTTCTGAACTTGAGGCCTGTGCTCAACGTGGTAATCAAACTGAGGACCAGCAGCAGGCAGAGTCAGAAAAGGCCATTTGACAGTGATAAGTTGGCCATAGTTGAATGCTTGCTCGATAGTGTGTGGCCTTGGTGGCGGAACAGGAGCAGTGGCATCAACAGAGGCATCAAGCTGCACATCTATTGCAAGTGCATCATTGGCTTCATTAGCTTCTGGCACATTGGTTGGTGCAGGCTCCACATTTGCTTCAGCCATGGCTACGTCATTGGCGTCATTTGTGTTGGTGGTGGCAGCCTCAAGATTCTCAACCTCCACTTGATGAGCTGGAGGGTCGGTCATAGACACGTTCACTTCAGGAACAGCTTCTTCAGAGATTGGGGTGTAGGGACACGATCTTCTTCTTGTTTGTCATCGGCTGATGCAGCCGGATTGTCTTCAGCACCTTTGGCTTCAGACACGGAGACATTCACAGTCGGAGTGGCTTCTGGGAACACTTGACGTGCAACAAATTGGGGCACTTCTCCTTCTGGAACACTTGAAAGGGGGACTTGAGGCCTTGGTCCTTTGCGAAGCCTGCGTAACGCTGGCGACGCCCGTGGAGATGGAGTTGGCTGGGCCTCAAAGGCATCTTGTTCTTCTTGCACGGGTGGTGTGACTTGTTGTTGGGGAGTACTCGGGGTGTCTTGTTGTTGTGGGTGATCAGCCCATGATGCATCTTGAGCAATTGGCTTCAGAGGACGACCAATGCTGATGAGTTCGTTGTCTGTGAGCACAGGCGATGATACCAGTTGGTGCTCGATCTGAGGAAGAACTACATCATCTTCAACATTGTCATGGTGACCAATGTCTTCAGCAGTGGTGGGGTCAACTCCTGGAATGTCTTCAGCTTCATGAGCCTTTGTGGAAGCAGGCTCATGAACAATCAGTTGGCGCTCGTGGTGTTCAGATGCAGGGCGAACCATTGAGATAGGTTCAACAACTAAGGGCTCTGTGGGAGCAGCTCAATCCTTCTTGGTTTTGCGCTTCTTCTTAGAGGGAGCGACATCAGAAGCTTCAGGATTTTTCCTTTTTCTGGCTTCAGCCTCGGCAGTCCTCGTGTTCTTCAGTTCTGAAGCGGTTGACCTGACCTTTGGCTTCGAGCCAGTCATGCTGCTTGGGAAGACTATGCGAGGTTCTTCCTGCCTTGAAGGTGCAGATTGGTCAGTTGATGGCTTCTTCTTCTCTGCAGCCATTCTGGGGTCGATGCCAGGACGACCAAGAGCCTTGCGCTTCTCAGCCTCATTGTAGGCTTGCACACACTTGTCAGCCAGGCTCTTCATGCGCTCACGAGAACCTTTAGCTTCTTCACGCTTCTTGAGAAAGGCTTCCTTGAGCTCGTGCAGCATAATCTTGAAGTTTTTCACATCTTGCACGCTGAGCTTGGCCATGTGCTTCTTGAACTGAGCTTTCTCATAGTCGATCTTTTGCTTCAGTTCAACGATGCGCTGACCTAGAGCTAGCTCAGAAGCAATGGCGCCAGTGAAGGCGACACTGAGGCCAATTGGAAGTTGCAGATCTTCAAAGCTGAGGTTGGACGTGTCAAACCACTCATCGATGAAGTTATGAATGATTGCCACATCAAAGAGAGGCAAATCATTGAAGATCTCTGCTTCTTCCTTGCTCTTGATCAGTTGCTCAAGAGCGTCATCTGCAAGATCTTCATCGCTGGACAGATCAATGGCGTCGTTCGTAGAATAGCAGCAGCAGTCAGTTCTTGGCTGGGGGGTTGCAAGGGCATCTTTACCCTCGAGGGCTTGGAGATGCGTGACAAATCTTCAGACTGCACACTGTGTTCAGGAGGTGCGGTGGCCAGAGGCTTTGCCTGTAAGACCTTTGGTGCAGGAGCAGGTTTTGAAGCTTTAGGTTTCTTCAGTTTCTTTGGCTTCGGCGGTGCAGGCGCTTCATCAGATTCAGCGTCATCTACAGGCTCATCCACGGCTGTCCCTTGAACCATGATATTAGTGATGAACCTTCCAGGTTGTAGAAGGGCCCAACAAGATTTGGTTCAGCTTCGCGGGTGCCATCGGCACAGGGAGCAGAAGGACCAGGGTTGAAGTCTAGTCCCAGTGACTTCTTGTTTTGCTTAGCCGAATTCTTGGCAAACTGGAAGTTGCGCTTGAACAGATTGTCGTCACGACACCATAGCAATTACGATGGGTCTGCATCCATAGGCTGTGGTCCACTGACCATGCAGGGATAGAAGCCTTGTTCAATGGCTTCATCTCTGGACTTGGGTTGAAGATTTCTGTATAGAATGTCTCCCCATGGTCGTTTGATGGCATTCTTCTCAGCATACTCCTGGGTCACGAACCTGTACTTGAACCACTGTTCTGCCCAATATCTTCGAATCCATTGGATTCGTGTCTTGCGCTGATTGTAATCCTCTTCTGGATCTGTCTTGTACAGCTCTGAGAGGTCATCAGGCAGATCTCTTGATGTTCCCCCTCGACGCTGTCTGCCACCCTTCCTTGCTGATTTCTCTGTAGCCATGAACTTCAAACTGAATGGCTTCAACACGTTCAAAGGTTTCAAAGGCTTCCGCTTGTTGGTCAAACAAGAACTGGCTTCGGGAGAATTTATATGATGCTGTATGAATTCTGCAAATGAATGCAGACTATGAGAACCAAGGGATTCTCCCACGGATATGTACCTGTGACAGCATTAAGGTGCGAGGGAAGGGGAAGTGGTCATATGCATTCTCAGAAGATTTTGAAGATAAATCAGTTTAGAAGACATTGACCTCATAGTGCGAAGACATTCACTCATAGATAGAGAGTTGGTTCCAGATTTGTACGAATCCACGAATAAGTACAAGTGAGGAATCTAACTACTTTGTGAAGCATAAGTGAACATACTAGGCATATTATGAGATGCAGTATGAAATAGATCCAACTTGTGTGAACAGAAACTGCTTGTGGTAGAAAGTGATGAATCTATAGGATCAAAGGGGCCGTAAAAAGGAAGTTTTATTTACCACACAAAGAACTGCTAAACGGAGTGGGAGAGGAGGCCGAGCAGTTCGATCGTCCGTGCCCTAACTTGGCGACGAAGAACACCTACGGCGACGGCAGAGAAGACGATGTCCGCGGCCGGCGTGAAGACGGCGTCGGTGAGGTCGCGACAGCTAAGCACTTCGTCGCCGGCGTCGTCGAGGGCTAGCGGTGGCGCTAGGGTTTGTGCGAGAGTGGAAGAAATGATAATGACTAGGGTGAGGCGTGTATTTATAGGGACAGGGACGGCACAATGTTATTACACAGGTGCCCCTGGCGATTCACATCTGAAGGACACGTGGCTATCATGCAACATATCGAAGGTTGTTCCACGTTCCCACGCACACCTGGATTGTCGGGTGTTCGTTCCCACTTCTCCGGGTTTCAGGTGAAAGGATTTAGCATTGAAAACAGACTTAATGTTTGTCTCTGTATCTTCTGCTAACAAGGACGCAGAGAAGATATTCGACAGTTTCAATAGAATGCATATGATTTGGAGAGATAGAGTTTGAGATAGAAAGCATAAAGAGGTTAGGGTCCGATCACATTCACTTAGTTCAAAAGATTCAACAAGAAGACATAGCTATAAGTGAATGCTGTAGAGGATAGAACACTAGTATATATATATATATATATATATATATATATATATATATGTGAGAAAGACAATCAAATCAACATAGTGAAGATAATCATGAAGACAAGTTGAGATTGAAGCCAAACCAAATGTGAAGACATACCAAACGTAACGCCATGAGTGAAACACTTCAAACAGAAAAATTTGGTGGCGGCGTTACCCACCGTATAGGAAGTATTAGACCCAGACACGGCGCACAATTATCGTGGCGCTCCGAAGTCAAATTCCACATTAATGTATTCACACTTAGAATGTAAGTCTTCATTGATTGAAGATATACTTTACTTCGTGTGTTGCACATCTAAGTCATCAATATGCATAAGTGTTTGGATGTGTGCCTGATCACAGGACATTTGAGGATTCCAAGATATTTAGCTCACACCGTAACTTGCAAAACCTCTTCTCATCCAAGGGCTTGGTGAAGATATCTGCCAATTGCTCTTCAGTGTTGACGTGTATGATATCAATATCTTCTTTCACAACATGATCTCTGAGAAAGTGATGACGAATTTCAATGTGCTTTGTCTTCGAGTGCTGAACTTGGTTGTTGGCAATCTTGATGGTGCTTTCGTCGTCGCAGTAAAGTGGCACTTGCTTCAGATGAATGCCATAGTCTTTGAGTGTTTGCTTCATCCATAGAAGCTGAGCGCAGCAAGATCCAGCAGCAATGTATTCAGATTCAGCAGTGGAGAGAGATACACAGTTCTGCTTCTTTGAAGACCAACATACAAGTGATCGTCCCAGAAAATGACATGTGCCTGATGTAGACTTGCGATCCACCTTGTCACCAGCATAATCAGCATCCGAGAATCCAACCAGATCAAACTCTGAGCCCTTTGGATACCATAATCCTAATGTTGGGGTGTGAGCCAAATATCGAAGAATTCGCTTCACAGCTAAGTGATGTGATTCCTTTGGTGCCGCTTGGAATCAAGCACACATGCAAACACTAAGAATAATATCTGGCCTAGATGCACATAGATAAAGTAAAGAACCAATCATGGAGCGGTATACCTTTTGATCGAACTCTTTACCATTGTCGTCGGGACCCAGATGATGTTTGGCTGGCATTGGCGTCATGAAGCCTTTGCAGTCTTCCATCCCAAATTTCTTCGGGCAATCTTTGAGGTACTTCTCTTGAGATATGAAGATGCCGTTGCGTTGCTGACGTATTTGAAGACCAAGGAAGAACTTCAGCTCACCCATCATGGACATCTGATATTGCTCTTGCATCATATATCCAAACTCGTCAATGTATTTCTGATTGGTGCAGCCGAAGATAATGTCATACACATATATTTGGCACACAAACAGTTCACCATCATATGTCTTCGTGAAGAGAGTGGGGTCGAGGGAACCAGGTTTGAAGCCTTTGCTCTTCAGGAAGTATTTGAGTGTGTCATACCAAGCCCGGGGGGCTTGTTTGAGGCCATACAGTGCCTTGTTGAGCTTGTACACCATGTCAGGATGTTTTGGATCTTCAAAACCAGGTGGTTGTGCAACATACACTTCTTCGTCAATCTTGCCATTGAGAAAAGCGCTCTTCACATCCATTTGATACAGAAGAATGTTATGTTGATTTGCATAGGCCAGCAGTATGCGTATGGCTTCAAGTCTAGCCATAGGAGCAAATGTTTCATCGAAGTCAATCCCTTCAACTTGAGTGTACCCTTGAGCAACGAGACGAGCTTTGTTTCTGACAACTTGACCATGCTCATCTTGCTTGTTGCGATATATCCATTTGGTGCCTATTATATTGTGCTTGCGAGGATTAGGACGCTTAACCAGTTCCCATACATTATTCAGCTCAAACTGTTGAAGCTCTTCTTGCATAGCTTGAATCCATTCAGGTTCCATGAAGGCTTCTTCAACTTTCTTGGGTTCAGATATTGAGACGAATGCGAAGTGCCCACAGAAATTTGCTAGCTGTGTTGCCCTTGAATGAGTGAGTGGACCTGGTGCATTGATGCTATCAATTATTTTCTCAATCTGTACTTCATTTGCAACACGAGGATGTACAGGACGAAGATTTTGCTCTTGCTGATCATTGTCATCATTAGAAGGATTGTCTTCAGGCTAAGCATTGTCTTCTGTTTGATCAGGTGCGGAGATGATAAGTTCCTCTTCAGGCTGAGATTCAGATGGTATGATTTCTCCAGTTCCCATAAGTTTGATTGATTCACTGGATGGAACTTCATCTAGCACGTTTGGCAAGTGCTCTCCTTGTGAGCCGTTAGTCTCATCGAACCGCACATCCACTGTTTCAACCACTTTATAGTGAAAGAGGTTGAAGACTCTGTAGGAGTGTGAATCCTTTCCATATCCAAGCATAAAACCCTCATGTGCTTTTGGTGCAAATTTTGAAGTGTGATGTGGATCCTTGATCCAGCACCTGGCACCAAATACTCTGAAGTAACTGACATTTAGCTTCTTGCCAGTAAGGAGCTCATAGGATGTCTTGTTGAGAAGCTTGTGAAGATAAACACGGTTGATGATATGGCATGCAGTATCAATGGCTTCAGGCCAGAACTTTCTTGGAGTCTTGTATTCATCAAGCATCGTCCGGGCCATCTCAATAAGTGTTCCGTTCTTGCGTTCCACGACGCCATTCTGCTGTGGTGTGTACGGAGCTGAGAATTCATGTGTAATGCCCAACGTATCAAGATAAGTGTCTAGACCAGTGTTCTTGAATTCAGTGCCATTGTCACTTCTGATGTGCTTTGATGAGGACATCAATACCATTGTTACACCCACAGCCCCTACTGTTACATATACTGGACCAATTACTAGAGCTCGCGCACGCCAATTAAATTACCAGGTACTTTCGTTTCTTGGTAATGATTCTAATGTTCATGAGATTATGATGCTGCCTAAATTGGATACATTTGTTTTGCTTTCAAATGAAGGGCCTAGATTGGAGAAGGATGAACATTGGAGCAAGAACACGCATGAAGTTGATGGCATGCGCAAGGGGATCAAGAACGGAGTTACAAGTGATGATTTCAGGACTTTGAAGCCGCCATAAGGAGTGCATGAAGCCATGGACGAAATATACAAGATGCCACTTCATAATATTCGTCCATAGGCTATTCTAGGTGCTGCGTCACCTTATTAATGGGCCAGGCCCATGTAATTTCGAAATACTTAAGTATAGGCTATTTTTAGAGTCCGTATGTGTGGGGAAACAAGAGTTAGGGTTGGTTTCGGACCCCACCCTCAAGGGCCACGAAATTCCCCTCTCTTCCTCCATATATACAGCCCTTAGGGCGTCGTTTAGACTTTGGGTTTTGTTTAGATTAAAAGTTCGCCATAGCTGCAACTTCGCGTACTTCGTTTGTGTCCAACGACCAGACCAAGACGTCACAGAACCCCACCTTGATCAATAAAGCTTTCATCTTATATTCGCAAGATCCAGATTGCAATCTCAGTTTCTTGCTTGTTCTTCGTTTGCTCGCAGGAAACAGGCCCTCGTGGTCAGGTTGATCGTGCTCCGGCGTGGTCAATAACCCCTCGGAAGTTGGTTTAGCGATTGCTAAGGCGCGACGTCTCGCACGTTCGTAGTCGGATCGTCAAGGTCGACTCCCACAGAAAACGATAGCCACCATCTCATCGAAACATCGGGACACCTTTGCCTCTATCCAGTGGTATCAGATTTCCAGGTTGCTCGGTGAGATTTTACAGTTTTTCGTAGATTAGATCGAGTCTGTTCTTCATACCTACAGTCCACGAAAAAGCCACACAAAAAAAAATTAGGGTTAGTTCATCATATCCGAACCAATCTGAGCCTTTGCATAATCTTTTTAGGGTTTTTGCTTTGTTGAATTTGCGGTTGCATTGTCGTGTCAAGTTGCTGGTCTTAGAGTCTAGTCTTTTAGAGTTTCGAGTTCTGGTCATAAGTTGTCACGCCGCCGCCGCACCATCATCATCGCCCATCTACCACTTTTGCTTATCCGCCACCGCTCTGAATCCTTATCCATATACCACTACCAATCCGTATCCATATACCACCATCAATCTCTATCCATATACCACCACCGCTACCATATACCACCACCGCTGCCATATACCACCACCATATATCCACCACCAATCCGAGTTCTTCTCATATTAGGTTTGTTCTTGAGATCAATCTCAATTCCGATTCTAGTTTCCTTGCCTGCGTAGGTCTCGGAAAAAAAAAAGAAGAAAAAAAGAGTCTGGAGACCCCCGTGCAGTTTTTAGGCCAAAATTTTCACGGGCAAAAATATTTTTTCCCTATCCTATTTTTAGGCTTTTCTGAGTCTTTTGAGCCACGTGCCATCATAGTGATTTTTTGTCGCACTTTTTCATCGTCGCTGCCCTGATTTCCGAAAAAAAAGTGAATTTTTTTTTCGTGCCCATCCTATCAGTTTGACGAGGGAAGAGTTTTGAGACACTCGCCATTATAGTAATTTTTCGCAATAAAAAAAAGAGGAGCGCAAAAAAAAAAGAGAAGCGCAAAAAAAAAGCGAAAAAAAAAAGTTCCAGAGTGTGCTTTTCCCTTATTTACGTGCAGCGCCGTGATTTTGTTAGTGTTCTAGGCTCGCGTCTCTAGCACGGTCTAGCCTAGGACCAGCACAGTACCGTCGTTGAGCGTTTATTCAACTTTGCATCTCTGAATTGATTATTGCTGACCCTTTTTGCTACCATACTATAAGTCTTCCCAGCTCCACATACATCTACGTCGTGCGTTTGACTCTCCCTGGCAATCGCTCTATCCAAGCTTTTGAGAGTTTTGACTACAACGGTTGCCGATCACCGCCTGCTGCTGGGTAAGAACTAGTAAGAATTTGAGATTTGCTTGACAGATTTGTGACACCCGCCACCACCACCTCTTGTTAGTATTCTATAGGATCATATTCTTGTGTGTTTTCTATTGTTGCTAACCATGGTAGGATCACAAGCCGACGAGACTGACTGGGAGAACATGACGAATCAGGAGTTGCATGATAAATTTCAGCAAATGATGAATGGACAGGTGCAGGATGTGCTAAACAGATTTGAAGAGGCCATGGAGAAGATAGATGACATGGAGAAGACGTTCGAAACAAAGCTCGATAACAGGTTTAATGAATTGCTCGCGCGCCTTCCACCACCACCGCCGGCTGCACCTAACACACCTCTACAACAACAAGAACGACGACTACCTACACATCGTGAAACAGCCCTCCGCCGAGCGAGCCGTCTCCCTCTTGCACCTGGCCAAACTGTTGGTGCTGCTGTTGCTACTTCTGTGGCTCCTGCTGCTGATGCGGAGGATGATGATTTTGCTGGCGATTACGAGGATGAGGTTGATAAAAATCAGAACTACGTGCCACCACCAGCACAGCAACCATCAGGTCGTCCACATGCAAATAATGGCAATGGTAGGGCTCACCCTCAGGTACGAGATCATGACCATCTCCCTAAACTAAAATTGAATATTCCACCATTTGAGGGTAGATATGTTCCTGATATATATCTTACTTGGGAGTTAGAAACTGAACAACGATTTACATGTTTACAATATCCTGAGGAGAGACGTGTTCCTGCTGCTGTTTGTGCATTCACTAGTTTTGCATGTGTTTGGTGGTCTGAGCATTGTAGATTATATCCCATTCCTGCTACTTGGGCTGCTTTGAAAACTGCTATGCGTACTCGTTGGGTTCCACCATATTATCAACGTGAATTACTTCAAAAATTGCGGTGCTTAAGACAGGGAAAAAATTCTGTAGAAGAATATTATCAGGAATTACAAACTGGCATGATTAGATGTGGTATTGTTGAGGAGAATGAAGCTATGCTTACACGTTTTATGGGTGGATTAAATAGAGAGATTCAGACGATTCTAGAGTATAAGGAGTATACTAATATCACTCGTTTATTCCATCTTGCTTGTAAAGCTGAACGTGAAGTGCAGGATCGACAGGCATTGGCGCGGACTAACTTTTCTGCAGGTCGACCTTCTTCATGGACACCACGTGCATCATCTACTTCCACACGTTCTGCTTCACCGGCGCCTCCGTCGGCTGCCACCTCCAACCGTGATACAATAAAGCAGGCACAATCACCACTATCTGCCAAGAGCACACCTTCTGGGCCTGCAAAGAGCTCTTCTTCATCCATGGCATCAACAGGGCAAACACATGATATTATTTGTCGACGTTGCAAGGGTGGAGGTCATTATGCGAGAGAATGCCCATCTAAGCGTGTGATGATTGTTACTGAGGATGGTGGGTATGAGTCCGCTAGTGACTATGATGAGGAGACTTTGGCTCTTATTACATGTGACGAACACGGTGGAGACGATTCTGATCATGAGACGCAATACATGGCTCCTGAAGATGCTGACAGGTATGAATGTTTAGTTGCTCAACGTGTTTTGAGTGTGCAGGTTACACAAGCTGAGCAAAATCAGAGGCATAATTTGTTCCATACAAAGGGAGTTGTGAAGGAACGTTTTGTTCGCGTGATCATAGATGGAGGGAGTTGCAACAACTTGGCTAGCATCGAGATGGTGGAGAAGCTATCTCTCACCACAAGACCACATCCACATCCTTACTACATCCAATGGTTCAACAACAGCGGCAAGGTTAAGGTAACACGTACTGCTCGTGTGCATTTTAGGATCTCTACATATGCTGATTATGTTGATTGTGATGTGGTACCGATGCAAGCATGTTCCTTATTACTTGGTAGACCATGGCAATTTGATAAAAATTCTATTCACCATGGTAGAAACAATCAGTATACTCTTGTTCATAAGGATAAAAATATTACTTTGCTTCCTATGACTCCTGATTCCATTTTGACAGATGATATTAATAGAGCTAATAAAGCAAAACAGGAGAAAACTAAGAGTGAAAATCAGATTGTGGCAAAAGAATTTGAGCAACAAATGCAGCCTAATAATAATAAACAATCTAGTGTTGCTTTTGAAATTAAATTGAAAAGTGCATGTTTACTTGCCACCAAATCTGATATTGATGATCTAGATTTTAGCAAATCTGTTTGCTATGCTTTTGTGTGCAAAGAGGCATTATTTTCATTCGAGGACGTGCCTTCCTCTTTGCCTCCTGCTGTCACTAACATTTTGCAGGAGTTCGCCGACGTCTTTCCACAAGACGTGCCACCGGGATTACCACCTATTCGCGGGATTGAGCATCAAATTGACTTAATTTCCGGTGCATCATTACCCAACTGGGCACCATACCGTACCAATCCAGAGGAGACGAAGGAGATTATGCGTCAAGTACAAGAACTGCTCGACAAAGGTTATATACGCGAATCCCTTAGTCCTTGTGCTGTTCCTATCATTTTAGTGCCGAAAAAGGATGGTACGTCGCGTATGTGCGTTGATTGTAGAGGCATTAATAATATTACTATTCGTTATCGTCATCCTATTCCTAGGCTAGATGATATGCTTGATGAATTGAGTGGCTCTACAATATTCTCCAAAGTTGATTTGCGTAGTGGTTACCATCAAATTCGTATGAAATTGGGAGATGAATGGAAAACAACATTTAAAACTAAGTTTGGATTATATGAGTGGTTAGTCATGCCTTTTGGGTTAACTAATGCACCTAGTACTTTCATGAGGTTAATGAACGAAGTTTTACGTGCTTTCATTGGACGATTTGTGGTAGTTTACTTTGATGACATATTGATTTATAGCAAATCTTTGGAGGAACATTTGGAACATTTACGTGCTGTTTTTATTGCTCTACGTGATGCACGTTTGTTTGGTAACCTTGGAAAGTGCACCTTTTGCACCGACCGAGTATCTTTTCTTGGCTATGTTGTTACTCCACAGGGAATTGAAGTTGATAAAGCCAAGATTGAAGCTATTGAGAGTTGGCCGCAGCCCAAAACGGTCACACAAGTGAGGAGTTTCCTTGGCCTCGCTGGTTTCTATAGGCGTTTTGTGAGAGATTTCAGCACCATTGCCGCACCTCTCAACGAGCTTACAAAGAAGGATGTACCTTTTGTTTGGGGTACCGCACAGGAAGAAGCCTTCACGGTATTGAAAGATAAGTTGACACATGCTCCTTTACTCCAACTTCCTAATTTCAATAAGACTTTTGAGCTTGAATGTGATGCTAGTGGAATTGGATTAGGAGGTGTGTTATTACAAGATGGAAAACCTGTTGCATACTTTTCTGAAAAATTGAGTGGGCCTAGTCTGAACTATTCTACTTATGATAAAGAATTATATGCTCTTGTTCGGACCTTAGAAACATGGCAACATTATTTATGGCCCAAGGAATTTGTTATACATTCTGATCATGAATCTTTGAAACACATTAAAAGTCAAGCAAAACTGAACCGTCGACATGCTAAATGGGTTGAATTCATTGAGACTTTCCCTTATGTCATTAAACACAAGAAGGGTAAAGAAAATGTTATTGCTGATGCCTTGTCTCGTCGTTATACTATGCTTTGACAACTTGACTTTAAAATATTTGGTTTGGAGACCATCAAGGATCAATATGTTAATGATGCTGAATTTAAAGATGTATTGCATAACTGTAAGGAAGGGAGAACTTGGAACAAGTTCGTTCTTAACGATGGATTTGTGTTTCGTGCTAACAAGCTATGCATTCCAGCTAGCTCCGTTCGTCTTTTGTTGTTGCAGGAGGCGCATGGAGGAGGATTAATGGGACACTTTGGCGTCAAGAAGACGGAGGATATACTTGCTACACATTTCTTTTGGACAAAGATGAGACGGGATGTTGAGCGTTTTGTTGCTCGCTGCACTACATGTCAAAGAGCTAAGTCACGACTCAATCCTCATGGTTTATATATGCCTTTGCCTGTACCAAGTGTTCCTTGGGAGGATATATCTATGGACTTTGTTTTAGGTTTACCTAGAACAAAGAAGGGGAGGGATAGCATATTTGTTGTCGTGGATAGGTTCTCGAAAATGGCACACTTTATACCATGTCATAAAAGCGATGATGCTGTTAATGTTGCTGATTTGTTCTTTCGTGAAATTATTCGCTTAGATGGTGTGCCAAATACTATTGTTTCAGATCATGATACTAAATTTCTTAGCCACTTTTGGAGATGTTTATGGGCTAAGTTGGGGACTAAGCTGCTTTTTAGTACTACTTGTCACCCCCAAACTGATGGACAAACTGAAGTAGTCAATAGAACATTGTCTACTATGCTTAGGGCTGTTTTGAAGAATAACAAGAAAATGTGGGAAGAATGCTTGCCTCATATTGAATTTGCTTATAATCGTTCATTGCATTCTACTACTAAGATGTGCCCTTTTGAAATTGTGTATGGTTTCCTACCTCGTGCACCTATTGATTTGTTGCCTTTTCCATCTTCGAAGAAGGTTAATTTTGATGCTAAAGAACGTTCTGAATTGATTTTAAAAATGCATGAGTTAACTAAGGAAAACATTGAGCGTATGAATGCTAAATATAAACTTGCTGGAGATAAGGGTAGAAAACATGTTGTGTTTGCACCTGGAGATCTTGTTTGGTTACATTTGCGTAAAGATAGATTTCCTAATCTGCGCAAATCAAAGCTAATGCCACGTGCTCATGGTCCTTTTAAGGTTTTAGAGAAAATAAATGATAATGCATATAAACTTGAGCTACCTGCAGATTTTGGGGTTAGTCCCACTTTTAATATTGCAGATTTGAAGCCTTATTTGGGTGAGGAAGATGAGCTTCCGTCGAGGACGACTTCATTTGAAGAAGGGGAGGATGATGAGGACATCAATACCATTGTTACACCCACAGCCCCTACTGTTACATATACTGGACCAATTACTAGAGCTCGCGCACGCCAATTAAATTACCAGGTACTTTCGTTTCTTGGTAATGATTCTAATGTTCATGAGATTATGATGCTGCCTAAATTGGATACATTTGTTTTGCTTTCAAATGAAGGGCCTAGATTGGAGAAGGATGAACATTGGAGCAAGAACACGCATGAAGTTGATGGCATGCGCAAGGGGATCAAGAACGGAGTTACAAGTGATGATTTCAGGACTTTGAAGCCGCCATAAGGAGTGCATGAAGCCATGGACGAAATATACAAGATGCCACTTCATAATATTCGTCGATAGGCTATTCTAGGTGCTGCGTCACCTTATTAATGGGTCAGGCCCATGTAATTTCGAAATACTTAAGTATAGGCTATTTTTAGAGTCCGTATGTGTGGGGAAACAAGAGTTAGGGTTGGTTTCGGACCCCACCCTCAAGGGCCACGAAATTCCCCTCTCTTCCTCCATATAGACAGCCCTTAGGGCGTCGTTTAGACTTTGGGTTTTGTTTAGATTAAAAGTTCGCCATAGCTGCAACTTCGCGTACTTCGTTTGTGTCCAACGACCAGACCAAGATGTCACAGAACCCCACCTTGATCAATAAAGCTTTCATCTTATATTCGCAATATCCAGATTGCAATCTCAGTTTCTTGCTTGTTCTTCGTTTGCTCGCAGGAAACAGGCCCTCGTGGTCAGGTTGATCGTGCTCCGGCGTGGTCAATAACCCCTCGGAAGTTGGTTTAGCGATTGCTAAGGCGCGACGTCTCGCACGTTCGTAGTCAGATCGTCAAGGTCGACTCCCACAGAAAACGATAGCCACCATCTCATCGAAACATCGGGACACCTTTGCCTCTATTGCTTGATCTTGACGCCATAGTTGTTCATGGCTCGATTGGCGAAGCGTCTGAAGACATCCTGCACTTCAGTCTTGTAGAGGATTATATGTACCCAAGTATATCTTGAATAATCATCAACAATGACAAAGCCATAGAGACAAGGAGTAGTAGTAAGAGTTGAGTAATGAGTGGGACCGAAAAGGTCCATGTGGAGCAGTTCGAAGGGTTGAGTCGTTGTCATGATTGTCTTCGAGGGATGCTTGGCCCTCGTCATCTTTCCTGCTTCACAGGCACCGCATAAGTGATCCTTCTTGAACTTGACGCCCTCGATGCCTATGACATGCTTCTTCCTTGCAAGGGTGTGGAGGTTCCTCATGCCAGCATGCCCTAGCCTCCGACGCCAGAGCCAGCATTCAGAAGCTTTTGCTAGAAGACATACGGCAAGTTGTGGTCCTGCTGAGAAATCTACCACGTACAAATCATCTTTCCGATACCCTTCAAACACTAGAGACTTGTCAGATTCCATTAGAACAAGGCAACGATATTTTCCAAACATCACAATCATGTTTAAATCGCAAAGTATGGAGACAGACATTAAGTTGAAACCAAGGGATTCAACAAGCATGATTTTATCCATGTGTTGATCCTTTGAGATTGCAACTCTACCTAGACCCAATACCTTGCTTTTACCAGTGTCAGCAAATGTGATGTGACTTTTGTCAGATGGACGTAAGGTTGAGTCCATAAGAAGGCTTCGCTTGCCAGTCATGTGATTAGTACACCCACTATCAATAATCCATTCTGAAGCAGCTGGTGTCGTACCCTACAGTGCAGTTAGGGGGATAGGCTTCACGAAGAGAATTGTGAAGCATAAACATTTGACGAGCAAGTGGATTATGAAAGCTTAGATCGAGGTTAGGACTGATAGGGCAAGTGGCAAGCGACTCAGGAACAAAATACATAATAAGGCCATTTGGGCATTTGATCTTGCGCCCTACAAGATGTTTAAGGTCCCCAGCAATAGCTTCCGACGATTTTGGTTTTCGGCTGGAGACCTTTCCCTGCAAAAGAGAGCTAAGCTTTCTTAGCCACCCACATCTTCATGGGTGGCTTCGAAGCAATGAGTCTAAGTACAGCATCTGAGAATTTTGGCTTTGGAGCCCTAGCAAAAAGTCTTGCAGGTGGACAATAGTACTCATAAGGATAAGCAGAATAGTTTTTGGTCTTATGAACATGGCGGTTTGATGAAACGCACTCATATTCATAGGCCTGAGTAAGATTTCCCTGCAAAACATTTGCGTTAGTGCGACTCAGGTGAGTCCTCTGTCTGTATGAAGCCTTTGGGCCGTAAGAAGCATGTGGTCTGGGGTTTGTCTTCTTCACTTGTGGTGTCATGACGACATTCACAGGAAGATTCTCCAAACACCTTTTCGGCACCCAGACCTTCTTCATAGGCGGCCCATTCCTGCAGTTAGTACCAATATACCTGGCAAACACTTCACCATTCTGATTCTTAAACAGTTTATAGTTTGCATCAAAGGATTCATCAATAACAATGGGATTAGCAACCCATGTGGTTTTGGGGTACTTCTCAGGTTTCCAGTAAGAGCCATCAGCATTCATTTTCCTTTCGAACCCAACACCCTCTTTCCTAGGGTTTCGGTTCAGGATCTGCCTTTTGAGGACATCACATAGTGTCTGATGCCCTTTGAGACTTTTGTACATCCCTGTTTCAAGCAGTGTCTTCAACCTAGCATTCTCATCAGCAATAGCAGTGGTATCCTTAGCAGAGGGGTTAGTTACCACATCAACAGTTGAAGATATTGCAACAGTAGCAGCAGTAGAACATTCAGCAACAGAAGTAGCGTTACCACGCTCGATGCATTTAAGACATGGTGGTTCAAATCCTTCCTAAGCTGAACTGATCTGTTCGGCGCGAAGTGACTCGTTTTCCTTTTGAAGATCTTCATGAGCCGCTCTCAATTTCTCAAGATCTTGCTTCCTTTGAAGATAATCATAGGAAAGCTTTCATGAGTTGTTGAGAGCGTTTCATGACGACTTTCAAGTTCCTCATACTTAACGTGAAGATTTTTTATGTCTTCAATTAAGGACTGAGATCGAGTCATTTCAGCATCTAACAGATCATCGCTTTTGTCTAACAGTTTTTGAATATGTTCCATAGCTTTCTGTTGTTCAGTTGCAATTTTAGCAAGTGTTTTGTAGCTGGGTTTGGAACCACAATCAGAGTCATCTTCACTAGATGTTTGATAGTGAGTAGTGCGTGTGTTTACCTTGGCACCGCGTGCCATGAAGCAGTAGGTAGGAGCGGAGTAGTCCTTGTCATTTGCATCGGTGTCGGTGATGAAGTCATTGTCTTCAGTGTTGAAGATGGACTTGGCAACGTATGCTGTAGCCAGACTCGCAACGCCAGAATGGGACTCCTCCTCAGACTCCACCTCCGCCTCCTTAGAAGCGGACTCCTCCTCTGAATCCATTTCCTTGCCAATAAACGCATGTGCCTTGCTAGATGAGCTCTTCTTGTGTGATGAAGACTTTGAGGAAGACTTGGAAGAAGACTTTGAGTATTTCTTCTTCTTCTTGTCGTCAGAGTCATACTCCTTGCTCTTCTTCTTCTTCTTGTTCTCATTGTCCCACTGCGGACACTCAGAGATGTAGTGGCCAGGTTTCTTGCACTTGTGGCATGTTCTCTTCTTGTAATCATGAGCAGAAGCTTCATCATTCCTGGCCAGGCAAGTGACTTGCATGTCATCCCCCCCGGAAGGATGGCGAGTCCCTGCGTAAGTACATACAAAGATTTAGCCGTGTGCAGTACACCATCCGAGATGTTCATCCCACCGCTGTCATCAGTGTGTTCCATCAGAACATACGCAACCGTAAGATGCGTGAAGAGCTAGCAATGAGCAAGGTCAAGGATGTAGCCGAACTTTATGTTCTGGCAGATAGATGTGCTCGGGCTGAGGAAGGAACTACCCCGGCGAGGACGCGGGTGCGGAAACCGACTCCACGGACAAAGACGCCGCCGCCCCAACAAAGAAGGTGATGAGGACATGGCTACCACAGTTACACCCATATCCCCTGTTGTTTTACCTCTTAGAACAGTTGCTAGAGCTCAGATACGCCAATTAAATTATCAGGTACTTTCGTTTCTTGGTAATGTTTCTAGTGTTCATGAGAATATGATGCTGCCTAACTTAGATACATTTGTGTTGCTTGCAATTGAAGGGCCTAGCACGGACAAGAAGGATGAACATTGGAGCATGGTCAAGCACGGAGATGAAGGTGCGTGCAAAGAGAACAAGAACGAAGGTTCAAGTGGAGATTTCCGGACTTTGAAGCCACCATGATGACATACAAGAAGATGGACGAAATATACAAGATGGCCTTTCATAAATTTCCTCCATAGCTTATTATTGGTGTTGCGCCACCTTATTTTGGGCCAGGCCCATGTAATCTATTTTTAGAGTCCATATTATAGGGGAAAGGACTTAGGAGGTGTTTTAGTCCCACCTTGCCAAGGGTGGACAAAATCCCCTCTCTTTTCCCTATATATATAGCCCTTAAGGCTTCGTTTAGACTGGGTTTTGTTTAGATTAAAAGTTTGCCATAGCTGCAACTTCGCGTACTTCGTTTGTGTCCAACGACCAGACCAAGACGTCACGGAACCCCACCTTGATCAATAAAGCTTTCATCTTATATTCGCAATATCCAGATTGCAATCTTAGTTTCTTGCTTGTTCTTCGTTTGCTCGCAGGAAACAGGCCCTCGTGGTCAGGTTGATCGTGCTCCGGCGTGGTCAATAACCCCTCGGAAGTTGGTTTAGCGATTGCTAAGGCGCGACGTCTCGCACGTTCGTAGTCGGATCGTCAAGGTCGACTCCCACAGAAAACGATAGCCACCATCTCATCGAAACATCGGGACACCTTTGCCTCTATCAGAAGGGCCGGCGCCGCAACAGGAAGCATAAGGGCAAGACTGTGCTTGCCGTTGAGGGATCCGGTGACCCCGGTGCCGCCAAGAAGGCCAAGGCTGACGATCCCGGCAAGGAGGTTGCTGGGTGTGCCGCCTGCCGGGCCTTGGCGGCCGCCGACAAGCCAGGTGGCTCCAACAAGCAGTACTGCAATATCCACCGCACCAAGGGCCATGACCTCCAGAACTGCCGACAGGTTGAGATGCTTGCAAAAAAGCAGAAGGCTAAATATCAAAGGTGGAACAAGCAGAAGCATTAGGATGGTGCTGAGGGGTCCTACAAGAAGCGTGGCGGCCAAGGAGGTCGCTGCGGCAAAGATAATCAACAAGAGAGGCCCGCTCGGAGCTGCGATGAGGAAGATGATGATCACGGCGAGGACGACGAGTCCGGAGAGCATGAGTTCCAGAAAGCTATAGGGGCCATGTGCGTCGACGGTGGCACCTCATTGCACACCTCTCACCGCCAATTAAAATAGTGGGCACGAGAGGTCACTGCGACGGAGCCATCGTTCGATGCCCAAAAGCCACTGAAGTGGTCCCGCACGCCCATCATTTTTGACACGGAGGATCACCCTGATCGCACAACTGCGGTCGGGTGTTTTCCTTTTTTGGTTTCACCAACCATACGCAACCTCAAGGTGACAAAAGTGCAGGTTGACGGTGGGGCCGGTTTGAACTTGATCTCTCCCGCTGTGATCAAGAGGCTGCAGATTCCTAATGGAGATCTCGAGGAGACGGACACGTTTCAAGGGGTCAACCTGGGAAGGAGCCAGCCAAAAGGCAAAATCACGCTGCCTGTTACATTTGGGGGCAAGCTGAACTATAGGACGGAGAAGATCATTTTCGATGTCGCTGAGATCCCCTTGCCATACAATGGATCCTTGGCTACCCATCATCACCGTCCCCTCTGACAAGAAAGACGCGCTCATCTGCGCCGACCAACTCTACCGAGAGGCAGTTGCAGCAACTGCCGCCAAGGCACTTGCTCCTGCCGCTCAAGCCCCGTGAAGGAAGAAGGCCGGAAAGACCTCTACCGGCAAGACCCCTTCCAGCGAGACCTCTTCCGGCAAGACCTCTTGCACCCACTCCGGCAAGCGCACCTCTTCGGAGTGCTGCGCTCCCGTTGAGGACGTGCCAGAGAGCTCCACCGGCAAGAGCAAGAAGTCCAAGGCTACACCACCAGAAACCAAGAAAGGTGTCCATCAAGGAGGACGGGGCTTTCGTTATAAGCTCCACCCTTGACAGCAAATAGGAAAGCGCGCTCGTCGCCTTCATGCGGGCGAATGTTGATGTGTTTGCATGGCAAGTATCCAACATCCTTGGTGTTCCCAGCAAGGTGATTGAGCACATCTTGCTATCTGCCCTCATGCGCGGCCCATCAAGCAAAAGGTCAGGAAGCAAGCTTTGGAGCGACAAGAGTTCATCGTCGAGGAGATCAGGAAGTTGGAGGCGGCAGGCCTGGTTAGAGGAGTGCTCCACCCTACATGGTTGGCCAATCCGGTGGTGGTGCGTAAGGCAAATGGGAAATGGAGGCTGTGTATTGACTACACGAATGTCAATAAAGCATGTCCAAAGGATCCTTTCCCTCTGCCACGCATCAACCAGATTGTGGACTCCACTGCCGGGTGTGACCTGCTGTCATTCCTCGACGCTTATTCAGGATACCACCAGATCTTCATGATGAAGGAAGACGAAGAAAAAACCGCGTTCATCACCCCATGTGGTACATACTGTTTTGTACGAATGCCTTTCGGGTTGAAGAGCGCTGGTTCAATGTTTTCCCGAGTAGTCCAGATTGGTTTTGAGCCCCAGCTACATAGAAATATGGAAGCTTATATGGACGACATAGCGGTCAAAACCAAGGACAGTTCCACGCTCATGCAAGATTTAGAAGAAACATTTGCAAATCTGCGCAAGATCAACCTCAAGCTCAACCCAGAGAAGTGCGTGTTCGGTGTCCCCTCCGGAAAACTTCTTGGGTTCTTTGTGTCTGAATGCAGAATCGAAGCAAATCCCGACAGGATCAAGGCAATCGAGTAGATTGAGGCGCCAAAATGGGTCAAAGACGTCCGTAGGCTCGCCGACTGTGTTGTTGCCCTGAGTAGGTTCATCTCCAAATCTGCTGAGCGTGCCCTGCGCTGCAAGACTTGAAGAGGTACCTCTCCTCCATGCCAATACTAGTCGCGCCTAAACCACAAGAGTAGTTGCTGCTGTACTTAGTAGCAATGAATCAAGTGGTCATTGCTGCGCTGGTGGCACAGAGGGAACTTGAGGATGAAGCATCAGTAGCAGCAGAGCCATCGGATGGCGGGCCGGGGCCCTCCTCGACAGAGTGTGGCGCCGGCAAGGCGGAACCCTCGGCAAGGCCTGATCCCAGCAAGGCAGAGTCCGAGCAAATGGGCGAAGTGGGACAGAAGAAGAAGGTGGTGCAGCAACCCGTTTATTTTGTCAGTTCCCTCTTGCAGGGGGCTAGATCAAGATATTCTGGTATGCAAAAGCTACTTTTCGTCCTCCTCATGGCCTCGAGAAAGGTGCATCACTATTTCCAAGAGCATGACATCAACGTCGTCACCCGCCTCCCTTTGCAACGGATTTTGCACAACCCAGATGCGACAGGGAGGATTGTGGAGTGGGTATTGGAGTTGTCAAGCTTTGTCCTCAAGTTTGAAAGTACTTCAACGATCAAGAGCCAAGCCTTGGCAGAATTCATAGCGGAATGGACCGCAATGCCCGACGAAGAGGTTCAAGAAACCACCCTTCCCGGCAAGGAGACCTGTCACGATTGGTTTATGTACTTTGATGGTGCTTTCTCACTGCAAGGTGCTGGTGCCGGCGTGGTACTCATCGCGCCCACCGGAGAGCACCTCAAGTACGTAGTCCATATGCACTTTCCCCGGGAAAATTCAACGAACAACACGACGGAGTATGAGTGATTGCTTGCCGGTCTCAGGATCATGGCAGACCTCGGAATCAAGAAGCTCATAATCAGAGGTGATTTGTAGCTCATCGTTAAGCAAGTCAACAAGGATTACCAGAGCCCATTGATGGAGGCCTACGTGGATGAAGTGAGGAAGTTGGAAGAGCATTTTGACGGATTGCAAGCAAAGCATGTTCCCCGAGCGGAGAACGTCATTGCTAACAACCTGTCGAAGCACGCTGCCTTGAAGTTGCCTGTGGAACCAGGTACCTTTGTGCTCCAATTAACTCGACCGTCCATCAAGCCATTAGCATGACAGAACAAGCGAAGGAAGGCAGGCCCTGGCAAGTACTTTCCCGCTGAGCTCCTAGGAGCCGCCGGCAAGGACGTTGTCGGGTGCCCCAAGCTTGCCGGAGAGCAGCAACCCCTGGCGGAGCCTCGAGCTCTAACCGTAGAGGCAGCTGCCCATGCGGCCGAAGATGTGCCTTTAGCCCTTGCCATCGAGCCTCAGGATCCAGCATGGGCACAACACACCATCCGTTTCCTCCAAACAGGGGAGCTTCCTAAGGAACAAGAAGAAGCAGAGAAAGTAGCCCGTCGGTCTAGCATGTACCAATTTTTGGATGATGCCCTATATAGAAGGAGACCAACCAGCATGAAGTTGAAGTGCATTCCTCGGGAAGACGGACTGAGGCTGTTGGCAGAGATACATAGAGGCATGTGTGGCTCCCACATAGGGTTGAGAGCCCTTGCTGGCAAAGCATTCCGTCAAGGCTTCTTCTGGCCCACCGCCCTCTAGGATGCAACTTCCCTAGTAACCAAGTGTGAAGCGTGCCAGTTCCATTTAAAGAAGCTTCATCAACCAGCCCAAGCTCCTCAGACAATCCCTCTTTCCTGGCCATTTTTGGTCTGGGGGCTCGACATACCGGGCCCCTTTCCTCGTGCTATCAGGGGCTTTGAGTACTTGTACGTCGCGATCGACAAGTTCACAAAGTGGTCGGAAGTGGAACCAGTGAGAAAGGTGATAGCACAGTCAGCCGTCAAGTTCTTCAAGGGACTAGTCTACCGTTTTGGTGTGCCGAACAGAGTCATCACCGACAACGGCACGTAGTTCATGAGACACACATTCATGCAGTACATTCAAGACCTCGGCAGGAAGGTCTGTTTCACTTCTGTTGCTCATCCCAGAAGTAACGGCCAGGCTGAGAGAGCGAATGCTGAAGTTGCTTCCTGACAGTCAGTGCACACGGCAGCTTCCTTGTCGGGGGCCTCAGCTTTGGCCTTCTTGCTGGTACTAGGCATACCCGATCCTTCAACAGTCATCACTACCTTATCCCTCCACTTCTTACTGCACTTCTTGCTCTTCTTCTGGCTAGTTGATTCATCATCATCTTCTGAATCAACATTGGTGCAATCTTCCTCTCTGGGCAACTTCCTTCCCTCCTCCATCCGAGCACAATTATCCACCAATGTGTAGAGCTCCTTCACAGTCTTGGGCAACCGTACGTTCATCTTGGAACGGATCCAGCGGTTGTGCACATTGGACTGGAAGGCAGCTATCACAGCTGCTAGATGGATATTTGGGATGTTTCTATGAACTTTTCTGAATCTCTGTAAATACTCATGGAGGATTTCTCCTTACTTCTATTGGAGAAGCTACAAGTCGTTGGGTCGGCCTGGCTCTTGATGGCCACTAGTGAAGGCGCCAATGAACTCGTGGCACAGGTCATCCCACGACGAAATGGAGTTCTCTAGTAGGCGCATCAACCAAGACTTTAGATTGGACTTGAGAGCCAAAGGGAAGTAGTTGGCGAACACTTTTTCATCTCTTAAACTGGCAGCCTAAATAGCGATGGTGTAGATGCTCAGGAACTCTGCCGGGTTCAGCGTCCCATCGTACTTCTTAGGTATCTCTGTCTTGAACGTGTGAACGGACGGCCAACGGACTTGCCGCAGCTCACGAGTAAAGGCGGGGCAGCCAACCTCCAAAGGTAGGCACCCGCCAACACCGAGCGCGGGCTCGTCGACGTTGGGGCCGTCGCACCCATCGGTCCGGTGGAGGTCGTCACGGTGTTGCTCGACAACGACGCGCATGTCTCCTCTCCGCCTATCCTCCGGGGCTCATCATTGGCCTGGACGTGCTCGAGGGTCAGAAGAGGCCATCGAGACATCGTTGGGGTCTTGGTTCTGTTGTGCTCGTGCTGGCTGTCGTGGCGGGGACTGCACCGTGGGGATGGCCCCATCCGTACGGTCGGCAGCACGAGTCGTTGCTGTCGCTGGGGAGGCCATGGCGGGCCAGCTCGCCATGAGCCCCCGGCTTCGGCGAAACTGAGAAGACTTTGGATTGTGGCATGCCATTCGTCCATCTTCTCGGTCGTTGGCGGAAACCTCATCAGCAGTTGAGCCCGCGCCATGGCCTCCGAAGCTGTACTTGGCATGGATGATGATGAAGTCGATCGCACTGTCGCTCGGCTCCTGATGGTGCCAGCGGCGGTAGCACTCCGCCCCCGCTGCTGTTGTGGAGTGATCACCTGGATGTGGTGTGGCGAAGGCGCTCGAGGGCCAGCGGCCCCGTTGGGCGCAGCGGCTTGGTCGACCCGTCCCGGGGGAGGTGCACGCGCTGCGGCCGCACCGATGGTGGGAGCGGCCGGAGGGCGGCGATTCACCCTAGTCCGCGCGCCGTTGCTGCTGCCGTGCCCGTTGGGGAGAGAGAGGGGCGCAGATGGAGTAGCCCATCACCCGTACCTTGGGGACCATGGCCGTCGGGGTGTTGCCGATGTTGTTCTCCTCCGATGTGTCATGCTCCCGTGTCTGCTGCGGGGGAACTGGTAACGGCGCCGCCTGCTCCGACCACATCCCCAACAGCGTCCGTGTCCTCGCGTATCTCCACACCCCCCGCAGCGTTAGAGGCCACGGGCGGTAGAGCCTTCGAGGTGGATGGATGAGCCGAAGAACCGGCTTTCTTCTTGGGCACCATGGTCGAAGGCGCCGTTGAAGATGAAGATGGTGATGAAGATGACGCGTTGCTCATGCCTTCAGGTTCGCGCAAGCGATCCCCCTTCCTGGCGCGCCAAAGATGTCGCAGGAAACCAAGGCCACCTATGGGACCATGAGGCCCCTTGCTGGTTCAGCAGGGGGGCGTCCCGTTGCACAAAGAGTAGACGAGCGTGGGGCAGCACGGTAGAGATCACGTAGGCAATTTTACCCAGGTTCGGGCCTCCATGAGGCATAAAACCCTACTCCTGCTTTAGTGGATTTATGGTGGAAGAGTGGTGGTGGAGCATAGTACACCTTCCCGATAGGGGTTTCCTCAGGGCAACAGTGGCTACGCGCGTATGGTTGTGTGAGTTGTCCAATCTTCTAACCCTTTTATGGTTGCCATGGGCCACCTTTTATAGATCAAGGGGTACCACAATGGCAAAGTGGTCATTATGCATTGATAAGATAGCAAACTGTGCTATCATACCTAACATCACATCATTGGTTGCCCGGTAGGGCTTGCCGGGCCATCTTGCCAGCCCCGCGCTTGCTTGCTTGACACGTCGCTGGACGGGTGTCATCTGTGGGTTTTTCCTGTAGGGAGAGGCTGCCATCTGGCGAATGGCTACCACTTAGTCACTTTGCGGCTTGACACCACACTGATTGACGACGTGGGTCGCGGTAGAGTGGTTGATGAGGTAGGTTCACCTTCGTGAGTCCCGACAGGCCCTGCCGGGACGTCTTGGACATTTTCTTCCGGGGGTGGCCTCACCCTTTGCCGGGTGATACGTCTCCAATGTATCTATAATTTAGGAAGTATTCATGCCATGTTTACAACAATTTTATATGGTTTTGGTATGATTTGCATGGAACTAACCCGGAGTGACGTTGTTTTCAGCAGAACTACTGTGTTGTTGTTTTTTGTGCAGAAATGAAAGTTCTCCAAATGATCTGAAACTTTTTGATGGTTTTTTTTGGAACAAAAGAGACACCCGAAGCTTCATGGGAGGGCCAGAAGAGCCACGAGGTGGGCACAACACACCATGGCGCGCCTAGTGGACCTGGCTTGCCCCGGTGGGTTGTGCTCACCTCGAGGCCCGTCTTAGCATGAAACCAACGCCAAAAATTCCTATAAATAGAGAAACCATCAGAAATAACCCTAGATCAGAAGTTTCGCCACCGCAGGCCTCTATAGCCACCGAAAACCAATCTAGACCCCATTCTGGCACCCTATCGGAGGGGGGATTTATCTACGGTGGCCATCTTCATCATCCTGGTGGCCACCATGATGAGGAGGGAGTAGTCCACCCTCGGGGCTGAGGGTTTCTACCAGTAGCTATGTGTTTAATCTCTCTCTCTCTCTCTCTCATGTTTTTGAGATGTCACGATCTTGATTTATCACGGACTTTATTAATATAGTCAGATCATATGGTGTTTTCCCCTCTCTATCTTGTTGTGATGAATTGAGTTTTTCCCTTTGAGATTTCGTTGTTATCGGATTGAATACTTCTATGGATTTGAGAACACTTGATATATGTCTTGCAATTGAATACTCGTGGTGACAATGGGGTATCGTATTGATTCACTTGATATATGTTTTGGCACTCAACTCGCGGATTCCCGAGGTGACATTGGGGTAATCTATGCATAGGGGTTGATGCATGTTCTTGTCTTTGTTTCTCTGGTAGAAATCTTGGGGCACTCTTTGAAGTTCTTTGTGTTGGATTGAGTATTATGAATATAAATTTTCTTTGGTGTTATTTTAGTACGAACTCTAGGATAGATCAAACGGAAAGAGTAGCTTTGTGTTATTTTAGTACGAACTCTTGAATAGATCAAACGGAAAGAATAGATTTGAGGTGGTTTCGTACCCTACAAACAATTTGATCTTATGTTCTTTGCTAAATAGGAACTATGGAGTGATTCTTCATCGCACTTTGAGGGGTGGTTATATGAGCCAATTATATTAGCACTGTTGAGAGATTGCACTAGCGAAAGTATGGAACCTAGGCCTCATTTTCAAGCATTGCAATACCATTTTTGTGCATGTTCACTATTTGCCACCTTGCTGTTTTTATTTATTCAGATTATAAAAATATATTTCTACCATCAATATTACACTTTTACCACCATCTCTTCGCCGAACTAGTGCACCTATACAATTTGCCATTGTATTGGGTGTGGTGGGGACACAAGAGATTTCTTGTATTTGGTTGCAGGGTTGTTTGAGAGAGATCATCTTCATCCTACACCTCCCACAGATTGGTAAACCTTAGGTCATCCACTTGAGGGAAAATTGTTGCTGTCCTACAAAACACTGCGCTTGGAGGCCCAACACGAGTCTACAAGAATAAAGTTGTGTAGTAGACATTAAACTCTTTTCTGGCGCCGTTGCCGAGGAGGTTAGGTAAGCATCACTCACATCCCGTCAACGAATCTCTTTTCTGGCGGCGTTGCCGGGGAGGTGAGTGCTTGAAGGTATATCTTTAGATCTTGCAATCGAATCTTTTAGTTTCTTGTTTTATCACTAGTTTTGTTTATAAAAGAAAACTACATAAAAATGGAATTGAGGTTGCATCATATTATTGATCATCTAATATCTTTCTTGAAAATGATGGATCGGAAAATTGTGCTCAATTGTTATAAGAAGAAGTCAATAAAATGTTTGACACAAAATATTTGAATGATGAGCATGATTGCAATGTTGTTAGTATGAATTGTTTGAATATCCATGATGCTAATGATACGCAAAGCCATAAGCTTGGGGATGCTATGTTTGATGAAGATGATATTTTTAGTCCCCTAAGTTTTGATTAGAAAATTTATTATGATGATTGCAGGCTTCCTATTTATGATGATTATATTGATGAAAGTGGATTCGGAGAGGTCATGACTTTATTTAATGATGAATCCATCATTTTGGATGATGCTTCAATTGACTATGAGAACAAGATTGCTATCTATGATGATTATGGTGATGCCATGTATGCTATAAAGAATAATGATAACCATGAAACTTGTCATCATGATTTTAATTTCCACTCACATGATAGTTATTTTGTTGAGTTTGCTCCCACTACTATTCATGAGAATAATTTTACTTATATGGAGAGTAATAAATTTTCTATGCTTGTAGATCATGAAAAGAATGCTTTATGTAATTATATTCTTAAATTGATTCATGATGCTACTGAAAATAACTATGAGGGATGAAATTATGCTTCTACACATCTCAATAATATCAAGTTTCCTCTCTTTATTTTGAAAGTTTTGAAGTTGCACTTATTTTGCCTTCCTATGCTAGTTGATTCTTGCTCCCATAAATTGTTTGCTCACAAAATCCCTATGCATAGGAAGTGGGTTAGACTTAAATGTCCTTGCCATGTCATTCATGATGCTCTCTTTATGTTTCAATTCTTATCTTTTATGCGAGCATCATTGAAATCATCATGCCTAGCTAAAAGGCATTAAAGAAAAGCACTTGTTGGGAGACAACCCAACACTTTTACCTACTATTTTTATGTGTTGACATGATTGTGCTACTGTACTAATCATGTTTTATAGCTTTTGTTTCAATAAAGTACCAAGTAAAGCCTTTGGGATAGTGTGGATGATAGTTGACTTGATTCTGTCCAAAAACAGAAACTTTTGCGCTTAGTCCAGGAATTTTGAAAATTCACGGGAGCGTGTTAAAATTCTGAATTTTTCGCAGATGATAGATATACAAATTACCCAGGTTTTCTATTGTTTCAGAATTTTTGGAGTAGCAGAAGTATGGTAGTTATCCAGATCATTACAGATTGTTCTGTTTTTGACGGATTCTGTTTTCAATGCATAGCTTGCTTGTTTTCTAGTTTCTATGGCTTATATTGTTCAATACAAATTGTGGAAATGATATGCTACAGTAGGAATTGTGTGGAAACGATTATGAATCTTGTCTTTGACAGTACGAAAGTGAAATGGTTTGCTCTTTATCATACTAACCTATCTCACGAAGTTCCATTAAGTTTCGTGTGATTGAAGTTTTCAAGTTTTGGGTGAGATGTCGATATGAGGAGAATAAGGAGTGACAAGACCTAAGCTTGGGGATGCCCAAGGAACCCCAAGGTGATAATCATGGAAGATCCAAAACACTAAGCTTGGGGATGCCCCGGAAGGCATCCCCTCTTCCATTTCCAACATTACCGGTAACCTCACTTGGAGCTATGTTTTCATTCGTCACATACTCACATGATATGTGTTTTCCTTGGAGCATCAATTTATTTTGTTGGGATTTGCTTGCTGTTATTTAGAATATTGTTTTGCATCTTTTATTTCAATAGAAGTGGCATTGGTAGCCTTTACTATGCTCATTTTACAAGTCTACATGTTGCTGTTTGAAAACAGAAAGTTTACCGGTGTTGCAAAAATTCCCTAGAAAAGTCAGAATGCGATAAAATGTTGAAACTTTTTGAAAAATAAGCTCTGATAAATTTTCTACAGTGTGGTAGATTTTCATAATCTTTGGAGTTTAAGAAGTATTGATACTCTTGCATTCTTTACAGACTGTACTGGTTTGGCAGATTGCTGTTATGTTCGCACTGTTTGCATATGTTTGCTTGTTAATGATTCTATTTGAGGATAGGAGTATTAAATATGCAGAGGCATTTAGTATGCAATGTTGAATAATAATTTTAGTGATTTTCTACAATACAGAATGATAAGGGTTTTGCATTGGTTTATACTAACTTATCTCAAGAGTTCTTGTTGAGTTTTGTGTGGATGAAGCTTTTGAGATTTAGGAAACCCATGATATGAGAAGAATTAAGGAGACACAAAAGCTTGGGGATGCCCAAGGCATCCCAAGAAAATATTTCAAGAAGTTTCAACCATCTAAGTTTGGGGATGCCCTGGTATGCATCCCACCTTTCTTCGTCAACAATTATTGGTTAGTATCAGTTGAGCCTAAGTTTTTGCTTCTTCACATGATGTGTGATATTCTTAGAATGTCATTTTATTTTGTTTTTGCTTGCTGTTTTACTAAAATGCTTAGATCTGGAAGTTTTTGAATAAGAGAGAGTCCTCAATAGCTACCTATATACTTAACTACTCGCTTGATCTTCACTTATATTTTTTTGGAGTAGCTTGCCATTTGTTCTAATGCTTCACTTATATCTTTTTTAGCATGGTGTTTTTAGTATTTTTGAAGAAATTATCTCTTGCTTCACTTAAATTAATTTGAGAAATAAATATTATGGTCATGATCTTCACTTATATTTGTTTGAGCTTATGAAAGGCAATACATGAAATTAGTTTCAAAGTGATAGATATCCAAGAAGGATATAATAAAAACTTTCATGAAGATCATTGGACAAAATAAACTCGATTCCTCGTAATAGTTTTGAGATATGATGATGTGATATGTGAGTCATGTTGATGAGTAATTATGCTTTAGTAAGAATATTGGTGTTAAGGTTTGTGATTCCCTATGCAAGCACGAAAGTCAGTTGTTGTGCAATGAAATTACATCCTACTTGTGGTGCATTATTCGGTATTAATTATACTCAATGCTCACTTATCAGATTGTTTGTTTCTTGGTTGGTCGCTTCTCAATCTTTTGCTAGCCTTCATTTTGCACTAAGTATGATAACTACTTGTGCATCCAAAATCCTTTAACCCAGTTTTGCCACATGAGTCCACCATACCTACCTATATGTGGTATTCTTTTGCTGTTCTAAGAAAATTTGTATGTGCCATCTCTAATTTTCAAAATAAATTTCTCTTTTGTGTGCTCGTACCGCTCGTGAGGCGATGAGGGGTGGCCAATATTTTCCATGCTATATGTGTTATTCTCACGATGAGTGTTTATTCACGTGTCATTGCACAGGAGTAAGGCAATGGTATTAGGGATGCCCGGTCCCGAAATGAAAAATGAATTTACTTTATGTTCTCAAATAATAAATTCCTTGGAAAGTGTTGGTATGGAGGGCACCCGTGGATACGGTTAGCCATGGAAAGTGAAAGTATGGTGGAAAAAGGAATAAACTTTATTTTCCGTTTGGGAACCGCCTATGATATATCTAGCATGCAAAGTATTGGGAACTTCTCGATTGTTCTCGTTGACAGGAAAAGCATGCCTCCCAAAATGTTTTTATTTCTATGATTTTTCGCTTTGAGCTCTGGCACCTCTACAAATCCCTACTTCCCTCTATGAAGGGCCTTTCTTTTTTACTTTATGCAATTTTTATTTTTAATTTGAGTCTCCATCTTCTCTTATAAAGAACCAACTAGGGGGCACTATAATCGTACTTGAGCATTGGGTGTAGCTAATATGCGAGTGTGTTTCATGAATGGATCAATGATTGAGCATGATGGGCTAGGGATAACTTTCTTTAGTATTGATATTTTGAAAGACATGGTTGCTTGTTGATATGCTTGAGTATTGATGTCGTCATGTCAAACTATAGACTATTGCTTTGAATCATTCAAGTCAAAATGTCCATGCTACAAAAGAAAAGAGTCTATGATGAATACGATGGGTAGCATTCCACAACAAAAATTTCATTTTAAATAGCTACTTTATCATGATAAGTTTTATGAGAAAGAGTTGTTGTTATGATGCTAGGAAAAGTGATTGAAATTATAATTGATTAAACTTATGCACTTTGCTAGCATTCACACATCATAAATTATTTCTTTTATCATTTACCTACTCAAGGATGAGTAGGAATTAAGCTTGGGGATGCTGATATGTCTCCAACGTATCTATAATTTATGAAGTATTCATGCCATGTTTACAACAATTTTATATGGTTTTGGTATGATTTGCATGGAACTAACTCGGACTAACGTTGTTTTTAGGAGAACTACTGTGATGTTGTTTTTTGTGGAGAAATGAAAGTTCTCCAAATGAGCTGAAACTTTTTGACGATTTTTTTGGAACAAAAGAGACCCCTGAAGCTTCGTGGGAGGGCCAAAAGAGATAGGAGGAGGGCACAACCACCAGGGCATGCCTGGTGGGCCAGGCTTGCCCCGGTGGGTTGTGCTCACCTCGAGGCCCATCTTAGTGTGAAACCAACGCCAAAAATTCCTATAAATAGAGAAACCATCAGAAGTTCCACCACTGCAGGCCTCTGTAGCCACCGAAAAGTAATCTAGACCCCGTTCCGGCACCCTGTCGGAGGGGGGAATCATCTCCGGTGGCCATCTTCATCATCCCGGCGGCCACCATGATGAGGAGGGAGTAGTCCATCCTCGGGGCTAAGGGTTTGTACCAGTAGCTATGTGTTTAATCTCTCTCTCTCTCTCGTGTTCTTGAGATGTCACGATCTTGATGTATCGTGAGCTTTGTTAATATAGTCGGATCATATGGTGTTTTCCCCCCTCTATCTTGTTGTGATGAATTGATTTTTCCCTTTGAGATTTCGTTGTTATCATATTGAATACTTTTATGGATTTGACAACACTTGATATATGTCTTGCAATTGAATACTCGTGGTGGCAATGGGGTATTGTATTAATTCACTTGATATATGTGTTGCCACTCAACTCGCGGATTCCCGAGGTGACATTGGGGTAAGCTATGCATAGGGGTTGATGCACGTTCTTGTCTTTGTTTCTCTGGTAGAAATCTTGGGGCACTCTTTGAAGTTCTTTGTGTTGGATTGAGTATTATGAATATGAATTTGCGTTGGTGTTATTTTAGTATGAACTCTAGGATAGATCGAACGGAAAGAATAGCTTTGTGTCATTTTAGTAGAAACTCTTGAATGGATCGAACAGAAAGAATAGCTTTGAGGTGGTTTTGTACACTACAAACAATTTATTCTTATGTTCTTCGCTAGATAGGAACTTTGGAGTGATTCTTCATCGCACTTTGAGGGGTGGTTATATGATCCAATTATATTAGCACTGTTGAGAGATTGCACTAGCGAAAGTACGGATCCTAGGCCTCATTTTCGAGCATTGCGATACTGTTTTTGTGCCCGTCCACTATTTGCCAACTTGCTGTTTTTATTTATTCAAATTATAAAAATATATTTCTACCATCAATATTACACTTCTATCACCATCTCTTCGCTGAACTAGTGCACCTATACATTTTTCCATTGTATTGGTTGTGTTGGGGACACAAGAGATTTCTTGTATTTGGTTGCAGGATTGTTCGAGAGAAATCATCTTCGTCCTATACCTCCCACGAATTGATAAACCTTAGGTCATCCACTTGAGGGAAAATTGCTACTGTCCTACAAAACTCTGCGCTTGGAGGCCCAATACGAGTCTACAAGACTAAAGTTGTGTAGTAGACATCATCGGGCTCGCCTGCCCGGCAAAGGAGGCCCTTCTCTCGTTGGTCTCTTGCTTCTCTGGCTCGATCCTGGTCTTTCTGACCTGTATGTTGGTCCTTTGAATCTATTAGAACCTTGTTCTCTGACTTAGGCTGGTGCTTCAATCTTGTTCCCGTGCCTGTGCATAGTCTAGGCAACAGACCCAGGGTTTGCTGCATCGACATATAGGAGCATCATCAAGACTTAGATTCCCAACACAATTGAAAAATTCTTGGATACGTAATTTTCCCATAACATTCCCTTGCCCCAAGATAAAAATTTTAGCATCCAGATTGCCCGTACGTCCAATCTTAGGAGTTAGGCCATCATCTGTTGCTACCATACCGAAATCACTCATGATTGCAGGCAAAGGATAGATCTGGCAAGAAAATGGCGAATGAAAAAGAGGGCGAATAAAACGACAAATTTTTGTGAAGTGGGGATAGGAAAACAAGAGGCAAATGGCAAACAATGTAAATTGCATGGAGATGAGATTTGTGATTAGGAACCTGGTAGATGTTGATGATGTCTCCCCAACAACGGCGCCAGAAATTCCTTTTGATGTCTGCTAGGACTACGTCGGTATTTCCCCAAAAAGGAAGGGATGATGCAGCACAACGACGGTAGGTATTTCCCTCAGTGATGAGACCAAGGTTATCGAACCAGTAGGAGAACCAAGCAACACTACGTAAACAACACCTGCACACAAATAACAAATACTCGCAACCCGACGTGTTAAAGGAGTTGTCAATCCCTTTCGGTAACGGCGCCAGAAATTGGCAAACAGACGTGAGAGAGTTGTAATAATTTGATAGATAGATCGCACGGGAACGCGAGATAAAATAAATTGCAGCAAGGTATTTTTGTATTTTTGTTTAATAGATCTGAAAATAAAAGCAAAGGAAAATAGATCTCAAAGGCAAATATATTAAAGAAGAGACCCAGGGGCATAGGTTTCACTAGTGGCTTCTCTCGAGAAAAAATAGCAAACGGTGTGTGAACAAATTACTGTTGGGCAATTGATAGAACTTCAAATAAGCATGACGATATCCAGGCAATGATCATTATATAGGCATCATGTCCAACATTATTAGACCGACTCCTGCCTGCATCTACTACTATTACTCCACACATCGACCGCTATCCAACATGCATCTATTGTATTAAGTTCATGGAGAAACGGAGTAAGCAATATGAACGATGACATGATGTAGACAAGATCTATTTATGTAGAAATAGACCCCATCTTGTTATCCTTAATAGCAATGATACATACATGTCAGTTCCCCTTCTGTCACTGGGATCAAGCACCGTAAGATGAAACCCATCACAAAGCACCTCTTTCCATTGCAAGATAAATAGATCAAGCTGGCCAAACAAAACCCAAATATGGGAGACGAAATACGAGGCTATAAGAAATCATGCATATAATAGATCAAAGAAGACTCAAATAACTTTCATGGATCAAAAGAGAGAACTGATCATAAACTCAAAGTTCATCAAATCTCAACAAACACACCGCAAAAAGAATTACATCATATGGATCTCCAAGAGACCATTGTATTGAGAATCAAACGAGAGAGAGGAAGCCATCCCGCTACTAACAACGGACTCGAAGGTCTACAAAGAACTAGTCACGCATCATTGGAGAGGCACCAATGGACATGATGAACCCCTTCCTGATGGTGTCTAGATTGGATCTGGTGTTTCTGGAACTTGCGGTGGATGGAATTGATTTTTGTCAACTCCCTAGGGTTTCGAGAATATTGGGATATTTATAGAGTAAAGAGGCGGTCTGGGGGGCACCCGAGGTGGGCACAACCCACCAGGGCGTGCCTGGGCCTCCAGGTACACCCTGGTGGGTTGTGCTCCCCCTCGGAGCACCCCCCCCACGCGCTTCTCTAGCCCATTGGATGTCTTCTGGTCCAAAAAATACACAAAAAGTTTCGCTGCATTTGGACTCTGTTTGTCCTGTGATGTAAAAAACATGCAAAAAACAGCAACTAGCACTTGGCACTATGTCAATAGGTTAGTACCAAAAAATGATATAAAATGACTATAAAATGATTATAAAACATACAAGAATGATAACATAACAGCATGGAACAATAAAAAATTATAGATACGTTGGAGACGTATCAGCATCCCCAATCTTAATTCCTGCTCGTCCTCGAATAGGTAAATGATAAAAACCGAATTTTTGATGTGGAATGTTGCCTAACATGTTCATCACATATTCTTTTCTTTATAGCATGGACATTTGGACTTATAGATGGTTCAAAGCAATAGTCTAGTTTTGACATGGGACTTAAATACTCAACAATATCAACAAGCAACCATTTCTTTCAAAATATCAATGCTAAAATAAGTTATCCCTAGCCCATAATGCTCAATCATTGATCCATTCATGAAACACACTCACATATTAGCTAGACACAATCCTCAAGTACGATCATAGTGCCCCCTAGTTGGTGCTTTATAAGAAGATATGGAAACTCAAATTAAAAATAAAAATTTCATAAAGTAAAAGAAAGGCCATTCGCAGAGGGAAGTAGGGATTTGTAGAGGTGCCAGAGCTCAAAGCGAAAGATCATAGAGATAAAACATTTTGGGAGGCATGCTTTTCCTGTCAATGAGAACGATCGAGAAGTTCCCAATACTTTGCATGCTAGATATATCATAGGCGGTTCCCAAATAGAAATTAAAGTTTATTCCTTTTTCCATCATACTTCCACTTTCCATGGCTAGCCGTATCCACGGGTGCCTTCCATACCAAAACTTTCCAAGGAATTTATTATTAGATAACATAAAGTAAAATCATTTTTCATTTCGGGACTGGGCATCCCTAATACCTTTGCCTTACTCTCGTGCAATGACAAGTGAATAAACACTCATCGTGAGAATAACATATCTAGCATGGAAATATATTAGCCACCCCTATTGATTCATGAGCGGTACGAGCACACAAAAGAGAAGTTTATTTTGAAAATTGGAGATGGCACATACAAATTTTCTTAGAACGGCAAAAGAATACCGCATATAGGTAGGTATGGTGGACTCATGTGGCAAAACTGGTTTAAAGGATTTTGGATGCACAAGTAGTGATCATACTTAGTGCAAAATGAAGGCTAGCAAAATATTGAGAAGCGGCCAACCAAGAAACGAATAATCTCGTAAGCGAGCATTAAGCATAATTAACACCGAATAATGCACCACAAGTAGGATGTAATTTCATTGCATAACTATTAACTTCCATGCTTGCATAGGGAATCACAAACCTTAACACCAATATTCTTACTAAAGCATAATTACTCATCGACATGACTCACATATCACATCATCATATCTCAAAACTATTACAAGGAATCAAGTTTATTTTGTCCAATGATCTTAATGAAAGTTTTTATTATATCCTTGTTGGGTATCTATCACTTTGGAACTAATTTTCATGTGTTGTTTTCGATAAGCTCAAACAAATATAAGTGAAGATCATGAGCATAATATTTCTTTCTCTCAAATAAATTTAAGTGAAGCAAGAGAGAATTATTAAGAAAAAATACTAATTCTCAAATAAATCTAAGTTAAGCAAGAGAGCATTTGTTCAAAAATAAAAAAACACACCATGCTCAAAAAGATATAAGTGAAGCACTAAAGCAATTCCATAGCTCATAAAAATTGAAGTGAAGCATAGAGAGCAATTCTAACAAATCATGGTATAAGTTTGTCTCTCTCAAATAGGTGTGTCTAGCAAGGATTAAAAACTTAAAACACAAAGCAAAACAAGCAAAGACTCATATCATACAAGACGCTCCAAGCAAAACTCATAGTATGTGACGAATAAAAATATAGCTTCGACTAAAACACTGATGGTCGTTAGAAGAAAGAGGGGATGCCACTCGGGGCATCCCCAAGCTTAGTTGCTTGCTTCTCTTGAGATAATATCTTGGGACGCCATGGGCAATACCAAGCTTAGGCTCTTCTTACTTCTTATTCCTTCATCCATCGTAACATCACCCAAAACTTGAAAACTTCAATCACACAAAACTCAACAAAACCTTTGTGAGATCCGTTAGTATAAGAAAACAAATCACTACTATAAGTGCTATTGCAAAACAATTCATACTTTATTCTCGAATTATATCTAATGTATTCCAACTTTTCCATGGAAAAAACTCTTCAAAGAAAACCATGGAATCATGAAAACATGCACACAACGCAAAGGAAATGGAATTTGTCGAAAACAGAACAGTTTGTAGCAATCTGCATATTTCGAATACTTTTGTAACTCCAAAAATTCTTAAAAATTAGGAAGGCCTTAGCTATTTGTATATTAATCTTCCGCAAAAAGACTTGATATTTTATCACGCTTCTGTTAAAAATGAAAATTATTTTTGTGAGTGCGAAATTTTCTGTTTTTTAGCAAGATCAAATCAACTATCACCCAAGAAGATCCTGAAGGCTTTACTTGGAACAAACACTAATTAAAACACAAAAACCACAATCATAACAGTAGCATAATTGTGCAAACACTTATGAATAGGAAGCAAAAGACAAAAATAAATTTTATTCATTGGGTTGCCTCCCAACAAGTGCTATTGTTTCACGCCCCTAGCTAGGCATAAAGCAAGGATCTAAGTTTTGTCATCTTCGTCCTTAGTTTCCTTAGAGGTGTTTTTGTCATGGGGTTTTGTAGAAACAACATAAAATAAATTATCCGTAGAAACTTTAGCACTACTAAGTTGCTTAACTTCATAACCCCTTTGATTTCCGGCAACAATCCAAGAGTAGTGTTGATTAACATTATTGAAAACTTGTTGGATTACATCTAAAATGGGGACATGCTTTTTAAGATTCGCATCAAAGATTTGATTATCCCCAAGCAAATGTCTTAACGCATAATCACTATTGTAAAGAATTTCATCTATCACGGGCTTTTCACGATTCATACCATAAAAATCAAAGATTTCCCTAGCTTCTCATATTATGTAGTCAAATTCATTCATAAGAACGAGAGTGGCCAACTTTTTAGCCTTGGGATTCTTTATAACGGGAAGCTCAAAAACAATATTTGCAAAGTAGGATGAGTACAGATAAACTTACTTTCAAGTTTCAGACTAGTGCTGAAATAGCATCCGCATAAGATCTAGTATTTCTAAGTATAGGAGAATCATTAAGACTTAGATTTCCAACATAATCAAAAAAAATTCTTGGATATTTTCTTTTCCCATAACATTTCCTTGCCCCACGATAAAAGTTTTAGCATCCAGATTGCATGTACGTCCAATATTAGGAGTTAGGCCATCATATGTTGCTACCATACCGAAATCAATCATGATTGCAGGCAAAGGATAGAACTGATGAGAAAAGGTGAACAGAACAGAGGGCGAATAAAATGACAAATTTTTTTGAAGTGGGGGAGAGGAATACAAGAGGCAAATGGCAATTTATGTAAATTGCGAGGAGATGAGATTTGTGATTAGGAACCTGGTAGATGTTGATGATGTCTCCCCGGAAACGGCACTAGAAATTCCTTTTGATGTCTGCTAGGACTACGTCGGTGTTTCCTCAAAGAGGAAGGGATGATGCAGCACAGCGAAGGTAGGTATTTCCCTTAGTGATGAGACCAAGGTTATCGAACCAGTAGGACAACCAAGCAAGACTACGTAAACAACAACTGCACACAAATAACAAATACTCGCTACCCAGCGTGTTAAAGGGATTGTCTATCCCTTTCGGGTAACGACGCTAGAAATTGGCAAACGGACATGAGAGAGTTGTAATAATTTGATAGATAGATCATGCGGGAACGCGAGATAAAATAAATTTCAGCAAGGTATTTTTGTATTTTTGGTTTGATAGATCTGAAAATAAAAGCAAAGGAAAATAGATCGCAAAGGCAAATATATTTAAGAAGAGACCCGAGGGCCGTAGGTTTCACTGTGGCTTCTCTCGAGAAAAAACAGCAAATGGTGGGTGAACAAATTACTGTTGGGCAATTGATTGAACTTCAAATAATCATGACGATATCCAGGCAATGATCATTATATAGGCATCACGTCCAAGATTAGTAGACCGACTCCTGCATGCATCTACTACTATTACTCCACACATCGACCGCTATCCAACATGCATCTATTGTATTAAGTTCATGGAGAAATGGACTAATGCAATAAGAACGATGACATGATGTAGATAAGATCTATTTATGTAGAAATATACCCCATCTTGTTATCCTTAATAGCAACGATACATACGTGTCGGTTCACCTTCTGTCACTGGGATCAAGCACCATAAGATCGAACCCATCACAAAGCACCTCTTCCCATTGCAAGATAAATAGATCAAGTTGGCCAAACAAAACCCAAATATTAGAGAAGAAATACGAGACTATAAGCAATCATGCATATAAGAGATCAAAGAAGACTCAAATAACTTCCATTGATAAAAAGACAGATATGATCATAAATTCAAAGTTCATCAGATCCCAACAAACACACCGCAAAAAGAATTACATCATATGGATCTCCAAGAGACCATTGTATTGAGAATAAAACGAGAGAGAGGAAGCCATCTAGCTACTAACTACGGACCCGAAGGTCTACAAAGAGCTACTCACGCATCATCGGAGAGGCACCAATGGACATGATGAACCCCTCCATGATGGTGTCTATATTGGATCTGGTGTTTCTGGGACTTGCGGCGACTGGAATTGATTTTCGTCGACTCCCCTAGGGTCTCTGGAATATTGGGGTATTTATATAGTAAAGAGGCGGTCTGGGGGCACCCGAGGTGGGCACAACCCACCAGAGCGCGCCTGGGCCTCCAGGCGCGCCCTAGTGGGTTGTGCTCCCCTCAAAGCACCCCCGAGGCGCTTCTCCGGCCCATTGGGTGTCTTGTGATCCAAAAAAATCCACAAAAAGTTCCGCTGCGTTTGGACTCCGTTTGATATTGATTTCCTGCGATGTAAAAAACATGCAAAAACAGCAACTGGCACTTGGCACTATGTCAACATGTTAGTACTGAGAAACGATATAAAATGACCATAAAATGAATATAAAACATCCAATGATAATATAACAGCATGGAACAATCAAAAATTATAGATACATTGGAGACGTATCAACATCCACATAACCGCGTCTCCTCGTTGACATCCGCGGCGGCTTCTTTCTCTTCCTGCATGGCGCGGCTACGTGCGCGTCGACGCCGGATGGCGCAGTGTCAGGCACTGGAGGCGTGTTCACCGTTTTGACCTCGAGGGGAAATTTCTTCTATCCCGTTGTGTTTTGTGGGCGAGTCTCTTCGTCGTCGTCTTCGTTGGGCGGGCCTTTCCCCTTGTGTTCGGTGTTGAGCTTGCCAGCCTCTTTAAAGACCCAACAATTTCTGTTGGTATGATTGGCGGGCTTATCGGGGGTGCCATGAATCTGGCAAGGCCAATCGAGTATTCTGTCCAAACTAGATGGACCATCTCTGTTTCCTTTGAATGGCTTCTTCCGTTGACCGGGTTTGGAGCCACTAAATCCGGCATTGACCGCCGTGTCCTCGGTATCTTGGTGGTTGTTATGCCGCTTGTGCTTCTTGCGTCGTGGCTTGCCATTGCCACCCATGGCTTCGGAAGTGCCGGGGTCGCTGGTGCTATTGCTTCTACGAGCTAGCCAACTATCTTCTCCCGCGCAAAAGCGGGTCATGAGTGCGGTAAGGGCTGCGATGGAGTTCAGCTTTTCTTGGCCGAGGTGTCGGGCGAGCCACTCGTCTTGGATGATGTGTTTAATGGCCGTGAGGGCTTCGGCACCCAGATAGTCCACAATTTGGTTCTTTTTAATTAAGAACCTGGTCTAGGGTTTCTAGGTTGACTCTCCGGGTTGCTGGACTATGTGACTGAGGTCATCGGCGTCTGGAGGCCGAACATAGGTACCTTGGAAGTTGTCTCTAAAGGCATCCTCCAAGTCTTCCCAGCTGCTGATGGAGTTCTCTGGGAGGCTGTTTAACCAGTGCCGAGCTGGTCCCTTTTATTTGAGCGGGAGGTATTTGATGGCGTGGAGGTCATCACCGCATGCCATGTGGATATGGAGAAGGAAATCTTTGATCCATACTGTGGGGTATGTTGTACCATTGTATGATATAATGTTGACAGGTTAAAACCCTTCTGGGAACTGATGTTCCATCACTTCGTCGGTGAAGCATAGAGGGTGTGCGGTGCCCCTGTACCGGGCGATGTCACGGCGTAGTTCGAACGAAGGTCGTATGCGGTTTTTGGCCTGGGTGAGCTTGTGCCTGTCACGCTAGGTCTGATGGCCGTCCTCTTGCATTGGGGCACGCGCCTTGATCCAGAGATTGATCTTGTGTGACCGGTTCTATTCTCCAAGTCCTTGCGTAGGTCATAGGTGTAGCCCGCGACCGTTGCCTCCCTGCCTCGACGGTGGGGTGGCACGGGCTAGTGTTCGGCTTGAGTAGCCGGTTTGTCCCATCTACGTGGTGGTTGGTTGGGCTCGTCAGCAGTTTTGTGCTTTGGCGGTATTGTCTCAAGGGCCTCGTCGTCGAATTGTGGTAATAGCTTGTGCTTCGGGTAGCTCTTAGTTGGGCGTTCGAGGCCATACTCCTCGGCTGCCAGAACATTAGTCCTCTGTCATTGAGTAAATCCTGATAAGCTTGAAGCTGCTGCTGCTTCTTTTTCAAGCTTCTTGTAGTGGCGATTAGCTGGCGCTTAAAGCGCTCTTGTTCGAGGGGTTCCTCCGGCACGATGAAATCTTCGCCGCCGAGGCTCACATCCTCTTCGTAGATCGGTAGGTAGTTACTGTCCTCCGAGTTCTCGTTACTGTCCTCCCATCCTCCCAATCATCCTATTCGGATGTTGGCTCAACAAGGGCTTCGGGGTCTTCGGCGTTCTTCGGAGTGTAATTGTCTTCGGCGCCGGTATTGGTGTCTTTTTCGCGACGCGATTTTGAGCGGCGCCACTGACGTCGACGCTTTGGAGGTTGTCGGTGTCCTGGGAACAGGGATCCCCAAACTTGCCTGCCTGCGGCCCACTGCGTGGCTCCACCGGCGGCCCTGTACGGCCCATCTTCACCAGCAAGCACTCAATACCCATGCGAGGGGCCAAGCCTCGTGAGGCAGACGAAGCAAGACCTCCTCGGGGGTGGCCTCACCAGGATGGCTCACGAGGCGCAGAGAGATCAAGGCAAGGAGCACCTCGCGAGGTTCATGTGGCGCAAGCCATGACGACCAAGGCCAGGTGGGCACTAGGCGGGCGACAGCGTGCGCAGTGTCCTTGTTTCCCCTTTGGTGCTCAAGAAGCAAGAGCAGGCGCGAAGTCCCTAGGTGTCAAGCAAAGGTTTCCATATCGGTGCAAAGAGACCAAGACCAGCAGGAGGGCAGGACGGAGGTCACCATGGAGCCCAGGACGGCGTCACCACCAGAGCCTTTGGCAGGCGAAGACCATCTTTTGTCAGGATAGCTTGTACTAGTTGTCCCCCTTCAAACTGGCCGTTGTGGGATCCCTTCCCGCCTAATATTTGGGGAGAGGATCCGGACCTCTATAAATAGGACTAGCCACCACCTTAGAAGGGGGACGATCCTCTACTGCATCAACTCACCAAGCACAAGAGCACCTCTCCTTAGGAGGTTGTTCTTCCCTTGTAACTATTCATCCTCGGCCCAAGAGGCAATCCACCACACCACACTGGAGTAGGGTATTACACCACATTGGTGGCCCGAACCAGTATAAATCTTGTGTCCCTTTGTTCTGCAGGTTTGACGCGCTAAGAATTGAGATTGTGGTGAGGGAGTGGGTTAGAGGGAGGAGAGATCTTAGTGCGCACCCCAGTGTTCGAACCTCAAGGGTTTTGCCGGAACCCGAAATCTGACAGAGGTGCCACCAGGATGTTTGTGGGTGCAGGCGGCACGAGCCCACGCTCGTCGAAGGCAGGCAGAGCGGCGGCAACCTCCGCCCCATACGGGCGGCAGTACAAGGGAACAAGGCCATCAGGCGGGTACCCTTGGTCGTCCCTGACCAAGGAACGAAGAGTCAAGCACAATTCCTCATCGGAAAGGGGCTCCGGGAGCAGGCGGAGGTCGTCCCCTTCGTCTCCAAGCTTCCACAATGGGCGCGGGCGCGACTGGAGGGGAGGCACGCGTTGCGCCATGAATTCTTGGGCAATCATGGCCCCCATCAGCTTCGCCGTTCTCGAATCACCGGGCTTCGGGTCGGCGGTCATCCTCTCCAGCACCTGCGTCGCCCGCGGGTCGGTGAGCATCGCGCGAAGCCACCCCTCGTGGGACACAGGCATCTCCGTAGGCAACACCAGCCGGGGGTGGACGCGCTTGGCGTCCATCAGGACCCACTTGCTCCTGAAGCAATCGGCCTTCTTCCCGGCCTTCGAGATGGCATTCGTCTTGTTGGCCGCGACGAAGCCAACGCACCCAGAGCAGGGGCCCTCCTTGAGCCGAAGAAAGAAGAAGTGGCGCAGCAGTGCCACGGACGGCATCACTCCGACGTATGCCTTGCAGTAGAAGGCAAAAATCGACAGGAGAAGGACAGAGTTGGGATGAAGATGGAGGGCGTGGATCTTATAGTGGCTGAGGATGGAGTAGAAGAAGTCGGAGAAGGGGGGAACCAACCCGACGACGATGCTACTCATGAAGAAGGGGTAGAGGGTGCTGCCAGAGTCCTCAGGCTCGGCGGAGCCGACCCGGAGCACAGTCCTCCTCTTCTTGTCACCCTCCGCCGTAATCAAGTGCACGGCGGCCAGGTTCTTCTCTGACACACTCGGCGCGTCGAGCGCGGGCTCGTACCAGGATGACGAAGGGGTAGCCCGGGCTTTCTTGGGCACCATCGATGGTGAGCTCGAAGGAGGATCTGGGTGGATCTGGAGTCTCTGGAAGCGGAGGGCAAGAAAGGGGATCTGGAGCAAGACAAAGGAAAGCAATGAAGGCAAATGCAGCCCGCACCAGCCTTTTGTCAAGTTAGGCAGTTGCTGAGGCGGCGTGGGGAAGCGCAGACACCCACGACCAATCAACCGCCACGTGTCAACCGAGGCCGAGGTAGTTAGGGCCCGCAGCGCTCCGCACTTTCCCCTTGGCTTTGCCTCGAAGCCAAGCCCGAGCGCGCCTTGGGCCCGGGGGCTACTGTCGGCGTCCTGGGAACGGGGGTCCCCAGACTTGCTTGCCTTTGGCCAATGGCGTGGCTCCACCAGCGGCCCTGTACGGCCCATCTTCACTAGCAAGCACTCAAGACCCTCGCGAGGGGCCGAGCCTCGCGAGGTGGATGATGCAAGATCTCCTCAGGGGCGGCCTCACCATGCTGGCTCGCGAGGGGCGGAGAGATGAAGGCAAGGAACACCTCACGAGGTTCCTGTGACGCAAGCCATGACGATCAAGGCCAGGCGGGCGCCAGTGCGCGCAGTGTCCTCGTTTCCCCTTTGGTGCTAAAGAAGCAAGCGCAGGTGTGGAGTCCCGAGGTGTCAAGCAAAGGTTTCCATATTCGTGCAACGAGACCAAGACTAGCAGGACGACAGGACAGAGGTCACCGTGGAACCCAGGACGGCGTCACCACCAGAGCCTTTGGCAGGAGAAGACCATCTTTTGTCAGGATAGCTTGTACTAGTTGTCCCCCTTCAAACTAGCCGTTGTGGGATCCCTTGCCGCCTAATATTTGGGGAGAGGACCCGGGCCTCTATAAATAGGACTAGCCACCACCTTAGAAGGGGGACGATCCTCTACCACATCAACTCACCAAGCATAAGAGCACCTCTCCTCAGGAGGCTGCTCTTCCCTTGTAACTATTCATCCTCAGCCCAAGAGGTAATCCACCATACCACACTGGAGTAGGTTATTACACCACATCGGTGGCCTGAACCTGTATAAATCTTGTGTCCCTTTGTTCTGCGGGTTCGATGCGCTAAGACTTGAGATTGTGGCGAGGGCGTGGGTTAGAGGGAGGAGAGATCTTCGTGCACACCCCAGTGTTCGAACCTCAAGGGTTTTGCCGGAACCCGAAATCTGACAGAGGTGCTTCGGCAGGCTTGTCCTCAGCTGGTAGAGACAAAGGTGTCCCGATGTTTCGTTGAGATGGTGGCTTTCGTTTTCTGTGGGAGTCGACCTTGACGATCCGACTATGAACGTGCGAGACGTCGCGCCTTAGCAATCGCTAAACCAACTTCCGAGGGGTTATTGACCATGCCGGAGCACGATCAACCTGACCACGAGGGCCTGTTTCCTGCGAGCAAACGAAGAACAAGCAAGAAACTGAGATTGCAATCTGGATATTGCGAATATAAGATGAAAGCTTTATTGATCAAGGTGGGGTTCTGTGACGTCTTGGTCTGGTCGTTGGACACAAACGAAGTACGCGAAGTTGTAGCTATGGCGAACTTTTAATCTAAACAAAACCCGAAGTCTAAACGACGCCCTAAGGGCTGTATATATGGAGGAAGAGAGGGGAATTTCGTGGCCCTTGAGGGTGGGGTCCGAAACCAACCCTAACTCTTGTTTCCCCACACATACGGACTCTAAAAATAGCCTATACTTAAGTATTTCGAAATTACATGGGCCTGGCCCATTAATAAGGTGACGCAGCACCTAGAATAGCCTATGGACGAATATGATGAAGTGGCATCTTGTATATTTCGTCCATGACTTCATGCACTCCTTATGGCGGCTTCAAAGTCCTGAAATCATCACTTGTAACTCCGTTCTTGATCCCCTTGCACATGCCATCAACTCCATGCGTGTTCTTGCTCCAATGTTCATCCTTCTCCAAGTTAGGCCCTTTATTCGAAAGCAAAACAAATGTATCCAATTTAGGCAGCATCATAATCTCATGAACATTAGAATCATTACCAAGAAACGAAAGTACCTGGTAATTTAATTGGCGTGCGCGAGCTCTAGTAATTGGTCTAGTATATGTAACAGTAGGGGCTGTGGGTGTAACAATGGTATTGATGTCCTCATCATCCTCCCCTTCTTGAAATGAAGTCGTCCTCGACGGAAGCTCATCTTCCTCACCCAAATAAGGCTTCAAATCTGCAATGTTAAAAGTCGGACTAACCCCAAAATCTGCAGGTAGCTCAAGTTTATATGCATTATCATTTATTTTCTCTAAAACCTTAAAGGGACCATCAGCACGTGGCATTAGCTTTGATTTGCGCAGATTAGGAAATCTTTCTTTACGCAAATGTAACCAAACAAGATCTCCAGGTGCAAACACAACATGTTTTCTACCCTTATCTCCAGCAAGTTTATATTTAGCATTCATACGCTCAATGTTTTCCTTAGTTAACTCATGCATTTTTAAAATCAATTAAGAACGTTCTTTAGCATCAAAATTAACCTTCTCCGAAGATGGAAGAGGCAACAAATCAATAGGTGCACGAGGTAGGAAACCATACACAATTTCAAAAGGGCACATCTTAGTAGTAGAATGCAATGAACGATTATAAGCAAATTCAATATGAGGCAAGCATTCTTCCCACATTTTCTTGTTATTCTTCAAAACAGCCCTAAGCATAGTAGACAATGTTCTATTGACTACTTCAGTTTGTCCATCTGATAGAGGCAAAGGTGTCCCGATGTTTCAATGAGATGGTGGCTATCGTTTTCTGTGGGAGTTCACCTTGACGATCCGACTACGAACGTGCGAGACGTCGCGCCTTAGCAATCGCTAAACCAACTTCCGAGGGGTTATTGACCACGCCGGAGCACGATCAACCTGACCACGAGGGCCTGTTTCCTGCGAGCAAACGAAGAACAAGCAAGAAACTGAGATTGCAATCTGGATATTGCGAATATAAGATGAAAGCTTTATTGATCAAGGTGGGGTTCTGTGACGTCTTGGTCTGGTCGTTGGACACAAACGAAGTGCGCGAAGTTGCAGCTATGGCGAACTTTTAATCTAAACAAAACCCAAAGTCTAAACGACGCCCTAAGGGCTGTATATATGGAGGAAGAGAGGGAAATTTCGTGGCCCTTGAGGGTGGGGTCCGAAACCAACCCTAACTCTTGTTTCCCCACACATACGGACTCTAAAAATAGCCTATACTTAAGTATTTCGAAATTACATGGGCCTGGCCCATTAATAAGGTGACGCAGCACCTAGAATAGCCTATGGACGAATATTATGAAGTGGCATCTTGTATATTTCGTCCATGGCTTCATGCACTCCTTATGGCGGCTTCAAAGTCCTGAAATCATCACTTGTAACTCCGTTCTTGATCCCCTTGCGCATGCCATCAACTTCATGCATGTTCTTGCTCCAATGTTCATCCTTCTCCAAGCTAGGCCCTTCATTTGAAAGCAAAACAAATGTATCCAATTTAGGCAGCATCATAATCTCATGAACATTAGAATCATTACCAAGAAACGAAAGTACCTGGTAATTTAATTGGCGTGCGCGAGCTCTAGTAATTGGTCCAGTATATGTAACAGTAGGGGCTGTGGGTGTAACAATGGTATTGATGTCCTCATCATCCTCCCCTTCTTGAAATGAAGTCGTCCTCGACGGAAGCTCATCTTCCTCACCCAAATAAGGCTTCAAATCTGCAATATTAAAAGTGGGACTAACCCCAAAATCTGCAGGTAGCTCAAGTTTATATGCATTATCATTGATTTTCTCTAAAACCTTAAAAGGACCATCAGCATGTGGCATTAGCTTTGATTTGCGTAGATTACGAAATCTATCTTTACGCAAATGTAACCAAACAAGATCTCCAGATGCAAACACAACATGTTTTCTACCCTTATCTCCAGCAAGTTTATATTTAGCATTCATACGCTCAATGTTTTCCTTAGTTAACTCATGCATTTTTAAAATCAATTCAGAACGTTCTTTAGCATCAAAATTAACCTTCTCCGAAGATGGAAGAGGCAACAAATCAATAGGTGCACGAGGTAGGAAACCATACACAATTTCAAAAGGGCACATCTTAGTAGTAGAATGCAATGAACGATTATAAGCAAATTCAATATGAGGCAAGCATTCTTCCCACATTTTCTTGTTATTCTTCAAAACAGCCCTAAGCATAGTAGACAATGTTCTATTGACTACTTCAGTTTGTCCATCTGATAGAGGCAAAGGTGTCCCGATGTTTCAATGAGATGGTGGCTATCGTTTTCTGTGGGAGTTCACCTTGACGATCCGACTACGAACGTGCGAGACGTCGCGCCTTAGCAATCGCTAAACCAACTTCCGAGGGGTTATTGACCACGCCGGAGCACGATCAACCTGACCACGAGGGCCTGTTTCCTGCGAGCAAACGAAGAACAAGCAAGAAACTGAGATTGCAATCTGGATATTGCGAATATAAGATGAAAGCTTTATTGATCAAGGTGGGGTTCTGTGACGTCTTTGTCTGGTCGTTGGACACAAACGAAGTGCGCGAAGTTGCAGCTATGGCGAACTTTTAATCTAAACAAAACCCAAAGTCTAAACGACGCCCTAAGGGCTGTATATATGGAGGAAGAGAGGGAAATTTCGTGGCCCTTGAGGGTGGGGTCCGAAACCAACCCTAACTCTTGTTTCCCCACACATACGGACTCTAAAAATAGCCTATACTTAAGTATTTCGAAATTACATGGGCCTGGCCCACTAATAAGGTGACGCAGCACCTGGAATAGCCTATGGACGAATATTATGAAGTGGCATCTTGTATATTTCGTCCATGGCTTCATGCACTCCTTATGGCGGCTTCAAAGTCCTGAAATCATCACTTGTAACTCCGTTCTTGATCCCCTTGCGCATGCCATCAACTTCATGCGTGTTCTTGCTCCAATGTTCATCCTTCTCCAAGCTAGGCCCTTCATTTGAAAGCAAAACAAATGTATCCAATTTAGGCAGCATCATAATCTCATGAACATTAGAATCATTACCAAGAAACGAAAGTACCTGGTAATTTAATTGGCGTGCGCGAGCTCTAGTAATTGGTCCAGTATATGTAACAGTAGGGGCTGTGGGTGTAACAATGGTATTGATGTCCTCATCATCCTTCCCTTCTTGAAATGAAGTCGTCCTCGACGGAAGCTCATCTTCCTCACCCAAATAAGGCTTCAAATCTGCAATATTAAAAGTGGGACTAACCCCAAAATCTGCAGGTAGCTCAAGTTTATATGCATTATCATTTATTTTCTCTAAAACCTTAAAAGGACCATCAGCACGTGGCATTAGCTTTGATTTGCGCAGATTAGGAAATCTATCTTTACGCAAATGTAACCAAACAAGATCTCCAGGTGCAAACACAACATGTTTTCTACCCTTATCTCCAACAAGTTTATATTTAGCATTCATACGCTCAATGTTTTCCTTAGTTAATTCATGCATTTTTAAAATCAATTCAGAACGTTCTTTAGCATCAAAATTAACCTTCTCCGAAGATGGAAGAGGCAACAAATCAATAGGTGCACGAGGTAGGAAACCATACACAATTTCAAAAGGGCACATCTTAGTAGTAGAATGCAATGAACGATTATAAGCAAATTCAATATGAGGCAAGCATTCTTCCCACATTTTCTTGTTATTCTTCAAAACAGCCCTAAGCATAGTAGACAATGTTCTATTGACTACTTCAGTTTGTCCATCAATTTGGGGGTGACAAGTAGTACTAAAAAGCAGCTTAGTCCCCAACTTAGCCCATAAACATCTCCAAAAGTGGCTAAGAAATTTAGTATCACGATCTGAAACAATAGTATTTGGCACACCATGTAAGCGAATAATTTCACGAAAGAACAAATCAGCAACATTAACAGCATCATCGCTTTTATGACATGGTATAAAGTGTGCCATTTTCGAGAACCTATCCACGACAACAAATATGCTATCCCTCCCCTTCTTTGTTCTAGGTAAACCTAAAACAAAGTCCATAGATATATCCTCCCAAGGGACCCTAGGTACAGGCAAAGGTATATATAAACCATGAGGATTGAGTCGTGACTTAGCTCTTTGACATGTAGTGCAGCGAGCAACAAAACGCTCAACATCCCGTCTCATCTTTGGCCAAAAAAAATGTGTAGCAAGTATATCCTCCGTCTTCTTGACGCCAAAGTGTCCCATTAATCCTCCTCCATGCGCCTCCTGCAACAACAAAAGACGAACGGAGCTAGCTGGAATGCATAGCTTGTTAGCACGAAACACAAATCCATCGTTAAGAATGAACTTGTTCCAAGTTCTCCCTTCCTTACAATTCTGCAATACATCTTTAAATTCAGCATCATTAACATATTGATCCTTGATGGTCTCCAAACCAAATATTTTAAAGTCAAGTTGTGAAAGCATAGTATAACGACGAGACAAGGCATCAGCAATAACATTTTCTTTACCCTTCTTGTGTTTAATCACATAAGGGAAAGTCTCAATGAATTCAACCCATTTAGCATGTTGACGGTTCAGTTTTGCTTGACTTTCAATGTGTTTCAAAGATTCATGATCAGAATGTATAACAAATTCCTTGGGCCATAAATAATGTTGCCATGTTTCTAAGGTCCGAACAAGAGCATATAATTCTTTATCATAAGTAGAATAGTTCAGACTAGGCCCACTCAATTTTTCAGAAAAGTATGCAACAGGTTTTCCATCTTGTAATAACACACCTCCTAATCCAATTTCACTAGCATCACATTCAAGCTCAAAAGTCTTATTGAAATTAGGAAGTTGGAGTAAAGGAGCATGTGTCAACTTATCTTTCAATACCGTGAAGGCTTCTTCCTGTGGGGTACCCCAAACAAAAGGTACATCCTTCTTTGTAAGCTCGTTCAGAGGTGCAGCAATGGTGCTGAAATCTCTCACAAAACGCCTATAGAAACCAGCGAGGCCAAGGAAACTCCTCACTTGTGTGACCGTTTTGGGCTGCGGCCAACTCTCAATAGCCTCAATCTTGGCTTTATCAACTTCAATTCCCTGTGGAGTAACAACATAGCCAAGAAAAGATACTCGGTCGGTGCAAAAGGTGCACTTACCAAGGTTACCAAACAAACGTGCATCACGTAGAGCAATAAAAACAGCACGTAAATGTTCCAAATGTTCCTCCAAAGATTTGCTATAAATCAATATGTCATCAAAGTAAACTAGCACAAATCGTCCAATGAAAGCACGTAAAACTTCGTTCATTAACCTCATGAAAGTACTAGGTGCATTAGTTAACCCAAAAGGCATGACTAACCACTCATATAATCCAAACTTAGTTTTAAATGCTGTTTTCCATTCATCTCCCAATTTCATACGAATTTGATGGTAACCACTACGCAAATCAACTTTGGAGAATATTGTAGAGCCACTCAATTCATCAAGCATATCATCTAGCCTAGGAATAGGATGACGATAACGAATAGTAATATTATTAATGCCTCTACAATCAACGCACATACGCGACGTACCATCCTTTTTCGGCACTAAAATGATAGGAACAGCACAAGGACTAAGGGATTCGCGTATATAACCTTTGTCGAGCAGTTCTTGTACTTGACGCATAATCTCCTTCGTCTCCTCTGGATTGGTACGGTATGGTGCCCGGTTGGGTAATGATGCACCGGGAATTAAGTCAATTTGATGCTCAATCCCGCGAATAGGTGGTAATCCCGGTGGCACGTCTTGTGGAAAGACGTTGGCGAACTCCTGCAAAATGTTAGTGACAGCAGGAGGCAAAGAGGAAGGCACGTCCTCGAATGAAAATAATGCCTCTTTGCACACAAAAGCATAGCAAACAGATTTGCTAAAATCTAGATCATCAATATCAGATTTGGTGGCAAGTAAACATGCACTTTTCAATTTAATTTCAGAAGCAACACTAGATTGTTTATTATTATTAGGCTGCATTTGTTGCTCAAATTCTTTTGCCACAATCTGATTTTCACTCTTAGTTTTCTCCTGTTTTGCTTTATTAGCTCTATTAATATCATCTTTCAAAATGGAATCAGGAGTCATAGGAAGCAAAGTAATATTTTTATCCTTATGAACAAGAGTATACTGATTGTTTCTACCATGGTGAATAGAATTTTTATCAAATTGCCATGGTCTACCAAGTAATAAGGAACATGCTTGCATCGGTACCACATCACAATCAACATAATCAGCATATGTAGAGATACTAAAATGCACACGAACAGTACGTGTTACCTTAACCTTGCCGCTGTTGTTGAACCATTGGATGTAGTAAGGATGTGGATGTGGTCTGGTGGTGAGAGATAGCTTCTCCACCATCTCGATGCTAGCCAAGTTGTTGCAACTCCCTCCATCTATGATCACGCGAACAGAACGTTCCTTCACAACTCCCTTTGTATGGAACAAATTATGCCTCTGATTTTGCTCAGCTTGTGTAACCTGCACACTCAAAACACGTTGAGCAACTAAACATTCATACCTGTCAGCATCTTCAGCAGCCATGTATTGCGTCTCATGATCAGAATCGTCTCTACCGTGTTCGTCACGTGTAATAAGAGCCAAAGTCTCCTCATCATAGTCACTAGCGGACTCATACCCACCATCCTCAGTAACAATCATCAAACGCTTAGATGGGCATTCTCTCGCATAATGACCTCCACCCTTGCAACATCGACAAATAATATCATGTGTTTGCCCTGTTGATGCCATGGATGAAGAAGAGCTCTTTGCAGGCCCAGAAGGTGTGCTCTTGGCAGATAGTGGTGATTGTGCCTGCTTTATTGTATCACGGTTGGAGATGGCAGCCGACGGAGGCGCCGATGTAGCAGAACGTGTGGAAGTAGATGATGCACGTGGTGTCCATGAAGAAGGTCGACCTGCAGAAAAGTTAGTCCGCGCCAATGCCTGTCGATCCTGCACTTCACGTTCAGCTTTACAAGCAAGATGGAATAAACGAGTGATATTAGTATACTCCTTATACTCTAGAATGGTCTGAATCTCTCTATTTAATCCACCCATAAAACGTGCAAGCATTGCTTCATTCTCCTCAACAATACCACATCTAATCATGCCAGTTTGTAATTCCTGATAATATTCTTCTACAGAATTTTTTCCCTGTCTTAAGCGCTGCAATTTTTGAAGTAATTCACGTTGATAATATGGTGGAACCCAACGAGTACGCATAGCAGTTTTCAAAGCAGCCCAAGTAGCAGGAATGGGATATAATCTACAATGCTCAGACCACCAAACACATGCAAAACTAGTGAATGCACAAACAGCAGCAGGAACACGTCTCTCCTCGGGATATTGTAAACATGTAAATCGTTGTTCAGTTTCTAACTCCCAAGTAAGATATATATCAGGAACATATCTACCCTCAAATGGTGGAATATTCAATTTTAGTTTAGGGAGATGGTCATGATCTCGTACCTGAGGGTGAGCCCTACCATTGCCATTATTTGCATGTGGACGACCTGATGGTTGTTGTGCTGGTGGTGGCACGTAGTTCTGATTTTGATCAACCTCATCCTCGTAATCGCTAGCAAAATCATCCTCCTCCGCATCAGCAGCAGGAACCACAGAAGTAGCAACAGCAGCACCAACAGTTTGGCCAGGTGCAAGAGGGAGACGGCTCGCTCGGCGGAGGGCTGTTTCACGATGTGTAGGTAGTCGTCGTTGTTGTTGTTGTAGAGGTGCGTTAGGTGCAGCCGGTGGTGGTGGTGGAAGACGCGCGAGCAATTCATTAAACCTGTTATCGAGCTTTGTTTCGAACGTCTTCTCCATGTCATCTATCTTCTCCATGGCCTCTTCAAATCTGTTTAGCACATCCTGCACCTGTCCATTCATCATTTGCTGAAATTGATCATGCAACTCCTGATTCGTCATGTTCTCCCAGTCAGTCTCGTCGGCTTGTGATCCTGCCATGGTTAGCAACAATAGAAAACACACAAGAATATGATCCTACAGAATACTAACAAGAGGTGGTGGTGGCGGGTGTCACAAATCTGTCAAGCAAATCTCAAATTCTTACCAGTTCTTACCCAGCAGCAGGCGGTGATCGGCAACCGTTGTAGTCAAAACTCTCAAAAGCTTGGATAGAGCGATTGCCAGGGAGAGTCAAACGCACGACGTAGAGGTATGTGGAGCTAGGAAGGCTTATAGTATGGTAGCAAAAAGGGTCAGCAATAATCAATTCAGAGATGCAAAGTTGAATAAACGCTCAACGACGGTACTGTGCTGGTCCTAGGCTAGACCGTGCTAGAGACGCGAGCCTAGAACACTAACAAAATCACGGCGCTGCACGTAAATAAGGGAAAAGCACACTCTGGAACTTTTTTTTTCGCGTTTTTTTTGCGCTCCTCTTTCTTTTTTTTTTGCGCTCCTCTTTTTTTTTGCGAAAAATCACTATAATGGCGAGTGTCTCAAAACTCTTCCCTCGTCAAACTGATAGGATGGGCACGAAGGTGTCCCGATGTTTCGATGAGATGGTGGCTTTCGTTTTCTGTGGGAGTCGACCTTGACGATCTGACTACGAACGTGCGAGACGTCACGCCTTAGCAATCGCTAAACCAACTTCCGAGGGGTTATTGACCACGCCGGAGCACGATCAACCTGACCACGAGGGCCTGTTTCCTGCGAGCAAACGAAGAACAAGCAAGAAACTGAGATTGCAATCTAGATATTGCGAATATAAGATGAAAGCTTCATTGATCAAGGTGGGGTTCTGTGACGTCTTGGTCTGGTCGTTGGACACAAACGAAGTACGCGAAGTTGCAGCTATGGCGAACTTTTAATCTAAACAAAACCCAAAGTCTAAACGACGCCCTAAGGGCTGTATATATGGAGGAAGAGAGGGGAATTTCGTGGCCCTTGAGGGTGGGGTCCGAAACCAACCCTAACTCTTGTTTCCCCACACATACGGACTCTAAAAATAGCCTATACTTAAGTATTTCGAAATTACATGGGCCTGGCCCATTAATAAGGTGACGCAGCACCTAGAATAGCCTATGGACGAATATGATGAAGTGGCATCTTGTATATTTCGTCCATGACTTCATGCACTCCTTATGGCGGCTTCAAAGTCCTGAAATCATCACTTGTAACTCCGTTCTTGATCCCCTTGCGCATGCCATCAACTCCATGCGTGTTCTTGCTCCAATGTTCATCCTTCTCCAAGTTAGGCCCTTTATTTGAAAGCAAAACAAATGTATCCAATTTAGGCAGCATCATAATCTCATGAACATTAGAATCATTACCAAGAAACGAAAGTACCTGGTAATTTAATTGGCGTGCGCGAGCTCTAGTAATTGGTCCAGTATATGTAACAGTAGGGGCTGTGGGTGTAACAATGGTATTGATGTCCTCATCATCCTCCCCTTCTTGAAATGAAGTCGTCCTCGATGGAAGCTCATCTTCCTCACCCAAATAAGGCTTCAAATCTGCAATGTTAAAAGTGGGACTAACCCCAAAATCTGCAGGTAGCTCAAGTTTATATGCGTTATAATTTATTTTCTCTAAAACCTTAAAGGGACCATCAGCACGTGGCATTAGCTTTGATTTGCGCAGATTAGGAAATCTTTCTTTACGCAAATGTAACCAAACAAGATCTCCAGGTGCAAACACAACATGTTTTCTACCCTTATCTCCAGCAAGTTTATATTTAGCATTCATGCGCTCAATGTTTTCCTTAGTTAACTCATGCATTTTTAAAATCAATTCAGAATGTTCTTTAGCATCAAAATTAACCTTCTCCGAAGATGGAAGAGGCAACAAATCAATAGGTGCACGAGGTAGGAAACCATACACAATTTCAAAAGGGCACATCTTAGTAGTAGAATGCAATGAACGATTATAAGCAAATTCAATATGAGGCAAGCATTCTTCCCACATTTTCTTGTTATTCTTCAAAACAGCCCTAAGCATAGTAGACAATGTTCTATTGACTACTTCAGTTTGTCCATCAGTTTGGGGGTGACAAGTAGTACTAAAAAGCAGCTTAGTCCCCAACTTAGCCCATAAACATCTCCAAAAGTGGCTAAGAAATTTAGTATCATGATCTGAAACAATAGTATTTGGCACACCATGTAAGCGAATAATTTCACGAAAGAACAAATCAGCAACATTAACAGCATCATCGCTTTTATGACATGGTATAAAGTGTGCCATTTTCGAGAACCTATCCACGACAACAAATATGCTATCCCTCCCCTTCTTTGTTCTAGGTAAACCTAAAACAAAGTCCATAGATATATCCTCCCAAGGAACACTAGGTACAGGCAAAGGCATATATAAACCATGAGGATTGAGTCGTGACTTAGCTCTTTGACATGTAGTGCAGCGAGCAACAAAACGCTCAACATCCCGTCTCATCTTTGGCCAAAAGAAATGTGTAGCAAGTATATCCTCCGTCTTCTTGACGCCAAAGTGTCCCATTAATCCTCCTCCATGCGCCTCCGGCAACAACAAAAGACGAACGGAGCTAGCTGGAATGCATAGCTTGTTAGCACGAAACACAAATCCATCGTTAAGAACGAACTTGTTCCAAGTTCTCCCTTCCTTACAATTCTGCAATACATCTTTAAATTCAGCATCATTAACATATTGATCTTTGATGGTCTCCAAACCAAATATTTTAAAGTCAAGTTGTGAAAGCATAGTATAACGACGAGACAAGGCATCAGCAATAACATTTTCTTTACCCTTCTTGTGTTTAATCACATAAGGGAAAGTCTCAATGAATTCAACCCATTTAGCATGTCGACGGTTCAGTTTTGCTTGACTTTTAATGTGTTTCAAAGATTCATGATCAGAATGTATAACAAATTCCTTGGGCCATAAATAATGTTGCCATGTTTCTAAGGTCCGAACAAGAGCATATAATTCTTTATCATAAGTAGAATAGTTCAGACTAAGCCCACTCAATTTTTCAGAAAAGTATGCAACAGGTTTTCCATCTTGTAATAACACACCTCCTAATCCAATTCCACTAGCATCACATTCAAGCTCAAAAGTCTTATTGAAATTAGGAAGTTGGAGTAAAGGAGCATGTGTCAACTTATCTTTCAATACCGTGAAGGCTTCTTCCTGTGCGGTACCCCAAACAAAAGGTACATCCTTCTTTGTAAGCTCGTTGAGAGGTGCGGCAATGGTGCTGAAATCTCTCACAAAACGCCTATAGAAACCAGCGAGGCCAAGGAAACTCCTCACTTGTGTGACCGTTTTGGGCTGCGGCCAACTCTCAATAGCTTCAATCTTGGCTTTATCAACTTCAATTCCCTGTGGAGTAACAACATAGCCAAGAAAAGATACTCGGTCGGTGCAAAAGGTGCACTTTCCAAGGTTACCAAACAAACGTGCATCATGTAGAGCAATAAAAACAGCACGTAAATGTTCCAAATGTTCCTCCAAAGATTTGCTATAAATCAATATGTCATCAAAGTAAACTACCACAAATCGTCCAATGAAAGCACGTAAAACTTCGTTCATTAACCTCATGAAAGTACTAGGTGCATTAGTTAACCCAAAAGGCATGACTAACCACTCATATAATCCAAACTTAGTTTTAAATGCTGTTTTCCATTCATCTCCCAATTTCATACGAATTTGATGGTAACCACTACGCAAATCAACTTTGGAGAATATTGTAGAGCCACTCAATTCATCAAGCATATCATCTAGCCTAGGAATAGGATGACGATAATGAATAGTAATATTATTAATGCCTCTACAATCAACGCACATACGCGACGTACCATCCTTTTTCGGCACTAAAATGATAGGAACAGCACAAGGACTAAGGGATTCGCGTATATAACCTTTGTCGAGCAGTTCTTGTACTTGACGCATAATCTCCTTCGTCTCCTCTGGATTGGTACGGTATGGTGCACGGTTGGGTAATGATGCACCGGGAATTAAGTCAATTTGATGCTCAATCCCGCGAATAGGTGGTAATCCCGGTGGCACGTCTTGTGGAAAGACGTCGGCGAACTCCAGCAAAATGTTAGTGACAGCAGGAGGCAAAGAGGAAGGCACGTCCTCGTATGAAAATAATGCCTCTTTGCACACAAAAGCATAGCAAACAGATTTGCTAAAATCTAGATCATCAATATCAGATTTGGTGGCAAGTAAACATGCACTTTTCAATTTAATTTCAGAAGCAACACTAGATTGTTTATTATTATTAGGCTGCATTTGTTGCTCAAATTCTTTTGCCACAATCTGATTTTCACTCTTAGTTTTCTCCTGTTTTGCTTTATTAGCTCTATTAATATCATCTTTCAAAATGGAATCAGGAGTCATAGGAAGCAAGGTAATATTTTTATCCTTATGAACAAGAGTATACTGATTGTTTCTACCATGGTGAATAGAATTTTTATCAAATTGCCATGGTCTACCAAGTAATAAGGAACATGCTTGCATCGGTACCACATCACAATCAACATAATCAGCATATGTAGAGATACTAAAATGCACACGAACAGTACGTGTTACCTTAACCTTGCCGCTGTTGTTGAACCATTGGATGTAGTAAGGATGTGGATGTGGTCTTGTGGTGAGAGATAGCTTCTCCACCATCTCGATGCTAGCCAAGTTGTTGCAACTCCCTCCATCTATGATCACGCGAACAGAACGTTCCTTCACAACTCCCTTTGTATGGAACAAATTATGCCTCTGATTTTGCTCAGCTTGTGTAACTTGCACACTCAAAACACGTTGAGCAACTAAACATTCATACCTGTCAGCATCTTCAGGAGCCATGTATTGCGTCTCATGATCAGAATCGTCTCCACCGTGTTCGTCACGTGTAATAAGAGCCAAAGTCTCCTCATCATAGTCACTAGCGGACTCATACCCACCATCCTCAGTAACAATCATCACACGCTTAGATGGGCATTCTCTCGCATAATGACCTCCACCCTTGCAACGTCGACAAATAATATCATGTGTTTGCCCTGTTGATGCCATGGATGAAGAAGAGCTCTTTGCAGGCCCAGAAGGTGTGCTCTTGGCAGATAGTGGTGATTGTGCCTGCTTTATTGTATCACGGTTGGAGGTGGCAGCCGACGGAGGCGCCGGTGTAGCAGAATGTGTGGAAGTAGATGATGCACGTGGTGTCCATGAAGAAGGTCGACCTGCAGAAAAGTTAGTCCGCGCCAATGCCTGTCGATCCTGCACTTCACGTTCAGCTTTACAAGCAAGATGGAATAAACGAGTGATATTAGTATACTCCTTATACTCTAGAATCGTCTGAATCTCTCTATTTAATCCACCCATAAAACGTGCAAGCATAGCTTCATTCTCCTCAACAATACCACATCTAATCATGCCAGTTTGTAATTCCTGATAATATTCTTCTACAGAATTTTTTCCCTGTCTTAAGCGCTGCAATTTTTGAAGTAATTCACGTTGATAATATGGTGGAACCCAACGAGTACGCATAGCAGTTTTCAAAGCAGCCCAAGTAGCAGGAATGGGATATAATCTACAATGCTCAGACCACCAAACACATGCAAAACTAGTGAATGCACAAACAGCAGCAGGAACACGTCTCTCCTCGGGATATTGTAAACATGTAAATCGTTGTTCAGTTTCTAACTCCCAAGTAAGATATATATCAGGAACATATCTACCCTCAAATGGTGGAATATTCAATTTTAGTTTAGGGAGATGGTCATGATCTCGTACCTGAGGGTGAGCCCTACCATTGCCATTATTTGCATGTGGACGACCTGATGGTTGCTGTGCTGGTGGTGGCACGTAGTTCTGATTTTGATCAACCTCATCCTCGTAATCGCCAGCAAAATCATCCTCCTCGGCATCAGCAGCAGGAGCCACAGAAGTAGCAACAGCAGCACCAACAGTTTGGCCAGGTGCAAGAGGGAGACGGCTCGCTCGGCGGAGGGCTGCTTCACGATGTGTAGGTAGTCGTTGTTGTTGTTGTTGTTGTTGTTGTAGAGGTGCGTTAGGTGCAGCTGGTGGTGGTGGTGGAAGACGCGCGAGCAATTCATTAAACCTGTTATCGAGCTTTGTTTCGAACGTCTTCTCCCTGTCATCTATCTTCTCCATGGCCTCTTCAAATCTGTTTAGCACATCCTGCACCTGTCCATTCATCATTTGCTGAAATTTATCATGCAACTCCTGATTCGTCATGTTCTCCCAGTCAGTCTCGTCGGCTTGTGATCCTGCCATGGTTAGCAACAATAGAAAACACACAAGAAAACACACAAGATTGATCTCAAAAACAAACCTAATATGAGAAAAACAAATCTCAATTCTTGTGTGTTTTCTATTGTTGCTAACCATGGCAGGATCACAAGCCGACGAGACTGACTGGGAGAACATGACGAATCAGGAGTTGCATGATAAATTTCAGCAAATGATGAATGGACAGGTGCAGGATGTGCTAAACAGATTTGAAGAGGCCATGGAGAAGATAGATGACATGGAGAAGACTTTCGAAACAAAGCTCGATGACAGGTTTAATGAATTGCTCGCGCGTCTTCCACCACCACCACCGGCTGCACCTAACGCACCTCTACAACAACAACAACAACAACAACGACGACTACCTACACATCGTGAAACAGCCCTCCGCCGAGCGAGCCGTATCCCTCTTGCACCTGGCCAAACTGTTGGTGCTGCTGTTGCTACTTCTGTGGCTCCTGCTGCTGATGCCGAGGAGGATGATTTTGCTGGCGATTACGAGGATGAGGTTGATCAAAATCAGAACTACGTGCCACCACCAGCACAGCAACCATCAGGTCGTCCACATGCAAATAATGGCAATGGTAGGGCTCACCCTCAGGTACGAGATCATGACCATCTCCCTAAACTAAAATTGAATATTCCACCATTTGAGGGTAGATATGTTCCTGATATATATCTTACTTGGGAGTTAGAAACTGAACAACGATTTACATGTTTACAATATCCCGAGGAGAGACGTGTTCCTGCTGCTGTTTGTGCATTCACTAGTTTTGCATGTGTTTGGTGGTCTGAGCATTGTAGATTATATCCCATTCCTGCTACTTGGGCTGCTTTGAAAACTGCTATGCGTACTCGTTGGGTTCCACCATATTATCAACGTGAATTACTTCAAAAATTGCAGCGCTTAAGACAGGGAAAAAATTCTGTAGAAGAATATTATCAGGAATTACAAACTGGCATGATTAGATGTGGTATTGTTGAGGAGAATGAAGCTATGCTTGCACGTTTTATGGGTGGATTAAATAGAGAGATTCAGACGATTCTAGAGTATAAGGAGTATACTAATATCACTCGTTTATTCCATCTTGCTTGTAAAGCTGAACGTGAAGTGCAGGATCGACAGGCATTGGCGCGGACTAACTTTTCTGCAGGTCGACCTTCTTCATGGACACCACGTGCATCATCTACTTCCACACGTTCTGCTTCACCGGCGCCTCCGTCGGCTGCCACCTCCAACCGTGATACAATAAAGCAGGCACAATCACCACTATCTGCCAAGAGCACACCTTCTGGGCCTGCAAAGAGCTCTTCTTCATCCATGGCATCAACAGGGCAAACACATGATATTATTTGTCGACGTTGCAAGGGTGGAGGTCATTATGCGAGAGAATGCCCATCTAAGCGTGTGATGATTGTTACTGAGGATGGTGGGTATGAGTCCGCTAGTGACTATGATGAGGAGACTTTGGCTCTTATTACACGTGACGAACACGGTGGAGACGATTCTGATCATGAGACGCAATACATGGCTCCTGAAGATGCTGACAGGTATGAATGTTTAGTTGCTCAACGTGTTTTGAGTGTGCAGGTTACACAAGCTGAGCAAAATCAGAGGCATAATTTGTTCCATACAAAGGGAGTTGTGAAGGAACGTTCTGTTCGCGTGATCATAGATGGAGGGAGTTGCAACAACTTGGCTAGCATCGAGATGGTGGAGAAGCTATCTCTCACCACAAGACCACATCCACATCCTTACTACATCCAATGGTTCAACAACAGCGGCAAGGTTAAGGTAACACGTACTGTTCGTGTGCATTTTAGTATCTCTACATATGCTGATTATGTTGATTGTGATGTGGTACCGATGCAAGCATGTTCCTTATTACTTGGTAGACCATGGCAATTTGATAAAAATTCTATTCACCATGGTAGAAACAATCAGTATACTCTTGTTCATAAGGATAAAAATATTACTTTGCTTCCTATGACTCCTGATTCCATTTTGAAAGATGATATTAATAGAGCTAATAAAGCAAAACAGGAGAAAACTAAGAGTGAAAATCAGATTGTGGCAAAAGAATTTGATCAACAAATGCAGCCTAATAATAATAAACAATCTAGTGTTGCTTCTGAAATTAAATTGAAAAGTGCATGTTTACTTGCCACCAAATCTGATATTGATGATCTAGATTTTAGCAAATCTGTTTGCTATGCTTTTGTGTGCAAAGAGGCATTATTTTCATTCGAGGACGTGCCTTCCTCTTTGCCTCCTGCTGTCACTAACATTTTGCAGGAGTTCGCCGACGTCTTTCCACAAGACGTGCCACCAGGATTACCACCTATTCGCGGGATTGAGCATCAAATTGACTTAATTCCCGGTGCATCATTACCCAACCGGGCACCATACCGTACCAATCCAGAGGAGACGAAGGAGATTATGCGTCAAGTACAAGAACTGCTCGACAAAGGTTATATACGCGAATCTCTTAGTCCTTGTGCTGTTCCTATCATTTTAGTGCCGAAAAAGGATGGTACGTCGCGTATGTGCGTTGATTGTAGAGGCATTAATAATATTACTATTCGTTATCGTCATCCTATTCCTAGGCTAGATGATATGCTTGATGAATTGAGTGGCTCTACAATATTCTCCAAAGTTGATTTGCGTAGTGGTTACCATCAAATTCATATGAAATTGGGAGATGAATGGAAAACAGCATTTAAAACTAAGTTTGGATTATATGAGTGGTTAGTCATGCCTTTTGGGTTAACTAATGCACCTAGTACTTTCATGAGGTTAATGAACGAAGTTTTACGTGCTTTCATTGGACGATTTGTGGTAGTTTACTTTGATGACATATTGATTTATAGCAAATCTTTGGAGGAACATTTGGAACATTTACGTGCTGTTTTTATTGCTCTACGTGATGCACGTTTGTTTGGTAACCTTGGAAAGTGCACCTTTTGCACCGACCGAGTATCTTTTCTTGGCTATGTTGTTACTCCACAGGGAATTGAAGTTGATAAAGCCAAGATTGAAGCTATTGAGAGTTGGCCGCAGCCCAAAACAGTCACACAAGTGAGGAGTTTCCTTGGCCTCGCTGGTTTCTATAGGCGTTTTGTGAGAGATTTCAGCACCATTGCTGCACCTCTCAACGAGCTTACAAAGAAGGATGTACCTTTTGTTTGGGGTACCGCACAGGAAGAAGCCTTCACGGTATTGAAAGATAAGTTGACACATGCTCCTTTACTCCAACTTCCTAATTTCAATAAGACTTTTGAGCTTGAATGTGATGCTAGTGGAATTGGATTAGGAGGTGTGTTATTACAAGATGGAAAACCTGTTGCATACTTTTCTGAAAAATTGAGTGGGCCTAGTCTGAACTATTCTACTTATGATAAAGAATTATATGCTCTTGTTCGGACCTTAGAAACATGGCAACATTATTTATGGCCCAAGGAATTTGTTATACATTCTGATCATGAATCTTTGAAACACATTAAAAGTCAAGCAAAACTGAACCGTCGACATGCTAAATGGGTTGAATTCATTGAGACTTTCCCTTATGTGATTAAACACAAGAAGGGTAAAGAAAATGTTATTGCTGATGCCTTGTCTCGTCGTTATACTATGCTTTCACAACTTGACTTTAAAATATTTGGTTTGGAGACCATCAAGGATCAATATGTTAATGATGCTGAATTTACAGATGTATTGCAGAATTGTAAGGAAGGGAGAACTTGGAACAAGTTCGTTCTTAACAATGGATTTGTGTTTCGTGCTAACAAGCTATGCATTCCAGCTAGCTCCGTTCGTCTTTTGTTGTTGCAGGAGGCGCATGGAGGAGGATTAATGGGACACTTTGGCGTCAAGAAGACGGAGGATATACTTGCTACACATTTCTTTTGGCCAAAGATGAGACGGGATGTTGAGCGTTTTGTTGCTCGCTGCACTACATGTCAAAGAGCTAAGTCACGACTCAATCCTCATGGTTTATATATGCCTTTGCCTGTACCTAGTGTTCCTTGGGAGGATATATCTATGGACTTTGTTTTAGGTTTACCTAGAACAAAGAAGGGGAGGGATAGCATATTTGTTGTCGTGGATAGGTTCTCGAAAATGGCACACTTTATACCATGTCATAAAAGCGATGATGCTGTTAATGTTGCTGATTTGTTCTTTCGTGAAATTATTCGCTTACATGGTGTGCCAAATACTATTGTTTCAGATCGTGATACTAAATTTCTTAGCCACTTTTGGAGATGTTTATGGGCTAAGTTGGGGACTAAGCTGCTTTTTAGTACTACTTGTCACCCCCAAACTGATGGACAAACTGAAGTAGTCAATAGAACATTGTCTACTATGCTTAGGGCTGTTTTGAAGAATAACAAGAAAATGTGGGAAGAATGCTTGCCTCATATTGAATTTGCTTATAATCGTTCATTGCATTCTACTACTAAGATGTGCCCTTTTGAAATTGTGTATGGTTTCCTACCTCGTGCACCTATTGATTTGTTGCCTCTTCCATCTTCGGAGAAGGTTAATTTTGATGCTAAAGAACGTTCTGAATTGATTTTGAAAATGCATGAGTTAACTAAGGAAAACATTGAGCGTATGAATGCTAAATATAAACTTGCTGGAGATAAGGGTAGAAAACATGTTGTGTTTGCACCTGGAGATCTTGTTTGGTTACATTTGCGTAAAGATAGATTTCCTAATCTGCGCAAATCAAAGCTAATGCCACGTGCTGATGGTCCTTTTAAGGTTTTAGAGAAAATAAATGATAATGCATATAAACTTGAGCTACCTGCAGATTTTGGGGTTAGTCCCACTTTTAATATTGCAGATTTGAAGCCTTATTTGGGTGAGGAAGATGAGCTTCCGTCGAGGACGACTTCATTTCAAGAAGGGGAGGATGATGAGGACATCAATACCATTGTTACACCCACAACCCCTACTGTTACATATACTGGACCAATTACTAGAGCTCGCGCACGCCAATTAAATTACCAGGTACTTTCGTTTCTTGGTAATGATTCTAATGTTCATGAGATTATGATGCTGCCTAAATTGGATACATTTGTTTTGCTTTCAAATGAAGGGCCTAGCTTGGAGAAGGATGAACATTGGAGCAAGAACACGCATGAAGTTGATGGCATGCGCAAGGGGATCAAGAACGGAGTTACAAGTGATGATTTCAGGACTTTGAAGCCGCCATAAGGAGTGCATGAAGCCATGGACGAAATATACAAGATGCCACTTCATAATATTCGTCCATAGGCTATTCTAGGTGCTGCGTCACCTTATTAATGGGCCAGGCCCATGTAATTTCGAAATACTTAAGTATAGGCTATTTTTAGAGTCCGTATGTGTGGGGGAAACAAGAGTTAGGGTTGGTTTCGGACCCCACCCTCAAGGGCCACGAAATTCCCCTCTCTTCCTCCATATATACAGCCCTTAGGGCGTCGTTTAGACTTTGGGTTTTGTTTAGATTAAAAGTTCGCCATAGCTGCAACTTCGCGTACTTCATTTGTGTCCAACGACCAGACCAAGACGTCACAGAACCCCACCTTGATCAATAAAGCTTTCATCTTATATTCGCAATATCCAGATTGCAATCTCAGTTTCTTGCTTGTTCTTCGTTTGCTCGCAGGAAACAGGCCCTCGTGGTCAGGTTGATCGTGCTCCGGCGTGGTCAATAACCCCTCGGAAGTTGGTTTAGCGATTGCTAAGGCGCGACGTCTCGCACGTTCGTAGTCGGATCGTCAAGGTCGACTCCCACAGAAAACGATAGCCACCATCTCATCGAAACATCGGGACACCTTTGCCTCTATCATCTGGGCTAGGCATAATTCGGAAGTGATTGCTCTGTTATGGCGAGGGATCGCATTAATTCCAGAGCCTCATTTAGGAGCGAGGTTTGGTCATAGAGGCGAGAGTCCGCTAGGCCGACCAGGGTGAGGGTCTCCTGGCCGCACTTGTCACAGACCTCAAGAGTTTGGATTTAGAGTCCGAGGGAGAGTCCGGTGCTCTAGCGACAAGGGGAATTTGGTTTGTCTTTGGGTTTGCTCATGACGCCGTCCCCTCCGGATCTCCGGTAGCGAGCTCCATAATTGTAGGGAGTCCCCTCCTTCAAAGATCAAGCCTCCTCGGATATCGGCAACATAATTTAGGTTCCCGAAACTGATCTGATGACTAGGGGCGTAGCTGTCAATCTGCTCAATGTGGCCAATCGAGTTGGCCACAGTGCGAAACCGCCGAATACTAAAATTTGGCCGGGGAGGAAAGTCTCCTCCGAAACAGCATCATTGCAAATGATCAAACCAGCCATCGAACCTTCCGTCGATAGCACAGAGGAACTCTCAATGAAAGCACCAATGTAAGTGTCAAAACTGGCCGATCTCGAGTAGGGGTCCCGAACAATGCGTCTGAGGATTGAAGGTAACAGGAGGCAGGGGACACGATGTTTACCTAGGTTCGGGCCCTCTTGATGGAGGTAATACCCAACTTCCTGCTTGATTGACTTTGATGAGTATAGGGGTTACAAGAGTTGATCTACCTCGAGATCGTAATGGCTAAACCCTAGATGTCTAGCCTGTATGATTGTGATTGTCTCTACGGACTAAACCTTTCAGTTTATATAGACACCGGAGGGGCCTAGGGTTATACAGAGTTGGTTTACAGACAAAGGAATCTTCATATCCAAATGCCAAGCTTGCCATCCACGCAAAGGAGAGTCCCATCCGGACACGGGGAAGCCTCCCATCTTGCATATTCACGGCCCACCAGTCCGGCCCATGTCACATAGCCCAGACGCCCGAGGACACCCTAATCCAGGACTCCCTCAACTGGAGCAAGTAGACCAGAGGTTGTAGAAGCACTACGACCGTTGGATGGACATTGTATGGTCACTGGAGCTAGAATCATTCATATTGACTAAGTTGACAATGCCCTCCGTAGGTGTTAACTTAGTAGGCCCACAAGTCAGCCTCCCATATGGTGGGTCCCACCTAGAAAGGGGAGTATTCATTTTTTTGTGCGTAATAGGGAAGCACTTCCTTGCGTGCGAAGATATAGCTGGTGGGTCCGAGCTGTCAGCGGCGGGAACGTTTTTTTTCATGAAATACAGAGGCCCTTCCGGTGGGTCCCAGATGTCAGGTGGAGGAATCATTATTTTGCGCGTGATAAGGAGGCATTTCCTTGTGTGTGGTCGTGGACCCAGCTATCAGACTCTCCACGTACAGTCCACTTCCGATGGATGTTGTTCATTGAGCATGTTGACCACGCCACGCCGAGAGCACCAAGGCGGTGGACGACGGCGAGGCCTACGAAGGGAACAACACGGAGTCGAGGAAGACACGACAGTGGCTGCCCACGTGGTTGGGAGTACGAGGGTTGGCTGGTTCGGCTGCGGTCGCCGGAAAATAACAGGAGGTGTGGGTGAGTAGAGGGATAGACATGCCAGGATGCGAGTATGGTGGGGCCGTGAGGCCTACCCGGCAGCACAGCCAGCCACGGGAGGCGGGAGCAGGTGGTTCCGCCGGCGCTAGTTTGGGCGGCTGGAGCAGGAAGATCAGAGACTGAAGAATCACGATTGCCGTTAGATTGTCATCTAATGGTCTGATGCTGGTAGAGTCGATTGTTGACTAAGTTTCTTTGTTGAGAAACCTTGTGTGCACATGAACTTAGTAGGCCCTCAAGTCAGCCTCCAAATCTGTGGCAGACAACATAGAGCCCATTTGCTATTTTTTAATAATTTGCAACCCGTTTGCTAATTCTTAAGTAATTTATTACAGCCCATTTTCTGCCCAGGTCCACGGTCAAAAAGTTCAACCTTATTTTGCATATTTTGGTGGATTCCGAACTGTTGTAATCCTAAAAGGATAGACATTTTTTAAGAACTTATTTATTTGCCAAAAATCATTTTGTTTTTCTAAGCGAATAAGACATGGGACAATTGAGTTGGTTTAAGGGAAAACTGGTGGTAAAAAATCAGCGTGGGAGGGAAAACAACAACAAAAATAAGGATGTAAATATGAAAATGGAACTTTATGTATTTTCAATATAATGATACGTGTATATGAACTAGTAAAACTATAGGTAGAGATTAGAAAACGGAAGTAGGACATGGTGTTTCAAGAGGAAAAAGAACTGAGATGTGTGTTTGATTCAGTAAAAAACCTGCATGCGGATGTTGGAAGACAAAATATAACTAACGCTGGCGGGCCAGAGGCCAGTAGATACCTGCTGGATCTTTGTGCCCCATTGTCGTCATGGGCTGGGCCTGTTAAATACAAAACCAAGCCTCGGCAATCTACAACCCAGCTGAAACTTGCTCGACCTGAAAAAACAGTATACCCGCTCAATAAACGAGAGAATTCTGCAAGTACAGACTAATAACTAGGATGCAGCAGGTATATTGTTTTTTCATTATGGTAATAAGTGCATGCACTTGTTTCGAAAAATTTGGAGAACTGGGAATTCGAACGGTAGGTGCTTATGCTACCCATCAAATAAAAATCAGGTGCCTGAAAATTCGTTTCGAAACAAATGATTCTTCTTTATATCCACGTCGACCCTCAACATGATGGTTGGAAGCAAATGCCAAGTTCCTACCAAAAGATCGTTAACAACAATACCAACTTGCAGACGACAAGGTAGTACAAGTACCAATATCAAACTAACTTATAATCTTTTTACTCCTGGCCCTAGTGTTCGTCTGGTAGAAAATCTTGCAGAGGACTAGCTCCCGCTCCTTCTCTTGCTCCAGCATCACCCAGTTAGTCCTTTGTTGGTCGAAGTTCTTGTTGGTGTGCAGCACCAAAACCTTTTTGCTGCCCGTCTGCCAGCCATTGACCATCACGTGCAAGGTATTGCCGGTCTTGTGCCACATCGTGATGAGGACATGACTACCTTGGATACGACCAAAAATATTGCATACATGCATATTTGTCAGGTGATTTCTAATGCAAACTATTCAATAATCTATTTATGTTATCCAGAACAAAAATACTTCACACACTTTTGTGTTTTGTCTAATTGCAGGTGTATGGGACATTTGTACAATCCACATATGAAGACAAGGGAAAAGGAGAAGTTTAGGTTGTGTTCAAAAAGTCCTCTCACGTCACTTTTGGGCCAAGAGAAGATAGAGTCCAAGTCTCTCACGTTCTGGATTCAGATTCGGACTGCACAGACATACCTGACTCAAAACGCCAACAACTTTTTCATATGGACTCCGAATTGGGTGATTCTTTTTTTGTTGGAAACTAGATTTCGTGCTCTTTCCAACCCAATTGGATTCACCTTCAAATTCATCCGGAGCGTTGAGTTACGGACGAAACAATCTGACATTGCAGCAGAATCCGAGTCAAACTACAAGCCCAAAGGTGTTGCATCACCTCCACTTGGGCCCATGAGCCTTGTACGACCTAGGGTTAGTTTTAGGCTGCCTTGGGACGTCCTCCCACCTCCTTGGCCGCCACCCCTTGCTCCTATATAAGTAGATCCATCTAGTAGCTTTTTCCTGGGGATTTGTTTAGTTAAAAGTTAGCCATTGCAACTTCGTGTACTTCGTTTGTGTCCAACGACCGGACCAAGACCGCTTACGGATCCCCACCATTATCAATACTTCATATATATTTGCGATATTCAGATTGCTTTATCATATTCTTGCTTGTTCTTCGATTGCTTGCAGGAATAGACCTTCGTGGTCAGGCTGACCGTGCTTCCAGCATCGTCAGTAACCTCAGGAGATTGGTTTAGCGGTTGCTAAGGCGCAACGTCGTGCACGTTTGTAGTCGGATCGTCAAAGTCGTCTCCACCAAATCGATAGTTATCATCTCATCGAAAGATCGGGACCCTCGCCTCTATCAAGTGGTATCAGTTTTCAGGTTGCTCGGTGAGAATTTCCAGTTTTCCTAGATTAGATTTATTTTCTTACCTATTGTCCAAGAAAAAGCCACAAAAAAGAGTTAGATCTATTCATCCTTGGTCCAAGCCAGTCTGAGCCTTTGCAATTTTCTTTTCATTGCTTGCATAGTTGAATTATCGGTTGCATCGTCGTGTCGAGTTGCTGGTCTTAGTGTCTAGTTCGTTTAGAGTTTCGAGTTCTGTTCGCATTAGTCACGCCACCGCTGCATCATTATCTCTTCCGCTGTCCACCACCCATCCATCAATTTCCACCACGTGCTACCCACCATTCATTGTCATAATAATAGTTGAGATCGTTCACATCTTCACTTGATCCAATCTGCATCTTATCTAGTTTTTTTTTGGAAAGAGGGAGAAAAAAAGAGAGAAAAAAAACGAGAGAAAAAAAGAGAAAAAAAAAGTCAGAGAAAAAAAGGAGAGAAAGAAAAAAAAGTGTGAGGAAAAAAAGAGAAAAAAAACAAAATTCGGATCTTTTTAGACTCAATCTCGTAGTTGAATTCGGATTGGAATCTGTTTTGTGCACTGTTCAGTAAAACAGCTTGGCTGTTGTTTCACATCATTATCTTTACTGCCGTTGTGATCTTCACTTATATCTTGCTGTCCAGAGCTACCTAGTATCCTTCATTGATGCTGGTTGTGCTATGACGTGACCTCATTAGTGTTCTAGGCTCGCGTCTCTAGTTCGGTCTAGCCTAGGACCAGCACAGTACCGTCGTTGAGCGTTTATTCAACATTGCATCTCTGAATTGATTATTGCTAATCTTTTGCTACCATATATAGCCAACCCAGCTCCACATATTTCTACACCGTGTATACGGACGTTCCCCTGGCAATCGCTTTACACAATCTTCGGAGTTATTTGACACCGCTGGTTGCCTGTCACCACCTGCCGCATGGTAAGAACTTGTAAGATATTGATATTTGCTTTACTGTGAGCACTTTACAACCACATCCTAGTAGTTCATAGGAACATTATTCTCGAATTTTGGTTCTTGTTTCTACTAATCATGACAGGTTCCAGAGATAGAAGTTCAAGGTCGACTCCCACAGGAAACGATAGCCACCATCTCATCGAAACATCGGGACACCTTTGTAAGAAAAACATTGATAACCAACCCACAACTTGGAAAGTTTTGAAAGCTGTAATGAGACAACAATTTTTTCCTCCTTACTATCGTCGTGAATTGCGTTGCAAATTGGAGCAATTAAAACAAGGCAGTAACAATGTTCATGCTTACTACCAAGAGTTCAAATCTTATATGCATCATTGTGACATAGAAGAATCTGAGGATGATACAATGAATAGATTTTTTGGTGGTTTGAACCATGATATTCAGGCAAGATTTCAGTATATTCCTCGTTGCATTACTGGTATGTATGTCCGTGCTTGTACCTTTGAGAGACAGATACAGGAGGATGCATTGGGTGCCTACAACAACTACTATTCCAGTTCATGCTCACCATCGCCGGTTGGTTACTCCACTATTGCACCTACTAGAGCAGCCCCACCTCGGATTGTGAGCGCAATATCATCTCAAGAGTATGGTACATTGTCAACGTCCGTACCTACATCAGCTACATCTTTGCGAGGTAACAGTAAAGGTATTGATGATATAACTTCACATGAGAATGAAGCATGCCTAGTTAACTTGAATGCATCATGTGTTGAGTTACCTGTTGATTTGAGCACACCACCTATTTTAGAGACTCTTGTTACTGTCATGAATGTGTCATGTGATCAAACAACTGAAATATCCACAATTTTGAGTGCACCCATTGAATTAACTGTTGATGCAAAAGAACCAATGTTTAATCATTTTGATATGACCTCTAATCTTGATGATGATTCTGTGTCCAATGACTTATTGCATGTTTGCTTATTTAAGCATGTTGTAGCATGTAAATTTGATGCAAGTAAGGTTTATTCATCGAAGTTAGGATGGTTTAATGATGAACATTGCCAATCTTTTGAAGAGAATAAGAGCTTCACTTATATGTGCAAACTGAGTTCCAATATTTTCATGCCTTCTACTTCCTGTGATAATTTTTTGGCTTTAGATTTTATGAACAATGAAAGTTACCCATGTATACATGTGACATATGTGCAAAAATCAAGGGAAGTTAAAATGGATGACATATACATATACAACATGTACACCTTGTCTCTTTTGTTAGCCACATTTCAGATTAAGCAATGCCGAGGACGGCTTTATTTTCAAAAAGGGGAGGATGATGAGGACATGACTACCTTGGATACGACCAAAAATATTGCATACATGCATATTTGTCAGGTGATTTCTAATGCAAACTATTCAATAATCTATTTATGTTATCCAGAACAAAAATACTTCACACACTTTTGTGTTTTGTCTAATTGCAGGTGTATGGGACATTTGTACAATCCACATATGAAGACAAGGGAAAAGGAGAAGTTTAGGTTGTGTTCAAAAAGTCCTCTCACGTCACTTTTGGGCCAAGAGAAGATAGAGTCCAAGTCTCTCACGTTCTGGATTCAGATTCGGACTGCACAGACATACCTGACTCAAAACGCCAATAACTTTTTCATATGGACTCCGAATTGGGTGATTCTTTTTTTGTTGGAAACTAGATTTCGTGCTCTTTCCAACCCAATTGGATTCACCTTCAAATTCATCCGGAGCGTTGAGTTACGGACGAAACAATCTGACGTTGCAGCAGAATCCGAGTCAAACTACAAGCCCAAAGGTGTTGCATCACCTCCACTTGGGCCCATGAGCCTTGTACGACCTAGGGTTAGTTTTAGGCTGCCTTGGGACGTCCTCCCACCTCCTTGGCCGCCACCCCTTGCTCCTATATAAGTAGATCCATCTAGTAGCTTTTTCCTGGGGATTTGTTTAGTTAAAAGTTAGCCATTGCAACTTCGTGTACTTTGTTTGTGTCCAACGACCGGACCAAGACCGCTTACGGATCCCCACCATTATCAATACTTCATATATATTTGCGATATTCAGATTGCTTTATCATATTCTTGCTTGTTCTTCGATTGCTTGCAGGAATAGACCTTCGTGGTCAGGCTGACCGTGCTTCCAGCATCGTCAGTAACCTCAGGAGATTGGTTTAGCGGTTGCTAAGGCGCAACGTCGTGCACGTTTGTAGTCGGATCGTCAAAGTCGTCTCCACCAAATCGATAGTTATCATCTCATCGAAAGATCGGGACCCTCGCCTCTATCACATCGCGTGCATGCCGACCTCCGGCAGTATCTTGCGATGCGTCCACGTGCCCCTTTTGAACGCCCTGGAATTCCGCTAGAAGAAATGCTTACTTAGGCCACTCAGTGTGATACCTGCAGTATTGTCGAATACAGGCTTTAGTGTACATAGTTGGCATTTTCATAACATCTTTGGCATGTTGTAGTCACTTGTTTCACTTTTTATTAACTGTTAAATTGTAATCGCTTCACTAGGTATGTGTCTAGAAAGAAAAATATAGCTATAAACAAAGGAATATGTCTGTGCAAGTACACGGCCGATCGGTGTCTTACCTGGAAATTTCTCACGATGGGTGTAGCATATGTCGTGCTCACTGTCGATGGTTGATATGAACAAATCGATAAGAGGGTGAGATCTCGCGCTGTCAGCGCTCACTTTGGTCTCAAGGTGCTCGATCAGCTTCTGATCCGTGGGATCGAACTTGACGCCAGCCGGCAGCACCGGCCAATCCTTCTTGGACTTGCATCAGTTAATTACAGTTATATGGTACTCAATGTATGATCAATCGACTGTTTTAAGTGAATGATGAAAGATTTCGACAGATAAGTGGTACTCCAAATCTGAAGTCCACAATACCCAAACACGCCGCCGGGATTCTTGTGTCACCTCACGCGTAGCATGTTGTCACGTCAATTCAATGTCTGGACATAATGAATAATTTGACCGACGTATACTAGTACTGCTACTGTACTACTTACTAGTCGTATTTAGTGTCACATGTTAACCATAGGTCTAACTAACAAGTACGCACTTGAAGCCTAATTGATGAGATTACCTGGCAACAAGCTGTGTCGACAATTCTCTGGATATGGTGATTCATGAAACACATGGTATGATGTGTAAACACAGTCCCCCTGATGAATGGAAGTTGCATAGCATGGTAATCATCGCCGGTGATATGATCAATGATTGGTTGGATGATCGGATAATTGAGCCCGAGGAACATGGAGTGGTTGCCGAGGCTGTAAACCCGCGTCCAGTTGAATACGCCTGGCCCAACGGAGCTGGGGTCTTTCTCGAACACGAAGCAACCATAGCCATCAATGTCACGAACGCCCTAGGCATTGTACTGCATGTGGTTTGATGTAATCGTTTTGTCAATTTGGTATGTGCGAATGAGCATCAAATGACCGCCATCAGCTGAACGAGCGATAAACCACCACCCATCGGCTGGTATGATTCCGGATCCTGGAATCATGAAGGCCAGCGCATTTGTGCCTGCTGCAACAATTCAAATTGGAGACCAAAAGGACAAAAATAAACAATCATGTTCAGAGTATGTGTGGAATTAAGATTATTATAACAGTGACACATATCATAGACAGAGAATTGCAATGCCATGGTCGGTGGTCATAATCATACCCCAAGTTAAAATATAAGCCAATGGCTTTCATATTCTAGCAATATGTAATGGTTCAAACATCATGTAACAATGAGAGGAAAACAGCTATGACAGGGCATACCCATATTCTACCATAGCACTTACTACTGTTCTCATATCAACTCTAAGCAATAGCATGTGTTGTTATAAAAATCTTGGAAATGAGAGTAACATATAGCAATCATGAGGTTATGCTCATAATATCTATTCTAACAATCATTAGATGCCAACTGTTCTCATATCAACTCTAACAATAACATGTGTGGTCATAAAAATCTAGGAAATGAGAGGAACATATAGCAATGATGTGGTTATAGACATACTATCTATTCTAAATTTGCAACAATGAACAGGCAGTCGTATTCATAAGGTAAAGATGAGATGAGATGGAACAATTACACGACGATAGATTCCACCAGTATAGAAAGCCAATCTGTGTGTCGACCGCGTAAAAGATGCCATCATGCACTATAGCATCAGACAGAAATGTTGCCTTAATAGGATTGACGATGATCCATAACCATGTATGGCGACCGGATTCCAGATAGACTAATCCCATTTTGAACAAGGCAATGAGCTTATAATCCATATAGTCTTCTGATGGTGTGGGCACTTCACAGATTACAACTTTCAGCAAACAGAGGTTGAGCCAAAAGCTCGATGCATCTCGTGCGTAGTAGGCAGGAGTGTCCGGCGGGCCGCGAGCCTCGATGGCGGCGGTATCCAACCATGGAAGGGTGATCTCTCGCTGGGTGTAGATATCGACGAGACGCCATGGACTACCGTATTGGTGTAAGAGGATGATCCAGTTGGCCTTCATGCCCGCCTAGTAGTGGTCGTGCATGAAGGACAGGTGGACGGGTAGTGGTAGCATGTCGAGGGGCACCAGGGCAACCTCTGTAGGATCGTCAAGTCGGTGTCTGGGCCACCTACGAGGATCGGGCATCAGCAAGCAGGGTGTCTTGGAAAGAGCCAGCCGGTTGCAGACGAGTAGATGGTACGAAGACACCAAGCATGCGGCCAGGCAGACGGTGCTGAGCAGGTCCATACGATTACAGATCTATTCCAAGAGAACATAGGGGAGGGAATTCCAATCGCCGCTCTGCGTGTTAGTCGGTTCTACCATAGGGTTTTTTAGGGCGCTGAGTGATTGGGGTTTTCGGTGCCTATGAGCCAGCGAGGAAGTGGATTCGGGCGGTCGAGCAAAGAAGATGGCGTGTGTGGCCGAGTAGTGAGCGGCGGGATATGGTATGCGCGAGCTACCAAGGAAAATGATGCGGGCGAGCGAGCAGTGAGCAGGGGGAAATGGTGTGCGGCCGATGATGGGGAAGAGAGGAGGAAGAAGAGTGAAAGACGGGGAAGAAAGTGCATTAAATCTCAATTCTATTAGTACTACTGCTAGGATATACCGTCCTTCGGAGTGTAAATAGTTACGCTGATGACATGTGGGTCTACCTCAAGAGGGCCCATATGCCAGTTAATGGAGGAGAGAGGTGCGTAGGCGTATTTGCAGAAGCTGAAGGAAATATGCCCTAGAGGGAATAATAAAGTTATTATTTATTTCCTTATATCATGATAAATGTTTATTATTCATGCTAGAATTGTATTAAATGGAAACATAATACTTGTGTGAATACATAGACAAACAGAGTGTCACTAGTATGCCTCTACTTGACTAGCTCGTTGATCAAAGATGGTTATGTTTCCTAACCATAGACAGCAGTTGTCATTTGATTAACGGGATCACATCATTAGGAGAATGATGTGATTGGCTTGACGCATTCCGTTAGCTTAGCACTTGATCGTTTAGTATGTTGCTATTGCTTTCTTCATGACTTATACATGTTCCTATGACTATGAGATTATGCAACTCTCGTTTACCGGAGGAACACTTTGCATGCTACCAAACGTCACAACGTAACTGGGTGATTATAAAGGTGCTCTACAGGTGTCTCCAAAGGTACATGTTGGGTTGGCGTATTTCGAGATTAGGATTTGTCACTCCGATTGTCGGAGAGGTATCTCTGGGCCCTCTCGGTAATGCACATCACTTAAGCCTTGCAAGCATTGCAGCTAATGAGTTAGTTGCGGGATGATGTATTACAGAACGAGTAAAGAGACTTGCCGGTAACGAGATTGAACTAGGTATTAAGATACCGACGATCGAATCTCGGGCAAGTAACATACCGATGACAAAGGGAACAACGAATGTTGTTATGCGGTCTGACCGATAAAGATCTTCGTAGAATATGTAGGAGCCAATATGAGCATCCAGGTTCCGCTATTGGTTATTAACCGGAGACATGTCTCGGTCATGTCTACATTGTTCTCGAACCCGTAGGGTCCACACGCTTAATGTTACAATGATAGTTTCATTATGAGTTTATATGTTTTGATGTACCGAAGGTTGTTCGGAGTCCCGGATGTGATCACGAACATGACGAGGAGTCTCGAAATGGTCGAGACATGAAGATTGATATATTGGAAGCCTATGTTTGGACATCGGAAGTGTCCCGGGTGAAATCGGCATTTTACCGTAGTGCCGGGAGGTTACCGGAACCCCCTGGTAACCTAATGGGCCTTAATGGGCCTAGTGGAGGAAGTAGAGAGGAGGCCAAGGGGCAGTAGCGCGCCCCTCCCCCCCCCCCCCCCGCAAGTCCGAATTGGACAAGGAGGGGGGCGCCGCTTCCCCTTTCCTTTCCCCTCTCTCTCCTTCCCCCCAAGTCCTAGTCCAACATGGAAAAGGGGGGGAGTCCTATTCCCAGTGGGAGTAGGACTCCTCCTGGCACGCCCCTTGCCTGACCGCACCTCCTCCCCCTTGCTCCTTTATATACGGGGGCAGGGGGCACCCCATAGACACAACAATTGGTCATTGATCTCTTAGCCGTGTGCGGTACCCCCCCTCCACCATAATCCTCGATAATATTGTAGCGGTGCTTAGGTGAAGCCCTGCGACGGTAGAACATCAAGATCGTCACCACGCCGTCGTGCTGACGGAACTCTTCCCCGACATTCTGCTGGATCGGAGTCCGGGGATTGTCATCGAGCTGAACGTGTGCTAGAACTCGGAGGTGCCGTAGTTTCGGTGCTTGATCGGTCGGGCCGTGAAGACGTACGACTACATCAACCGCGTTGTGCTAACGCTTCCGCATTTGGTCTACGAGGGTACGTGGACTACACTCTCCCCTCTCGTTGCTATGCATCACCATGATCTTGTGTGTGCATAGGAATTTTTTTGAAATTACTACGTTCCCCAACAGTGGCATCCGAGCCAGGTTTTATGTGTTGATGTTATTTGCACGAGTAGAACACAAGTGAGTTGTGGACGATATAAGTCATACTACTTACCAGCATGTAATAGTTTGGTTCGGTGGTATTGTTGGATGAAGCGGCCCGGACCGACATTACGCGTAAGCTTAGGCGAGACTGTTTCTACCGACGTGCTTTGCACATAGGTGGTTGGCGGGTGTTAGTTTCTCCAACTTTAGTTGAACCGAGTGTGACTACGCCCGGTCCTTGCGAAGGTTAAAACAGCACCAACTTGACAAACTATCGTTATGGTTTTGATGCGTAGGTAAGAACGGTTCTTGCTAAGCCCGTAGCAGCCACGTAAAACTTGCAACAACAAAGTAGAGGACGTCTAACTTGTTTTTGCAGGGCATGTTGTGATGTGATATGGTCAAGACATGATGCTAAATTTTATTGTATGAGATGATCATGTTTTGTAACCAAGTTATCGGCAACTGGCAGGAGCCATATGGTTGTCGCTTTATTGTATGCAATGCAATCGCCCTGTAATGCTTTACTTTATCACTAAGCGGTAGCGATAGTCGTAGAAGCATAAGATTGGCGAGACGACAACGATGCTACGATGGAGATCAAGGTGTCGCGCCGGTGACGATGGTGATCATAACGGTGCTTCGGAGATGGAGATCACAAGCACAAGATGATGATGGCCATATCATATCACTTATAATGATTGCATGTGATGTTTATATTTTATGCATCTTATCTTGCTTTGATTGACGGTAGCATTATAAGATGATCTCTCACTAAATTTCAAGATAAAAGTGTTCTCCCTGAGTATGCACCATTGCCAAAGTTGGTCGTGCCCAGACACCACGTGATGATCGGGTGTGATAAGCTCTACATCCATCTACAACGGGTGCAAGCCAGTTTTGCACACGCAGAATACTCAGGTTAAACTTGACGAGCCTAGCATATGCAGATATGGCCTCAGAACACTGAGACCGAAAGGTCGAGCGTGAATCATATAGTAGATATGATCAACATAGTGATGTTCACCATTGAAAACTACTCCATTTCACGTGATGATCGGTTATGGTTTAGTTGATTTGGCTCACGTGATCAGTTAGAAGATTAGAGTGATGTCTTTCTAAGTGGGAGTTCTTAAGTAATACGATTAATTGAACTTAAATTTATCATGAACTTAGTACCTGATAGTATCTTGCTTGTTTATCTTTGATTGTAGATAGATGGCCCGTGATGTTGTTCCGTTGAATTTTAATGGGTTCCTTGAGAAAGCAAAGTTGAAAGATGATGGTAGCAATTACACGGACTGGGTCCGTAACTTGAGGATTATCCTCATTGCTGCCCAGAAGAATTACGTCCTGGAAGCACCGCTGGGTGCCAGGCCTGCTGCTAGAGCGACACCAGATGTTATGAACGTCTGCAGAGCAAAGCTGATGACTACTCGATAGTTCAGTGTGCCATGCTTTACGGCTTAGAACCGGGTCTTCAACGACGTTTTGAACGTCATGGAGCATATGAGATGTTCTAGGAGTTGAAGTTAATATTTCAAGCAAATGCCCGGATTGAGAGATATGAAGTCTCCAATAAGTTCTATAGCTGCAAGATGGAGGACAACAGTTCTGTTAGTGAACATATACTCAGAATGTCTGGGTACCATAATCACTTGACTCAGCTGGGAGTTAATCTTCCAGTTGATAGTGTCATTGACAGAGTTCTTCAATCACTGCCACCAAGCTACAAGAGCTTCGTGATGAACTATAATATGCAAGGGATGAATAAAACAATTCCCGAGCTCTTCGCAATTCTAAAGGCTGCGGAGGTAGAAATCAAGAAGGAGCATCAAGTGTTGATGGTCAACAAGACCACTAGTTTCAAGAAAAAGGGCAAAGGGATGAAGAAGGGTAACTTCAAGAAGAACAGCAAGCAAGTTGCTGCTCAGGAGAAGAAACCCAAATCTGGACCTAAGCCTGAAACTGAGTGCTTCTACTACAAGTAGACTGGTCACTGGAAGCAGAACTGCCCCAAGTATTTGGCGGATAAGAAGGATGGCAAGGTGAACAAAGCTATATGTGATACACATGTTATTGATGTGTACCTTACTAGAGCTCGCAGTAGCACCTGGGTATTTGATACTGGTTCCGTTGCTAACATTTGCAACTCGAAACAGGGACTACGGATTAAGCGAACACTGGCAAAGGACGAGGTGACAATGCGCGTGGGAAATGGTTCCAAAGTCGATGTGATCGCGGTCGGCACGCTACCTCTACATCTACCTTCGGTATTAGTATTAGACCTAAATAATTGTTATTTGGTGCCAGCATTGAGCATGAACATTATATCTGGATCTTGTTTGATGCGAGATGGTTATTCATTTAAATCAGAGAATAATGGTTGTTCTATTTATATGAGTAATATCTTTTATGGTCATGCACCCTTGAAGAGTGGTCTATTCTTATTAAATCTCGATAGTAGTGACACACATATTCATAATGTTGAAGCCAAAAGATGCAGAGTTGATAATGATAGTGCAACTTATTAGTGGCACTGCCGTTTAGGTCATATCGGTGTAAAGCGCATGAAGAAACTCCATACTGATGGACTTCTGGAATCACTTTATTATGAATCACTTGGTACTTGCGAACCGTGCCTCATGGGCAAGATGACTAAAACGCCATTCTCCGGTACTATGGAGAGAGCAACAGATTTGTTGGAAATCATACATACAGATGTATGTGTTCCAATGAATGTTGAGGCTCGTGGCGGATATCGTTATTTTCTCACCTTCACAGATGATTTAAGCAGATATGGGTATATCTACTTAATGAAGCATAAGTCCAAAACATTTGAAAAGTTCAAAGAATTTTAGAGTGAAGTTGAAAATCATCGTAACAAGAAAACAAAGTTTCTACGATCTGATCATGAAGGAGAATATTTGAGTTACGAGTTTGGTCTACATTTGAAACAATGCGGAATAGTTTCGCAACTCTCGCCACCCGGAACACCACAGCATAATGGTGTGTCTGAACATCGTAATCGTACTTTACTAGATATGGTGTGATCTATGATGTCTCTTACAGATTTAGCGCTATCGTTTTGGGGTTATGCTTTAGAGACGGCCGCATTCACATTAAATAGGGCACCATCAAAATCCGTTGAGACGACGCCTTATGAACTGTGGTTTGGCAAGAAACCAAAGTTGTCGTTTCTGAAAGTTTGGGGCTGCGATGCTTATGTGAAAAAGCTTCAACCTGATAATCTCGAACCCAAATCGGAGAAATGTGTCTTCATAGGATACCCAAAGGAGACTGTTGGGTACACCTACTATCACAGATCTGAAGGCAAGACATTCGTTGCTAAGAATGTATCCTTTCTAGAGAAGGAGTTTCTCTCGAAAGAAGTGAGTGGTAGGAAAGTAGAACTTGATGAGGTAACTGTACCTGCTCCCTTATTGGAAAGTAGTACGTCACAAAAACCGGATTTTGTGACACCTACACCAATTAGTGAGGAAGCTAATGATAATGATCATGAAACTTCAGATCAAGTTACTACCGAACCTCGTAGATCAACCAGAGTAAGATCCACACCAGAGTGGTATGGTAATCCTGTTCTGGAAGTCATGCTACTAGATCATGATGAACCTACGAACTATGAAGAAGCGATGGTGAGCCCAGATTCCGCAAAATGGCTAGAAGCCATGAAATCTGAGATATGATCCATGTATGAGAACAAAGTGTGGACTTTGGTTGACTTGCCCATTGATAGGCAAGCAATTGAGAATAAATGGATCTTCAAGAAGAAGACTGACGCTGACGGTAATGTTACTGTCTACAAATCTCGACTTGTTGCGAAAGGTTTTCAACAAGTTCAAGGGATTGACTACGATGAGACCTTCTCACCCATAGCGATGCTTAAGTCTGTCCGAATCATGTTAGCAATTGCCGCATTTTATGATTATGAAATTTGGCAGATGGATGTAAAAACTGCGTTCCTGAATGGATTTCTGGAAGAGGAGTTGTATATGATACAACCGGAAGGTTTTGTCGATCCAAAGGGAGCTAACAAAGTGTGCAAGCTCCAGCGATCCATTTATGGACTGGTGCAAGCCTCTCGGAGTTGGAATAAACGCTTTGATAGTGTGATCAAAGCATTTGGTTTTGTGCAGACTTTTGGAGAAGCCTGTATTTACAAGAAAGTGAGTGGGAGCTCTGTAGCATTTCTGATATTATATGTGGATGACATATTACTGATTGGAAATGATATAGAATTTCTGGATAGCATAAAGGGATACTTGAATAAGAGTTTTTCAATGAAAGACCGCGGTGAAGCTGCTTACATATTGGGCATTAAGATCTATAGAGATAGATCAAGACGCTTAATTGGACTTTGACAAAGCACATACCTTGACAAAGTTTTGAAGAAGTTCAAAATGGATCAAGCAAAGAAAGGGTTCTTGCCTGTGTTACAAGGTGTGAAGTTGAGTAAGACTCAATGTCCGACCACCGAAGAAAATAGAGAGAAAATGAAAGATGTTCCCTATGCTTCAGCCATAGGCTCTATCATGTATGCAATGCTGTGTACCAGACCTGATGTGTGCCTTGCTATAAGTCTAGCAGGGAGGTACCAAAGTAATCTAGGAGTGGATCACTGGACATCGGTCAAGAACATCCTGAAGTACCTGAAAAGGACTAAGGATATGTTTCTCGTATATGGAGGTGACAAAGAGCTCATTGTAAATGGTTACGTTGATGCAAGCTTTGACACTGATCCGGACGATTCTAAATCGCAAGCCGGATACGTGTTTACATTAAACGGTGGAGCTGTCAGTTGGTGCAGTTCTAAACAAAGCGTCGTGGCGGGATCTACATGTGAAGCGGAATACATAGCTGCTTCGGAAGCAGCAAATGAAGGAGTCTGGATGAAGGAGTTCATATCCGATCTAGGTGTCATACCTAGTGCATCGGGTCCAATGAATATCTTTTGTGACAATACTGGTGCAATTGCCTTGGCAAAGGAATCCAGATTTCACAAGAGAACCAAGCACATCAAGAGACGCTTCAATTCCATTCGGGATTTAGTCCAAGTGGGAGACATAGAAATTTGCAAGATACATACGGATCTGAATGTTGCAGACCCGCTGACTAAGCCTCTTCCACGAGCAAAACATGATCAGCACAAAGGCTCCATGGGTGTTAGAATCATTACTGTGTAATCTAGATTATTGACTCTAGTGCAAGTGGGAGACTGAAGGAAATATGCCCTAGAGGCAATAATAAAGTTATTATTTATTTCCTTATATCATGATAAATGTTTATTATTCATGCTAGAATTGTATTAACCGGAAACATAATACTTGTGTGAATACATAGGCAAACAGAGTGTCACTAGTATGCCTCTTCTTGACTAGCTCATTGATCAAAGATGGTTATATTTCCTAACCATAGACATGAGTTGTCATTTGATTAACGGGATCACATCATTAGGATAATGATGTGATTGACTTGACCCATTCCGTTAGCTTAGCACTTGATTGTTTAGTATGTTGCTATTGCTTTCTTCATGACTTATACATGTTCCTATGACTATGAGATTATGCAACTCCCGTTTACCGCAGGAACACTTTGTGTGCTACCAAACGTCGCAACGTAACTGGGTGATTATAAAGGTGCTCTACAGGCGTCTCCAAAGGTACATGTTGGGTTGGCGTATTTCGAGATTAGGATTTGTCACTCCGATTGTCGGAGAGGTATCTCTGGGCCCTCTCAGTAATGCACATCACTTAAGCCTTGCTAGCATTGCAGCTAATGAGTTAGTTGCGGGATGATGTATTACAGAACGAGTAAAGAGACTTGCCGGTAACGAGATTGAACTAGGTATTAAGATACCGATGATCGAATCTCGGGCAAGTAACATACCGATAACAAAGGGAACAACGTATGTTGTTATGCGGTCTGACCAATAAAGATCTTCGTAGAATATGTAGGAGCCAATATGAGCATCCAGGTTCTGCTATTGGTTATTAACCGGAGACGTGTCTCTGTCATGTCTACATTGTTCTCGAACCCGTAGGGTCCGCACGCTTAACGTTACGATGATAGTTTCATTATGAGTTTATATGTTTTGATGTACCGAAGGTTGTTCGAAGTCCCGGATGTGATCACGGACATGACGAGGAGTCTCGAAATGGTCGAGAAATGAAGATTGATATATTGGAAGCCTATGTTTGGACATCGAAAGTGTTCCGGGTGAAATCGGCATTTTACCGGAGTGCCGGGAGGTTACCGGAACCCCCCGGTAACCTAATGGGCCTTAATGGGCCTAGTGGAGGAAGTAGAGAGGAGGCCAAGTGGCAGCCGCGCGCCCCTCCCCCCCATGTCCGAATTGGACAAGGGGGGGCGGCGCCCCCCTTTCCTTTCCCTCTCTCTCCTTCCCCCCAAGTCCTAGTCCAACATGGAAAAGGGGGGAGTCCTACTCCCAGTGGGAGTAGGACTCCTCCTGGCGTGCCCCTTGCCTGGCCGCACCTCCTCCCCCTTGGTCCTTTATATACGGGGGCAGGGGCACCCCATAGACACAACAATTGATCATTGATCTCTTAGCCGTGTGCGGTGCCCCCTCCACCATAATCCTCGATAATATTGTAGCGGTGCTTAGGCGAAGCCCTGCGACGGTAGAACATCAAGATCGTCACCACGCCGTCGTGCTGACGGAACTCTTCCCTGACATTCTGCTGGATCGGAGTCCGGGGATCGTCGTCGAGCTGGACGTGTGCTAGAACTCGGAGATGCCGTAGTTTCGGTGCTTGATCGGTCGGGCCGTGAAGACGTATGACTACATCAACCGCATTGTGCTAACGCTTCCGCTTTTGGTCTACGAGGGTACGTGGACTACACTCTCCCCTCTTGTTTCTATGCATCACCATGATCTTGTGTGTGCGTAGGAAATTTTTTGAAATTACTACGTTCCCCAATAGAAGCGTGCTCCACTGGCAAACATGATGGTAGTACTCCTGGGTAAGGCTGATTTAGTAACACCAACACGCTGATTAAGCTTATTAATTAAGTGTCCCATCTGCTGCAGCGTGTATTGTCACTTCACTGTGAAGACTAGTTGAATAGTTCTCTCTGACCGAGATGGAGAATAATGGATTGCGAATACTTCCTATCTACAGTATCCCTATGCCTGTACACTCATCCTGTCCAACAAGATGAAACATTGGCCAAGGCACCCGGCGCCAATAATGTAGAAGTACTAGTACTACCTCCTTTCCGGTTTATAGGACTCAATTCAAAAATCTCATCAACCAAGGTATATGACGAGTGGTGGAATAATTTTTGTAGTTTGCAAAAACACTCCATTAATGCACTCGTTTTCCTCAAAAAATTATGTTTACCAATGCATTAATTTTGTGTCAAACTTTGACCATCTACTCCCTCCATCCAGGTGAATAAGTCATCTTTGGTTGTGCACTGTGACCAAGGAGGAAAAAACAAGAGAACTTAATGTTTATTTGCTACTCCCTCCGTTCCTAAATAGTCTTTTTAGACATTCAAATGGAATAAAACATACAGATGTATGTATACATATTTTAGAGTGTAGATTCACTCATTTTGCTCCCTATGTAGTCACTTGTTGAAATCTCTAGAAAGACAAATACTCCGTATTTGGGAACAGAGGGAGGCTTTTACTCCGTATTTGGGAACAGAGGGAGTATCACAATATGGGGGGAACAGAGGAGGCTTGAAATATGAACATGTCACTGGGAGGGAGTAAAAGCCTCGTGCAGGCATGCATGCAACATGCAACACTCACACGTGCGCAAGGACGCACGCAACACTCATGCACCCCTGCAGCACACAACACATGATGCAACACACACGCTCATGCTCAAGTGCTCAACCTACTCCCTACATCCGTGAAAGACTGTACATTTAGATATTTACACATTGACCAGGGCATAATTAACGCCCAAAAGTAGCAGACTTATGTGTGCATGCGACCATTGAGAGAAGAAGATTAAATGAAGGTTGTTGCATGCTGTAATTAAGGATAGACATGTAGCCTATAGCTAGAGCACAAGTTGGTGCATTAGTCAATCAATATCGATTCAGATTAAGGCTAAAATGCATTGGAAGTGTAGATGTACACTCTTTGTTTTTTAGCCGATATACACTCTTTGTTGGAAGACCGATGGAGTACACGTGCATGCACTCACATACACAGCCAGGGTGATTGGTGTGCAAGGGTTCGACTCCTGTCACGCCTACGTAAAGTTTTGTTTAACTGATTTCTTTGCTCTACCAACTGACAGGTGGGACCCAGAAACTAGGTGACAATTTAGCCAGTCAACAAAATGCCACGTCGACTATGTGGTCGGTCAGTAGGGTGCAATACGGTGCTCTACGATGAGCTACTGGTCGTATAATCACCGCAAAACTATATATATAGTGACCGTAAAGAGCGTATTGTTACATACGTTGACCGCCAGTGTATTTTTCTTATTTCAAATTAAGCCATATTAACCGGAAAGGACGCAGTATGGACTATTACTAGTACTGCTTTGATGTGTCCCGTCAACTTGCCGAACGAGGAGAAGATTGCTTACTACACCTCTCCCTCATCCACGTGCGGTGGCTCGCAGGACGAGGAGAGGGTTTTGACTACAGCGCCCTCTCCCTCTCTCTCGCCCTCGCCCTCGCGGTGGACGTGCAATAGTTCAATCGGTATCTGATACGTCTCCAACGTATCTATAATTTTTGATTGCTCCATGCTATATTATCTACTGTTTTGGATGTTTATGGGCTTTATTATACACTTTTATATCATTTTTGGGACTAACCTATTAACCCAGAGCCCAGTGCCAGTTTCTATTTTTACCTTGTTTTAGGGTTTCGAAGAAAAGGAAAACCAAACGGAGTCCAATTGACCTGAAACTTCACAGAACCCATCTTTGGAAGGAAAGAAGCCCAGAAGACTTGAAGTGCACGTAAGGGAAGCTTTGAGGAGGCCACGAGGTAGGGGGGCGCGCCCACCCCCTGGGTGCGCCCTCCACCCTCGTGGGCCCCTCGTGGCCCCCCTAAGGTACTTCTTCCGCCTATATATCTCCATATACCCTAAAAACATCGGGGAGCACAATAGATCGGGAGTTCTTGAGGTGATACGATCTTGACGTATCACGAGCTTTGCTATTATATTTGGATCCTATGATGTTTCTTCACCCCTCTACTCTCTTGTAATGAATTGAGTTTCCCCTTTGAAGTTATCTTATCGGATTGAGTATTTAAAGATTTGAGAACACTTGATGTATGTCTTGCCGTGCATATCTGTGGTGACAATGGGATACTACGTGATTCAGTTGATGTATGTTTTGGTGATCAACTTGCGGGTTCCGCCCATGAACCTATGCATAGGGGTTGGCACACGTTTTCGCCGTGATTCTCCGGTAGAACTTTGGGGCACTCTTTGAGGTCCTTTGTGTTGGTTGAATAGATGAATTTGAGATTGTGTGGTGCATATCGTATAATCATACCCACGGATACTTTAGGTGACATTGGAGTATCTAGGTGACATTAGGGTTTCGGTTGATTTGTGTCTTAAGGTATTATTCTAGTAAGAACTCTAGGGCTGTTTGTGACACTTATAGGAATAGCCCAACGGATTGATTGGAAAGAATAACTTTGAGGTGGTTTCATACCCTACCATAATCTTTTCGTTTGTTCTCCGCTATTAGTGACTTTGGAGTGACTCTTTGTTGCATGTTGAGGGATAGTTATGTGATCCAATTATGATATTATTGTTGAGGGAACTTGCACTAGCGAAAGTATGAACCCTAGGCCTTGTTTCAACATATTGCAATACCATTTACGCTCACTTTTATCATTCGTTACCTTGCTGTTTTTATATTTTCAGATTACAAAAACTATTATCTACCATCCATATACCACTTGTATCACCATTTCTTCGCCGAACTAGTGCACCTATACAATTTGCCATTGTATTGGGTATGTTCAGGACACAAGAGACTCTTTGTTATTTGGTTGCAGGGTTGCTTGAGAGAGACCATCTTCATCCTACGCCTCCCACGGATTGATAAACCTTAGGTCATCTACTTGAGGGAAATTTGCTACTGTCCTACAAACCTCTGCACTTGGAGGCCCAACAACGTCTACAAGAAGAAGGTTGTGTAGTAGACATCAAGCTCTTTTCTGGTGCCGTTGCCGGGGAGGTGAGTGCTTGAAGGTATATCTGTAGATCTTGCAATCGAGTCTTTTAGTTTCTTGTTTTATCACTAGTTTAGTTTATAAAAGAAAACTATAAAAAAACGGAATTGAGTTTGTCTCATAGGCTTCACCTTTTTAATATCTTTCGTGAGTATGATGGAAAGGATAATTGTGCTCAAGTGCTAGAAGAAGAAATCTGTAAAATGTTTGGCACAAAATATTTGAATGATGAGCATGATTGCAATGTTGTTAGTATGAACTCCTTGAATATCCATGATGCTAATGACATGCAAAGCCGCAAGCTTGGGGAAGCTATGTTTGCTGAAGATGATATTTTTTTGTCCCCCAAGTTTTGATGAGCAAATTTATTATGATGAAAGCATGCCTCCTATCTATGATGATTATTGTGATGACACGTATGCTTTAAAGAATAATAATAACAATGAAACTTGTCATCTTGATTTCAATTTTCAATCCCATGATAGTTACTTTGTTGAGTTTGCTCCCACTATTAATGAGAAGAATTTTGCTTATGCGGAGAGTAATAAAAATTCTATGCTTATGCATCATGAAAATAATGCTTTAGGTTCTGGTTATATTGTTGAATTCATTCATGATGCTACTGAAAATTATTATGAGGGAGGAACTTATGCTTGTAGGAATTGCAATAATATCAAGTTTCCTCTCTATGTGCTTAAAGTTTTGAAGTTATGCTTGTTTTACCTTCCTATGCAAGTTGATTATTGCTCCCATAAATTGTTTTCTCACAAAATCCCTATGCATAGGAAGTGGGTTAGGCTTAAATGTGCTATTAATATTCTTCATGATGCTCTCTTTATGTTTGGATTCTTATCCTTTATGTGAGCATCATTGAAATCATCATGCCTAGCTAGGGGCGTTAAACGATAGCGCTTGTTGGGAGGCAACCCAACTTTATTTTTGTTCCTTGCTTTTTGTTCCTGTTTAGTAATAAATAATTCATCTAGCCTCTGTTAGATGTGGTTTTATGTGTTTAATTAGTGTTTGTGCCAAGTAGAACCGTTGGGAAGACTTGGGGAAAGTCTTGTTGATCTTGCTGCAAAAAACAGAAACTTTAGCGCTCACGAGAATTGCTGCCATTTTTATTTGGAGAGTGATATTTAGTTAATTATTTTTGCAGATGATTAATAGATAAATTACTCAGGTCCAGAAATTTATTTGAGAATTTTATGAGTTCCAGAAGTATACGTTTGATCCAGATTACTACAGACTGTTCTGTTTTTGACAGATTCTGTTTTTCATGTGTTGTTCACTTATTTCGATGAATCTATGGCTAGTAAAATAGTTTATAAACCATAGAGAAGTTGGAATACAGTAGGATTAACACCAATATAAATAAAGAATGAGTTCATTACAGTACCTTGAAGTGGTGATTTATTTTCTTATACTAACGGGGCTTACGAGTTTTCTGTTAAGTTTTGTGTTGTGAAGTTTTCAAGTTTTGGGTGAAGATTCGATGGACTATGGAATAAGGAGTGGCAAGAGCCTAAGCTTGGGGATGCCCAAAGCACCCCAAGGAAATATTCAAGGACAACCAAGAGCCTAAGCTTGGGGATGCCCCGGAAGGCATCCCCTCTTTCGTCTTCGTTCATCGGTAACTTTACTTGGAGCTATATTTTTATTCGCCACATGATATGTGTTTTGCTTGGAGCGTCAATTTACTTTGTTAGATTTGCTTGCTGTTATTTAACACAATGTTTTGCATATTTTATTTCAATAAAAGTGGCATTGATAGCCTTTACTATGCCTATTTTAGAAGTCCACATGTTGCTGTTTGAAAACAGAAAGTTTACCGCTGTTGCAATAATTCCCTAGAAAAGTCAAAATGTGATAAAATGTTGAAACCTTTTGTATATTAAGCTCTGATAAATTTCACTACAGTGGGAACATAATTTTTGGAGCTAGGGAAGTATGGGTGTTGCTGCATTCTTTACAGACTGTCCTGTTTAGGCAGATTGCTGTTATGTTTGCATTGTTTGCATATGTTTGCTTCTTCAATGATTCTATTTGAGTATAGGACTATTAAATATGCAGAGACATTTAATATGCAATGTTGAATAATAATTTTAGTGATTTGCTATAGTAGAGTATGATAAGGTTTTGGCAATGGTTTATACTAACTTATTTCACGAGTCCTTGTTGCGTTTTGTGTGGATGAAGCTTTTGAGATTTAGGGAGACCGTGATATGAGAGGAATTAAGGAGACACAAAATCTCAAGCTTGGGCATCCCAAGATAATATTTCAAGAAGTCTCAAGCGTCTAAGCTTGGGGATGCCCCGGTTGGCATCCCACCTTTCTTCTTCAACAACTATCGGTTAGTTTCGGTTGATCCTAAGTTTTTGCTTCTTCACATGATGTTTGCTATTCTTAGAATGTCATTTTCTTTTGCTTTGCTTGCTGTTTGAATAAAATACCAAGATCTGAAATTCTTAAATGAGAGAGAGTCTTCACATAGTTGCATAATTATTCGACTACTCATTGATCTTCACTTATTTGCTCTAGTGCTTCACTTATATCTTTTAGAGCATGGTGGTAGTTTTATTTTGAAGAAATAGATGAACTCTCATGCTTCACATAGATTATTTTGAGAGTCTTAATAGCATGGTAATTTGCTTAAAATCCTAATATGCTAGGTATTCAAGATTAGTAAAATCTTCTTATGAGTGTTTTGAATACTAAGAGAAGTTTGATGCTTGATGATTGTTTTGAGATATGGAGGTAACAATATCAAAGTCGTGCTAGTTGAGTAGTTGTGAATTTGAGAAATGCTTGTGTTGAAGTTTGCAAGTCCCATAGCATGCACGTATGGTAAACGTTGTGTAACAAATTTGAAACATGACGTGTTATTTGATTGTCTTCCTTATGAGTGGCGGTTGGGGACGAGCGATGGTCTTTTCCTACCAATATATCCCCCTAGGAGCATGCGCGTAGTACCGAGGTTTTTGATGACTTGTAGATTTTTGCAATAAGTATGTGAGTTCTTTATGATTAATGTTGAGTCCATGGATTATACGCACTCTCACCCTTCCATCCTTGCTAGCCTGTACCGTGCATTGCCCTTTCTCACATTGAGAGTTGGCGCAAACTTCGCCAGTGCATCCAAACCCCGTGATATGATACACTCTTTCACACATAAACCTCCTTATATCTTCCTCAAAACAGCCACCATACCTACCTATTATGGCATTTCCATAGCCATTCCGAGATATATTGCCATGCAACTTTCCACCATTCAGTTTATCATGACACATTCATCATTGTCATATTGCTTAGCATGATCATGTAGTTGACATAGTATTTGTGGCAAAGCCACCATTCATAATTATTTCATACATGTCACTCTTGGTCCATTGCATATCCCGATACATCGCCGGAGGCATTCATATAGAGTCATACTTTGTTCTAGTATCGAGTTGTAATCATTGAGTTGTAAATAAATAGAAGTGTGATGATCATCATTTTCTAGAGCATTGTCCCAAGTGAGGAATAAAAAAAGGGAAAGGCCATAAAAAAAGAGAATGCCCAACAAAAAGGAAAGAGAAAGGCCATAAAAAAAGAGAAGGCCCAAAAAAATAAAAAAAATGAAAATGAGAGAAAAAGAGAGAAGGGACAATGCTACTATCCTTTGCCACACTTGTGCTTCAAAGTAGCACCATAATCCTCATGATAGAGAGTCTCTTGTTTTGTTACTTTCATATACTAGTGGGGATTTTTCATTATAGAACTTGGCTTGTATATTCCAAAAATGGCCCTCCTCAAGTGCCCTAGGTCTTCTTGAGAAAGCAAGTTGGATGCACACCCACTTAGTTTCTTTTGTTGAGCTTTCATACATTTATAGCTCTAAGTGCATCCGTTGCATGGCAATCCCTACTCCTTGCATTAACATCATCGATGGGCATCTCCATAGCTCATTGATTAGCCTCGTTGATGTGAGACTTTCTCCTTTTTGTCTTCTTCGCATAACCCCCTCATTATTCTATTCCACCCATAGTGCTATATCCATGGCTCGCGCTCATGTATTGCGTGAAAGTTTATAGGTTTGAGATTACTAAAGTATGAAACAATTGCTTGGCTTGTCATCGGGGTTGTGCATGAAGAGAGCATTCTTGTGTGACGAAAATGGAGCATGACTAAACTATATGATTTTGTAGGGATGAACTTTCTTTGGCCATGTTATTTTGAGAAGACATAATTGCTTAGTTAGTATGCTTGAAGTATTATCATTTTTATGTCAATATGAACTTTTATCTTGAATCTTTCGGATCTCAATATTCATGCCACAATTACGAAGAATTACATTGAAATTATGCCAACTAGCACTCTGCATCAAAAATTCTGTTTTTATCATTTACCTACTCGAGGATGAGCAGAAATTAAGATTGGGGATGCTGATACGTCTCCAACGTATCTATAATTTTGATTGCTCCATGCTATATTATCTACTGTTTTGCATGTTTATGGGCTTTATTATACACTTTTATATCATTTTTGGGACTAACCTATTAACCTAGAGCCTAGTGCCGGTTTCTGTTTTTACCTTTTTTTTAGGGTTTCGAAGAAAAGGAAAACCAAACGGAGTCCAATTGACCTGAAACTTCACGGAACCCATTTTTGGAAGGAAAGAAGCCCAGAAGACTTGAAGTGCACGTAAGGGAAGCTTCGAGGAGGCCACGAGGTAGGGGCACGCCCACCCCCCTAGGCGCGCCCTCCACCCTCGTGGGCCCCTCGTGGCCCCCCTGACGTACTTCTTCCGCCTATATATCTCCATATACCCTAAAAACATCGGGGAGCACAATAGATCAGGAGTTCCGCCGCCAGAAGCCTCCGTAGCCACCGAAAGCCAATCTAGACCCGTTTCGGCACCCTGCCGGAGGGGGAATCCCTCTCCGGTGGCTATGTTCATCATCCCGGTGCTCTCCATGACGAGGAGGGAGTAGTTGTCCCTCGGAGCTGAGGGTATGTACCAGTAGCTATGTGTTTGATCTCTCTCTCTCCCTCTCTCTCTCTCTCTCGTGTTCTTGAGGTGATACGATCTTGATGTATCACGAGCTTTGCTATTATATTTGGATCCTATGATGTTTCTTCCCCCCTCTACTCTCTTGTAATGAATTGAGTTTCCCCTTTGAAGTTATGTTATCGGATTGAGTCTTTAAAGATTTGAGAACACTTGATGTATGTCTTGCCGTGCGTATCTGTGGTAACAATGGGATACTACGTGATTCACTTGATGTATGTTTTGGTGATCAACTTGCGAGTTCCGCCCATGAACCTATGCATAGGGGTTGGCACACGTTTTCGTCGTGATTCTCTGGTAGAACTTTGGGGCACTCTTTGAGGTCCTTTGTGTTGGTTGAATAGATGAATCTGAGATTGTGTGATGCATATCGTATAATCATACCCACGGATACTTGAGGTGACATTGGAGTATCGAGGTGACATTAGGGTTTTGGTTGATTTGTGTCTTAAGGTGTTATTCTAGTATGAGCTCTAGGGTTGTTTGTCACACTTATAGGAATAGCCCAACGGATTGATTGGAAAGAATAACTTTGAGGTGGTTTTGTACCCTACCATAATCTCTTCATTTGTTCTCCGCTATTAGTGACTTTGGAGTGACTCTTTGTTGCATGTTGAGGGATAGTTATGTGATCCAATTATGATATTATTGCTGAGGGAACTTGCACTAGTGAAAGTATGAACCCTAGACCTTGTTTCAACACATTGCAATACCATTTATGCTCACTTTTATCATTCGTTACCTTGCTGTTTTTATATTTTCAGATTACAAAAACTATTATCTACCATCCATATACCACTTGTATCACCATCTCTTCGCCGAACTAGTGCACCTATACAATTTACCATTGTATTGGGTGTATTGGGGACACAAGAGACTCTTTGTTATTTGGTTGCAGGGTTGCTTGAGAGAGACCATCTTCATCCTACGCCTCCTACGGATTGATAAACCTTAGGACATCCACTTGAGGAAATTTGCTACTGTCGTACAAACCTCTGCACTTGGAGGCCCAACAACGTCTACAAGAAGAAGGTTGTGTAGTACACATCAGTATCAGATTGCCAGAAGCATATTGTACTGTAGTATCTGAAGGAAATATGCCCTAGAGGCAATAATAAAGTTATTATTTTTTCCTTATATCATGATAAATGTTTATTATTCATGCTAGAATTGTATTATCCGGAAACATAATACTTGTGTGAATACATAGACAAACTAAACGTCACTAGTGTGCCTCTACTTGACTAGCTCGTTAATCAAAGATGGTTATGTTTCCTAACCATAGACATGTGTTGTCATTTGATTAACGGGATCACATCATTAGGAGAATGATGTGATTGACATGACCCATTCCATTAGCTTAGCATCCGATCGTTTAGTATGTTGCTATTGCTTTCTTCATGACTTATACATGTTCCTATGACTATGAGATTATGCAACTCCCGTTTTCCGGAGGAACACTTTGTGATAGAGGCAAAGGTGTCCCGATGTTTCGATGAGATGGTGGCTATCGTTTTCTGTGGGAGTCGACCTTGACGATCCGACTACGATCGTGCGAGACGTCGCGCCTTAGCAATCGCTAAACCAACTTCCGAGGGGTTATTGACCACGCCGGAGCACGATCAACCTGACCACGAGGGCCTGTTTCCTGCGAGCAAACGAAGAACAAGCAAGAAACTGAGATTGCAATCTGGATATTGCGAATATAAGATGAAAGCTTTATTGATCAAGGTGGGGTTCTATGACGTCTTGGTCTGGTCGTTGGACACAAACGAAGTACGTGAAGTTGCAGCTATGGCGAACTTTTAATCTAAACAAAACCCAAAGTCTAAACGACGCCCTAAGGGCTGTATATATAGAGGAAGAGAGGGGAATTTCGTGGCCCTTGAGGGTGGGGTCCGAAACCAACCCTAACGCTTGTTTCCCCACACATACGGACTCTAAAAATAGCCTATACTTAAGTATTTCGAAATTACATGGGCCTGGCCCATTAATAAGGTGACGCAGCACCTAGAATAGCCTATGGACGAATATTATGAAGTGGCATCTTGTATATTTCGTCCATGGCTTCATGCACTCCTTATGGCGGCTTCAAAGTCCTGAAATCATCACTTGTAACTCCGTTCTTGATCCCCTTGCGCATGCCATCAACTTCATGCGTGTTCTTGCTCCAATGTTCATCCTTCTCCAAGCTAGGCCCTTCATTTGAAAGCAAAACAAATGTATCCAATTTAGGCAGCATCATAATCTCATGAACATTAGAATCATTACCAAGAAACGAAAGTACCTGGTAATTTAATTGGCGTGCGCGAGCTCTAGTAATTGGTCCAGTATATGTAACAGTAGGGGCTGTGGGTGTAACAATGGTATTGATGTCCTCATCATCCTCCCCTTCTTGAAATGAAGTCGTCCTCGACGGAAGCTCATCTTCCTCACCCAAATAAGGCTTCAAATCTGCAATATTAAAAGTGGGACTAACCCCAAAATCTGCAGGTAGCTCAAGTTTATATGCATTATCATTTATTTTCTCTAAAACCTTAAAAGGACCATCAGCACGTGGCATTAGCTTTGATTTGCGCAGATTAGGAAATCTATCTTTACGCAAATGTAACCAAACAAGATCTCCAGGTGCAAACACAACATGTTTTCTACCCTTATCTCCAGCAAGTTTATATTTAGCATTCATACGCTTAATGTTTTCCTTAGTTAACTCATGCATTTTTAAAATCAATTCAGAACGTTCTTTAGCATCAAAATTAACCTTCTCCGAAGATGGAAGAGGCAACAAATCAATAGGTGCACGAGGTAGGAAACCATACACAATTTCAAAAGGGCACATCTTAGTAGTAGAATGCAATGAACGATTATAAGCAAATTCAATATGAGGCAAGCATTCTTCCCACATTTTCTTGTTATTCTTCAAAACAGCCCTAAGCATAGTAGACAATGTTCTATTGACTACTTCAGTTTGTCCATCAGTTTGGGGGTGACAAGTAGTACTAAAAAGCAGCTTAGTCCCCAACTTAGCCCATAAACATCTCCAAAAGTGGCTAAGAAATTTAGTATCACGATCTGAAACAATAGTATTTGGCACACCATGTAAGCGAATAATTTCACGAAAGAACAAATCAGCAACATTAACAGCATCATCGCTTTTATGACATGGTATAAAGTGTGCCATTTTCGAGAACCTATCCACGACAACAAATATGCTATCCCTCCCCTTCTTTGTTCTAGGTAAACCTAAAACAAAGTCCATAGATATATCCTCCCAAGGAACACTAGGTACAGGCAAAGGCATATATAAACCATGAGGATTGAGTCGTGACTTAGCTCTTTGACATGTAGTGCAGCGAGCAACAAAACGCTCAACATCCCGTCTCATCTTTGGCCAAAAGAAATGTGTAGCAAGTATATCCTCCGTCTTCTTGACGCCAAAGTGTCCCATTAATCCTCCTCCATGCGCCTCCTGCAACAACAAAAGACGAACGGAGCTAGTTGGAATGCATAGCTTGTTAGCACGAAACACAAATCCATCGTTAAGAACGAACTTGTTCCAAGTTCTCCCTTCCTTACAATTCTGCAATACATCTTTAAATTCAGCATCATTAACATATTGATCCTTGATGGTCTCCAAACCAAATATTTTAAAGTCAAGTTGTGAAAGCATAGTATAACGACGAGACAAGGCATCAGCAATAACATTTTCTTTACCCTTCTTGTGTTTAATCACATAAGGGAAAGTCTCAATGAATTCAACCCATTTAGCATGTCGACGGTTCAGTTTTGCTTGACTTTTAATGTGTTTCAAAGATTCATGAACAGAATGTATAACAAATTCCTTGGGCCATAAATAATGTTGCCATGTTTCTAAGGTCCGAACAAGAGCATATAATTCTTTATCATAAGTAGAATAGTTCAGACTAGGCCCACTCAATTTTTCAGAAAAGTATGCAACAGGTTTTCCATCTTGTAATAACACACCTCCTAATCCAATTCCACTAGCATCACATTCAAGCTCAAAAGTCTTATTGAAATTAGGAAGTTGGAGTAAAGGAGCATGTGTCAACTTATCTTTCAATACCGTGAAGGCTTCTTCCTGTGCGGTACCCCAAACAAAAGGTACATCCTTCTTTGTAAGCTCGTTGAGAGGTGCAGCAATGGTGCTGAAATCTCTCACAAAACGCCTATAGAAACCAGCGAGGCCAAGGAAACTCCTCACTTGTGTGACCGTTTTGGGCTGCGGCCAACTCTCAATAGCTTCAATCTTGGCTTTATCAACTTCAATTCCCTGTGGAGTAACAACATAGCCAAGAAAAGATACTCAGTCGGTGCAAAAGGTGCACTTTCCAAGGTTACCAAACAAACATGCATCACGTAGAGCAATAAAAACAGCACGTAAATGTTCCAAATGTTCCTCGAAAGATTTGCTATAAATCAATATGTCATCAAAGTAAACTACCACAAATCGTCCAATGAAAGCACGTAAAACTTCGTTCATTAACCTCATGAAAGTACTAGGTGCATTAGTTAACCCAAAAGGCATGACTAACCACTCATATAATCCAAACTTAGTTTTAAATGCTGTTTTCCATTCATCTCCCAATTTCATACGAATTTGATGGTAACCCGCAAATCAACTTTGGAGAATATTGTAGAGCCACTCAATTCATCAAGCATATCATCTAGCCTAGGAATAGGATGACGATAACGAATAGTAATATTATTAATGCCTCTACAATCAACGCACATACGCGACGTACCATCCTTTTTCGGCACTAAAATGATAGGAACAGCACAAGGACTAAGGGATTCGCGTATATAACCTTTGTCGAGCAGTTCTTGTACTTGACGCATAATCTCCTTCGTCTCCTCTGGATTGGTACGGTATGGTGCCCGGTTGGGTAATGATGCACCGGGAATTAAGTCAATTTGATGCTCAATCCCGCGAATAGGTGGTAATCCTGGTGGCACGTCTTGTGGAAAGACGTCGGCGAACTCCTGCAAAATGTTAGTGACAGCAGGAGGCAAAGAGGAAGGCACGTCCTCGAATGAAAATAATGCCTCTTTGCACACAAAAGCATAGCAAACAGATTTGCTAAAATCTAGATCATCAATATCAGATTTGGTGGCAAGTAAACATGCACTTTTCAATTTAATTTCAGAAGCAACACTAGATTGTTTATTATTATTAGGCTGCATTTGTTGCTCAAATTCTTTTGCCACAATCTGATTTTCACTCTTAGTTTTCTCCTGTTTTGCTTTATTAGCTCTATTAATATCATCTTTCAAAATGGAATCAGGAGTCATAGGAAGCAAAGTAATATTTTTATCCTTATGAACAAGAGTATACTGATTGTTTCTACCATGGTGAATAGAATTTTTATCAAATTGCCATGGTCTACCAAGTAATAAGGAACATGCTTGCATCGGTACCACATCACAATCAACATAATCAGCATATGTAGAGATACTAAAATGCACACGAACAGTACGTGTTACCTTAACCTTGCCGCTGTTGTTGAACCATTGGATGTAGTAAGGATGTGGATGTGGTCTTGTGGTGAGAGATAGCTTCTCCACCATCTCGATGCTAGCCAAGTTGTTGCAACTCCCTCCATCTATGATCACGCGAACAGAACGTTCCTTCACAACTCCCTTTGTATGGAACAAATTATGCCTCTGATTTTGCTCAGCTTGTGTAACTTGCACACTCAAAACACGTTGAGCAACTAAACATTCATACCTGTCAGCATCTTCAGGAGCCATGTATTGCGTCTCATGATCAGAATCGTCTCCACCGTGTTCGTCACGTGTAATAAGAGCCAAAGTCTCCTCATCATAGTCACTAGCGGACTCATACCCACCATCCTCAGTAACAATCATCACACGCTTAGATGGGCATTCTCTCGCATAATGACCTCCACCCTTGCAACGTCGACAAATAATATCATGTGTTTGCCCTGTTGATGCCATGGATGAAGAAGAGCTCTTTGCAGGCCCAAAAGGTGTGCTCTTGGCAGATAGTGGTGATTGTGCCTGCTTTATTGTATCACGGTTGGAGGTGGCAGCCGACGGAGGCGCCGGTGAAGCAGAACGTGTGGAAGTAGATGATGCACGTGGTGTCCATGAAGAAGGTCGACCTGCAGAAAAGTTAGTCCGCGCCAATGCCTGTCGATCCTACACTTCACGTTCAGCTTTACAAGCAAGATGGAATAAACGAGTGATATTAGTATACTCCTTATACTCTAGAATCGTCTGAATCTCTCTATTTAATCCACCCATAAAACGTGCAAGCATAGCTTCATTCTCCTCAACAATACCACATCTAATCATGCCAGTTTGTAATTCCTGATAATATTCTTCTACAGAATTTTTTCCCTGTCTTAAGCGCTGCAATTTTTGAAGTAATTCACGTTGATAATATGGTGGAACCCAACGAGTACGCATAGCAGTTTTCAAAGCAGCCCAAGTAGCAGGAATGGGATATAATCTACAATGCTCAGACCACCAAACACATGCAAAACTAGTGAATGCACAAACAGCAGCAGGAACACGTCTCTCCTCGGGATATTGTAAACATGTAAATCGTTGTTCAGTTTCTAACTCCCAAGTAAGATATATATCAGGAACATATCTACCCTCAAATGGTGGAATATTCAATTTTAGTTTAGGGAGATGGTCATGATCTCGTACCTGAGGGTGAGCCCTACCATTGCCATTATTTGCATGTGGACGACCTGATGGTTGCTGTGCTGGTGGTGGCACGTAGTTCTGATTTTGATCAACCTCATCCTCGTAATCGCCAGCAAAATCATCCTCCTCCGCATCAGCAGCAGGAGCCACAGAAGTAGCAACAGCAGCACCAACAGTTTGGCCAGGTGCAAGAGGGAGACGGCTCGCTCGGCGGAGGGCTGTTTCACGATGTGTAGGTAGTCGTCGTTGTTGTTGTTGTAGAGGTGCGTTAGGTGCAGCCGGTGGTGGTGGTGGAAGACGCGCGAGCAATTCATTAAACCTGTTATCGAGCTTTGTTTCAAACGTCTTCTCCATGCCATCTATCTTCTCCATGGCCTCTTCAAATCTGTTTAGCACATCGTGCACCTGTCCATTCATCATTTGCTGAAATTTATCATGCAACTCCTGATTCGTCATGTTCTCCCAGTAAGTCTCGTCGGCTTGTGATCCTGCCATGGTTAGCAACAATAGAAAACACACAAGAATATGATCCTACAGAATACTAACAAGAGGTGGTGGTGGCGGGTGTCACAAATCCGTCAAGCAAATCTCAAATTCTTACCAGTTCTTACCCAGCAGCAGGCGGTGATCGGCAACCGTTGTAGTCAAAACTCTCAAAAGCTTGGATAGAGCGATTGCCAGGGAGAGTCAAACGCACGACGTAGAGGTATGTGGAGCTGGGAAGGCTTATAGTATGGTAGCAGAAAGGGTCAGCAATAATCAATTCAGAGATGCAAAGTTGAATAAACGCTCAACGACGGTACTGTGCTGGTCCTAGGCTAGACCGTGCTAGAGACGCGAGCCTAGAACACTAACAAAATCACGGCGCTGCACGTAAATAAGGGAAAAGCACACTCTGGAACTTTTTTTTTCGCTTTTTTTTGCGCTCTTTTTTTTTGCGCTCCTCTTTTTTTTGCGAAAAATTACTATAATGGCGAGTGTCTCAAAACTCTTCCCTCGTCAAACTGATAGGATGGGCACAAAATTTTTTTTTTCACTTTTTTTTGGAAATCAGGGCAGCGACGACGAAGAAGTGCGACAAAAAAATCACTATGATGGCACGTGGCTCAAAAGACTCAGAAAAGCCTAAAAATAGGATAGGGAAAAAATATTTTTGCCCGTGAAAATTTTGGCCTAAAAACTGCCCGGGGGTCTCCAGACTCTTTTTTTTTCCGAGACCTACGCAGGCAAGGAAACACGAATCGGAATTGAGATCGATCTCAAGAACAAACCTAATATGAGAAGAACTCGTATTGGTGGTGGATATATGGTTGTGGTATATGGCAGCGGTGGTGGTATATGGTAGCGGTGGTGGTATACGGATAGAGATTGATGGTGGTATATGGATACGGATTGGTAGTGGTATATGGATAAGGATTCAGAGCGGTGGCGGATAAGCAAAAGTGGTAGATGGGCGATGATGATGGTGCGGCGGTGGCGTGACAACTTATGACCAGAACTCGAAACTCTAAAAGACTAGACTCTAAGACCAGCAACTTGACAGGACGATGCAACCGCAAATTCAACAAAGCAAAAACCCTAAAAAGATTATGCAAAGGCTCAGATTGGTTCGGATATGATGAACTAACCCTAATTTTTTTTGTGTGGCTTTTTCGTGGACTGTAGGTATGAAGAACAGACTCGATCTAATCTACGAAAAACTGTAAAATCTCACCGAGCAACCTGGAAATCTGATACCACTTGATAGAGGCAAAGGTGTCCCGATGTTTCGATGAGATGGTGGCTATCGTTTTCTGTGGGAGTCGACCTTGACGATCCGACTACGATCGTGCGAGACGTCGCACCTTAGCAATCGCTAAACGAACTTCCGAGGGGTTATTGACCACGCCGGAGCACGATCAACCTGACCACGAGGACCTGTTTCCTGCGAGCAAACGAAGAACAAGCAAGAAACTGAGATTGCAATCTGGATATTGCGAATATAAGATGAAAGCTTTATTGATCAAGGTGGGGTTCTGTGACGTCTTGGTCTGGTCGTTGGACACAAACGAAGTATGCGAAGTTGCAGCTATGGCGAACTTTTAATCTAAACAAAACCCAAAGTCTAAACGACGCCCTAAGGGCTGTATATATAGAGGAAGAGAGGGGAATTTCGTGGCCCTTGAGGGTGGGGTCCGAAACCAACCCTAACGCTTGTTTCCCCACACATACGGACTCTAAAAATAGCCTATACTTAAGTATTTCGAAATTACATGAGCCTGGCCCATTAATAAGGTGACGCAGCACCTAGAATAGCCTATGGACGAATATTATGAAGTGGCATCTTGTATATTTCGTCCATGGCTTCATGCACTCCTTATGGCGGCTTCAAAGTCCTGAAATCATCACTTGTAACTCCGTTCTTGATCCCCTTGCGCATGCCATCAACTTCATGCGTGTTCTTGCTCCAATGTTCATCCTTCTCCAAGCTAGGCCCTTCATTTGAAAGCAAAACAAATGTATCCAATTTAGGCAGCATCATAATCTCATGAACATTAGAATCATTACCAAGAAACGAAAGTACCTGGTAATTTAATTGGCGTGCGCGAGCTCTAGTAATTGGTCCAGTATATGTAGCAGTAGGGGCTGTGGGTGTAACAATGGTATTGATGTCCTCATCACTTTGTGTGCTACCAAAGGTCACAACGTAACTGGGTGATTATAAAGGAGCTCTACAGGTGTCTCCAAAGGTACATGTTGGGTTGGCGTATTTCGAGATTAGGATTTGTCACTCCGATTGTCAGAGGGAACAAAGTATGTTGTTATGCGGTCTGACCGATAAAAGATCTTCATAGAATATGTGGGAGCCAATATGAGCATCCAGGTTCCGCTATTGGTTATTGACCGGAGACATGTCTCGGTCATGTCTACATTGTTCTCGAACCCCTAGGGTCCGCACGCTTAACGTTACGATGACAGTTTCATTATGAGTTTATATATTTTGATGTACCGAAGTTTGTTCGGAGTCCCGGATGTGATCACGGACATGACGAGGAGTCTCGGAATGGTCGTGTCATAAAGATTGATATATTGGAAGCCTATGTTTGGACATCGGAAGTGTTCCGGGTGAAATCGGCATTTTACCGGAGTACCGGGAGGTTACCGGAACCCCCCGGTAACCTAATGGGCCTTAATGGGCCTAGTGGAGGAAGAGGAGAGGAGGCCTAGGGGCTGCCGCGCGCCCCTCCCCCCTAGTCCGAATTGGACAAGGAGGGAGGGCGGCGCCCCCCTTTCCTTTCTTCCCTCTCCTCCTTCCCCCCAAGTCCTAATCCAACTAGGGAAAGGGGGGAGTCCTACTCCCGGTAGGAGTAGGACTCCTCCGGCGCGCCTCCTCCTAGGGCCGGCCGCACCCCCCCCCTTGCTCCTTTATATACGGGGGCAAGGGGGCACCTCTAGACACACAAGTTGATCCTCGTGATCATTTTCTTAGCCGTGTGCGGTGCCCCTTCCACCATACTCCTCGATAATATTGTAGCGGTGCTTAGGCGAAGCCCTGCAACGATAGAACATCAAGATCATCACCACGCCGTCGTGCTGACGGAACTCTTCCCCGACACTTTGCTGGATCGGAGTCCGGGGATCGTCATCGAGCTGAACGTGTGCTAAAACTCGGAGGTGCCGTAGTTTCAGTGCTTGATCGGTTGGGCCATGAAGACGTACGACTACATCAACCGCGTTGTCATAACGCTTCCGCTATTGGTCAAAGAGGGTACGTAGACAACACTCTCCCCTCTCGTTGCTATGCATCACCATGATCTTGCATGTGCGTAGGAAACTTTTTGAAATTACTATGTTCCCCAACAGTGGCATCCGAGCCTAGGTTTTATGTGTTGATGTTATATGCACGAGTAGAACACAAGTGAGTTGTGGGCGATATAAGTCATACTGCTTACCAGCATGTCATACTTTGGTTCGGCGGTATTGTTGGATGAAGCGGCCCGGACCGACATTATGCGTACGCTTACGCGAGACTGGTTCTACCGACGTGCTTTGCACACAGGTGGCTGGCGGGTGTCAGTTTTTCCAACTTTAGTTGAACCAAGTGTGGCTACGCCCGGTCCTTGCGAAGGTTAAAACAGCACCAACTTGACAAACTATCGTTGTGGTTTTGATGCGTAGGTAAGATTGGTTCTTGCTTAAGCCCGTAGCAGCCACGTAAAACTTGCAACAACAAAGTAGAGGACGTCTAACTTGTTTTTGCAGGGCATGTTGTGATGTGATATGGTCAAGACATGATGCTAAATTTTATTGTATGAGATGATCATGTTTTGTAACCGAGTTATCGGCAACTGGCAGGAGCCATATGGTTGTCGCTTTATTGTATGCAATGCAATTGCGCTATAATGCTTTACTTTATCACTAAGCGGTAGCGATAGTCGTGGAAGCATAAGATTGGCGAGACGACAACGATGCTACGATGGTGATTAAGGTGTCGCGCCGGTGACGATGGTGATCATGACGGTGCTTCGAAGATGGAGATCACAAGCACAAGATGATGATGGCCATATCATATCACTTATATTGATTGCATGTGATGTTTATCTTTTATGCATCTTATCTTGCTTTGATTGACGGTAGCATTTTAAGATGATCTCTCACTAATTATCAAGAAGTGTTCTCCCTGAGTATGCACCATTGCGAAAGTTCTTCGTGCTGAGACACCACGTGATGATCGGGTGTGATAGGCTCTACGTTCAAATACAACGGGTGCAAAACAATTGCACACGCGGAATACTCAGGTTATACTTGACGAGCCAAGCATATACAGATATGGCCTCGGAACACGGAGACCGAAAGGTCGAGCGTGAATCATATAGTAGATATGATCAACATAGTGATGTTCACCAATGAAACTACTCCATCTCACGTGATGATCGGACATGGTTTAGTTGATTTGGATCACGTGATCACTTAGAGGATTAGAGAGATGTCTATCTAAGTGGGAGTTCTTTAGTAATATGATTAATTGAACTTAAATTTATCATGAACTTAGTACTTGATAGTATCTTGCTTGTTTATGTTTGATTGTAGATAAATGGCCTGTGTTGTTGTTCTGTTGAATTTTAATGCGTTCCTTGAGAAAGCAAAGTTGAAAGATGATGGTAGCAATTACACGGACTGGGTCCGTAACTTGAGGATTATCCTCATTACTGCATAGAAGAATTACGTCCTGGAAGCACCGCTGGGTGCCAGGCCTGCTGCTGGAGCAACACCAGATGTTATGAATGTCTGGCAGAGCAAAGCTGATGACTACTCGATAGTTCAGTGTGCCATGCTTTACGGCTTAGAATCGGGACTTCAACGACGTTTTGAACATCATGGAGCATATGAGATGTTCCAGGAGTTGAAGTTAATATTTCAAGCAAATGCCCGGATTGAGAGATATGAAGTCTCCAATAAGTTCTATAGCTGCAAGATGGAGGAGAACAGTTCTGTCAGTGAGCATATACTCAAAATGTCTGGGTATAATAATCACTTGATTCAATTGGGAGTTAATCTTCCAGATGATTGCGTCATTGACAGAATTCTCCAATCACTTCCACCTAGCTACAAGAGCTTCATGATGAACTATAATATGCAAGGGATGGTTAAGACAATTCCCGAGCTCTTCGCAATGCTGAAAGCTGCGGAGGTAGAAATCAAAAAGGAGCATCAAGTGTTGATGGTCAACAAGACCACTAGTTTCAAGAAAAGGGCAAAGGGAAGAAGAAGGGGAACTTCAAAAAGAACAGCAAGCAAGTTGCTGCTCAGGAGAAGAAACCCAAATCTGGACCTAAGCCTGAACCTGAGTGCTTCTACTGCAAGCAGACTGGTCACTGGAAGCGGAACTTCCCCAAGTATTTGGAGGATAAGAAGGATGGCAAGGTGAACAAAGGTATATATTATATACATGTTATTGATGTGTACCTTACTAATGCTCGCAGTAGCACCTGGGTATTTGATACTGGTTCTGTTGCTAATATTTGCAACTCGAAACAAGGACTACGGATTAAGCGAAGATTGGCTAAGGACGAGGTGACGATGCGCGTGGGAAATGGTTCCAAAGTCGATGTAATCGCGGTCGGCACGCTACCTCTACATCTACCTTCGGGATTAGTATTAGACCTAAATAATTGTTATTTGGTGCCAGCGTTGAGCATGAACATTATATTTGGATCTTGTTTGATGCGAGATGGTTATTCATTTCAATCAGAGAATAATGGTTGTTCTATTTATATGAGTAATATCTTTTATGGTCATGCACCCTTGAAGAGTGGTCTATTCTTATTAAATCTCGATAGTAGTGACACACATATTCATAATGTTGAAGCCAAAAGATGCAGAGTTGATAATGATAGTGCAACTTATTTGTGGCACTGCCGTTTAGGTCATATTGGTGTAAAGCGCATGAAGAAACTCCATACTGATGGACTTTTGGAACCACTTGATTATGAATCACTTGGTACTTGCGAACCGTGTCTTATGGGCAAGATGACCAAAACACCGTTCTCCGGTACTATGGAGAGAGCAACAGATTTGTTGGAAATCATACATACAGATGTATGTGGTCCGATGAATGTTGAGGCTCGTGGCGGATATCATTATTTTCTCACCTTCACAAATGACTTAAGAAGATATGGGTATATCTACTTAATGAAACATAAGTCTGAAACATTTGAAAAGTTCAAAGAATTTCAGAGTGAAGTTGAAAATCATCGTAACAAGAAAATAAAATTCCTACGATCTGATCATGGAGGAGAATATTTGAGTTATGAGTTTGGTGTACATTTGAAACAATGCGGAATAGTTTCACAACTCACGCCACCCGGAACACCACAGCGTAATGGTGTGTCCGAACGTCGTAATCCTACTTTACTAGATATGGTGCGATCTATGATGTCTCTTACTGATTTACCGCTATCGTTTTGGGTTTATGCTTTAGAGACGTCCGCATTCACGTTAAATAGGGCACCATCAAAATCCGTTGAGACGACGCCTTATGAACTGTGGTTTGGCAAGAAACCAAAGTTGTCCTTTCTGAAAGTTTGGGGCTGTGATGCTTATGTGAAAAAGCTTCAACCTGATAAGCTCGAACCCAAATCGGAGAAATGTGTCTTCATAGGATATCCAAAGGAAACTACAGGATACACCTTCTATCACAGATCCGAAGGCAAGACTTTTGTTGCTAAATTCGGAAACTTTCTAGAGAAGGAGTTTCTCTCGAAAGAAGTGAGTGGGAGGAAAGTAGAACTTGATGAGGTAATTGTACCTGCTCCCTTATTGGAAAGTAGTACATCACAGAAACCGGTTTCTGTGACACCTACACCAACTAGTGAGGAAGCTAATGATAATGATCATGAAACTTCGGAACAAGATACTACTGAACCTCGTAGATCAACCAGAGTAAGATACGCACCAGAGTGGTACGGTAATCCTGTTCTGGAAGCATGCTACTAGATCATGATGAACCTACGAACTATGAAGAAGCGATGGTGAGCCCAGATTCCGCAAAATGGTTTGAAGCCATGAAATCTGAGATGGGATCCATGTATGAGAACAAAGTGAGGACTTTGGTTCACTTGCCCAATGATCGGCAAGCAATTGAGAATAAATGGATCTTCAAGAAGAAGACTGATGCTGACGGTAATGTTACTGTCTACAAAGCTCGACTTGTCGCAAAAGGTTTTCGATAAGTTCAAGGGATTGACTATGATGAGACCTTCTCACCCGTAGCGATGCTTAAGTCCGTCCGAATCATGTTAGCAATTGCCGCATTTTATGATTATGAAATTTGGCAGATGGATGTCAAAACTGCATTCCTAAATGGATTTCTAGAAGAAGAGTTGTATATGATGCAGCCAGAAGGTTTTGTCGATCCAAAGGGAGCTAACAAAGTGTGCAAGCTCCAGCGATCCATTTATGGACTGGTGCAAGCCTCTCGGAGTTGGAATAAACGCTTTGATAGTGTGATCAAAGCATTTGGTTTTGTACAAACTTTTGGAGAAGCCTGTATTTACAAGAAAGTGAGTGGGAGCTCTATAGCATTTCTGATATTATATGTAGATGACATATTACTAATCAGAAATGATATAGAATTTCTGGATAGCATAAAGGGATACTTGAATAAGAGTTTTTCAATGAAAGACCTCGGTGAAGCTGCTTACATATTGGGCATTAAGATCTATAGAGATAGATCAAGACGCTTAATTGGACTTTCACAAAGCACATACCTTGACAAAATTTTGAAGAAGTTCAAAATGGATCAAGCAAAGAAAGGATTCTTGCCTGTGTTACAAGGTGTGAAATTGAGTAAGACTCAATGCCCGACCACTGCAGAAGATAGAGAGAAAATGAATGATGTTCCCTATGCTTCAGCCATAGGCTCTATCATGTATGCAATGCTGTGTACCAGACCTGATGTGTGTCTTGCTATAAGTCTAGCAGGGAGGTACCAAAGTAATCCAGGAGTGGATCACTGGACAGCGGTCAAGAACATCCTGAATTACCTGAAAAGGACTAAGGATATGTTTCTCGTATATGGAGGTGACAAAGAGCTCATCGTAAATGGTTACGTTGATGCAAGCTTTGACACTGATCCGGACGATTCTAAATCGCAAACCGGATATGTGTTTACATTAAACGGTGGAGCTGTCAGTTGGTGCAGTTCTAAACAAAGCGTTGTGGTGGGATCTACATGTGAAGCGGAGTACATAGCTGCTTCGGAAGCAGCAAACGAAGGAGTCTGGATGAAGGAGTTCATATCCGATCTAGGTGTCATACCTAGTGCATCGGGTCCAATGAAAATCTTTTGTGACAATACTGGTGCAATTGCCATGGCAAAGGAATCCAGATTTCACAAGAGAACCAAGCACATCAAGAGACGCTTCAATTCCATCCGGCATCTAGTCAAGGTGGGAGACATAGAGATTTGCAAGATACATACAGATCTGAATGTAGCAGACCCGTTGACTAAGCCTCTTCCACGAGCAAAACATGATCAGCACCAAAGCTCCATGGGTGTTAGAATCATTACTGTATAATCTAGATTATTGACTCTGGTGCAAGTGCGAGACTGAAGGAAATATGCCCTAGAGGCAATAATAAAGTTATTATTTTATTTCCTTATATCATGATAAATGTTTATTATTCATGCTAGAATTGTATTATCCGGAAACATAATACTTGTGTGAATACATAGACAAACTAAACGTCACTAGTGTGCCTCTACTTGACTAGCTCATTAATCAAAGATGGTTATGTTTCCTAACCATAGACATGTGTTGTCATTTGATTAACGGGATCACATCGTTAGGATAATGATGTGATTGACATGACCCATTCCATTAGCTTAGCACCCGATCGTTTAGTATGTTGCTATTGCTTTCTTCATGACTTATACATGTTCCTATGACTATGAGATTATGCAACTCCCGTTTGCCGAAGGAACACTTTATGTGCTACCAAACGTCACAACGTAACTGGGTGATTATAAAGGAGCTCTACAGGTGTCTCCAAAGGTACATGTTGGGTTGGCGTATTTCGAGATTAGGATTTGTCACTCCGATTGTCGGAGAGGTATCTCTGGGCCCTCTTGGTAATGCACATTACATAAGCCTTGCAAGCATTGCAACTAATGAGTTAGTTGCGAGATGATATATTACGAAACGAGAAAAGAGACTTGCCGGCAATGAGATTGAACTAGGTATTGAGATACCGACGATCGAATCTCGGGCAAGTAACATACCGATGACAAAGGGAACAAAGTATGTTGTTATGCGGTCTGGCCGATTAAAGATCTTCGTAGAATATGTGGGAGCCAATATGAGCATCCAGGTTCCGCTATTAGTTATTGACCGGAGACATGTCTCGGTCATGTCTACATTGTTCTCGAACCCGTAGGGTCCGCACGCTTAACATTACGATGACAGTTTCATTATGAGTTTATATATTTTGATGTACCGAAGTTTGTTCGGAGTCTCGGATGTGATCACGGACATGACGAGGAGTCTCGGAATGGTCGAGACATAAAGATTGATATATTGGAAGCCTATGTTTGGAAATCGGAAGTGTTCCAGGTGAAATCGGCATTTTACCGGAGTACCGGGAGGTTACCGGAACCCCTCGGTAACCTAATGGGCCTTAATGGGCCTAGTGGAGGAAGAGGCGAGGAGGCCTAGGGGCTGCCGCGCGCCCCTCCCCCCTAGTCCGAATTGGAAAAGGAGGGAGGGCGGCGCCCCCCTTTCCTTTCTTCCCTCTCCTCCTTCCCCCCAAGTCCTAATCCAACTAGGGAAAGGGGGGAGTCCTACTCCCGGTAGGAGTAGGACTCCTCCGGCGCGCCTCCTCCTAGGGCCGGCCGCACCCCCCTTGATCCTTTATATACGGGGGCAAGGGGGCACCTCTAGACACACAAGTTGATTCTCGTGATCGTTTTCTTAGCCGTGTGCGGTGCCCCCTTCCACCATACTCCTCGATAATATTGTAGCGGTGCTTAGGCGAAGCCCTGCGAAGATAGAACATCAAGATCGTCACCACGCCATCGTGCTGACGGAACTCTTCCCCGACACTTTGCTGGATCGGAGTCCGGGGATCGTCATCGAGCTGAACGTGTGCTAAAACTCAGAGGTGCCGTAGTTTCGGTGCTTGATCGGCCGGGCCGTGAAGACGTACAACTACATCAACCGCGTTGTCATAACGCTTCCGCTATCGGTCTATGAGGGTACGTAGAGAACACTCTCCCCTCTCGTTGCTATGCATCGCCATGATCTTGCGTGTGCGTAGGATTTTTTTTTGAAATTACTACGTTCCCCAACAGTATCATCATTGTTGGACCTTCTGAAGAGGCAAAGAACCAAGTGCAAGGTTCACACGAGTACGAATTGTTGAACCTCCCGAAGAGGCAAAGAGCCAAGTGCAGGGCTTTATAGGAGTTGTCCTCCTAGTAGGAGTATTCTACAACTATAGCTAATGATGCTACTGTATGATGCCGCCACATCACCTATATTCAAAGTTGTGCCACCTTTTTTCTCAAAGAGCGTGTTGGAGCCCGTGAAACAACCACACAAGTTGCACGTACACATAACACATTTATTAGTAATAAATTCTAAAGCACAAATGCCAGTAAGCCACACAAGTTCATCTGCAATTCATGTGATAAATTTGTGCACGACTGGTCTACATATATTCACAGCGCTACCATTCACAATTTACCATACCCCACTTACACGTTATAGATGGGCTACATGTCCTCCTCCAGGTTCCAGTCCCAGGTGTTCTTCATGGATGTCTCGATCCATAGCGGTGGGCAACGGGAATCATTGTCGTAGCTTTCTAGTCCGGTTCCACACGATGGAGACTCATCCAAGCTAAAACGACATAAATCAGGGATAGCGTGTCCCAGCATGTCGGTCATCCGGCGGTGCGCACTGAAGACACAACCATGCTTCATGAACAGCAGGGCTTCGGTGTTGTGCACGGAAGGTGGCATCCGCTTCACAATGGGGTAGCTGTCCCCAATGAAAAGCGAGTACTCTCCAAGAGTGTTCCTCGGCACCCACGTAGCATCACGGGGGTCGAACTCGGCGTCGTTCATCTGGTACACGGGGCATCTCAGATCTGGACACATGGTGACGTACACAGTCAAGGTCCATGCATAATAATATTGTGCTCAAATATGGTGGTCGGTAATACTGTGCAGCAAATAGTACTATTCTGGTATAGAGGAAGTAAAATAACTAGCTTATTATATATAGCCTCTCTTGGCTACATGGACGAGATAGTAAGACATGGAAAACAAAAATGGTGGCAGCTAGTGCGTTCAAGTCTTCAAGGGCCTAGCTTAGCTATATGCGTCCTCCAAGGTAAAAAGTACTCCTACTAGTACTAATAAGTAGTACAACAACAAAAGAGAAGGCGAGAGGGTTAAAAAATATAATACTAAATGGAATACCTAGGTAGATGGTGACGGCCGATCGTGGTAGATTGTGTGACCATGTTGCACATCAGTGGTACCATGGGTAACGACTGCTAAGATAGTTGATCCCAATATGCCAAAGTCAGCTACAAGGTTCCAGGTTAGACCGAATCACGGATGCAAATGCACATCCAAGATCGGCAATCTTATTTTTATCGGGGGATGACTGGTCCCTGCAAAATAAAGGAGTACCGTTAGGGATGCAAATGATGGTTTGCGCATTCCATTTGTAATCTCCCGCGCCGTAGAATGGCAACCATATGAAACAAGTACCCTGGCTTGTCACCGCGAAGATGCGGCCCAGATGGCGCACGGCGTCTTCGAACGTGTAGGGGTACAAATCTGCCGCGGCCAACATGCACCAGCCTTTGCCATTACTTACTCTTGCATTGATGACAATCCTTATGTCAAACACCGCGATGAGATAGTAATCGTCGTAGCCGTGTCGCTTTGTCGGCGGGTCCGCAATTGCTATCTTCTTCAATCGCATGTAGGCATCATCATACGTATTCAAGCCCAGCCAGTCTGGAAGGCCGATCCCAATGGTGGAGAAGGGATCTACGGGAACGGTCGCACTGCTGTGGATGCTGTGCAAAATGATGGTGGTATCCGACCAGAGGTATGCAAGCCAATATCCGTTGGCACCGACCTAGTACTATATATAAGACGGTGGGCAGCAGAGAAATTACAGGATAGAAATGGAATAACTAAGTACTACATGATCAAACTCCATGACTGACCTGCTCATCGGACAAAATCCGACTACCTCTCAACGTCAGCAACTCTAGCGGAATCAATGTGCAACCATGGCCAGGGAGCAGTGGACTGTTCGTAGGATTGTCCCATAAAAGAACCTTCTCCTCGAGGATGCATGGAAGACCAACAAGCATGGCCTTTTCCCAAGCCTGTTTAAGCACCGTCTTGAAAAAGTTGGTGCAGGAAGCACCGAGTCTTGCGCCAGTGAGGACATCCACCCCATCGCTAACCCTTCATACAAGCTCTCGTCCGCCGCAACAGATCCGCCTCACCAAAAGCACAGTACACCACGCCTGCCAAAGCCTTCGTCCACTGCACCGGACCCGCTCCACAGACGCCATATTCAACTCCACCGGCCCTACTTTACTGACGCCGCAACCTCATCGGGTTATTTCGATTTGTAGTCCTTCAGTTTTTCTCTTCTTTATCGTTCAACTGTTCACTTACCACAGATGAGCTTTCTTGTATGTCGACAGGCGCCACAACCGAAGCACCGGAGCCGCTTCAGCGACGGCGGCAGCCGGCCCAAACTCAACCGCAACACGAGCACCATCGACGATCCTTAGCTATCAAGCATGACAACGATACCCATAGGCCGCCGAGAATGAGGTACTATTATCCAACGGCCGGCGCCTATGTTCACTTTCTTAGCATAAGCACCGCACCTTTGAATTTCTTCAGGGCATCATTCAATTTTTCATGAGACAAGTTATTCTGCCTGCACCTATAGGGCCATACTTCTGGCAGTGAACATGTTACATCTGCTAAATTACATACCAGTGCACATATAGTTAAAATGGTTTAGTTTTGTCCTAAGTATTACTGGACTTCCTAGATAACACTGCCTATTATTTTACTTCTTGCATGCTATATTTATGATAATGGTGTTGCTCTGATGCCACCTGTTGGTTCCATCCGACTGCTTCATGTTCTCTATGCTTAATTACACATCAGCAAACTAGCATGTGGTTTCGCTGCTTTTTGTTCGTTTTACCCTACATTTTCTGATGCTAGCTATTACATCACCGCTCCAAGCCTCTGTTCATTACTTTTTCGTGTGTTCTTGATATTCCCAAGTTGCATGACTGATTTGATGCTTCTATTAATTATGGAGCTACCAACCCCATCAAGCAAAATATTTGTTCTTTTGGGGCTGGCACCTCGAACAAGCACAAAAATAGAGTGAAGCAGATATATTGTCGTCTAAGCACACACCCTTATTTCATTAGTTTAGATGAACAACTGATGATCAATTCGAACTAGTGTATGCGATTAAATTAATTTTAACTAAATAGAGGGTGCAGAATAAACTACAACAACTAGATTTGCAACCACGGGATGCTGACGATATCTTCAAAGAACATTGCAACAGCAGCGAGGCTGCACAACAACATATGGTAAACCAGTGTGTTTTTGATAGAGGCTAAGGTGTCCCGATGTTTCGATGAGATGGTGGCTATCGTTTTCTGTGGGAGTCGACCTTGACGATCCGACTACGAACGTGCGAGACGTCGCGCCTTAGCAATCGCTAAACCAACTTCCGAGGGGTTATTGACCACGCCGGAGCACGATCAACCTGACCACGAGGTCCTGTTTCCTGCGAGCAAACGAAGAACAAGCAAGAAACTGAGATTGCAATCTGGATATTGCGAATATAAGATGAAAGCTTTATTGATCAAGGTGGGGTTCTGTGACGTCTTGGTCTGGTCGTTGGACACAAACGAAGTACGCGAAGTTGCAGCTATGGCGAACTTTTAATCTAAACAAAACCCAAAGTCTAAACGACGCCCTAAGGGCTGTATATATGGAGGAAGAGAGGGGAATTTCGTGGCCCTTGAGGGTGGGGTCCGAAACCAACCCTAACTCTTGTTTCCCCACACATACGGACTCTAAAAATAGCCTATACTTAAGTATTTCGAAATTACATGGGCCTGGCCCATTAATAAGGTGACGCATCACCTAGAATAGCCTATGGACGAATATTATGAAGTGGCATCTTGTATATTTCGTCCATGGCTTCATGCACTCCTTATGGCGGCTTCAAAGTCCTGAAATCATCACTTGTAACTCTGTTCTTGATCCCCTTGCGCATGCCATCAACTTCATGCGTGTTCTTGCTCCAATGTTCATCCTTCTCCAAGCTAGGCCCTTCATTTGAAAGCAAAACAAATGTATCCAATTTAGGCAGCATCATAATCTCATGAACATTAGAATCATTACCAAGAAACGAAAGTACCTGGTAATTTAATTGGCGTGCGCGAGCTCTAGTAATTGGTCCAGTATATGTAACAGTAGGGGCTGTGGGTGTAACAATGGTATTGATGTCCTCATCAGTTTTAGTACATGTGAAATGTAATGCGTGTGGGCTGCTTTCTTGGCTTGTGCCCTCAACCTGTAATCCTACAGAATTATAAATAGTTCGGTTGTCTGCTTTGTTGTATTGCTTGATTCGAATGCTTGTTTCTTACTTGTTAGGCTATACCTGAGTTGGCCAATATGTTAGCAGTGCCTGCTGTACTATCGTAAAGAAATGCATGCCTAGTTCATTTGAGTCCTTAACTTTTCCCCTGAACTTCATCACAAGACTGTCTTCGTAGTTTATATGAGGCCACACTGTTAAGTGCTTTCTCAGATTATTTCAACTACTTAGATGCCTTGGCAACTTAAATATAGCGGTGGTACACTCCTTTTCAACTAGGGATGTCAACTGGGTCCTGTTTAATCTCGATTAAAGTGCACTAGTAGTATGATAGTTCAAAAGAGTTTTTGTTTTTTGAGGAAAATGAACTAGGGAGCTTGCAAAAACTAACTAGGTGGGACTGGCGGATGTCGTTTATTTGCCACTTACATCCTTGTTTCATCTTACCGTTTTAATTTCTTTTCGGTTGATGCTACTTCGAAACATTTAAATATAGCTTTCCATGCTCGGCAATAATTCGTATGTCGATTACCATGTAGGCTTACTGCCTGGATCATGCGATAACTATCTATTACTTATGTCTAGAAGAAACCTTTCAGGATGTCGTTCACACTAGGACACAATGTACAACCCCGGAATCTATTTGTGGAAGCAGTGCGCCATCCATGTTACCGGATGGTAGCAGTTCAGAGGAAACACCGCCGGAGAGTGGTCTAAGCACAGATATTATAGTTCTTGAGGCTCTACTAGAGGCAGAAAGAGATGGTGTGGCTGCCATGAATGAGGTAATCTTGATCTTGAGGCTGGAAATTGTGCAATTAGCTGGACACATTATGCAAGCAACCCAAGAATTGGAGGAAGAATGTTGCATTTGAAGATGGAGGAGGTCCTTTTGTTTCTGCTATTTGAAGCCTAGGGTAATCCCAGTTCTTCTTTAGATACCAGTTGAAATTGTCAATAGATTATTGTACTTGCATGTTGTGTCATGTCTCTGAATGGATTATGTTGTAAGACTGCCTATGTTGTCCATGTGTCGTAATGATCCTAATTTTTTAGGCGAAGTAATCCTTAGTACTTGTATGATTGACATAAGGTGAACTGTTTTTCGTGTGAGCATATTGTATTGGATGAAATAACTGTTTGACTCAAAGTGTATCCAACCTACTGAATTCGAAGATCATGGCATTTCTAAATCATAATCATATATAAAGGTGGAATAAATCTTTGTTGTGGTTTTGAAGAAATAAATAACAAAATTTAGAATTATATGTGGATATTCGTAATTGAATGCAAATTGGATTTGAATTCAGTTGCCAGGGCCCAGGGCAAAAGTGAATGCTAATTCTCCCAAGTTTTGAACGAAGCGGCTAAACACCCACTATCATTTGTGGGCTGCCTGAAGAAAGTGTTTGCGAGATGGAAATTACTGTCTACCCCTGACACTTTGACATCCTTATCGACCGGATTTACACTGCTGTAAATAGGGGTAGACTAGTAACTTCAATGAGATGTGACATGACCTCCTCTGAGCCCATCCAGACATAGTGAGCGCCAAACGTGGGCGGCAAAACACATTTGATTCAAGCTCATCCGAAAGACATGTGTCTCTCCCTCCATTTCCCCATTCATACACGGTGGGCGGCAAAACAAACTCTCCTCGTCTGAAATCGATGTAGGCAAATATTTTAATAGGGGCAGATGTGTAACTTCCCTCAGACGTGACACAACCGCCCTACCTGTCAGCCCCATTCATACACCGTGGGCGCCAACTATGGGCAGCAAAACACCCTCTCCTCGCCCGAAATCGCTACCGGCAAATATTTGGGAGATGCGAGATTACCATCCTATCCCCAACTGACGTGATGTCTGAAATTTTAAACGGGGGATAAGTTCGTAACTTCCCCACATTTCAGACAAGCGTGTCCCAAAGTTTGAGATCCCCCTCCCCCTCCATTTCCCCATTCATACACCATCGGCGCCACAACAACCTTCCCACTGCGGTCAGCCTCCTCCGTCCGCCACCCCATCCTCCACCTTGCTGGAGCCGCTATACCCCTACCCCGTCGTCCACTGCAAGAGATGGACGTCTCTCATCCACGGCACCAGACCAGGATCCTTTCATCGTGTCCTCTCGCTTCATTGGCGCCGTCGTCCACCTTGCCATTGCTGCTCCTACGATCGCCTCGTCCACGGCAACAGGATTTATCCCCTGACCCGGGCGTCTGCGGTCTAAAGTCTTCTTCCCCACCGCCGACAACCATCGCACCCGCAGCACCCTCAACTTATCAGTAGGGGCCTACATGGCGTCGCAAGAGAGGTGGTACTCTTCCATATGTGCTTAAGTAATTGATCTCACCCGGAAAATAGATCGTAAATTGTTTACTGTGCTTTTCTTGTCCATACCAAATCGTAGTGGCTAGTTGAAAGCAAACATTGGTTGCGAAGTAGCTTTGTCCGGTTTGCACCTTCAGATCCGCCATGGCATGGTTGCTATACTCGTAAAGCTTATGGTTTGCCCCCTTTATATTCAGTACCATCATCGTAGGTGCTTCGTGCCATGCTAGCACTTCTCCTCAAGACCTCAACCCATCAAGCGAAACACATGCCACTCATAATTCCAAAGCTTAGGTGTTGAAATACGAATCCGACATGATGCTCATATTACTAAAACAGAGAACGTTTAATTGGTCACCTAATATTCCTATATTCGTTTCAAAAAGCATGTGCGCCACCCACTGGTCCAGCTAGTTCCACTTTCCTGATTTTACTCTTGATGCTTAGGGTTTTCCCCTTTTATCTACTCTACTATGATCTGTGTAGGTGCTTTCTGTCGTACTAGCATTATACCGCCCTTCAAGCTAAACAACACAACACTCAAAATTCCAAAGCTTAGTTGTTCAAATATGATTGTGATATGATACTGATATTAGTTAACAGACACATTTAATTGGTTAGCTAAAGGTCCCACTTGGGTTTCCAAATGCATGTCGCGACATATAGAGAGGGAGAGAGCAGAATTGCATTTCTTTTATCACTTGTTGACTGTACCAAATCTTAGTTGTTATTTCAAAGCAAACACGGTTGCTAACTACCCTTTACGCAGTTTGCAGCTTTAGATCTGCCATCCCACTGCCACTGTCAACACTATACTCATCATGCTTACGGTTTCCCCATTTTATGATAACCACGATCAGCCTACGTGGTTCGTGTCGTAATAGCACTTCTCCACCCATCGAGCTAAACAAGCTTAGTTGTACAAATTCAAATCTGATATTATGCTGATATTAGTAAAACTGAGAGATGTTTAATTGGTCAGCTAAATGTTGCTACTTTAGTTTCGAAATGCATGCGAGCCACATATGGAGAGACTGGAAGGAATAGTATTTCTCTGTGCGCTCTGGTTCATCATGGGTGGGCAACCGACATTGTATAAAAAGACTTGTAATATCTTCAATCTGCTTGCTCTTTTGCTCTTCTTTAAGATGATCCTCTTCTCTTCTTTAATAGGTATATTCCTTGTTGGGAAGAGTAGCAGACACATTTGCGGTCAACTGGTCAGGTCAAGTTGTTGTCCCTTAGTATATTTTAAATCTGTCAGGTCAGGTCGACTTGTTCTTCTTTACTATATGTTGAAGCTGTCATCTGCGAAGTATCATCACTTCTGGAGCTCTCGTATTTTGAGTAGTAGACCACATTATATTAATGCACACACCAAATTACAGCATGCATGACATCTCAGAAGAATTGCAGAGATAGCACAAAGGGGTTTACAGGGAGGCAATATTGGATTAGAATCACTTCTGCATTACAAAGATAATCTCACTTGTTTTTATATTTTCATGCATGTCAAGTATTGAACATTATCAAAATGAATATGAGAATGGGCGCATGAGAGGAATATTGCGGAACAATCCACTGGTTAACAAACTTGGCATGGTGGAGGATGGCCTATCTTATTCACCCATCAAGGTGCTTGCTCTAACTTGGCAAGGTTGTATTGGCCGCACATATTTTGCATCTGACCTCTTGCGTTACTTCTACTTTGTTACACCATATGCTTAGTTTAAGCATCATATATGAGTATATGCCATACCTATCCATTTTATGTACTTATTCCATGCGTCGTCATACTATGTTTTTCCAGTCAAATGTTGTTCTTTCGTAATAGATGTCCAAAAGGAAGAGGGTGAGTGCAGATCCTCAAGGAATACAAAATAGGTATTTGGAAAAGGTAGTGATACCTGATAAATCAGATAGATCGGCAGCCACAGAAAACACAGGCCCAACTGTACTGCACTTTACCCCTACTCCACTGGACAGACCCCTATTAGAACTGCTGAGATCCCAGCGTCACGTACTGTCTATGATATCAATTCAAAATTTGAACTTCTAAATTTTTGCATGTGCCTCACCTTCTCACTTGTATGAAAACTAATTTCAGATGAATCTCCTTGCTCAAAGGATCATATGATCTCACAACAATACTAGGCTCTACATTGCTCTTGCCAGTGCCTCTTTCCCTTTGTCAGCATACTTACACTCATTGCGGTTTGATTATGTAGCATCACTGTAAATGTTCGCTTCTTTATCCTCCCTTTGCTTCAAATTATAAGATCTATATTTACTCTTAGATAAATGTAGAATTAACACAATGGTTATGAAGTTTTGGATTGCTCATGTAAGTACTTGTTGTCATGTACTCCCTCTGTATTGAATTAATTGTTGATCAATTGGACGTATTTAGAACTTAATAGTGCTAGATACATCCATTTGAGCGACAAGTAATAACGGACAGTGGTGGTATTACTGTACTTGCATCGTGAGATAGTTGATTGTCTAGCATTACTCTGCATGTTATCTAACATGCCCTCCACTTTCTCCAAATTATCATATCTACATTTACTCTTATCAAAATGTTGAATAAAGCCAATGCCACTGCACACGTTGATGTCTGCATTCCTCTTGTCAGTACCTTTTGCCTTGTAACCCTGTAATTAATTAATTGCTATTTGATTATGTATCATCTGTTGGGTTTCGTAGTAATTTCAAAAAATTTCCTACGCACACGCAAGATCATGTGATGCATAGCAACGAGAGGGGAGAGTATTGTCTATGTACCCACGCAGACCGACTGCGGAAGCGTTGACGCAACGTAGAGGAAGTAGTCATACGTCTTCACGATCCAACCGATCAAGTACCGAAACTACGGCACCTCCGAGTTCGAGCACACGTTCAGCTCGATGACGATCCCCGGACTCCGGTCCAGCAAAGTGTCGGGGAAGAGTTCCGTCAGCACGACGGCGTGGTGATGATCTTGATGTACTACAGCAGCAGGGCTTCGCCTAAACTCCGCTACAGTATTATCGAGGAATATGGTGGCTGGGGGCACCGCACACGGCTAAGGAATAGATCACGTGGATCAACTTGTGTGTTTCTGGGGTGCCTCTACCTTAGTATATAAAGGACTAGAGGGGGGAGGCTGGCCGGCCAAGGGAGGGCGCGCCAGGAGAGTCCTACTCCCTCTGGGAGTAGGATTCCCCCCCCCCCAATCCTAGTTGGAATAGGATTCCTTGAGGGGGGAAAGAGAGAGAGGGGGGCCGGCCACCTCTCCTAGTCCTAATAGGACTAGGGGAAGGGGGGAGGCGCGCGGCCACCTTGGGCTGCCCCTTTCTCCTTTCCACTAAGGCCCATCAAGGCCCATATGGTTCCCGGGGGGTTCCGGTAACCTTCCCGGTACTCCAGTAAAATCCCGATTTCACCCGGAACACTTCCGATATCCAAACATAGGCTTCCAATATATCAATCTTTACGTCTCAACCATTTCGAGACTCCTTGTCATGTCCGTGATCACATCCGGGACTCCGAACAACCTTCGGTACATCAAAATGCATAAACTCATAATATAACTGTCATCGTAACCTTAAGCGTGCGGACCCTACGGGTTCGAGAACAATGTAGACATGACCGAGACACGTCTCCGGTCAATAACCAATAGCGAGACCTGGATGCCCATATTGGCTCCTACATATTCTACGAAGATCTTTATCGGTCAGACCGCATAACAACATACGTTGTTCCCTTTGTCATCGGTATGTTACTTGCCCGAGATTCGATCGTCGGTATCCAATACCTAGTTCAATCTCGTTACCGGCAAGTCTCTTTACTCGTTCCGTAATACATCATCTCACAACTAACATATTAGTTGTAATGCTTGCAAGGCTTATGTGATGTGCATTACCGAGAGGGCCCAGAGATACCTCTCCGACAATCGGAGTGACAAATCCTAATCTCGAAATACGCCAACACAACATGTACCTTTGGAGACACCTGTAGTACTCCTTTGTAATCACCCAGTTACGTTGTGACGTTTGGCAGTACCCAAAGTGTTCCTCCGGTAAACGGGAGTTGCATAATCTCATAGTTATAGGAACATGTATAAGTCATGAAGAAAGCAATAGCAACATACTAAACGATCGGGTGCTAAGCTAATGGAATGGGTCATATCAATCAGATCATTCTCTGATGAGGACATCAATACCATTGTTACACCCACAGCCCCTACTGTTACATATACCGGACCAATTACTAGAGCTCGCGCACGCCAATTAAATTACCAGGTACTTTCATTTCTTGGTAATGATTCTAATGTTCATGAGATTATGATGCTGCCTAAATTGGATACGTTTGTTTTGCTTTCAAATGAAGGGCCTAGCTTGGAGAAGGATGAACATTGGAGCAAGAACACGCATGAAGTTGATGGCATGCGCAAGGGGATCAAGAACGGAGTTACAAGTGATGATTTCAGGACTTTGAAGCCGCCATAAGGAGTGCATGAAGCCATGGACGAAATATACAAGATGCCACTTCATAATATTCGTCCATAGGCTATTCTAGGTGCTGCGTCACCTTATTAATGGGCCAAGCCCATGTAATTTCAAAATACTTAAGTATAGGCTATTTTTAGAGTCCGTATGTGTGGGGAAACCAGAGTTAGGGTTGGTTTCGGACCCCACCCTCAAGGGCCACGAAATTCCCCTCTCTTCCTCCATATATACAGCCCTTAGGGCGTCGTTTAGACTTTGGGTTTTGTTTAGATTAAAAGTTCGCCATAGCTGCAACTTCGCGTACTTCGTTTGTGTCCAACGACCAGACCAAGACGTCACAGAACCCCACCTTGATCAATAAAGCTTTCATCTTATATTCGCAATATCCAGATTGCAATCTCAGTTTCTTGCTTGTTCTTCGTTTGCTCGCAGGAAACAGGCCCTCGTGGTCAGGTTGATCGTGCTCCGGCGTGGTCAATAACCCCTCGGAAGTTGGTTTAGCGATTGCTAAGGCGCGACGTCTCGCACGTTCGTAGTCGGATCGTCAAGGTCGACTCCCACAGAAAACGATAGCCACCATCTCATCGAAACATCGGGACACCTTTGCCTCTATCAAGTGGTATCAGATTTCCAGGTTGCTCGGTGAGATTTTACAGTTTTTCGTAGATTAGATCGAGTCTGTTCTTCATACCTACAGTCCACGAAAAAGCCACACACAAAAAAAATTAGGGTTAGTTCATCATATCCGAACCAATCTGAGCCTTTGCATAATCTTTTTAGGGTTTTTGCTTTGTTGAATTTGCGGTTGCATCGTCGTGTCAAGTTGCTGGTCTTAGAGTCTAGTCTTTTAGAGTTTCGAGTTCTGGTCACAAGTTGTCACGCTGCCGCCGCACCATCATCATCGCCCATCTACCACTTTTGCTTATCCGCCACCGCTCTGAATCCATATCCATATACCACCACCAATCCGTATCCATATACCACCATCAATCTCTATCCATATACCACCACCGCTACCATATACCACCACCGCTGCCATATACCACCACCATATATCCACCACCAATCCGAGTTCTTCTCATATTAGGTTTGTTTTTGAGATCAATCTCAATTCCGATTCGTGTTTCCTTGCCTGCGTAGGTCTCGGAAAAAAAAAAAAAAGAAGAAGAAAGAGTCTCGAGACCCCCGGGCAGTTTTTAGGCCAAAATTTTCACGGGCAAAAATATTTTTTCCCTATCCTATTTTTAGGCTTTTCTGAGTCTTTTGAGCCACGTGTCATCATAGTGATTTTTTGTCGCACTTTTTCGTCGTCGCTGCCCTGATTTCCGAAAAAAAAAAGTGAAAAAAAAAATTTCGTGCCCATCCTATCAGTTTGACGAGGGAAGAGTTTTGAGACACTCGCCATTATAGTAATTTTTCGCAAAAAAAAAAAGAGGAGCGCAAAAAAAAAAAGAGGAGCGCAAAAAAAAAAAAAGAGGAGCGCAAAAAAAAAAGCGAAAAAAAAAAAGTTCCAGAGTGTGCTTTTCCCTTATTTACGTGCAGCGCCGTGATTTTGTTAGTGTTCTAGGCTCGCGTCTCTAGCACGGTCTAGCCTAGGACCAGCACAGTACCGTCGTTGAGCGTTTATTCAACTTTGCATCTCTGAATTGATTATTGCTGACCCTTTTTGCTACCATACTATAAGCCTTCCCAGCTCCACATACCTCTACGTCGTGCGTTTGACTCTCCCTGGCAATCGCTCTATCCAAGCTTTTGAGAGTTTTGACTACAACGGTTGCCGATCACCGCCTGCTGCTGGGTAAGAACTGGTAAGAATTTGAGATTTGCTTGACGGATTTGTGACACCCGCCACCACCACCTCTTGTTAGTATTCTGTAGGATCATATTCTTGTGTGTTTTCTATTGTTGCTAACCATGGCAGGATCACAAGCCGACGAGACTGATTGGAGAACATGACGAATCAGGAGTTGCATGATAAATTTCAGCAAATGATGAATGGACAGGTGCAGGATGTGCTAAACAGATTTGAAGAGGCCATGGAGAAGATAGATGACATGGAGAAGACGTTCGAAACAAAGCTCGATGACAGGTTTAATGAATTGCTCGCGCGTCTTCCACCACCACCACCGGCTGCACCTAACGCACCTCTACAACAACAACAACGACGACTACCTACACATCGTGAAACAGCCCTCCGCCGAGCGAGCCGTCTCCCTCTTGCACCTGGCCAAACTGTTGGTGCTGCTGTTGCTACTTCTGTGGCTCCTGCTGCTGATGCGGAGGAGGATGATTTTGCTGGCGATTACGAGGATGAGGTTGATCAAAATCAGAACTACGTGCCACCACCAGCACAGCAACCATCAGGTCGTCCACATGCAAATATTGGCAATGGTAGGGCTCACCCTCAGGTACGAGATCATGACCATCTCCCTAAACTAAAATTGAATATTCCACCATTTGAGGGTAGATATGTTCCTGATATATATCTTACTTGGGAGTTAGAAACTGAACAACGATTTACATGTTTACAATATCCCGAGGAGAGACGTGTTCCTGCTGCTGTTTGTGCATTCACTAGTTTTGCATGTGTTTGGTGGTCTGACCATTGTAGATTATATCCCATTCCTGCTACTTGGGCTGCTTTGAAAACTGCTATGCGTACTCGTTGGGTTCCACCATATTATCAACGTGAATTACTTCAAAAATTGCAGCGCTTAAGACAGGGAAAAAATTCTGTAGAAGAATATTATCAGGAATTACAAACTGGCATGATTAGATGTGGTATTGTTGAGGAGAATGAAGCTATGCTTGCACGTTTTATGGGTGGATTAAATAGAGAGATTCAGACGATTCTAGAGTATAAGGAGTATACTAATATCACTCGTTTATTCCATCTTGCTTGTAAAGCTGAACGTGAAGTGCAGGATCGACAGGCATTGGCGCGGACTAACTTTTCTGCAGGTCGACCTTCTTCATGGACACCACGTGCATCATCTACTTCCACACGTTCTGCTTCACCGGCGCCTCCGTCGGCTGCCACCTCCAACCGTGATACAATAAAGCAGGCACAATCACCACTATCTGCCAAGAGCACACCTTCTGGGCCTGCAAAGAGCTCTTCTTCATCCATGGCATCAACAGGGCAAACACATGATATTATTTGTCGACGTTGCAAGGGTGGAGGTCATTATGCGAGAGAATGCCCATCTAAGCGTGTGATGATTGTTACTGAGGATGGTGGGTATGAGTCCGCTAGTGACTATGATGAGGAGACTTTGGCTCTTATTACACGTGACGAACACGGTGGAGACGATTCTGATCATGAGACGCAATACATGGCTCCTGAAGATGCTGACAGGTATGAATGTTTAGTTGCTCAACGTGTTTTGAGTGTGCAGGTTACACAAGCTGAGCAAAATCAGAGGCATAATTTGTTCCATACAAAGGGAGTTGTGAAGGAACGTTCTGTTCGCGTGATCATAGATGGAGGGAGTTGCAACAACTTGGCTAGCATCGAGATGGTGGAGAAGCTATCTCTCACCACAAGACCACATCCACATCCTTACTACATCCAATGGTTCAACAACAGCGGCAAGGTTAAGGTAACACGTACTGTTCGTGTGCATTTTAGTATCTCTACATATGCTGATTATGTTGATTGTGATGTGGTACCGATGCAAGCATGTTCCTTATTACTTGGTAGACCATGGCAATTTGATAAAAATTCTATTCACCATGGTAGAAACAATCAGTATACTCTTGTTCATAAGGATAAAAATATTACTTTGCTTCCTATGATTCCTGATTCCATTTTGAAAGATGATATTAATAGAGCTAATACAGCAAAACAGGAGAAAACTAAGAGTGAAAATCAGATTGTGGCAAAAGAATTTGAGCAACAAATGCAGCCTAATAATAATAAACAATCTAGTGTTGCTTCTGAAATTAAATTGAAAAGTGCATGTTTACTTGCCACCAAATCTGATATTGATGATCTAGATTTTAGCAAATCTGTTTGCTATGCTTTTGTGTGCAAAGAGGCATTATTTTCATTCGAGGACGTGCCTTCCTCTTTGCCTCCTGCTGTCACTAACATTTTGCAGGAGTTCGCCGACGTCTTTCCACAAGACGTGCCACCGGGATTACCACCTATTCGCGGGATTGAGCATCAAATTGACTTAATTCCCGGTGCATCATTACCCAACCGGGCACCATACCGTACCAATCCAGAGGAGACGAAGGAGATTATGCGTCAAGTACAAGAACTGCTCGACAAAGGTTATATACGCGAATCCCTTAGTCCGTGTGCTGTTCCTATCATTTTAGTGCCGAAAAAGGATGGTACGTCGCGTATGTGCGTTGATTGTAGAGGCATTAATAATATTACTATTCGTTATCGTCATCCTATTCCTAGGCTAGATGATATGCTTGATGAATTGAGTGGCTCTACAATATTCTCCAAAGTTGATTTGCGTAGTGGTTACCATCAAATTCGTATGAAATTGGGAGATGAATGGAAAACAGCATTTAAAACTAAGTTTGGATTATATGAGTGGTTAGTCATGCCTTTTGGGTTAACTAATGCACCTAGTACTTTCATGAGGTTAATGAACGAAGTTTTCCGTGCTTTCATTGGACGATTTGTGGTAGTTTACTTTGATGACATATTGATTTATAGCAAATCTTTGGAGGAACATTTGGAACATTTACGTGCTGTTTTTATTGCTCTACGTGATGCACGTTTGTTTGGTAACCTTGGAAAGTGCACCTTTTGCACCGACCGAGTATCTTTTCTTGGCTATGTTGTTACTCCACAGGGAATTGAAGTTGATAAAGCCAAGATTGAAGCTATTGAGAGTTGGCCGCAGCCCAAAACGGTCACACAAGTGAGGAGTTTCCTTGGCCTCGCTGGTTTCTATAGGCGTTTTGTGAGAGATTTCAGCACCATTGCTGCACCTCTCAACGAGCTTACAAAGAAGGATGTACCTTTTGTTTGGGGTACCGCACAGGAAGAAGTCTTCACGGTATTGAAAGATAAGTTGACACATGCTCCTTTACTCCAACTTCCTAATTTCAATAAGACTTTTGAGCTTGAATGTGATGCTAGTGGAATTGGATTAGGAGGTGTGTTATTACAAGATGGAAAACCTGTTGCATACTTTTCTGAAAAATTGAGTGGGCCTAGTCTGAACTATTCTACTTATGATAAAGAATTATATGCTCTTGTTCGGACCTTAGAAACATGGCAACATTATTTATGGCCCAAGGAATTTGTTATACATTCTGATCATGAATCTTTGAAACACATTAAAAGTCAAGCAAAACTGAACCGTCGACATGCTAAATGGGTTGAATTCATTGAGACTTTCCCTTATGTGATTAAACACAAGAAGGGTAAAGAAAATGTTATTGCTGATGCCTTGTCTCGTCGTTATACTATGCTTTCACAACTTGACTTTAAAATATTTGGTTTGGAGACCATCAAGGATCAATATGTTAATGATGCTGAATTTAAAGATGTATTGCAGAATTGTAAGGAAGGGAGAACTTGGAACAAGTTCGTTCTTAACGATGGATTTGTGTTTCGTGCTAACAAGCTATGCATTCCAGCTAGCTCCGTTCGTCTTTTGTTGTTGCAGGAGGCGCATGGAGGAGGATTAATGGGACACTTTGGCGTCAAGAAGACGGAGGATATACTTGCTACACATTTCTTTTGGCCAAAGATGAGACGGGATGTTGAGCGTTTTGTTGCTCGCTGCACTACATGTCAAAGAGCTAAGTCACGACTCAATCCTCATGGTTTATATATGCCTTTGCCTGTACCTAGTGTTCCTTGGGAGGATATATCTATGGACTTTGTTTTAGGTTTACCTAGAACAAAGAAGGGGAGGGATAGCATATTTGTTGTCGTGGATAGGTTCTCGAAAATGGCACACTTTATACCATGTCATAAAAGCGATGATGCTGTTAATGTTGCTGATTTGTTCTTTCGTGAAATTATTCGCTTACATGGTGTGCCAAATACTATTGTTTCAGATCGTGATACTAAATTTCTTAGCCACTTTTGGAGATGTTTATGGGCTAAGTTGGGGACTAAGCTGCTTTTTAGTACTACTTGTCACCCCCAAACTGATGGACAAACTGAAGTAGTCAATAGAACATTGTCTACTATGCTTAGGGCTGTTTTGAAGAATAACAAGAAAATGTGGGAAGAATGCTTGCCTCATATTGAATTTGCTTATAATCGTTCATTGCATTCTACTACTAAGATGTGCCCTTTTGAAATTGTGTATGGTTTCCTACCTCGTGCACCTATTGATTTGTTGCCTCTTCCATCTTCGGAGAAGGTTAATTTTGATGCTAAAGAACGTTCTGAATTGATTTTAAAAATGCATGAGTTAACTAAGGAAAACATTGAGCGTATGAATGCTAAATATAAACTTGCTGGAGATAAGGGTAGAAAACATGTTGTGTTTGCACCTGGAGATCTTGTTTGGTTACATTTGCGTAAAGATAGATTTCCTAATCTGCGCAAATCAAAGCTAATGCCACGTGCTGATGGTCCTTTTAAGGTTTTAGAGAAAATAAATGATAATGCATATAAACTTGAGCTACCTGCAGATTTTGGGGTTAGTCCCACTTTTAATATTGCAGATTTGAAGCCTTATTTGGGTGAGGAAGATGAGCTTCCGTCGAGGACGACTTCATTTCAAGAAGGGGAGGATGATGAGGACATCAATACCATTGTTACACCCACAGCCCCTACTGTTACATATACCGGACCAATTACTAGAGCTCGCGCACGCCAATTAAATTACCAGGTACTTTCGTTTCTTGGTAATGATTCTAATGTTCATGAGATTATGATGCTGCCTAAATTGGATACGTTTGTTTTGCTTTCAAATGAAGGGCCTAGCTTGGAGAAGGATGAACATTGGAGCAAGAACACGCATGAAGTTGATGGCATGCGCAAGGGGATCAAGAACGGAGTTACAAGTGATGATTTCAGGACTTTGAAGCCGCCATAAGGAGTGCATGAAGCCATGGACGAAATATACAAGATGCCACTTCATAATATTCGTCCATAGGCTATTCTAGGTGCTGCGTCACCTTATTAATGGGCCAGGCCCATGTAATTTCGAAATACTTAAGTATAGGCTATTTTTAGAGTCCGTATGTGTGGGGAAACCAGAGTTAGGGTTGGTTTCGGACCCCACCCTCAAGGGCCACGAAATTCCCCTCTCTTCCTCCATATATACAGCCCTTAGGGCGTCGTTTAGACTTTGGGTTTTGTTTAGATTAAAAGTTCGCCATAGCTGCAACTTCGCGTACTTCGTTTGTGTCCAACGACCAGACCAAGACGTCACAGAACCCCACCTTGATCAATAAAGCTTTCATCTTATATTCGCAATATCCAGATTGCAATCTCAGTTTCTTGCTTGTTCTTCGTTTCTCGCAGGAAACAGGCCCTCGTGGTCAGGTTGATCGTGCTCCGGCGTGGTCAATAACCCCTCAGAAGTTGGTTTAGCGATTGCTAAGGCGCGACGTCTCGCACGTTCGTAGTCGGATCGTCAAGGTCGACTCCCACAGAAAACGATAGCCACCATCTCATCGAAACATCGGGACACCTTTGCCTCTATCATTCTCTTAATGATGTGATCCTGTTAATCAAATAACAACTCATTGTTCATGGTTAGGAAACACAACCATCTTTGATTAACGAGCTAGTCAAGTAGAGGCATACTAGTGACACTTTGTTTGTCTATGTATTCACACATGTATTATGTTTTCGGTTAATACAATTCTAGCATGAATAATAAACATTTATCATGATTATAAGGAAATAAATAATAACTTTATTATTGCCTCTAGGGCATATTTCCTTCAGTCTCCCACTTGCACTAGAGTCAATAATCTAGATTACACCGTAATGATTCTAACACCCATGGAGCCTTGGTGCTGATCATGTTTTGCTCGTGGAAGAGGCTTAGTCAACGGGTCTGCAACATTCAGATCCGTATGTATCTTGCAAATCTCTATGTCTCCCACCTGGACTAGATCCCGGATGGAATTGAAGCGTCTCTTGATGTGCTAGGTTCTCTTGTGAAATCTGGATTCCTTTGCCAAGGCAATTGCACCAGTATTGTCACAAAAGATTTTCATTGGACCCGATGCACTAGGTATGACACCTAGATCGGATATGAACTCCTTCATCCAGACTCCTTCGTTCGCTGCTTCCGAAGCAGCTATGTACTCCGCTTCACATGTAGATCCCGCTACGACGCTTTGTTTAGAACTGCACCAACTGACAGCTCCACCGTTTAATGTAAACACGTATCCGGTTTGCGATTTAGAATCGTCCGGATCAGTGTCAAAGCTTGCATCAACATAACCTTTTACGATGAGCTCTTTGTCACCTCCATATACGAGAAACATATCCTTAGTCCTTTTCAGGTATTTCAGGATGTTCTTGACCGCTGTCCAGTGATCCACTCCTGGATTACTTTGGTACCTCCCTGCTAGACTTATAGCAAGGCACACATCGGGTCTGGTACACAGCATTGCATACATGATAGATCCTATGGCTGATGCATAGGGAACATCTTTCATATTCTCTCTATCTTCTGCAGTGGTCGGGCATTGAGTCTTACTCAATTTCACACGTTGTAACACAGGCAAGAATCCTTTCTTTGCTTGACCCATTTTGAACTTCTTCAAAATTTTGTCAAGGTATGTTGTTTGTGAAAGTCCAATTAAGCGTTTTGATCTATCTCTATAGATCTTTATGCCTAATATGTAAGCAGCTTCACCGAGGTCTTTCATTGAAAAACTCTTATTCAAGTATCCCTTTATGCTATCCAGAAATTCTATATCATTTCCAATGAGTATTATGTCATCCACATATAATATCAGAAATGCTACAGAGCTCCCACTCACTTTCTTGTAAATACAGGCTTCTCCAAAAGTCTGTATAAAACCAAATGCTTTGATCACACTATCAAAGCGTTTATTCCAACTCCGAGAGGCTTGCACCAGTCCATAAATGGATCGCTGGAGCTTGCACACTTTGTTAGCTCCTTTTGGATCGACAAAACCTTCTGGTTGCATCGTATACAACTCTTCTTCCAGAAATCCATTCAAGAATGCAGTTTTGACATCCATTTGCCAAATTTCATAATCATAAAATGCGGCAATTGCTAACATGATTCGGACGGACTTAAGCATCGCTACGGGTGAGAAGGTCTCATCGTAGTCAATCCCTTGAACTTGCCGAAAACCTTTCGCGACAAGTCGAGCTTTGTAGACAGTAACATTACCATCAGCGTCAGTCTTCTTCTTAAAGATCCATTTATTCTCAATTGCTTGTCGATCATCGGGCAAGTCAACCAAAGTCCATACTTTGTTCTCATACATGGATCCCATCTCAGATTTCATGGCTTCAAGCCACTTTGCGGAATCTGGGCTCACCATCGCTTCTTCATAGTTCGTAGGTTCATCATGATCTAGTAGCATGATTTCCAGAACAGGATTACCGTACCACTCTGGCGCGGATCTTACTCTGGTTGATCTACGAGGTTCAGTAGTATCTTGATCTGAAGTTTCATGACTATCATCATTAGCTTCCTCTCTTATTGGTGTAGGTGTCGCAGAAACAGTTTTCTGTGATGTACTACTTTCCAATAAAGGAGCAGGTACAGTTACCTCATCAAGTTCTACTTTCCTCCCACTCACTTTTTTCGAGAGAAACTCCTTCTCTAGAAAGGATCCATTCTTAGCAACGAATGTCTTGCCTTCGGATCTGTGATAGAAGGTGTACCCAACAGTATCCTTTGGGTATCCTATGAAGACACATTTCTCCGATTTGGGTTCGAGCTTATCAGGTTGAAGCTTTTTCACATAAGCATCGCAGCCCCAAACTTTAAGAAACGACAACTTTGGTTTCTTGCCAAACCACAGTTCATAAGGCGTCGTCTCAACGGATTTTGATGGTGCCCTATTTAACGTGAATGCGGCCGTCTCTAGAGCGTATCCCCAAAACGATAGCGGTAAATCAGTAAGAGACATCATAGATCGCACCATATCTAGTAAAGTACGATTACGACGTTCGGATACACCATTACGCTGTGGTGTTCCGGGTGGCGTGAGTTGCGAAACTATTCCACAATTTTTCAAATGTACACCAAACTCGTAACTCAAATATTCTCCTCCACGATCAGATCGTAGAAACTTTATTTTCTTGTTACGATGATTTTCAACTTCACTCTGAAATTCTTTGAACTTTTCAAATGTTTCAGACTTGTGTTTCATTAAGTAGATATACCCATATCTGCTTAAGTCATCTGTGAAGGTGAGAAAATAACGATATCCGCCACGAGCCTCAATATTCATCGGACCACATACATCTGTATGTATGATTTCCAACAAATCTGTTGCTCTCTCCATAGAACCGGAGAACGGTGTTTTGGTCATCTTGCCCATGAGGCACGGTTCGCAAGTACCAAGTGATTCATAATCAAGTGGTTCCAAAAGTCCATCAGTATGGAGTTTCTTCATGCGCTTTACACCGATATGACCTAAACGACAGTGCCACAAATAAGTTGCACTCTCATTATCAACTCTGCATCTTTTGGCTTCAACATTATGAATATGTGTGTTACTACTATCGAGATTCAACAAGAATAGACCACTCTTCAAGGGTGCATGACCATAAAAGATATTACTCATATAAATAGAACAACCATTATTCTCTGATTTAAATGAATAACCGTCTCGCATTAAACAAGATCCAGATATAATGTTCATGCTCAACGCTGGCACCAAATAACAATTATTTAGGTCTAATGTTAATCCCGAAGGTAGATGTAGAGGTAGCGTGCCGACCGCGATCACATTGACTTTGGAACCGTTTCCCACCCGCATCGTCACCTCGTCCTTTGCCAGTGCCCGCTTATTCCGTAGTCCCTGTTTCGAGTTGCAAATATTAGCAACAGAACCAGTATCAAATACCCAGGTGCTACTGCGAGCTCTAGTAAGGTACACATCAATAACATGTATATCACATATACCTTTGTTCACCTTGCCATCCTTCTTATCCGCCAAATACTTGGGGCAGTTCCGCTTCTAGTGACCAGTCTACTTGCAGTAGAAGCACTCAGTTTCAGGCTTAGGTCCAGACTTGGGTTTCTTCTCCTGAGCAGCAACTTGCTTGCTGTTCTTCTTGAAGTTCCCCTTCTTCTTCCCTTTGCCCTTTTTCTTGAAACTAGTGGTCTTGTTAACCATCAACACTTGATGCTCCTTCTTGATTTCTACCTCCGCAGCTTTCAGCATTGCGAAGAGCTCGGGAATAGTCTTGTTCATCCCTTGCATATTATAGTTCATCACGAAGCTCTTGTAGCTTGGTGGCAGTGATTGGAGAATTCTGTCAATGACGCAATCATCCGGAAGATTAACTCCCAATTGAATCAAGTGATTATTATACCCAGACATTTTGAGTATATGCTCACTGACAGAACTGTTCTCCTCCATCTTGCAGCTATAGAACTTATTGGAGACTTCATATCTCTCAATCCGGGCATTTGCTTGAAATATTAACTTCAACTCCTAGAACATCTCATATGCTCCATGACGTTCAAAACGTCGTTGAAGTCCCGATTCTAAGCCGTAAAGTATGGCACACTAAACTATCGAGTAGTCATCAGCTTTGCTCTGCCAGACGTTCATAACATCTGGTGTTGCTCCAGCAGCAGGCCTGGCACCCAGCGGTGCTTCCAGGACGTAATTCTTTTGAGCGGCAATGAGGATAATCCTCAAGTTACGGACCCAATCCGTGTAATTGCTACCATCATCTTTCAACTTTGCTTTCTCAAGCAACGCATTAAAATTCAACGGAACAACAGCACGAGCCATCTATCTACAATCAACATAAACAAGCAAGATACTATCAGGGACTAAGTTCATGATAAATTTAAGTTCAATTAATCATATTACTTAAGAACTCCCACTTAGATGGACATCCCTCTAATCTTCTAAGTGATCACGTGATCCAAATCAACTAAACCATAACCGATCATCACGTGAGATGGAGTAGTTTTCAATGATGAACATCGTTATGTTGATCATATCTACTATATGATTCACGCTCGACCTTTCGGTCTCCGTGTTCCGAGGCCATATCTGCATATGCTAGGCTCGTCAAGTTTAACCTGAGTATTCTGCGTGTGCAAAAACTGGCTTGCACCCGTTGTAGATGGACGTAGAGCTTATCACACCCGATCATCACGTGGTGTCTGGGCACGACGAACTTTGGCAACGGTGCATACTCAGGGAGAACACTTCTTGATAATTTAGTGAGAGATCATCTTATAATGCTACCGTCAATCAAAGCAAGATAAGATGCATAAAAGGATAAACATCACATGCAATCAATATAAGTGATATGATATGGCCATCATCTTGTGCTTGTGATCTCCATCTCCGAAGCACCATCGTGATCACCATCGTCACGGGCGCGACACCTTAATCTCCATCGTAGCATCGTTGTCGTCTCGCCAATCTTATGTTTCCACGACTATCACTACCGCTTAGTAATAAAGTAAAGCATTACATCGCGATTGCATTGCATACAATAAAACGACAACCATATGGCTCCTGCCAGTTGCCGATAACTCGGTTACAAAACATGATCATCTCATACAATAAAATTCAGCATCATGCCTTGACCATATCACATCACAACATGCCCTGCAAAAACAAGTTAGACGTCCTCTACTTTGTTGTTGCAAGTTTTACGTGGCTGCTACGGGCTTAAGCAAGAACCAATCTCACCTACGCATCAAAACCACAACGATAGTTTGTCAAATAGACTCCGTTTTAACCTTCGCAAGGACCGGGCGTAGCCATACTTGGTTCAACTAAGTTGGAGAGACAGTCGCCCGCAAGCCACCTGTGTGCAAAGCACGTCGGGGGAACCGGTCTCGCGTAAGCGTACGCGTAAGGTTGGTCCGGTCGTCTCGTCCAACAATGCCGCCGAACCACAGTATGACATGCTGGTAGGCAGTATGACTAATATCGCCCACAACTCACTTGTGTTCTACTCGTGCATATAACATCAACATAAATAACCTAGGCTCGGATGCCACTGTTGGGTTTCGTAGTAATTTCAAAAAATTTCCTACGCACACGCAAGATCATGTGATGCATAGCAACGAGAGGGGAGAGTATTGTCTACGTACCCACGCAGACCGACTGCGGAAGCGTTGACGCAACATAGAGGAAGTAGTCGTACGTCTTCACGATCCAACCGATCAAGTACCAAAACTACGGCACCTCCGAGTTCGAGCACATGTTCAGCTCGATGAAGATCCCCGGACTCCGATCCAGCAAAGTGTCGGGGAAGAGTTCCGTCAGCACGACGGCGTGGTGACGATCTTGATGTACTACAGCAGCAGGGCTTCGCCTAAACTCCGCTACAGTATTATCGAGGAATATGGTGGCTGGGGGCACCGCACACGGCTAAGGAATAGATCACGTGGATCAACTTGTGTGTTTCTGGGGTGCCTCTACCTCAGTATATAAAGGACTAGAGGGGGGAGGCTGGCCGGCCAAGGGAGGGCGCGCCAGGAGAGTCCTACTCCCTCTGGGAGTAGGATTCCCCCCCCCCCCAATCCTAGTTGGAATAGGATTCCTTGAGGGGGGAAAGAGAGAGAGGGGGGCCGGCCACCTCTCCTAGTCCTAATAGGACTAGGGGAAGGGGGGAGGCGCGCGGCCACCTTGGGCTGCCCCTTTCTCCTTTCCACTAAGGCCCATCAAGGCCCATATGGTTCCCGGGGGGTTCTGGTAACCTTCCCGGTACTCCGGTAAAATCCCGATTTCACCCGAAACACTTCCGATATCCAAACTGATAGAGGCAAAGGTGTCCCGATGTTTCGATGAGATGGTGGCTATCGTTTTCTGTGGGAGTCGACCTTGACGATCCGACTACGATCGTGCGAGACGTCGCGCCTTAGCAATCGCTAAACCAACTTCCGAGGGGTTATTGACCACGCCGGAGCACGATCAACCTGACCACGAGGGCCTGTTTCCTGCGAGCAAACGAAGAACAAGCAAGAAACTGAGATTGCAATCTGGATATTGCGAATATAAGATGAAAGTTTTATTGATCAAGGTGGGGTTCTGTGACGTCTTGGTCTGGTCGTTGGACACAAACGAAGTACGTGAAGTTGCAGCTATGGCGAACTTTTAATCTAAACAAAACCCCAGTCTAAACGACGCCCTAAGGGCTGTATATATGGAGGAAGAGAGGGGAATTTCGTGGCCCTTGAGGGTGGGGTCCGAAACCAACCCTAACTCTTGTTTCCCCACACATACGGACTCTAAAAATAGCCTATACTTAAGTATTTCGAAATTACATGGGCCTGGCCCATTAATAAGGTGACGCAGCACCTAGAATAGCCTATGGACGAATATTATGAAGTGGCATCTTGTATATTTCGTCCAAGGCTTCATGCACTCCTTATGGCGGCTTCAAAGTCCTGAAATCATCACTTGTAACTCCGTTCTTGATCCCCTTGCGCATGCCATCAACTCCATTCGTGTTCTTGCTCCAATGTTCATCCTTCTCCAAGCTAGGACCTTCATTTGTAAGCAAAACAAATGTATCCAATTTAGGCAGCATCATAATCTCATGAACATTAGAATCATTACCAAGAAACGAAAGTACCTGGTAATTTAATTGGCGTGCGCGAGCTCTAGTAATTGGTCCAGTATATGTAACAGTAGGGGCTGTGGGTGTAACAATGGTATTGATGTCCTCATCATCCTCCCCTTCTTGAAATGAAGTCGTCCTCGACGGAAGCTCATCTTCCTCACCCAAATAAGGCTTCAAATCTGCAATGTTAAAAGTGGGACTAACCCCAAAATCTGCAGGTAGCTCAAGTTTATATGCATTATCATTTATTTTCTCTAAAACCTTAAAAGGACCATCAGCACGTGGCATTAGCTTTGATTTGCGCAGATTAGGAAATCTATCTTTACGCAAATGTAACCAAACAAGATCTCCAGGTGCAAACACAACATGTTTTCTACCCTTATCTCCAGCAAGTTTATATTTAGCATTCATACGCTCAATGTTTTCCTTAGTTAACTCATGCATTTTTAAAATCAATTCAGAACGTTCTTTAGCATCAAAATTAACCTTCTCCGAAGATGGAAGAGGCAACAAATCAATAGGTGCACGAGGTAGGAAACCATACACAATTTCAAAAGGGCACATCTTAGTAGTAGAATGCAATGAACGATTATAAGCAAATTCAATATGAGGCAAGCATTCTTCCCACATTTTCTTGTTATTCTTCAAAACAGCCCTAAGCATAGTAGACAATGTTCTATTGACTACTTCAGTTTGTCCATCAGTTTGGGGGTGACAAGTAGTACTAAAAAGTAGCTTAGTCCCCAACTTAGCCCATAAACATCTCCAAAAGTGGCTAAGAAATTTAGTATCACGATCTGAAACAATAGTATTTGGCACACCATGTAAGCGAATAATTTCACGAAAGAACAAATCAGCAACATTAACAGCATCATCACTTTTATGACATGGTATAAAGTGTGCCATTTTCGAGAACCTATCCACGACAACAAATATGCTATCCCTCCCCTTCTTTGTTCGAGGTAAACCTAAAACAAAGTCCATAGATATATCCTCCCAAGGAACACTAGGTACAGGCAAAGGCATATATAAACCATGAGGATTGAGTCGTGACTTAGCTCTTTGACAGGTAGTGCAGCGAGCAACAAAACGCTCAACATCCCGTCTCATCTTTGGCCAAAAGAAATGTGTAGCAAGTATATCCTCCGTCTTCTTGACGCCAAAGTGTCCCATTAATCCTCCTCCATGCGCCTCCTGCAATAACAAAAGACGAACGGAGCTAGCTGGAATGCATAGCTTGTTAGCACGAAACACAAATCCATCGTTAAGAACGAACTTGTTCCAAGTTCTCCCTTCCTTACAATTCTGCAATACATCTTTAAATTCAGCATCATTAACATATTGATCCTTGATGGTCTCCAAACCAAATATTTTAAAGTCAAGTTGTGAAAGCATAGTATAACGACGAGACAAGGCATCAGCAATAACATTTTCTTTACCCTTCTTGTGTTTAATGACATAAGGGAAAGTCTCAATGAATTCAACCCATTTAGCATGTCTACGGTTCAGTTTTGCTTGACTTTTAATGTGTTTCAAAGATTCATGATCAGAATGTATAACAAATTCCTTGGGCCATAAATAATGTTGCCATGTTTCTAAGGTCCGAACAAGAGCATATAATTCTTTATCATAAGTAGAATAGTTCAGACTAGGCCCACTCAATTTTTCAGAAAAGTATGCAACAGGTTTTCCATCTTGTAATAACACACCTCCTAATCCAATTCCACTAGCATCACATTCAAGCTCAAAAGTCTTATTGAAATTAGGAAGTTGGAGTAAAGGAGCATGTGTTAACTTATCTTTCAATACCGTGAAGGCTTCTTCCTGTGCGGTACCCCAAACAAAAGGTACATCCTTCTTTGTAAGCTCGTTGAGAGGTGCAGCAATGGTGCTGAAATCTCTCACAAAACGCCTATAGAAACCAGCGAGGCCAAGGAAACTCCTCACTTGTGTGACCGTTTTGGGCTGCGGCCAACTCTCAATAGCTTCAATCTTGGCTTTATCAACTTCAATTCCCTGTGGAGTAACAACATAGCCAAGAAAAGATACTCGGTCGGTGCAAAAGGTGCACTTTCCAAGGTTACCAAACAAACGTGCATCACGTAGAGCAATAAAAATAGCACGTAAATGTTCCAAATGGTCCTCCAAAGATTTGCTATAAATCAATATGTCATCAAAGTAAACTACCACAAATCATCCAATGAAGGCACGTAAAACTTCGTTCATTAACCTCATGAAAGTACTAGGTGCATTAGTTAACCCAAAAGGCATGACTAACCACTCATATAATCCAAACTTAGTTTTAAATGCTGTTTTCCATTCATCTCCCAATTTCATACGAATTTGATGGTAACCACTACGCAAATCAACTTTGGAGAATATTGTAGAGCCACTCAATTCATCAAGCATATCATCTAGCCTAGGAATAGGATGACGATAACGAATAGTAATATTATTAATGCCTCTACAATCAACGCACATACGCGACGTACCATCCTTTTTCGGCACTAAAATGATAGGAACAGCACAAGGACTAAGGGATTCGCGTATATAACCTTTGTCGAGCAGTTCTTGTACTTGACGCATAATCTCCTTCGTCTCCTCTGGATTGGTACGGTATGGTGCACGGTTGGGTAATGATGCACCGGGAATTAAGTCAATTTGATGCTCAATCCCGCGAATAGGTGGTAATCCCGGTGGCACGTCTTGTGGAAAGACGTCGGCGAACTCCTGCAAAATGTTAGTGACAGCAGGAGGCAAAGAGGAAGGCGCGTCCTCGAATGAAAATAATGCCTCTTTGCACACAAAAGCATAGCAAACAGATTTGCTAAAATCTAGATCATCAATATCAGATTTGGTGGCAAGTAAACATGCACTTTTCAATTTAATTTCAGAAGCAACACTAGATTGTTTATTATTATTAGGCTGCATTTGTTGCTCAAATTCTTTTGCCACAATCTGATTTTCACTCTTAGTTTTCTCCTGTTTTGCTTTATTAGCTCTATTAATATCATCTTTCAAAATGGAATCAGGAGTCATAGGAAGCAAAGTAATATTTTTATCCTTATGAACAAGAGTATACTGATTGTTTCTACCATGGTGAATAGAATTTTTATCAAATTGCCATGGTCTACCAAGTAATAAGGAACATGCTTGCATAGGTACCACATCACAATCAACATAATCAGCATATGTAGAGATACTAAAATGCACACGAACAGTACGTGTTACCTTAACCTTGCCGCTGTTGTTGAACCATTGGATGTAGTAAGGATGTGGATGTGGTCTTGTGGTGAGAGATAGCTTCTCCACCATCTCGATGCTAGCCAAGTTGTTGCAACTCCCTCCATCTATGATCACGCGAACAGAACGTTCCTTCACAACTCCCTTTGTATGGAACAAATTATGCCTCTGATTTTGCTCAGCTTGTGTAACCTGCACACTCAAAACACGTTGAGCAACTAAACATTCATACCTGTCAGCATCTTCAGGAGCCATGTATTGCGTCTCATGATCAGAATCGTCTCCACCGTGTTCGTCACGTGTAATAAGAGCCAAAGTCTCCTCATCATAGTCACTAGCGGACTCATACCCACCATCCTCAGTAACAATCATCACACGCTTAGATGGGCATTCTCTCGCATAATGACCTCCACCCTTGCAACGTCGACAAATAATATCATGTGTCTGCCCTGTTGATGCCATGGATGAAGAAGAGCTCTTTGCAGGCCCAGAAGGTGTGCTCTTGGCAGATAGTGGTGATTGTGCCTGCTTTATTGTATCACGGTTGGAGGTGGCAGCCGACGGAGGCGCCGGTGAAGCAGAACGTGTGGAAGTAGATGATGCACGTGGTGTCCATGAAGAAGGTCGACCTGCAGAAAAGTTAGTCCGCGCCAATGCCTGTCGATCCTGCACTTCACGTTCAGCTTTACAAGCAAGATGGAATAAACGAGTGATATTAGTATACTCCTTATACTCTAGAATCGTCTGAATCTCTCTATTTAATCCACCCATAAAACGTGCAAGCATAGCTTCATTCTCCTCAACAATACCACATCTAATCATGCCAGTTTGTAATTCCTGATAATATTCTTCTACAGAATTTTTTCCCTGTCTTAAGCGCTGCAATTTTTGAAGTAATTCACGTTGATAATATGGTGGAACCCAACGAGTACGCATAGCAGTTTTCAAAGCAGCCCAAGTAGCAGGAATGGGATATAATCTACAATGCTCAGACCACCAAACACATGCAAAACTAGTGAATGCACAAACAGCAGCAGGAACACGTCTCTCCTCGGGATATTGTAAACATGTAAATCGTTGTTCAGTTTCTAACTCCCAAGTAAGGTATATATCAGGAACATATCTACCCTCAAATGGTGGAATATTCAATTTTAGTTTAGGGAGATGGTCATGATCTCGTACCTGAGGGTGAGCCCTACCATTGCCATTATTTGCATGTGGACGACCTGATGGTTGCTGTGCTGGTGGTGGCACGTAGTTCTGATTTTGATCAACCTCATCCTCGTAATCGCTAGCAAAATCATCCTCCTCCGCATCAGCAGCAGGAGCCACAGAAGTAGCAACAGGAGCACCAACAGTTTGGCCAGGTGCAAGAGGGAGACGGCTCGCTCGGCGGAGGGCTGTTTCACGATGTGTAGGTAGTCGTCGTTGTTGTTGTTGTTGTAGAGGTGCGTTAGGTGCAGCCGGTGGTGGTGGTGGAAGACGCGCGAGCAATTCATTAAACCTGTTATCGAGCTTTGTTTCGAACGTCTTCTCCATGTCATCAATCTTCTCCATGGCCTCTTCAAATCTGTTTAGCACATCCTGCACCTGTCCATTCATCATTTGCTGAAATTTATCATGCAACTCCTGATTCGTCATGTTCTCCCAGTCAGTCTCGTCGGCTTGTGATCCTGCCATGGTTAGCAACAATAGAAAACACACAAGAATATGATCCTACAGAATACTAACAAGAGGTGGTGGTGGCGGGTGTCACAAATCCGTCAAGCAAATCTCAAATTCTTACCAGTTCTTACCCAGCAGCAGGCGGTGATCGGCAACCGTTGTAGTCAAAACTCTCAAAAGCTTGGATAGAGCGATTGCCAGGGAGAGTCAAACGCACGACGTAGAGGTATGTGGAGCTGGGAAGGCTTATAGTATGGTAGCAAAAAGGGTCAGCAATAATCAATTCAGAGATGCAAACTTGAATAAACGCTCAACGACGGTACTGTGCCGGTCCTAGGCTAGACCGTGCTAGAGACGCGAGCCTAGAACACTAACAAAATCACGGCGCTGCACGTAAATCAGGGAAAAGCACACTCTGGAACTTTTTTTTTTTGCTTTTTTTTTTGCGCTCCCCTTTTTTTTTTTTGCGCTCCTCTTTTTTTTTTTTTTGCGAAAAATTACTATAATGGCGAGTGTCTCAAAACTCTTCCCTCGTCAAACTAATAGGATGGGCACGAAATTTTTTTTTTCACTTTTTTTTTCGGAAATCAGGGCAGCGACGACGAAAAAGTGCGACAAAAAATCACTATGATGGCACGTGGCTCAAAAGACTCAGAAAAGCCTAAAAATAGGATAGGGAAAAAATATTTTTGCCCGTGAAAATTTTGGCCTAAAAACTGCCCGGGGGTCTCCAGACTTTTTTTTTTCCGAGACCTACGCAGGCAAGGAAACACGAATCGGAATTGAGATTGATCTCAAGAACAAACCTAATATGAGAAGAACTCGGATTGGTGGTGGATATATGGTGGATTCAGAGCGGTGGCGGATAAGCAAAAGTGGTAGATGGGCGATGATGATGGTGAGGCGGTGGCGTGACAACTTGTGACCAGAACTCGAAACTCTAAAAGACTAGACTCTAAGACCAGCAACTTGACACGACGATGCAACCGCAAATTCAACAAAGCAAAAACCCTAAAAAGATTATGCAAAGGCTCAGATTGGTTCGGATATGATGAACTAACCCTAATTTTTTTTTGTGGCTTTTTCGTGGACTGTAGGTATGAAGAACAGACTCGATCTAATCTACGAAAAACTGTAAAATCTCACCGAGCAACCTGGAAATCTGATACCACTTGATAGAGGCAAAGGTGTCCCGATGTTTCGATGAGATGGTGGCTATCGTTTTCTGTGGGAGTCGACCTTGACGATCCGACTACGATCGTGCGAGACGTCGCGCCTTAGCAATCGCTAAACCAACTTCCGAGGGGTTATTGACCACGCCGGAGCACGATCAACCTGACCACGAGGGCCTGTTTCCTGCGAGCAAACGAAGAACAAGCAAGAAACTGAGATTGCAATCTGGATATTGCGAATATAAGATGAAAGTTTTATTGATCAAGGTGGGGTTCTGTGACGTCTTGGTCTGGTCGTTGGACACAAACGAAGTACGTGAAGTTGCAGCTATGGCGAACTTTTAATCTAAACAAAACCCCAGTCTAAACGACGCCCTAAGGGCTGTATATATGGAGGAAGAGAGGGGAATTTCGTGGCCCTTGAGGGTGGGGTCCGAAACCAACCCTAACTCTTGTTTCCCCACACATACGGACTCTAAAAATAGCCTATACTTAAGTATTTCGAAATTACATGGGCCTGGCCCATTAATAAGGTGACGCAGCACCTAGAATAGCCTATGGACGAATATTATGAAGTGGCATCTTGTATATTTCGTCCAAGGCTTCATGCACTCCTTATGGCGGCTTCAAAGTCCTAAAATCATCACTTGTAACTCCGTTCTTGATCCCCTTGCGCATGCCATCAACTCCATTCGTGTTCTTGCTCCAATGTTCATCCTTCTCCAAGCTAGGACCTTCATTTGTAAGCAAAACAAATGTATCCAATTTAGGCAGCATCATAATCTCATGAACATTAGAATCATTACCAAGAAACGAAAGTACCTGGTAATTTAATTGGCGTGCGCGAGCTCTAGTAATTGGTCCAGTATATGTAACAGTAGGGGCTGTGGGTGTAACAATGGTATTGATGTCCTCATCACAAACATAGGCTTCCAATATATCAATCTTTACGTCTCGACCATTTCGAGACTCCTCGTCATGTCCGTGATCACATCCGGGACTCCGAATAACCTTTGGTACATCAAAATGCATAAACTCATAATATAACTATCATCGTAACCTTAAGCGTGCGGACCCTACGGGTTCGAGAACAATGTAGACATGACCGAGACACGTCTCCGGTCAATAACCAATAGCGAGATCTGGATGCCCATATTGGCTCCTACATATTCTACGAAGATCTTTATCGGTCAGACCGCATAACAACATACGTTGTTCCCTTTGTCATCGGTATGTTACTTGCCCGAGATTCGATCGTCGGTATCCAATACCTAGTTCAATCTCGTTACCGGCAAGTCTCTTTACTCGTTCCGTAATACATCATCTCACAACTAACATATTAGTTGTAATGCTTGCAAGGCTTATGTGATGTGCATTACCGAGAGGGCCCAGAGATACCTCTCTGACAATCGGAGTGACAAATCCTAATCTCGAAATACGCCAACCCAACATGTACCTTTGGAGACACCTGTAGTACTCCTTTGTAATCACCCAGTTACGTTGTGACGTTTGGCAGTACCCAAAGTGTTCCTCCGGTAAATGGGAGTTGCATAATCTCATAGTTATAGGAACATGTATAAGTCATGAAGAAAGCAATAGCAACATACTAAACGATCGGGTGCTAAGCTAATGGAATGGGTCATGTCAATCAGATCATTCTCTTAATGATGTGATCCCGTTAATCAAATAACAACTCATTGTTCATGGTTAGGAAACACAACCATCTTTGATTAACGAGCTAGTCAAGTAGAGGCATACTAGTGACACTTTGTTTGTCTATGTATTCACACATGTATTATGTTTCCGGTTAATACAATTCTAGCATGAATAATAAACATTTATCATGATTATAAGGAAATAAATAATAACTTTATCATTGCCTCTAGGGCATATTTCCTTCATCATCAGTCTGTACCTGAGCTTCATTATCCTCTGTTTCTTCCAATATTATTTGATCTATATTTACTCTTTGCAAAATGTAGAATAATGGCAACGCTTATAAAGAATTTTCTTTGGGGAATTTATTGAATTATCCTTCCATCAACATGGAGAAGGGCTTTGTCCAGCCCGTGTTAACATGTAATTTAAGTTCATCCTTCTCAAGAGTTCAAACTTTGTTCCAGTACAGAGTTGGATAGGCATCATTTCCTCCACTGTTGTTTACTTTGTTGTTTACATTTGATTAGATGTTTGCAACAACTACCAGTTTTAAATTGTAGTTGTAAAAACATGTTCCTTATGTAGAACAGATCCATTTATTTGCTTATATAATTGTGAAACCTGTTATGTGTCTCCTTGTTTCTTTTTCAGAGTTGTATCCCTTATGCCAGGCTGATGAGGACATCAATACCATTGTTACACCCACAACCCCTACTGTTACATATACTGGACCAATTACTAGAGCTCGCGCACGCCAATTAAATTACCAGGTACTTTCGTTTCTTGGTAATGATTCTAATGTTCATGAGATTATGATGCTGCCTAAATTGGATACATTTGTTTTGCTTACAAATGAAGGTCCTAGTTTGGAGAAGGATGAACATTGGAGCAAGAACACGAATGGAGTTGATGGCATGCGCAAGGGGATCAAGAACGGAGTTACAAGTGATGATTTCAGGACTTTGAAGCCGCCCTAAGGAGTGCATGAAGCCTTGGACGAAATATACAAGATGCCACTTCATAATATTCGTCCATAGGCTATTCTAGGTGCTGCGTCACCTTATTAATGGGCCAGGCCCATGTAATTTCGAAATACTTAAGTATAGGCTATTTTTAGAGTCCGTATGTGTGGGGAAACAAGAGTTAGGGTTGGTTTCGGACCCCACCCTCAAGGGCCACGAAATTCCCCTCTCTTCCTCCATATATACAGCCCTTAGGGCGTCGTTTAGACTGGGGTTTTGTTTAGATTAAAAGTTCGCCATAGCTGCAACTTCGCGTACTTCGTTTGTGTCCAACGACCAGACCAAGACGTCATAGAACCCCACCTTGATCAATAAAGCTTTCATCTTATATTCGCAATATCCAGATTGCAATCTCAGTTTCTTGCTAGTTCTTCGTTTGCTCGCAGGAAACAGGCCCTCGTGGTCAGGTTGATCGTGCTCCGGCGTGGACAATAACCCCTCGGAAGTTGGTTTAGCGATTGCTAAGGCGCGACGTCTCGCACGTTCGTAGTCGGATCGTCAAGGTCGACTCCCACAGAAAACGATAGCCACCATCTCATCGAAACATCGGGACACCTTTGCCTCTATCAAGTGGTATCAGATTTCCAGGTTGCTCGGTGAGATTTTACAGTTTTTCGTAGATTAGATTGAGTCTGTTCTTCATACCTACAGTCCACGAAAAAGCCACAAAAAAAATTAGGGTTAGTTCATCATATCCGAACCAATCTGAGCCTTTGCATAATCTTTTTAGGGTTTTTGCTTTGTTGAATTTGCGGTTGCATCGTCGTGTCAAGTTGCTGGTCTTGGAGTCTAGTCTTTTAGAGTTTCGAGTTCTGGTCATAAGTTGTCACGCCGCCGCCGCACCATCATCATCGCCCATCTACCACTTTTGCTTATCCGCCACCGCTTTGAATCCATATCCATATACCACCACCAATCCGTATCCATATACCACCACCAATCTGTATTCATATACCACCACCGCTACCATATACCACCACCGCTGCCATATACCACAACCATATATCCACCACCAATCCGAGTTCTTCTCATATTAGGTTTGTTCTTGAGATCAATCTCAATTCCGATTCGTGTTTCCTTGCCTGCGTAGGTCTCGGAAAAAAAAAGAGTCTGGAGACCCCCGGGCAGTTTTTAGGCCAAAATTTTCACGGGCAAAAATATTTTTTCCCTATCCTATTTTTAGGCTTTTCTGAGTCTTTTGAGCCACGTGCCATCATAGTGATTTTTTTGTCGCACTTTTTCGTCGTCGCTGCCCTGATTTCCGAAAAAAAAAAGTGAAAAAAAAATTTTGTGCCCATCCTATCAGTTTGACGAGGGAAGAGTTTTGAGACACTCGCCATTATAATAATTTTTCGCAAAAAAAAAAAAAGAGGAGCGCAAAAAAAAAAGAGGAGCGCAAAAAAAAAAAAAGAGGAGCGCAAAAAAAAAAGAGGAGCGCAAAAAAAAAAAAAGAGGAGCGCAAAAAAAAAAGCGAAAAAAAAAGTTCCAGAGTGTGCTTTTCCCTTATTTACGTGCAGCGCCGTGATTTTGTTAGTGTTCTAGGCTCGCGTCTCTAGCACGGTCTAGCCTAGGACCAGCACAGTACCGTCGTTGAGCGTTTATTCAACTTTGCATCTCTGAATTGATTATTGCTGACCCTTTTTGCTACCATACTATAAGCCTTCCCAGCTCCACATACATCTACGTCGTGCGTTTGACTCTCCTTGGCAATCGCTCTATCCAAGCTTTTGAGCGTTTTTGACTACAACGGTTGCCGATCACCGCCTGCTGCTGGGTAAGAACTGGTAAGAATTTGAGATTTGCTTGACGGATTTGTGACACCCGCCACCACCACCTCTTGTTAGTATTCTGTAGGATCATATTCTTGTGTGTTTTCTATTGTTGCTAACCATGGCAGGATCACAAGCCGACGAGACTGATTGGAGAACATGACGAATCAGGAGTTGCATGATAAATTTCAGCAAATGATGAATGGACAGGTGCAGGATGTGCTAAACAGATTTGAAGAGGCCATGGAGAAGATAGATGACATGGAGAAGACGTTCGAAACAAAGCTCGATGACAGGTTTAATGAATTGCTCGCGCGTCTTCCACCACCACCACCGGCTGCACCTAACGCACCTCTACAACAACAACAACGACGACTACCTACACATCGTGAAACAGCCCTCCGCCGAGCGAGCCGTCTCCCTCTTGCACCTGGCCAAACTGTTGGTGCTGCTGTTGCTACTTCTGTGGCTCCTGCTGCTGATGCGGAGGAGGATGATTATGTGGGAGATTATGAGGATGAGGTTGATCAAACTCAAAACTACGTGCCACCACCAGCACCGCAACCATCAGGTCGTCCACATGCAAATAATGGCAATGGTAGGGCTCACCCTCAGGTACGAGATCATGACCATCTCCCTAAACTAAAATTGAATATTCCACCATTTGAGGGTAGATATGTTCCTGATATATATCTTACTTGGGAGTTAGAAACTGAACAACGATTTACATGTTTACAATATCCCGAGGAGAGACGTGTTCCTGCTGCTGTTTGTGCATTCACTAGTTTTGCATGTGTTTGGTGGTCTGAGCATTGTAGATTATATCCCATTCCTGCTACTTGGGCTGCTTTGAAAACTGCTATGCGTACTCGTTGGGTTCCACCATATTATCAACGTGAATTACTTCAAAAATTGCAGCGCTTAAGACAGGGAAAAAATTATGTAGAAGAATATTATCAGGAATTACAAACTGGCATGATTAGATGTGGTATTGTTGAGGAGAATGAAGCTATGCTTGCACGTTTTATGGGTGGATTAAATAGAGAGATTCAGACGATTCTAGAGTATAAGGAGTATACTAATATCACTCGTTTATTCCATCTTGCTTGTAAAGCTGAACGTGAAGTGCAGGATCGACAGGCATTGGCGCGGACTAACTTTTCTGCAGGTCGACCTTCTTCATGGACACCACGTGCATCATCTACTTCCACACGTTCTGCTTCACCGGCGCCTCCGTCGGCTGCCACCTCCAACCGTGATACAATAAAGCAGGCACAATCACCACTATCTTCCAAGAGCACACCTTCTGGGCCTGCAAAGAGCTCTTCTTCATCCATGGCATCAACAGGGCAGACACATGATATTATTTGTCGACGTTGCAAGGGTGGAGGTCATTATGCGAGAGAATGCCCATCTAAGCGTGTGATGATTGTTACTGAGGATGGTGGGTATGAGTCCGCTAGTGACTATGATGAGGAGACTTTGGCTCTTATTACACGTGACGAACACGGTGGAGACGATTCTGATCATGAGACGCAATACATGGCTCCTGAAGATGCTGACAGGTATGAATGTTTAGTTGCTCAACGTGTTTTGAGTGTGCAGGTTACACAAGCTGAGCAAAATCAGAGGCATAATTTGTTCCATACAAAGGGAGTTGTGAAGGAACGTTCTGTTCGCGTGATCATAGATGGAGGGAGTTGCAACAACTTGGCTAGCATCGAGATGGTGGAGAAGCTATCTCTCACCACAAGACCACATCCACATCCTTACTACATCCAATGGTTCAACAACAGCGGCAAGGTTAAGGTAACACGTACTGTTCGTGTGCATTTTAGTATCTCTACATATGCTGATTATGTTGATTGTGATGTGGTTCCGATGCAAGCATGTTCCTTATTACTTGGTAGACCATGGCAATTTGATAAAAATTCTATTCACCATGGTAGAAACAATCAGTATACTCTTGTTCATAAGGATAAAAATATTACATTGCTTCCTATGACTCCTGATTCCATTTTGAAAGATGATATTAATAGAGCTAATAAAGCAAAACAGGAGAAAACTAAGAGTGAAAATCAGATTGTGGCAAAAGAATTTGAGCAACAAATGTAGCCTAATAATAATAAACAATCTAGTGTTGCTTCTGAAATTAAATTGAAAAGTGCATGTTTACTTGCCACCAAATCTGATATTGATGATCTAGATTTTAGCAAATCTGTTTGCTATGCTTTTGTGTGCAAAGAGGCATTATTTTCATTCGAGGACGCGCCTTCCTCTTTGCCTCCTGCTGTCACTAACATTTTGCAGGAGTTCGCCGACGTCTTTCCACAAGACGTGCCACCGGGATTACCACCTATTCGCGGGATTGAGCATCAAATTGACTTAATTCCCAGTGCATCATTACCCAACCGTGCACCATACCGTACCAACCCAGAGGAGACGAAGGAGATTATGCGTCAAGTACAAGAACTGCTCGACAAAGGTTATATACGCGAATCCCTTAGTCCTTGTGCTGTTCCTATCATTTTAGTGCCGAAAAAGGATGGTACGTCGCGTATGTGCGTTGATTGTAGAGGCATTAATAATATTACTATTCGTTATCGTCATCCTATTCCTAGGCTAGATGATATGCTTGATGAATTGAGTGGCTCTACAATATTCTCCAAAGTTGATTTGCGTAGTGGTTACCATCAAATTCGTATGAAATTGGGAGATGAATGGAAAACAGCATTTAAAACTAAGTTTGGATTATATGAGTGGTTAGTCATGCCTTTTGGGTTAACTAATGCACCTAGTACTTTCATGAGGTTAATGAACGAAGTTTTACGTGCCTTCATTGGACGATTTGTGGTAGTTTACTTTGATGACATATTGATTTATAGCAAATCTTTGGAGGACCATTTGGAACATTTACGTGCTGTTTTTATTGCTCTACGTGATGCACGTTTGTTTGGTAACCTTGGAAAGTGCACCTTTTGCACCGACCGAGTATCTTTTCTTGGCTATGTTGTTACTCCACAGGGAATTGAAGTTGATAAAGCCAAGATTGAAGCTATTGAGAGTTGGCCGCAGCCCAAAACGGTCACACAAGTGAGGAGTTTCCTTGGCCTCGCTGGTTTCTATAGGCGTTTTGTGAGAGATTTCAGCACCATTGCTGCACCTCTCAACGAGCTTACAAAGAAGGATGTACCTTTTGTTTGGGGTACCGCACAGGAAGAAGCCTTCACGGTATTGAAAGATAAGTTAACACATGCTCCTTTACTCCAACTTCCTAATTTCAATAAGACTTTTGAGCTTGAATGTGATGCTAGTGGAATTGGATTAGGAGGTGTGTTATTACAAGATGGAAAACCTGTTGCATACTTTTCTGAAAAATTGAGTGGGCCTAGTCTGAACTATTCTACTTATGATAAAGAATTATATGCTCTTGTTCGGACCTTAGAAACATGGCAACATTATTTATGGCCCAAGGAATTTGTTATACATTCTGATCATGAATCTTTGAAACACATTAAAAGTCAAGCAAAACTGAACCGTAGACATGCTAAATGGGTTGAATTCATTGAGACTTTCCCTTATGTCATTAAACACAAGAAGGGTAAAGAAAATGTTATTGCTGATGCCTTGTCTCGTCGTTATACTATGCTTTCACAACTTGACTTTAAAATATTTGGTTTGGAGACCATCAAGGATCAATATGTTAATGATGCTGAATTTAAAGATGTATTGCAGAATTGTAAGGAAGGGAGAACTTGGAACAAGTTCGTTCTTAACGATGGATTTGTGTTTCGTGCTAACAAGCTATGCATTCCAGCTGGCTCCGTTCGTCTTTTGTTATTGCAGGAGGCGCATGGAGGAGGATTAATGGGACACTTTGGCGTCAAGAAGACGGAGGATATACTTGCTACACATTTCTTTTGGCCAAAGATGAGACGGGATGTTGAGCGTTTTGTTGCTCGCTGCACTACATGTCAAAGAGCTAAGTCACGACTCAATCCTCATGGTTTATATATGCCTTTGCCTGTACCTAGTGTTCCTTGGGAGGATATATCTATGGACTTTGTTTTAGGTTTACCTCGAACAAAGAAGGGGAGGGATAGCATATTTGTTGTCGTGGATAGGTTCTCGAAAATGGCACACTTTATACCATGTCATAAAAGCGATGATGCTGTTAATGTTGCTGATTTGTTCTTTCGTGAAATTATTCGCTTACATGGTGTGCCAAATACTATTGTTTCAGATCGTGATACTAAATTTCTTAGCCACTTTTGGAGATGTTTATGGGCTAAGTTGGGGACTAAGCTGCTTTTTAGTACTACTTGTCACCCCCAAACTGATGGACAAACTGAAGTAGTCAATAGAACATTGTCTACTATGCTTAGGGCTGTTTTGAAGAATAACAAGAAAATGTGGGAAGAATGCTTGCCTCATATTGAATTTGCTTATAATCGTTCATTGCATTCTACTACTAAGATGTGCCCTTTTGAAATTGTGTATGGTTTCCTACCTCGTGCACCTATTGATTTGTTGCCTCTTCCATCTTCGGAGAAGGTTAATTTTGATGCTAAAGAACGTTCTGAATTGATTTTAAAAATGCATGAGTTAACTAAGGAAAACATTGAGCGTATGAATGCTAAATATAAACATGCTGGAGATAAGGGTAGAAAACATGTTGTGTTTGCACCTGGAGATCTTGTTTGGTTACATTTGCGTAAAGATAGATTTCCTAATCTGCGCAAATCAAAGCTAATGCCACGTGCTGATGGTCCTTTTAAGGTTTTAGAGAAAATAAATGATAATGCATATAAACTTGAGCTACCTGCAGATTTTGGGGTTAGTCCCACTTTTAACATTGCAGATTTGAAGCCTTATTTGGGTGAGGAAGATGAGCTTCCGTCGAGGACGACTTCATTTCAAGAAGGGGAGGATGATGAGGACATCAATACCATTGTTACACCCACAACCCCTACTGTTACATATACTGGACCAATTACTAGAGCTCGCGCACGCCAATTAAATTACCAGGTACTTTCGTTTCTTGGTAATGATTCTAATGTTCATGAGATTATGATGCTGCCTAAATTGGATACATTTGTTTTGCTTACAAATGAAGGTCCTAGTTTGGAGAAGGATGAACATTGGAGCAAGAACACGAATGGAGTTGATGGCATGCGCAAGGGGATCAAGAACGGAGTTACAAGTGATGATTTCAGGACTTTGAAGCCGCCCTAAGGAGTGCATGAAGCCTTGGACGAAATATACAAGATGCCACTTCATAATATTCGTCCATAGGCTATTCTAGGTGCTGCGTCACCTTATTAATGGGCCAGGCCCATGTAATTTCGAAATACTTAAGTATAGGCTATTTTTAGAGTCCGTATGTGTGGGGAAACAAGAGTTAGGGTTGGTTTCGGACCCCACCCTCAAGGGCCACGAAATTCCCCTCTCTTCCTCCATATATACAGCCTTAGGGCGTCGTTTAGACTGGGGTTTTGTTTAGATTAAAAGTTCGCCATAGCTGCAACTTCGCGTACTTCGTTTGTGTCCAACGACCAGACCAAGACGTCATAGAACCCCACCTTGATCAATAAAGCTTTCATCTTATATTCGCAATATCCAGATTGCAATCTCAGTTTCTTGCTTGTTCTTCGTTTGCTCGCAGGAAACAGGCCCTCGTGGTCAGGTTGATCGTGCTCCGGCGTGGACAATAACCCCTCGGAAGTTGGTTTAGCGATTGCTAAGGCGCGACGTCTCGCACGTTCGTAGTCGGATCGTCAAGGTCGACTCCCACAGAAAAAGATAGCCACCATCTCATCGAAACATCGGGACACCTTTGCCTCTATCACAGGCGGAACTTTAGGGAGGATAGTGAGCCAAATCATATTGAGGACAGCGAGATGACCCCAAGATCCTGTCTTGATGAAGACAGTGATTTGAAGCTACTCACCAGCAGATGTGAGACAACCTCTATGCAGTCGCTGCCTCAATCAGTTCGACTTCTTCAGTCTCGACTTAAAGCGGAAAGGCTTGCTTCAGCTCAGCTCCGACTTGAAGTCAAAGATGCACAGAAGATGTCAGAGGCCTGCCTTGCGCACTATGGTGCCATACAGCTAGGGATGGAGCATCTATCGTTGACACAACTAAGGTCTCATCAGCTTGTTCGGCTGCTTGCGTGGCCCGTCCTAGCCAGGCCTAGTGCCTTTTGAAGTGCTCTCAGTTCTGTATATTCTTTTGTCGGCACGTTTATATGCATTGGTGGCGATCTTTGATGCCTAGTTTATGTAATCCGCGGTCACGTTGCGCTTTATTATCACCGGTAGTGAACTTCGATTCCCAGTGGGTGTAATATGCTGTAATTTCTTTATTGTATAGTCTAGGTTTATTCTTTGGTCGGTATGCTGTAATTTAGGCCGGAAGGTTCAGTGGATCTCAGTGTTGTTGGTCTTCAGGCCAGCCCGTTACTCATATGGGCCAAAACGTGGGCCCATAATCATCTTGGGCCATTAGCAGGTCCAAACCTATAGTAGTTTCCCGCCTTTAATAGGCCGAGTAAAGTTCTAGCCAGCTGGGCCAGAGAATACCATGGGCTTTTAATAGGCTAAAACCTAGATTGGGCTAGTGTTGGGCCAAAAAATTCACTGGCCAATATAGGTCGAAATTGCCTAAGGTCCATGTTTGGCCCACATAGGGCGAGCAGTTAACAGGCCAAAATATATCTCGGGCCTGTTTGGCCCAATAAAATTATGGGCTTTAAGCAGGCCGATATCCACACGGGCCATAGGCCCAAAAGTGTCACGGGCCATTATCAGATGGGCTGTAAGCAGGCCGGATTCAACGCGGGCTGTAATTAGGCCCAACTGTTCCACGGGCCATTAACAGGCCGATAGGCCTGTTGCGCTGAAATTTATCCACGAAGACTACGGGACGTTAAGAGGCCTAAAGTTACTTCGGACAAGAAATAGCCTAGTTTCTGCATGGGCCGTTAAAGGGCCTAAAGTTAAACCGAGCCGGCAATGTCCCAGATGCACCACGGGCCGCTAACAGGCCGAAAGTATTATCGGGCCGAACTGGTTAACGGGCATTTAACAGGCTAAAATACAAGCATGTCTTAGAATGGGACCAAAAGAACAGTGGCCTGTTAATGGGCCTGATCCGATATGGGACGTAATTTGGCCCAAAACATGGCAGGCTGTGAACGGGCCTGATCTGCTATGGGCCTCAATTTGGCCCAAAACATGGCAGACTGTTAACGGGCCAGCCCACTAGTGTTTGAAAAAACATGGTGGGCCTTTAGCTAGTTCGGCCTTTTCACTGGAATGGGCCTCTGTTGGGCCGTGCCACGTGTCAACATATCATAGGCGCCTCCTGTCCAATGAATGGATGATATCTGTCCCAATGGTGAGCAAACATGTGTCCTCTAGCCAATGAGAATTTTACACGTGGAAAATCCCCATTGGTCCAGGCTGTTAACGGGTTATCGGATCCAAAATCGGACCCGATAGCTTAACGGCAACCCGTTACGGTCGATGCCACATGTCGGTCACCCTTGACGAAAGCACTTCTATGACGCGTGATTTACCATCATGGAAGTGGATACTTCTGTGATGATAATTTTGGTAATGTCATGGAACACTTCTACGACAGCACAGGTATGACTATCTTGATTCTGTCATAAAATTGTCATGGATGTACATGCATGACAGAAAACATGATCTACTATGACAAACACGTATCATCATGGAAGTGTTTTTTTGTAGTGATTGGATGAGCAATCGGTAGGGAAGCTGGTCCTTGCGGATATAGGAAGCCTCTTCGCATCCTTTATTGCATACCCGGATGACCGCGTGTTGCCGCCCAATGGCCAATGCCACGCCCCCCACGAATGTAGAAGCTCCCCTCCCTCGTCTAGCTGGTTCACACGTTTTCCCCTGTTTTTTGCCGCCTGCCCACCTATAGAACCACCTTGCGCCGGCCAATTCCTCTCCAAACACGTAGGGAGGCGGTTGAACCGAACAAGTCTAACTTGTTTCTAGTGGGTACATTGATGTGGCATCGAAAGGGTGTGATAGCTCTGATGAGGACATCAATACCATTGTTACACCCACATCCCCTACTGTTACATATACTGGACCAATTACTAGAGCTCGCGCACGCCAATTAAATTACCAGGTACTTTCGTTTCTTGGTAATGATTCTAATGTTCATGAGATTATGATGCTGCCTAAATTGGATACATTTGTTTTGCTTACAAATGAAGGTCCTAGCTTGGAGAAGGATGAACATTGGAGCAAGAACACGAATGGAGTTGATGGCATGCGCAAGGGGATCAAGAATGGAGTTACAAGTGATGATTTCAGGACTTTGAAGCCGCCATAAGGAGTGCATGAAGCCTTGGACGAAATATACAAGATGCCACTTCATAATATTCGTCCATAGGCTATTCTAGGTGCTGCGTCACCTTATTAATGGGCCAGGCCCATGTAATTTCGAAATACTTAAGTATAGGCTATTTTTAGAGTCCGTATGTGTGGGGAAACAAGAGTTAGGGTTGGTTTCGGACCCCACCCTCAAGGGCCACGAAATTCCCCTCTCTTCCTCCATATATACAGCCCTTAGGGCGTCGTTTAGACTTGGGTTTTGTTTAGATTAAAAGTTCGCCATAGCTGCAACTTCGCGTACTTCGTTTGTGTCCAACGACCAGACCAAGACGTCACAGAACCCCACCTTGATCAATAAAGCTTTCATCTTATATTCGCAATATCCAGATTGCAATCTCAGCTTCTTGCTTGTTCTTCGTTTGCTCGCAGGAAACAGGCCCTCGTGGTCAGGTTGATCGTGCTCCGGCGTGGTCAATAACCCCTCGGAAGTTGGTTTAGCGATTGCTAAGGCGCGACGTCTCGCACGTTCGTAGTCGGATCGTCAAGGTCGACTCCCACAGAAAACGATAGCCACCATCTCATCGAAACATCGGGACACCTTTGCCTCTATCAAGTGGTATCAGATTTCCAGGTTGCTCGGTGAGATTTTACAGTTTTCCGTAGATTAGATTGAGTCTGTTCTTCATACCTACAGTCCACGAAAAAGCCACAAAAAAAAATTAGGGTTAGTTCATCATATCCGAACCAATCTGAGCCTTTGCATAATCTTTTTAGGGTTTTTGCTTTGTTGAATTTGCGGTTGCATCGTCGTGTCAAGTTGCTGGTCTTAGAGTCTAGTCTTTTAGAGTTTCGAGTTCTGGTCATAAGTTGTCACGCCGCCGCCGCACCATCATCATCGCCCATCTACCACTTTTGCTTATCCGCCACCGCTTTGAATCCATATCCATATACCACCACCAATCCGTATCCATATACCACCACCAATCTGTATTCATATACCACCACCGCTACCATATACCACCACCGCTGCCATATACCACAACCATATATCCACCACCAATCCGAGTTCTTCTCATATTAGGTTTGTTCTTGAGATCAATCTCAATTCCGATTCGTGTTTCCTTGCCTGCGTAGGTCTCGGAAAAAAAAAAGTCTGGAGACCCCCGGGCAGTTTTTAGGCCAAAATTTTCTCGGGCAAAATTTTTTTCCCTATCCTATTTTTAGGCTTTTCTGAGTCTTTTGAGCCACGTGCCATCATAGTGATTTTTTGTCGCACTTTTTCGTCGTCGCTGCCCTGATTTCCGAAAAAAAAGTGGAAAAAAAATTTTCGTGCCCATACAATCAGTTTGACGAGGGAAGAGTTTTGAGACACTCGCCGTTATAGTAATTTTTCGCAAAAAAAAAAAGAGGAGCGCAAAAAAAAAGAGGAGCAAAAAAAAAGGAGCGCAAAAAAAAAGCGAAAAAAAAAAGTTCCAGAGTGTGCTTTTCCCTTATTTACGTGCAGCGCCGTGATTTTGTTAGTGTTCTAGGCTCGCGTCTCTAGCACGGTCTAGCCTAGGACCAGCACAGTACCGTCGTTGAGCGTTTATTCAACTTTGCATCTCTGAATTGATTATTGCTGACCCTTTTTGCTACCATACTATAAGCCTTCCCAGCTCCACATACCTCTACGTCGTGCGTTTGACTCTCCCTGGCAATCGCTCTATCCAAGCTTTTGAGAGTTTTGACTACAACGGTTGCCGATCACCGCCTGCTGCTGGGTAAGAACTGGTAAGAATTTGAGATTTGCTTGACGGATTTGTGACACCCGCCACCACCACCTCTTGTTAGTATTCTGTAGGATCATATTCTTGTGTGTTTTCTATTGTTGCTAACCATGGCAGGATCACAAGCCGACGAGACTGACTGGGAGAACATGACGAATCAGGAGTTGCATGATAAATTTCAGCAAATGATGAATGGACAGGTGCAGGATGTGCTAAACAGATTTGAAGAGGCCATGGAGAAGATAGATGACATGGAGAAGACGTTCGAAACAAAGCTCGATGACAGGTTTAATGAATTGCTCGCGCGTCTTCCACCACCACCACCGGCTGCACCTAACGCACCTCTACAACAACAACAACGACGACTACCTACACATCGTGAAACAGCCCTCCGCCGAGCGAGCCGTCTCCCTCTTGCACCTGGCCAAACTGTTGGTGCTGCTGTTGCTACTTCTGTGGCTCCTGCTGCTGATGCGGAGGAGGGTGATTTTGCTGGCGATTACGAGGATGAGGTTGATCAAAATCAGAACTACGTGCCACCACCAGCACAGCAACCATTAGGTCCTCCACATGCAAATAATGGCAATGGTAGGGCTCACCCTCAGGTACGAGATCATGACCATCTCCCTAAACTAAAATTGAATATTCCACCATTTGAGGGTAGATATGTTCCTGATATATATCTTACTTGGGAGTTAGAAACTGAACAACGATTTACATGTTTACAATATCCCGAGGAGAGACGTGTTCCTGCTGCTGTTTGTGCATTCACTAGTTTTGCATGTGTTTGGTGGTCTGAGCATTGTAGATTATATCCCATTCCTGCTACTTGGGCTGCTTTGAAAACTGCTATGCGTACTCGTTGGGTTCCACCATATTATCAACGTGAATTACTTCAAAAATTGCAGCGCTTAAGACAGGGAAAAAATTCTGTAGAAGAATATTATCAGGAATTACAAACTGGCATGATTAGCTGTGGTATTGTTGAGGAGAATGAAGCTATGCTTGCACGTTTTATGGGTGGATTAAATAGAGAGATTCAGACGATTCTAGAGTATAAGGAGTATACTAATATCACTCATTTATTCCATCTTGCTTGTAAAGCTGAACGTGAAGTGCAGGATCGACAGGCATTGGCGCGGACTAACTTTTCTGCAGGTCGACCTTCTTCATGGACACCACGTGCATCATCTACTTCCACACGTTCTGCTTCACCGGCGCCTCCGTCGGCTGCCACCTCCAACCGTGATACAATAAAGCAGGCACAATCACCACTATCTGCCAAGAGCACACCTTCTGGGCCTGCAAAGAGCTCTTCTTCATCCATGGCATCAACAGGGCAGACACATGATATTATTTGTCGACGTTGCAAGGGTGGAGGTCATTATGCGAGAGAATGCCCATCTAAGCGTGTGATGATTGTTACTGAGGATGGTGGGTATGAGTCCGCTAGTGACTATGATGAGGAGACTTTGGCTCTTATTACACGTGACGAACACGGTGGAGACGATTCTGATCATGAGACGCAATACATGGCTCCTGAAGATGCTGACAGGTATGAATGTTTAGTTGCTCAACGTGTTTTGAGTGTGCAGGTTACACAAGCTGAGCAAAATCAGAGGCATAATTTGTTCCATACAAAGGGAGTTGTGAAGGAACGTTCTGTTCGCGTGATCATAGATGGAGGGAGTTGCAACAACTTGGCTAGCATCGAGATGGTGGAGAAGCTATCTCTCACCACAAGACCACATCCACATCCTTACTACATCCAATGGTTCAACAACAGCGGCAAGGTTAAGGTAACACGTACTGTTCGTGTGCATTTTAGTATCTCTACATATGCTGATTATGTTGATTGTGATGTGGTACCTATGCAAGCATGTTCCTTATTACTTGGTAGACCATGGCAATTTGATAAAAATTCTATTCACCATGGTAGAAACAATCAGTATACTCTTGTTCATAAGGATAAAAATATTACTTTGCTTCCTATGACTCCTGATTCCATTTTGAAAGATGATATTAATCGAGCTAATAAAGCAAAACAGGAGAAAACTAAGAGTGAAAATCAGATTGTGGCAAAAGAATTTGAGCAACAAATGCAGCCTAATAATAATAAACAATCTAGTGTTGCTTCTGAAATTAAATTGAAAAGTGCATGTTTACTTGCCACCAAATCTGATATTGATGATCTAGATTTTAGCAAATCTGTTTGCTATGCTTTTGTGTGCAAAGAGGCATTATTTTCATTCGAGGACGCGCCTTCCTCTTTGCCTCCTGCTGTCACTAACATTTTGCAGGAGTTCGCCGACGTCTTTCCACAAGACGTGCCACCGGGATTACCACCTATTCGCGGGATTGAGCATCAAATTGACTTAATTCCCGGTGCATCATTACCCAACCGTGCACCATACCGTACCAATCCAGAGGAGACGAAGGAGATTATGCGTCAAGTACAAGAACTGCTCGACAAAGGTTATATACGCGAATCCCTTAGTCCTTGTGCTGTTCCTATCATTTTAGTGCCAAAAAAGGATGGTACGTCGCGTATGTGCGTTGATTGTAGAGGCATTAATAATATTACTATTCGTTATCGTCATCCTATTCCTAGGCTAGATGATATGCTTGATGAATTGAGTGGCTCTACAATATTCTCCAAAGTTGATTTGCGTAGTGGTTACCATCAAATTCGTATGAAATTGGGAGATGAATGGAAAACAGCATTTAAAACTAAGTTTGGATTATATGAGTGGTTAGTCATGCCTTTTGGGTTAACTAATGCACCTAGTACTTTCATGAGGTTAATGAACGAAGTTTTACGTGCCTTCATTGGACGATTTGTGGTAGTTTACTTTGATGACATATTGATTTATAGCAAATCTTTGGAGGACCATTTGGAACATTTACGTGCTGTTTTTATTGCTCTACGTGATGCACGTTTGTTTGGTAACCTTGGAAAGTGCACCTTTTGCACCGACCGAGTATCTTTTCTTGGCTATGTTGTTACTCCACAGGGAATTGAAGTTGATAAAGCCAAGATTGAAGCTATTGAGAGTTGGCCGCAGCCCAAAACGGTCACACAAGTGAGGAGTTTCCTTGGCCTCGCTGGTTTCTATAGGCGTTTTGTGAGAGATTTCAGCACCATTGCTGCACCTCTCAACGAGCTTACAAAGAAGGATGTACCTTTTGTATGGGGTACCGCACAGGAAGAAGCCTTCACGGTATTGAAAGATAAGTTAACACATGCTCCTTTACTCCAACTTCCTAATTTCAATAAGACTTTTGAGCTTGAATGTGATGCTAGTGGAATTGGATTAGGAGGTGTGTTATTACAAGATGGAAAACCTGTTGCATACTTTTCTGAAAAATTGAGTGGGCCTAGTCTGAACTATTCTACTTATGATAAAGAATTATATGCTCTTGTTCGGACCTTAGAAACATGGCAACATTATTTATGGCCCAAGGAATTTGTTATACATTCTGATCATGAATCTTTGAAACACATTAAAAGTCAAGCAAAACTGAACCGTAGACATGCTAAATGGGTTGAATTCATTGAGACTTTCCCTTATGTCATTAAACACAAGAAGGGTAAAGAAAATGTTATTGCTGATGCCTTGTCTCGTCGTTATACTATGCTTTCACAACTTGACTTTAAAATATTTGGTTTGGAGACCATCAAGGACCAATATGTTAATGATGCTGAATTTAAAGATGTATTGCAGAATTGTAAGGAAGGGAGAACTTGGAACAAGTTCGTTCTTAACGATGGATTTGTGTTTCGTGCTAACAAGCTATGCATTCCAGCTAGCTCCGTTCGTCTTTTGTTATTGCAGGAGGCGCATGGAGGAGGATTAATGGGACACTTTGGCGTCAAGAAGACGGAGGATATACTTGCTACACATTTCTTTTGGCCAAAGATGAGACGGGATGTTGAGCGTTTTGTTGCTCGCTGCACTACCTGTCAAAGAGCTAAGTCACGACTCAATCCTCATGGTTTATATATGCCTTTGCCTGTACCTAGTGTTCCTTGGGAGGATATATCTATGGACTTTGTTTTAGGTTTACCTCGAACAAAGAAGGGGAGGGATAGCATATTTGTTGTCGTGGATAGGTTCTCGAAAATGGCACACTTTATACCATGTCATAAAAGTGATGATGCTGTTAATGTTGCTGATTTGTTCTTTCGTGAAATTATTCGCTTACATGGTGTGCCAAATACTATTGTTTCAGATCATGATACTAAATTTCTTAGCCACTTTTGGAGATGTTTATGGGCTAAGTTGGGGACTAAGCTGCTTTTTAGTACTACTTGTCACCCCCAAACTGATGGACAAACTGAAGTAGTCAATAGAACATTGTCTACTATGCTTAGGGCTGTTTTGAAGAATAACAAGAAAATGTGGGAAGAATGCTTGCCTCATATTGAATTTGCTTATAATCGTTCATTGCATTCTACTACTAAGATGTGCCCTTTTGAAATTGTGTATGGTTTCCTACCTCGTGCACCTATTGATTTGTTGCCTCTTCCATCTTCGGAGAAGGTTAATTTTGATGCTAAAGAACGTTCTGAATTGATTTTAAAAATGCATGAGTTAACTAAGGAAAACATTGAGCGTATGAATGCTAAATATAAACTTGCTGGAGATAAGGGTAGAAAACATGTTGTGTTTGCACCTGGAGATCTTGTTTGGTTACATTTGCGTAAAGATAGATTTCCTAATCTGCGCAAATCAAAGCTAATGCCACGTGCTGATGGTCCTTTTAAGGTTTTAGAGAAAATAAATGATAATGCATATAAACTTGAGCTACCTGCAGATTTTGGGGTTAGTCCCACTTTTAACATTGCAGATTTGAAGCCTTATTTGGGTGAGGAAGATGAGCTTCCGTCGAGGACGACTTCATTTCAAGAAGGGGAGGATGATGAGGACATCAATACCATTGTTACACCCACATCCCCTACTGTTACATATACTGGACCAATTACTAGAGCTCGCGCACGCCAATTAAATTACCAGGTACTTTCGTTTCTTGGTAATGATTCTAATGTTCATGAGATTATGATGCTGCCTAAATTGGATACATTTGTTTTGCTTACAAATGAAGGTCCTAGCTTGGAGAAGGATGAACATTGGAGCAAGAACACGAATGGAGTTGATGGCATGCGCAAGGGGATCAAGAACGGAGTTACAAGTGATGATTTCAGGACTTTGAAGCCGCCATAAGGAGTGCATGAAGCCTTGGACGAAATATACAAGATGCCACTTCATAATATTCGTCCATAGGCTATTCTAGGTGCTGCGTCACCTTATTAATGGGCCAGGCCCATGTAATTTCGAAATACTTAAGTATAGGCTATTTTTAGAGTCCGTATGTGTGGGGAAACAAGAGTTAGGGTTGGTTTCGGACCCCACCCTCAAGGGCCACGAAATTCCCCTCTCTTCCTCCATATATACAGCCCTTAGGGCGTCGTTTAGACTTGGGTTTTGTTTAGATTAAAAGTTCGCCATAGCTGCAACTTCGCGTACTTCGTTTGTGTCCAACGACCAGACCAAGACGTCACAGAACCCCACCTTGATCAATAAAGCTTTCATCTTATATTCGCAATATCCAGATTGCAATCTCAGCTTCTTGCTTGTTCTTCGTTTGCTCGCAGGAAACAGGCCCTCGTGGTCAGGTTGATCGTGCTCCGGCGTGGTCAATAACCCCTCGGAAGTTGGTTTAGCGATTGCTAAGGCGCGACGTCTCGCACGTTCGTAGTCGGATCGTCAAGGTCGACTCCCACAGAAAACGATAGCCACCATCTCATCGAAACATCGGGACACCTTTGCCTCTATCAAGCTCACTCTGGCAAAATAATTGACTACCGCGTTGGCATACATGAGCATGGCGCCCACTTGTCAGCGTGCTAGATGGAGGAAGGAACACAAGACAAAATGGAGCGCGGAAGGGTGTGAATCAATTGGCTCATGTGTGATGACCACTGGAACAATCCACTCAGATTGTACTACATTAAAAAATTCATGCAAACACGATCGGTTATACTGTGAGTAGGTGACCATGCGCTTGGGTCTTCGCCTCTTTCGGAAGTCGAAAAATGATGGTGGTACTACAGTATAGATACTTCTGGCAATCTGACACCGAATGAACTATTGCACGTCCATTGCATGTATTAAGCGCACTATCGTAAAGCAAAGCTTCTCCTCGTCCAGCGAGCCACCGCGCGCGCGTGAGCAAGGGAGAGGTCATACTAGTAGTAAGCAAATCTTCTTCTCATTTGTGAGTTGACGGGACACATCAAAAGTAGTGTATTAGTCTCCAAAAAGGGCTGACCATGTCCATGGCTACCATCCTGTTGGGGATATAACTATTTGTGTAAGCCGCCCAGGAGGGGCCGGGTTACGCAAAGAGGGACTCATCAGAAGAAGCCCAAGATCAAGCATGAAGATGGCGGTTCAATAAAGGGTCTAAAGCCCACAGGCGACTTAAGGCCCATAGTGGTAAACCGCCATGATGGCATGACTTGTATCATAAGGTTGAATTAACTAGTCACCGAGCCGGCGACTGTCTATGAGCCGGCCGGGACTCTGTAGGCCGCAGGGCGTCAACCCGTGTATATAAGGGGACGACCCGTCAGCGGCTTAAGGGAAGAAAACAACTGATCGAGAGCCAGGCATAGCGTATCTCGCTCCCTGGTCATCGAAACCTCAAGCAATACCAACCCAACTAGACGTAGGCCTTCCTTCACCGTAAGGGGCTGAACTAGTATAAACCTCTCGTGTCCTTTGTCCCGATTAACCCCTTTAAGCTTCCTAGTTGCGATGGCTCCACGACTAAGTCCTTGCAAGAGGACATCTGCCGTGACAATTCCACGACAGTTGGCGCCCACCATGGGGCCAGCGCACGGTGGATTCGAGTTCTTGAAGGGCAGCTTCGAAGGGCTCGAGGGATACGCAGTTGGCCGGATGACCAGGAGTCGTCGCGGCAAGATCTACACCGACGACAAAGGCTGGGGCCCTGAAGCCGGTTCAATTGAGTACGGCTACCGGGTCCCCTTTGGCGGAATTCACGTCTTCATCGGCCGGATTGGTGAGCCGGGCCCTGAGCCGGACAGCTGCACCGACCTCGTCGAGACGGCTCAGCGTGCGAAACCCGCCCGAGCTCAACCCGTCGTGAAGCGTGCCTTTGTGGGTTGCATCCATGGAGGTGAACTTCCTGAAGGATCGGAAGGTGATGGTGAGCCGGCCGTCCTCTCTGACGATAATTCATCCGCCGACTCAACAGATTCGCTGTATCAAGTTCAAGATGGCGTGCTTGGGGGCTGTTCCGATGGCAGCACTATTCCGGACCTCTCAGAGTCGCCAAACCGGGCAGGAGTCTTCATGGCTGGTACTCAACCCGGCCAAAATTCTACGGCTTCAGCGGCGATAACGTCCGGGTTAGGAGCAGCCGGGGCAGGAGTCCCTGTGCGCTCACCGGCTCAGGTGCTGATGGATCTCATGGATAAGCTTACGGCTTTGTTAACTATTACAGTCATCCCTGCGAACCAATCTGAGCATGAGGCGGAGGTGGCACAGGTTCGTGACAAGATCGCCCGGGTCAAAGAAACCTTAGCAGCTGAGGACGCTAGATTAGCAGCAAAGCGGGCGGCTTTGGACATACGGGCGCAGCAACTTCGCGCAGAGGCCTTGCAGCTCACATTGAGCCTGAACGCATCTAATGAGGTAATGAGGAGGAGACACTCAGTCCCGTTTACCTCAGAATTATGATCCTCGGAATCTCTTTGCTACACCCGGGGCCGGCCCAAGTAACCCGTCAGGTGCGAATCAGCTTATTACATCTGGAGCGGGAGGTCTAGTCTGGCCTCAGGGGATGGCACCGCCTCACGGCAATATGGCACCGCCCAATTACGTGCCAATACCACAGGGTCACTTCTCCAACCCCATGGAGAACTTAATTGCAGCATCAGCACGTTTGGCGGCTCTCCCTGTAGATGGGAATGATCCGACAGCGGTGGAAACCCGGAAGATCAGAGAACTTGTCCAAACAGCCGTGGCTCAGTAAGAGACCTACTCCTACAGTTGGGATAGGATTCACTCGACTCCTCCGCCCTGGTTAGCTCCGCCTCGTCAAAACCAGAGCTCGAGTTATAGTAGGAACATGGAATCAGAGGCCTTGTCGAGTAACGCTCAGCGCCGGAACCAGTCCGGCGGGCATAACCCGGTTCAGGATCGGATACGTCAAGAGGACGAGCGGGCAGCTCAGCTAGCGGCTTAGCTAGCAGCCCAACAGAACTCACCGGCTTACCCGACGACTTCCGTTGAAGCGGGGGTTGCTACTAGAACCGGAGGAGTTCCTTGTCTGGTACCGGCTTTACGTAATGTACGTCTGCCCAAGGATTTCAAGGGGCCTCGGAAGGTGCCGAATTATACTACCGATTTACAGCCTGGGGCATGGATTGAAAGTTATGAGATGGCTATGGAGCTGCTAGAGGTTAGTGATGAGGCGATAGCTAAATATTTCACCATGATGCTGGACGGAACGGCCCGTTCTTGGTTAAAGGGTTTGCCACCCAACTCCATTAGTTCATGGGCGGAGCTAAAAGCCCGTTTCATCCAGAACTTCAAAGATACTTGCAAGCAGTCTATGTCAATTGTGGATCTGACAAATTGTAAGCAGGAAGAAGGTGAATCTACGACTCATTGGGTGCGCCGGGTCAAGGATATAATACATTCATCTGACAAGATGGATGCCGGCTCAGCAGTTCTCATGCTGGAGAAGAATTGCCGCTTTGAACCTCTGAGACAGAAGCTGGGGCGCCTTAAGCGTGATTGCAACGATATGGGGACGCTGATGGCGACTTTAGTCAAGTATGCCGATTCTGATAGTACCAAGGATCCCGCGTCTGATGAGGAAAAGACAGGGAAGGGAAAGAAGAACGGCAATGGAGAGGGTCAGCAGCATAACCCGGCGAGTCAAGGAGGTAATAAGCGTAAGGCGGACAGTAACCCGGAATTTGTGGCCAATGCACAGGGTAACAATCAGAAGCGCAAGGGAAAGTCACCCTGGTTTGGTGGGTCAGGTCCGTCTCTCGAGCAACTACTCAATGAACCCTGCGCAAAACACGGTACCCGGGAACGACCAGCGACTCATTTATGGAAGGATTGTGCAATCATGAAAGCTTTCAAGAATTCTAACACATTTGATGGCAATCATGGCCCAGGCGGCGGTTCAGGAGCCGGCGGCTTTCATGGCCCGGACGGTGGTTCAGGATCCGGTTTTCAGGGAAGCCAGGGTGGTTATAATCAACAACAGTCTGGTCAAGGAGGTCAGCAGCAGCAGCAGTCGGGTTATTAGAGCCATCCGAAATAGTTAAGCAGTGGGCAGTATCACGTGTTCACCACAAGTTTGTGTAAACATGATCAGAAAGTTCATAAGAGGGCTGTGAATTCTGTTGAACCGGCAGTCCCTCGTTACTTGAGGTGGTCAAAATAGCCTATTGTCTGGAGCAGGGAGGATCACCCTCCCCGGGTTGATAATCCGGGTCAACTGGCCCTAGTGGTGGCACCGCAAGTTGGTGGTTATAAGTTTACTAAAGTGCTCATGGATGGAGGTAGCAGCATCAACATCCTCTATTACGAGACCTTTCGGCGCATGGGCTTAACTGACAAGAATTTAAAGACTTCCAACACCGTCTTCCATGGAGTGGTGCCCGGTAAGTCGGCGTATCCTGTGGGGAAGATTGAGCTAGAGGTGGCCTTCGGAGACGAGCATGATTCTAGGGCGGAAAAGTTAACTTTTGAGGTGGTCAAAATCAAGAGTCCATATCACGCTTTGTTCGGGCGGCCAGCCTATGCCAAATTCATGGCACGACCGTGTTATGTGTATCTACAGCTCAAGATGCCAGGTTACAAGGGTACCATCACTGTGCATGGAAGCCAAAAGGTGGCCCTGGAGTGTGAAGAGGGCGATGCGGCTTACGCCGAGTCTGTATGTGCAGCGGGGGAGCTCAATTTTTATCAAGATAACGTTGACCCGGCAGATATGACTTCTCTCAAGAAGCCGACTACGGAGCATGACCCGGCCATGAAGTTTAAATCGGCTGCAGAGACTAAGCTTGTTGATTTCACTCCAGGCGATTCATCTAAGCAATTCAGCATCAGTGCCAACTTGGATCCTAAATAGGAAAGCGCGCTCATTGAGTTCATCCGTGAGAACCGGGACATCTTTGCATGGAAACCTTCTGACATGCCGGGTGTACCGAGAGAACTCGCTGAGCACACTCTTAATATTGATCCGAAGTATAAGCCGGTCAGGCAATTTCTGCGGCGATTCAATGAAGAGCGACGAAAAGCTATAGGAGAAGAGGTCGCCCGGCTCTTGGCGGCTGGGTTTATTGTTGAAGTTTTTCACCCAGAATGGTTGGCTAACCCGGTGCTCGTACTCAAGAAAAATGGCACCTAGCGGATGTGTGTGGATTACACGGACCTAAATAGGGCTTGTCCGGCTGATCCGTTTGCTCTCCCCCGTATTGATCAAATCATTGATGCTACGGCAGGTTGTGCGTGTTTGAGTTTTTTGGATGCTTATTCTGGCTATCATCAGATCAAGATGGCAGTTAAGGACCAGGAGAAAACGGCCTTCATCACCCCGTTCGGAGCCTTCTGCTATGTGTCTATGCCGTTTGGGCTCAAGAGTGCCCAGGCGACTTATCAACGATGTGTACAGAATTGTCTTCATGATCAGATTGGGCGCAATGTTCATGCTTATGTGGATGACATAGTAGTGAAATCCAGAGAGGTGGAAACCTTGATATCTGATCTTAGAGAAACCTTTGACAATCTCCGGTTTTACAAAATGATGCTTAACCCGGAGAAGTGTGTATTTGGTGTGCCTGCAGGCAAGCTTTTGGGATTCTTGGTCTCAAATAGGGGCATCGAGGCTAATCCGGAGAAGATTAAGGCAATCACTTCTTTGGCTAAACCGGCATGTATTAATGATGTTCAACGATTGGCGGGTCGTGTTGCCGCTTTGAGCCGGTTCATAAGCCGGTTAGGTGAGAAGGCCCTACCGCTGTACCAATTAATGAAGAAGGCAGACACCTTTGTCTGGAGTGATGCCGCTAATGCTGATTTTGAGGATTTGAAAAGGCAGTTATCTGAACCGCCGGTTCTTGTGGCTCCCATTGACAAAGAGCCTTTGCTGTTATATGTGGCTGCTAATTCACGAACCGTCAGTGTGGCGATTGTGGTAGAGCGCGAGGAGGCTGTTAAGGAACACCCGGTTCAATGGCCGGTTTATTATGTCAGTGAGGTACTCATCGAGTCAAAGCAAAGATATCCTCATTGGCAGAAACTTGTTTATGGGGTGTTCATGGCAAGACGGAAGCTGAAACAATACTTCCAAGGTCACATTATCACTGTGGTAAGTTCTGCCCCCTTGGGAGACATTATTCAGAACAGAGAGGCTACAGGACGAGTCGCCAAATGGGCCATCGAGCTCGGGCCTCATGGTCTGAAGTACGCGCCACGCACTGCCATTAAGTCCCAAGCTTTGGTGGATTTCATCAACGACTGGACAGAGCTACAGGCACCCGAGGAGAAGCCCGATAAAACTTATTGGATTATTCACTTTGATGGGTCCAGACAGTTGGAAGGCTCGGGGGCCGGAGTTGTATTAACTTCCCCTCGGGGTGACAAATTTTGTTATGTGCTCCGGCTTATGTTTCCTTGCACTAACAATGCAGCTGAGTATGAGGCCCTGCTCCATGGTCTCCGGATGGCGAAAGAGATGAACTTGAGCCGGGTAAGATGCTTAGGAGACTCAGACCTTGTGGCTCAACAGGTGTCAGGCAAGTGGGACTCTAAAGATCCCCTCATGGCGGCTTACCGTCGTGAAGTCGATGCTATGGCTGGATATTTCAAGGGTTACGTAGTGGAACACATTGATCGAAGGAAGAATGAGGCGGCGGATGCCTTAAGCCGGCTGGGGTCTCAGCGTAAGCCGGTGCCGCCTAACACCTTTCTTGATGTTTTGCATAATCCTTCTGTTAAGTTACCTACAGAAGAAGATCTGGCAATACCAGACCCTGAGGCACAGCTGGTGGCGGCTCTCCACGTTACCCCGGATTGGACAGTGCCTTATTTGGCTTACATGACCCGGGGAGAGTTGCCAGAGTACGAGACCTTGGCAAGACAAATCATCCGGCGGTCCAAGTCCATGACAATTGTCAATGGCGAGTTACATCATTACAGCGTCACTGGAGTGATTCAACGTTGCGTGCCACCTGCAGAGGGTCAGGAGATCCTTCGTGAAATTCATGAAGGTGATTGTGGTCATCACGCCGGCTCAAAATCTCTTGTGGCCAAAGCCTTCCGTCATGGGTTCTATTGGCTAACGGCTCATGCTGATGCGGAAGACCTGGTCAGTAAATGTGACAGATGTCAAAAATTCTCACGACGAGCCCATGTGTCGGCTCAAGAGTTAAGGATGATTCCAATTACCTGGCCGTTTGCAGTCTGGGGGCTTGATATGGTCGGGCCTTTCAAGAGATCTAAGGATAAAAAGACTCACCTCTTGGTGGCAGTTGACAAGTTCATAAAGTGGGTGGAGGCGGAGCCAGTCAGTAAGTGTGATGCAGCCACAGCAGTCCAGTTTATGAAAAAGGTGATTTTTTGCTTTGGTTTTCCACACAGCATCATAACTGATAATGGTACTAACCTTCCAAAGGAGCTATGGAAGAGTTCTGTCAACGAGAGCATATCCGGCTTAACGTTTCAGCTGTAGCTCACCCTCAATCAAATGGCCAAGCAGAACGAGCCAATCAAGAAATCTTGAAGGGTATCAAGCCCCGGCTCTTGGTCCCTTTACAGCGGACGCCGGGTTGTTGGGTGGAGGAGTTATCTTCTGTACTCTGGAGCATCAATACTACCCCTAACAGATCTACGGGTTACACGCCTTTCTTTATGGTGTATGGAGCAGAGGCGGTCCTGCCAAGTGACATCCGTCACGATTCACCCCGTGTGGCGGCTTATGTTGAGGAAGACAATGAAAAAGCTTGGCAAGATGCACTTGACCTGTTGGATGAAGAGCGAGACTTGGCAATAGCCCGCTCGGCGATTTACCAACAAGACCTGCGTCGCTACCACAGCCGCCGGGTTAAGTCCAGAACCTTTCAGGAAGGCGACTTAGTGCTCCGACTCATCCAGGATCAATCTAACATACACAAGCTATCCCCTCCTTGGGAAGGACCCTTTGTGGTCAGCAAGAATCTGAACAATGGATCATACTACCTTATCGACGTTCGAGAGCATAAAGACTCACGTAAGTCGGAGGAGGAGACCCGTCGGCCGTGGAATATCGCCCATCTTCGGCCTTATTATACTTGAGCGTCATCTCTAATGTGTATATACTTATACTATGTATATTATATAAAGCAATAAAGCAGGACCTCTGTCCTTTTTTCCACTCCCAAAAAAAGGTTTATGTGTTTTTCCTTGACAGGTGGTGGAGATAACCAAGGAGAAGCGGATCATATCTGAATCCGGCTTTCCTTTGGTCCGGCTTATGATCATATCTGAATCTAGCCGTTGATCACTTGGGGGCTTCCTGTTCAAACATAGGTCGTATTCGAACCAAAGAGAACATAGCTGTCGATACCCGTTTGATCGGCATACTGCCAAACCCACTTGGGGGCTTCTTGATCATATCTGAATCATAGCTTAACTCCTTTTGGGTCTGACATGGATCGTATTCAAATCAGCGTCATTAAACAACTCTTATGGTCACTTGGGGGCTTCCCGTTCAAACATAGGTCGTATTCGAACCAAAGAGAACATAGCTGTCGATACCCACTTGATTGGCATCGCCACAGCCATTGGGGGCTAACAGTTCGTATACGAATCTTAGCTCAACCCCTTTGGAACGGGTCACTGATTGATAGAGGCAAAGGTGTCCCGATGTTTCGATGAGATGGTGGCTATCGTTTTCTGTGGGAGTCGACCTTGACGATCCGACTACGAACGTGCGAGACGTCGCGCCTTAGCAATCACTAAACCAACTTCCGAGGGGTTATTGACCACGCCGGAGCACGATCAACCTGACCACGAGGGCCTGTTTCCTGCGAGCAAACGAAGAACAAGCAAGAAACTGAGATTGCAATCTGGATATTGCGAATATAAGATGAAAGCTTTATTGATCAAGGTGGGGTTCTGTGACGTCTTAGTCTGGTCGTTGGACACAAACGAAGTACGAGAAGTTGCAGCTATGGCGAACTTTTAATCTAAACAAATCCCAAAGTCTAAACGACGCCCTAAGGGCTGTATATATGGAGGAAGAGAGGGGAATTTCGTGGCCCTTGAGGGTGGGGTCCGAAACCAACCCTAACTCTTGTTTCCCCACACATACGGACTCTAAAAATAGCCTATACTTAAGTATTTCGAAATTACATGGGCCTGGCCCATTAATAAGGTGACGCAGCACCTGGAATAGCCTATGGACGAATATTATGAAGTGGCATCTTGTATATTTCGTCCATGGCTTCATGCACTCCTTATGGCGGCTTCAAAGTCCTAAAATCATCACTTGTAACTCCGTTCTTGATCCCCTTGCGCATGCCATCAACTTCATGCGTGTTCTTGCTCCAATGTTCATCCTTCTCCAAGCTAGGCCCTTCATTTGAAAGCAAAACAAATGTATCCAATTTAGGCAGCATCATAATCTCATGAACATTAGAATCATTACCAAGAAACGAAAGTACCTGGTAATTTAATTGGCGTGCGCGAGCTCTAGTAATTGGTCCAGTATATGTAACAGTAGGGGCTGTGGGTGTAACAATGGTATTGATGTCCTCATCATCCTTCCCTTCTTGAAATGAAGTCGTCCTCGACGGAAGCTCATCTTCCTCACCCAAATAAGGCTTCAAATCTGCAATATTAAAAGTGGGACTAACCCCAAAATCTGCAGGTAGCTCAAGTTTATATGCATTATCATTTATTTTCTCTAAAACCTTAAAAGGACCATCAGCACGTGGCATTAGCTTTGATTTGCGCAGATTAGGAAATCTATCTTTACGCAAATGTAACCAAACAAGATCTCCAGGTGCAAACACAACATGTTTTCTACCCTTATCTCCAACAAGTTTATATTTAGCACTCATACGCTCAATGTTTTCCTTAGTTAATTCATGCATTTTTAAAATCAATTCAGAACGTTCTTTAGCATAAAAATTAACCTTCTCCGAAGATGGAAGAGGCAACAAATCAATAGGTGCACGAGGTAGGAAACCATACACAATTTCAAAAGGGCACATCTTAGTAGTAGAATGCAATGAACGATTATAAGCAAATTCAATATGAGGCAAGCATTCTTCCCACATTTTCTTGTTATTCTTCAAAACAGCCCTAAGCATAGTAGACAATGTTCTATTGACTACTTTAGTTTGTCCATCAGTTTGGGGGTGACAAGTAGTACTAAAAAGCAGCTTAGTCCCCAACTTAGCCCATAAACATCTCCAAAAGTGGCTAAGAAATTTAGTATCACGATCTGAAACAATAGTATTTGGCACACCATGTAAGCGAATAATTTCACGAAAGAACAAATCAGCAACATTAACAGCATCATCGCTTTTATGACATGGTATAAAGTGTGCCATTTTCGAGAACCTATCCACGACAACAAATATGCTATCCCTCCCCTTCTTTGTTCTAGGTAAACCTAAAACAAAGTCCATAGATATATCCTCCCAAGGAACACTAGGTACAGGCAAAGGCATATATAAACCATGAGGATTGAGTCGTGACTTAGCTCTTTGACATGTAGTGCAGCGAGCAACAAAACGCTCAACATCCCGTCTCATCTTTGGCCAAAAGAAATGTGTAGCAAGTATATCCTCCGTCTTCTTGACGCCAAAGTGTCCCATTAATCCTCCTCCATGCGCCTCCTGCAACAACAAAAGACGAACGGAGCTAGCTGGAATGCATAGCTTGTTAGCACGAAACACAAATCCATCGTTAAGAACGAACTTGTTCCAAGTTCTCCCTTCCTTACAATTCTGCAATACATCTATAAATTCAGCATCATTAACATATTGATCCTTGATGGTCTCCAAACCAAATATTTTAAAGTCAAGTTGTGAAAGCATAGTATAACGACGAGACAAGGCATCAGCAATAACATTTTCTTTACCCTTCTTGTGTTTAATGACATAAGGGAAAGTCTCAATGAATTCAACCCATTTAGCATGTCGACGGTTCAGTTTTGCTTGACTTTTAATGTGTTTCAAAGATTCATGATCAGAATGTATAACAAATTCCTTGGGCCATAAATAATGTTGCCATGTTTCTAAGGTCCGAACAAGAGCATATAATTCTTTATCATAAGTAGAATAGTTCAGACTAGGCCCACTCAATTTTTCAGAAAAGTATGCAACAGGTTTTCCATCTTGTAATAACACACCTCCTAATCCAATTCCACTAGCATCACATTCAAGCTCAAAAGTCTTATTGAAATTAGGAAGTTGGAGTAAAGGAGCATGTGTCAACTTATCTTTCAATACCGTGAAGGCTTCTTCCTGTGCGGTACCCCAAACAAAAGGTACATCCTTCTTTGTAAGCTCGTTGAGAGGTGCAGCAATGGTGCTGAAATCTCTCACAAAACGCCTATAGAAACCAGCGAGGCCAAGGAAACTCCTCACTTGTGTGACCGTTTTGGGCTGCGGCCAACTCTCAATAGCTTCAATCTTGGCTTTATCAACTTCAATTCCCTGTGGAGTAACAACATAGCCAAGAAAAGATACTCGGTCGGTGCAAAAGGTGCACTTTCCAAGGTTACCAAACAAACGTGCATCACGTAGAGCAATAAAAACAGCACGTAAATGTTCCAAATGTTCCTCCAAAGATTTGCTATAAATCAATATGTCATCAAAGTAAACTACCACAAATCATCCAATGAAAGCACGTAAAACTTCGTTCATTAACCTCATGAAAGTACTAGGTGCATTAGTTAACCCAAAAGGCATGACTAACCACTCATATAATCCAAACTTAGTTTTAAATGCTGGTTTCCATTCATCTCCCAATTTCATACGAATTTGATGGTAACCACTACGCAAATCAACTTTGGAGAATATTGTAGAGCCACTCAATTCATCAAGCATATCATCTAGCCTAGGAATAGGATGACGATAACGAATAGTAATATTATTAATGCCTCTACAATCAACGCACATACGCGACGTATCATCCTTTTTCGGCACTAAAATGATAGGAACAACACAAGGACTAAGGGATTCGCGTATATAACCTTTGTCGAGCAGTTCTTGTACTTGACGCATAATCTCCTTCGTCTCCTCTGGATTGGTACGGTATGGTGCCCGGTTGGGTAATGATGCACCGGGAATTAAGTCAATTTGATGCTCAATCCCGCGAATAGGTGGTAATCCCGGTGGCACGTCTTGTGGAAAGACATCGGCGAACTCCTGCAAAATGTTAGTGACAGCAGGAGGCAAAGAGGAAGGCACGTCCTCGAATGAAAATAATGCCTCTTTGCACACAAAAGCATAGCAAACAGATTTGCTAAAATCTAGATCATCAATATCAGATTTGGTGGCAAGTAAACATGCACTTTTCAATTTAATTTCAGAAGCAACACTAGATTGTTTATTATTATTAGGCTGCATTTGTTGCTCAAATTCTTTTGCCACAATCTGATTTTCACTCTTAGTTTTCTCCTGTTTTGCTTTATTAGCTCTATTAATATCATCTTTCAAAATGGAATCAGGAGTCATAGGAAGCAAAGTAATATTTTTATCCTTATGAACAAGAGTATACTGATTGTTTCTACCATGGTGAATAGAATTTTTATCAAATTGCCATGGTCTACCAAGTAATAAGGAACATGCTTGCATCGGTACCACATCACAATCAACATAATCAGCATATGTAGAGATACTAAAATGCACACGAACAGTACGTGTTACCTTAACCTTGCCGCTGTTGTTGAACCATTGGATGTAGTAAGGATGTGGATGTGGTCTTGTGGTGAGAGATAGCTTCTCCACCATCTCGATGCTAGCCAAGTTGTTGCAACTCCCTCCATCTATGATCACGCGAACAGAACGTTCCTTCACAACTCCCTTTGTATGGAACAAATTATGCCTCTGATTTTGCTCAGCTTGTGTAACCTGCACACTCAAAACACGTTGAGCAACTAAACATTCATACCTGTCAGCATCTTCAGGAGCCATGTATTGCGTCTCATGATCAGAATCGTCTCCACCGTGTTCGTCACGTGTAATAAGAGCCAAAGTCTCCTCATCATAGTCACTAGCGGACTCATACCCACCATCCTCAGTAACAATCATCACACGCTTAGATGGGCATTCTCTCGCATAATGACCTCCACCCTTGCAACGTCGACAAATAATATCATGTGTTTGCCCTGTTGATGCCATGGATGAAGAAGAGCTCTTTGCAGGCCCAGAAGGTGTGCTCTTGGCAGATAGTGGTGATTGTGCCTGCTTTATTGTATCACGGTTGGAGGTGGCAGCCGACGGAGGCGCCGGTGAAGCAGAACGTGTGGAAGTAGATGATGCACGTGGTGTCCATGAAGAAGGTCGACCTGCAGAAAAGTTAGTCCGCGCCAATGCCTGTCGATCCTGCACTTCACGTTCAGCTTTACAAGCAAGATGGAATAAACGAGTGATATTAGTATACTCCTTATACTCTAGAATCGTCTGAATCTCTCTATTTAATCCACCCATAAAACGTGCAAGCATAGCTTCATTCTCCTCAACAATACCACATCTAATCATGCCAGTTTGTAATTCCTGATAATATTCTTCTACAGAATTTTTTCCCTGTCTTAAGCGCTGCAATTTTTGAAGTAATTCACGTTGATAATATGGTGGAACCCAACGAGTACGCATAGCAGTTTTCAAAGCAGCCCAAGTAGCAGGAATGGGATATAATCTACAATGCTCAGACCACCAAACACATGCAAAACTAGTGAATGCACAAACAGCAGCAGGAACACGTCTCTCCTCGGGATATTGTAAACATGTAAATCGTTGTTCAGTTTCTAACTCCCAAGTAAGATATATATCAGGAACATATCTACCCTCAAATGGTGGAATATTCAATTTTAGTTTAGGGAGATGGTCATGATCTCGTACCTGAGGGTGAGCCCTACCATTGCCATTATTTGCATGTGGACGACCTGATGGTTGCTGTGCTGGTGGTGGCACGTAGTTCTGATTTTGATCAACCTCATCCTCGTAATCGCCAGCAAAATCATCCTCCTCCGCATCAGCAGCAGGAGCCACAGAAGTAGCAACAGCAGCACCAACAGTTTGGCCAGGTGCAAGAGGGAGACGGCTCGCTCGGCGGAGTGCTGTTTCACGATGTGTAGGTAGTCGTCGTTGTTGTTGTTGTAGAGGTGCGTTAGGTGCAGCCGGTGGTGGTGGTGGAAGACGCGCGAGCAATTCATTAAACCTGTCATCGAGCTTTGTTTCGAACGTCTTCTCCATGTCATCTATCTTCTCCATGGCCTCTTCAAATCTGTTTAGCACATCCTGCACCTGTCCATTCATCATTTGCTGAAATTTATCATGCAACTCCTGATTCGTCATGTTCTCCCAGTCAGTCTCGTCGGCTTGTGATCCTGCCATGGTTAGCAACAATAGAAAACACACAAGAATATGATCCTACAGAATACTAACAAGAGGTGGTGGTGGCGGGTGTCACAAATCCGTCAAGCAAATCTCAAATTCTTACCAGTTCTTACCCAGCAGCAGGCGGTGATCGGCAACCGTTGTAGTCAAAACTCTCAAAAGCTTGGATAGAGCGATTGCCAGGGAGAGTCAAACGCACGACGTAGAGGTATGTGGAGCTGGGAAGGCTTATAGTATGGTAGCAAAAAGGGTCAGCAATAATCAATTCAGAGATGCAAAGTTGAATAAACGCTCAACGACGGTACTGTGCTGGTCCTAGGCTAGACCGTGCTAGAGACGCGAGCCTAGAAGACTAACAAAATCACGGCGCTGCACGTAAATAAGGGAAAAGCACACACTGGAACTTTTTTTTTGCGCTCCTCTTTTTTTTTTGCGCTCCTCTTTTTTTTTGCGCTCCTCTTTTTTTTTGCGAAAAATTACTATAATGGCGAGTGTCTCAAAACTCTTCCCTCGTCAAACTGATAGGATGGGCACGAAATTTTTTTTTTCACTTTTTTTTTCGGAAATCAGGGCAGCGACGACGAAAAAGTGCGACAAAAAATCACTATGATGGCACGTGGCTCAAAAGACTCAGAAAAGCCTAAAAATAGGATAGGGAAAAAATATTTTTGCTCGTGAAAATTTTGGCCTAAAAACTGCCCGGGGGTCTCCAGACTTTTTTTTTTCCGAGACCTACGCAGGCAAGGAAACACGAATCGGAATTGAGATTGATCTCAAAAACAAACCTAATATGAGAAGAACTCGGATTAGTGGTGGATATATGGTGGTGGTATATGGCAGCGGTGGTGGTATATGGTAGCGGTGGTGGTATATGGATAGAGATTGATGGTGGTATATGGATACGGATTTGATGAGGACATGACTACCTTGGATACGACCAAAAATATTGCATACATGCATATTTGTCAGGTGATTTCTAATGCAAACTATTCAATAATCTATTTATGTTATCCAGAACAAAAATACTTCACACACTTTTGTGTTTTGTCTAAGTGCAGGTGTATTGGACATTTGTACAATCCACATATGAAGACAAGGGAAAAGGAGAAGTTTAGGTTGTGTTCAAAAAGTCCTCTCACGTCACTTTTGGGCCAAGAGAAGATAGAGTCCAAGTCTCTCACGTTCTGGATTCAGATTCGGACTGCACAGACATACCTGACTCAAAACGCCAACAACTTTTTCATACAGACTCCGAATTGGGTGATTCTTTTTTTGTTGGAAACTAAATTTCGTGCTCTTTCCAACCCAATTGGATTCACCTTCAAATTCGTCCGGAGCGTTGAGTTACGGACGAAACAATCTGACGTTGCAGCAGAATCCGAGTCAAACTACAAGCCCAAAGGTGTTGCATCACCTCCACTTGGGCCCATGAGCCTTGTACGACCTAGGGTTAGTTTTAGGCTGCCTTGGGACATCCTCCCACCTCCTTGGCCGCCACCCCTTGCTCCTATATAAGTAGATCCATCTAGTAGCTTTTTCCTTGGGATTTGTTTAGTTAAAAGTTAGCCATTGCAACTTCGTGTACTTCGTTTGTGTCCAACGACCAGACCAAGACCGCTTCCGGATCCCCACCATTATCAATACTTCATATATATTTGCAATATTCAGATTGCTTTATCATATTCTTGCTCGTTCTTCGATTGCTTGCAGGAATAGACCTTCGTGGTCAGGCTGATCGTGCTTCCGGCATTGTCAGTAACCTCAGGAGATTGGTTTAGCGATTGCTAAGGCGCAACGTCGTGCACGTTTGTAGTCGGATCGTCAAAGTCGTCTCCACCAAATCGATAGTTATCATCTCATCGAAAGATTGGGACACCCTCGCCTCTATCAAGTGGTATCAGTTTTCAGGTTGCTCGGTGAGAATTTCCAGTTTTCCTAGATTAGATTTATTTTCGTACCTATTGTCCAAGAAAAAGCCACAAAAAAGAGTTAGATCTATTCATCCTTGGTCCAAGCCAGTCTGAGCCTTTGCAATTTTCTTTTCATTGCTTGCATAGTTGAATTATCGGTTGCATCGTCGTGTCGAGTTGCTGGTCTTAGTGTCTAGTTCGTTTAGAGTTTCGAGTTCTGTTCACATTAGTCACGCCACCGCTGCATCATTATCTCTTCCGCTGTCCACCACCCATCCATCAATTTCCACCACGTGCTACCCACCATTCATTGTCATAATAATAGTTGAGATCGTTCACATCTTCACTTGATCCAATCTGCATCTTATCTAGTTTGTTTTGGAAAGAGGGAGAAAAAAAAGAGAGAAAAAAAACGAGAGAAAAAAAAAGTCAGAGAAAAAAAGGAGAGAAAGAAAAAAAGTGCGAGAAAAAAAAAGAGAAAAAAAAACAAAATTCGGATCTTTTTAGACTCAATCTCGTAGTTGAATTCGGATTGAAATCTGTTTTGTGCACTGTTCAGTAAAACAGCTTGGCTGTTGTTTCACATCATTATCTTTACTGCCGTTGTGATCTTCACTTATATCTTGCTGTCCAGAGCTACTTAGTATCCTTCATTGATGCTGGTTGTGCTACGACATGACCTCATTAGTGTTCTAGGCTCGCGTCTCTAGTTCGGTCTAGCCTAGGACCAGCACAGTACCGTCGTTGAGCGTTTATTCAACATTGCATCTCTGAATTGATTATTGCTAATCTTTTGCTACCATATATAGCCAACCCAGCTCCACATATTTCTACACCGTGTATACGCACGTTCCCCTGGCAATCGCTTTACACAATCTTCAGAGTTATTTGACACCGCTGGTTGCCTGTCACCACCTGCCGCATGGTAAGAACTTGTAAGATATTGATATTTGCTTTACTGTGAGCACTTTACAACCACATCCTAGTAGTTCATAGGAACATTATTCTCGAATTTTGGTTCTTGTTTCTACTAATCATGACAGGTTCCAGAGATAGAAGTTCTTGGACGACGGACACATCTTCACCATCACGAGAGTTGGGACAACACACACAAGCATATGGTCAGGTTATCTCTTTACCATCATTTGAGGGTAGATTTAATCCTTCTATTTATCTAGCTTGGGAGCTTGAAGTAGAACAAGTTTTTAGTCACCATGATTTTTCTGAACTTGAGAGAGTACGAGCTACCATTAGAGCATTTACTGGTTTTGCTTCTGTTTGGTGGAGTGTACATTGTAAGAAAAACATTGATAACCAACCCACAACTTGGAAAGTTTTGAAAGCTGTAATGAGACAACAATTTTTTCCTCCTTACTATCATCGTGAATTGCGTTGCAAATTGGAGCAATTAAAACAAGGCAGTAACACTGTTCATGCTTACTATCAAGAGTTCAAATCTTATATGCATCATTGTGACATAGAAGAATCTGAGGATGATACAATGAATAGATTTTTTGGTGGTTTGAACCATGATATTCAGGCAAGATTTCGGTATATTCCTCGTTGCATTACTGGTATGTATGTCCGTGCTTGTACCTTTGAGAGACAGATACAGGAGGATCCATTGGGTGACTACAACAACTACTATTCCAGTTCATGCTCACCATCGCCGGTTGGTTACTCCACTATTGCACCTACTAGAGCAGCCCCACCTCAGATTGTGAGCGCAATATCATCTCAAGAGTATGGTAGATTGTCAACGTCCGTACCTACATCAGCTACATCTCTGCGAGGTAACAGTAAAGGTATTGATGATATAACTTCACATGAGAATGAAGCATGCCTAGTTAACTTGAATGCATCATGTGTTGAGTTACCTGTTGATTTGAGCACACCACCTATTTTAGAGACTCTTGTTACTGTCATGAATGCGTCATGTGATCAAACAACTGAAATATCAACAATTTTGAGTGCACCCATTGAATTAACTGTTGATGCAAAAGAACCAATGTTTAATCATTTTGATATGACCTCTAATCTTGATGATGATTTTGTGTCCAATGACTTATTGCATGTTTGCTTATTTAAGCATGTTGTAGCATGTAAATTTGATGCAAGTAAGGTTTATTCATCGAAGTTAGGATGGTTTAATGATGAACATTGCCAATCTTTTGAAGAGAATAAGAGCTTCACTTATATGTGCAAACTGAGTTCCAATATTTTCATGCCTTCTACTTCCTGTGATAATTTTTTGGCTTTAGTTTTTATGAACTATGAAAGTTACTCATGTATACATGTGTCATACGTGCGAAAATCAAGGGAAGTTAAACTGGATGACATATACATATACAACATGTACACCTTGTCTCTTTTGTTAGCCACATTTCAGATTAAGCAACGCCGAGGACGGCTTTATTTTCAAAAAGGGGAGGATGATGAGGACATGACTACCTTGGATACGACCAAAAATATTGCATACATGCATATTTGTCAGGTGATTTCTAATGCAAACTATTCAATAATCTATTTATGTTATCCAGAACAAAAATACTTCACACACTTTTGTGTTTTGTCTAAGTGCAGGTGTATTGGACATTTGTACAATCCACATATGAAGACAAGGGAAAAGGAGAAGTTTAGGTTGTGTTCAAAAAGTCCTCTCACGTCACTTTTGGGCCAAGAGAAGATAGAGTCCAAGTCTCTCACGTTCTGGATTCAGATTCGGACTGCACAGACATACCTGACTCAAAACGCCAACAACTTTTTCATACAGACTCCGAATTGGGTGATTCTTTTTTTGTTGGAAACTAGATTTCGTGCTCTTTCCAACCCAATTGGATTCACCTTCAAATTCGTCCGGAGCGTTGAGTTACGGACGAAACAATCTGACGTTGCAGCAGAATCCGAGTCAAACTACAAGCCCAAAGGTGTTGCATCACCTCCACTTGGGCCCATGAGCCTTGTACGACCTAGGGTTAGTTTTAGGCTGCCTTGGGACGTCCTCCCACCTCCTTGGCCGCCACCCCTTGCTCCTATATAAGTAGATCCATCTAGTAGCTTTTTCCTTGGGATTTGTTTAGTTAAAAGTTAGCCATTGCAACTTCGTGTACTTCGTTTGTGTCCAACGACCAGACCAAGACCGCTTCCGGATCCCCACCATTATCAATACTTCATATATATTTGCAATATTCAGATTGCTTTATCATATTCTTGCTCGTTCTTCGATTGCTTGCAGGAATAGACCTTCGTGGTCAGGCTGATCGTGCTTCCGGCATTGTCAGTAACCTCAGGAGATTGGTTTAGCGATTGCTAAGGCGCAACGTCGTGCACGTTTGTAGTCGGATCGTCAAAGTCGTCTCCACCAAATCGATAGTTATCATCTCATCGAAAGATTGGGACACCCTCGCCTCTATCAGGATTGGTGGTGGTATATGGATATGGATTCAGAGCGGTGGCGGATAAGCAAAAGTGGTAGATGGGCGATGATGATGGTGCGGCGGCGGCGTGACAACTTGTGACCAGAACTCGAAACTCTAAAAGACTAGACTCTAAGACCAGCAACTTGACACGACGATGCAACCGCAAATTCAACAAAGCAAAAACCCTAAAAAGATTATGCAAAGGCTCAGATTGGTTCGGATATGATGAACTAACCCTAATTTTTTTTTGTGTGGCTTTTTCGTGGACTGTAGGTATGAAGAACAGACTCGATCTAATCTACGAAAAACTGTAAAATCTCACCGAGCAACCTGGAAATCTGATACCACTTGATAGAGGCAAAGGTGTCCCGATGTTTCGATGAGATGGTGGCTATCGTTTTCTGTGGGAGTCGACCTTGACGATCCGACTACGAACGTGCGAGACGTCGTGCCTTAGCAATCGCTAAACCAACTTCCGAGGGGTTATTGACCATGCCGGAGCACGATCAACCTGACCACGAGGGCCTGTTTCCTGCGAGCAAACGAAGAACAAGCAAGAAACTGAGATTGCAATCTGGATATTGCGAATATAAGATGAAAGCTTTATTGATCAAGGTGGGGTTCTGTGACGTCTTGGTCTGGTCGTTGGACACAAACGAAGTACGAGAAGTTGCAGCTATGGCAAACTTTTAATCTAAACAAAACCCAAAGACTAAACGACGCCCTAAGGGCTGTATATATGGAGGAAGAGAGGGGAATTTCGTGGCCCTTGAGGGTGGGGTCCGAAACCAACCCTAACTCTTGTTTCCCCACACATACGGACTCTAAAAATAGCCTATACTTAAGTATTTCGAAATTACATGGGCCTGGCCCATTAATAAGGTGACGCAGCACCTGGAATAGCCTATGGACGAATATTATGAAGTGGCATCTTGTATATTTCGTCCATGGCTTCATGCACTCCTTATGGCGGCTTCAAAGTCCTGAAATCATCACTTGTAACTCCGTTCTTGATCCCCTTGCGCATGCCATCAACTTCATGCGTGTTCTTGCTCCAATGTTCATCCTTCTCCAAGCTAGGCCCTTCATTTGAAAGCAAAACAAATGTATCCAATTTAGGCAGCATCATAATCTCATGAACATTAGAATCATTACCAAGAAACGAAAGTACCTGGTAATTTAATTGGCGTGCGCGAGCTCTAGTAATTGGTCCAGTATATGTAACAGTAGGGGCTGTGGGTGTAACAATGGTATTGATGTCCTCATCATCCTTCCCTTCTTGAAATGAAGTCGTCCTCGACGGAAGCTCATCTTCCTCACCCAAATAAGGCTTCAAATCTGCAATATTAAAAGTGGGACTAACCCCAAAATCTGCAGGTAGCTCAAGTTTATATGCATTATCATTTATTTTCTCTAAAACCTTAAAAGGACCATCAGCACGTGGCATTAGCTTTGATTTGCGCAGATTAGGAAATCTATCTTTACGCAAATGTAACCAAACAAGATCTCCAGGTGCAAACACAACATGTTTTCTACCCTTATCTCCAACAAGTTTATATTTAGCATTCATACGCTCAATGTTTTCCTTAGTTAATTCATGCATTTTTAAAATCAATTCAGAACGTTCTTTAGCATCAAAATTAACCTTCTCCGAAGATGGAAGAGGCAACAAATCAATAAGTTTACCCTCAGGGGTTGGTTTATATAAGCCGGAAAAAACAGTTGTGAGCACTACAGAGCAATGCAAGGTATTTTTGCAAAGGACATAACAGATTCATACAAACTACAAAGAGAATAATGGCGGCGGCTTATGCAAGTATTAAGGGCCATAAGCATGCACAAAGGCATAGCAAAACTCAAGGTATCTTTTACTTTGTTACAAGACTCCCCGAGTCGGAATGATGCATTGTTTTCTACGATGACATAAGCAGGTGGTGCCTGACAAGCTACTCTTGGGGTTGACTTGAAGCCCCCGGGTTATCCGTCTCCGTCTCTCCGCCGGCTGCTTTGTCCTGGAAGGATGATGAGGCCCAGTCAATGCCACTCAAGGCTTCAAACTCAGCTTCATCATCTATTAAACCAGTTGGGTCGACTTCAGGAGCAAAGGTGTGCTTATGGGTTGGAGGGATCAAGCTGACATCGTCGTAATGTGGCATGGGGATTCTCCGGTTCTCCTTGTCATAACCCGGCTGACACTTGGTGAGGTCAGTATCGTTCCCAATAAGAGTAGCCATCGGACGTATATCCTTCACACAGGCGGTGAAATCCTTATCATTAAATACGGTGCCATCTTCCTTTAAACTTGGATACCCAAGAGCAATGTCAGCGGGATCTAGTTCTGGAAGCCACGCCTTGGCCCGGCTCAATGCGGCTATAGCTCCGGCTCTTGCAGATGCTCGTCTTAACTCTTGGATTCGCTGAGGTAGCACAGCAAGCCGCTTCAGCACATCTTGCAGGAGATAAGGAACATCGTTTGATAAAGCCACAACGGCCAGAGCACGTTGTGACCCGGTGTAGAGTTGTTCCACCAGAGTATAAACTGCCTTCAGCTTGATCACCATGTTCTGCTTAAGATTTGTGCTCCTGGGGCCTGCGTTATTAAGCATAAGGTGAGTTAGAGGAGACAACTGAAATGGTCATTCAAGGAGTTTTGCAGTGTTTAAGGCTTGGATAAGTCACTCACCGAAGATTGCTGAAACCATTCGAGATATCTGGCGCTTTAAGTCGGACAGTTCGGCCGTTGCTTCCGCAAGCGACGCCTCTGCTATCTCGGCCCGGGTCACTAGCGCGGCCTTTTCATCAGCCCAAGTTTTCTTCTCTGATTGAAAATTTTGCTTCAACTTCTCTTGTTCAGAGACGCTGAATTCAAATTTGGAGTTGGCCTTTTCAATTTCACTTTCCTGGGTTGCTAGGCGATTCTTCAAATCAGTAATCTCCAATTCAAATTTACTTATGGTGGCCTGCATTGCACCAGATAGTAGTAAAAGTTACGGTAAGTACTATTAAGTCCCAAGCACTTTGCAAGCAAAGATACTTGACACTTGGGGGCTAATGTATACCGAAGCTTTCTAAATTATTAAGCCGGTCTTGAATATTAAGTCCCAAATACCTTGCAAGCAAAGATTTTTGGCACTTGGGGGCTAATGTATATCGCAAGTTAAAGGTATAGTGTTACACCCGGTTCAATTATTTTCTCTTTAAGCCGGATAAGTAGCTCTAACAATTTTTCTAAGTCTACAGCATATTTATTCATAAGCAATAGACATGGGGGCTGGTACAGTAAGTGTGATTGAAAGTAAGCTAGTATAAGTCATACCTCAGATTTTTGCTGTATCTGCTTCACCATGTCAATTTCCAGGTCACGGCTGCTTTGTACTTGATTGATATAGCCGGAGACAATCTCTCCAATACTCAAATGAGTATAGTCAGTGACATCCAGCTTGGCCTTCCGGCGTTCCACCAATTCCTTTTTAGAACACTTGGCAAGTGCAGACGACTGTGCCGGCTCAACAAACTGAGTCTTGAGAATTTCAACTTCCTGATCATTTTCCTTGGCGGGGCTAGGAGCCTCCGGGTTACCAGAATCATTGAGGGTTTGTTCAGTAGGCGGGTCAGAGGAAGATATAGGAACATCATGAGACGGTTGAGGCGGCGGCTCGTGAGCAGAGGCATCAGGAGTAGCTGTGCCCAACTATGGTTCAGTCACAACCGGCTCTTGGGGCGGCTTATTCTTTTTTGCCCTTTTGCTAGGCTTTACTTGCACACTGTGGAAAAGGTAGACAAGTTAAATACATCAAATATGAGTAAAATAAAGTATAAGGTACAACAAGTTTATATTACCCGGGAGCAGTTTTGAAGGCTGGCATGTTGGACTGCATAGACTCACCGGAGGAAGGTGAAATATCCTGATAGTTGGAGTCAGAATAATTGAGAGGCTAACAAATGAAGCCTGCCAAAGGAAAAAGAAGGTGTAAATCGGAGATAACCTCAGTCTAGCATTTCCTGGTCACATCAGGTAAGCCGGAGGAGAGTTCCGCGTCTTTGCTGGTCCGGGTCTGCCTCCGGCTCTCATAATTCTGTCGCTTCAAAAGAAAGTCAGGATCTTGGTAAGCCAAAGGATGTGAAAATCTTACTTTCCGGGTTACTCTTCGAATTTTCTGACGCGGCTGAAGCTCGAGTCGGAGGAGATTACAATTACCTCTTCCTCGACGGGTTGGCTGTTGCCCGTGTCTTCCTGAAAGAAGGTTAGCATCAGTAAGGTAGAAATAAAGGAGAAAGTGAATTTCAAAGGTTACCTCTTCCTCATTATCATCAGTATCATCAAGCTGAAACAGCTCAGAGGCGCTTGGCTTCCTTTTCCTTGAGGTGGTGGGCTTGGTGGTTTTCTTTTCGGCTCTCTTGGCCGCCCTGGCTTTCTTGGCCGCCTCATGATCATATTGCATGCTCCAGAAGCTATCATTTGCCTGTAAAAGGTTATAACTGGTTATGCGTAAGAATACAGCCTAACATGATAAAACATAACCCGATGGCTGGAAACTTACTGCAGGGGCCGGGTTCTTCTGGCAAAAAGGTAGTAAGCCGAAGGCATTACTATTCACTGTGCCCTCTTTCAACAAGGACTGAGTTGTAGCTTCCACTACGTCATCTGGTAAGTCGTCAGGCTTATGACGTTGAGGGTCATTCTTCTCGCCTGAATAATTACACATTAAGCCGGGGCGGCGGCTTAACGGAATTATTCTCCAAGCAATCCAGACTCGGACCAAGTCAATGCCATCTAAGCCGTTCCCTAAAAGAGCTTTAATCCTCTTAATTTTGGGGGTGAGTGGCAGGCGTTCAATAGCTGTCAACTTATCCGGCAGCGGGTGAGTAGGTTCAAGGCGCAATGCGCGGAAGCCGGGCAGTGGATTTTCGCCAGCCGGAGAAGTATCTTGGTAGTAGAACCATATCTGGTTCCAGTCCTTTGGATGACTCGGCAATTCAGCATAAGGGAACAGGCATTCTCTCCGCCTTTGAATTGATATGCCACCAAGCGCCAGACTGGGCCCGTTGGCCCGTTCATTCTGCCGGTTCAAATAGAACAATTCCCTGAACAGGAGTAGGCTGGGTTCTTCTCCAAGGTAAACCTCACAGAAAACTTGAAAGTTGCATATATTTGACACGGAGTTGGGCCCGATGTCTTGAGGTCTTAAGTCAAAGAAGTGCAAAACGTCTCTAAAGAATTTTGAACCGGGAGGAGCAAATCCCCGGCTCATGTGATCGGTAAAAATGATGTCACAGCCCTAGAGTACCTGAGTGAAATAGTTGCATCTGCACTCATGCATCATGTCTAAAATTTCTGAAAGTTGAGTTGAGGTTTGTTGAAACCCTCAGAAACCAGTTCAAAATTAATCAACATTAAAATGTCTTCAAAGAAATCCAAGAAAATGTTCCTCTTAGTCTCCGAAAATATTGGCAAGAAGTAAAATTCAAACCAATGTTTCTGGTATCTCAGAAACATTTATTTTGGGTCTTTGAATTAATTCAATAACTATTTGCATTGGATATATATTCTTTATATAATTAATATATGTCCAATAATTCTGGAACATTTTATGTGGTTTAGGATATTTTAGTTCTAGTCACATATTTATTTTCAGGATTTTATAAAATGGTTTGGTGTTAAAACTAAACCCAAAACAATTGCAGAAAAATAGAAAACTGAAACAATTTAGAAAACAGAGAAGAGAGAGAGCTTACCTGGGCCAACTCACCTGTGCAGCCACCTGGCGGCCCTCCCTGTCATCTTCCTCCCTGCCAGGAGGACGGGCGTGTGCCCGACGCGCGCGCGCCACCGTGCGGCCACCTCCACCCTGCTTGCCTGCGTCCTCGACGCTCTAGACGTCTCCAACGACGCCACGCACCCCCTGAAACCCCCTCGCTCACTCTCTCGTCCCCATCCCCTCCTCTGGCTCCCTCTCTCTCCCACCGAGCGGATCTCGTCGCCGCCGCTTGCTGCTGCCGCAGCCACCGCCTCCCCCTCGCTTCTCCGACGTGTCCAAAAGCTTCGCCTCGACCCCCTCTTCCTCCCCACCGAGCCGCGCCTTGCCGGAGACCCTACATCGACACCATCTTCATCACCTTCGCTGCCGGCCGCCGGAGATTCCTCTCGCCGCCCCGCTCGCTCCGGTGCTTCCCCACGCACGCTGAGGCCATCTCTGCACTCGCCGTGAGCTCCTGCCCTTTCTTCCCCTCTCCGTTCTCGCTCTCACACGCCGTAGCCGTCGCCTCCTTGTTGACCGAAACCCGCCGCCACTGTGCTCGTCGCCGGTGATGCTCCGGTGACCATTTGGTCCCGGGCATGCGCCCATCGTACTCACCGCACCCCGTAGACGCCGTAGGTGCTAAACACACATCACCACGGCCACCGCAACCGCTTCCCCGCTCATGTCCGAACTCCGGCGCCGCCCCGAGCTCGTTTCCGACGAGCTCCGACCGCCCTAGCTGCTCCTGCTTGCAGCTATGGATGCGGGCGAGCTCCAGCTCCCCGTGGACGCTCTCCGCTACTCGTAAGGACGCCGGAGGAGCGAGCGCAAGACTCTCGGCCGCGTTTTGAGGTCGTCGCCGGCCATACTCTGGCGAGCCGACGTGGCCGCGTGATTAACGGCTAAACCCCCACTAAACAACCCCCTGAGCCAATGACACATGGGCCCCGCACCCTTAATTAATATTAGTTTAGTTCATGTTTAGGTTTAACTAACCACAGTGGCCCCACACGTCAGCTTTGACCGCGCTGACCTGGCTGTTGACTGGGCCACATGTCTGGTTAATTTCATGACGTGTCAGTTGACCCGGCCCCACCTGTCAGCGACACTGACCGGCACTTTGTCTGATAGGGGCAAAGGTGTCCCGATGTTTCGATGAGATGGTGGCTATCGTTTTCTGTGGGAGTCGACCTTGACGATCCGACTACGAACGTGCGAGACGTCGCGCCTTAGCAATCGCTAAACCAACTTCCGAGGGGTTATTGACCACGCCGGAGCACGATCAACCTGACCACGAGGGCCTGTTTCCTGCGAGCAAACGAAGAACAAGCAAGAAACTGAGATTGCAATCTGGATATTGCGAATATAAGATGAAAGCTTTATTGATCAAGGTGGGGTTCTGTGACGTCTTGGTCTGGTCGTTGGACACAAACGAAGTACGCGAAGTTGCAGCTATGGCGAACTTTTAATCTAAACAAAACCCAAGTCTAAACGACGCCCTAAGGGCTGTATATATGGAGGAAGAGAGGGGAATTTCGTGGCCCTTGAGGGTGGGGTCCGAAACCAACCCTAACTCTTGTTTCCCCACACATACGGACTCTAAAAATAGCCTATACTTAAGTATTTCGAAATTACATGGGCCTGGCCCATTAATAAGGTGACGCAGCACCTAGAATAGCCTATGGACGAATATTATGAAGTGGCATCTTGTATATTTCGTCCAAGGCTTCATGCACTCCTTATGGCGGCTTCAAAGTCCTGAAATCATCACTTGTAACTCCGTTCTTGATCCCCTTGCGCATGCCATCAACTCCATTCGTGTTCTTGCTCCAATGTTCATCCTTCTCCAAGCTAGGACCTTCATTTGTAAGCAAAACAAATGTATCCAATTTAGGCAGCATCATAATCTCATGAACATTAGAATCATTACCAAGAAACGAAAGTACCTGGTAATTTAATTGGCGTGCGCGAGCTCTAGTAATTGGTCCAGTATATGTAACAGTAGGGGCTGTGGGTGTAACAATGGTATTGATGTCCTCATCATCCTCCCCTTCTTGAAATGAAGTCGTCCTCGACGGAAGCTCATCTTCCTCACCCAAATAAGGCTTCAAATCTGCAATGTTAAAAGTGGGACTAACCCCAAAATCTGCAGGTAGCTCAAGTTTATATGCATTATCATTTATTTTCTCTAAAACCTTAAAAGGACCATCAGCACGTGGCATTAGCTTTGATTTGCGCAGATTAGGAAATCTATCTTTACGCAAATGTAACCAAACAAGATCTCCAGGTGCAAACACAACATGTTTTCTACCCTTATCTCCAGCAAGTTTATATTTAACATTCATACGCTCAATGTTTTCCTTAGTTAACTCATGCATTTTTAAAATCAATTCAGAACGTTCTTTAGCATCAAAATTAACCTTCTCCGAAGATGGAAGAGGCAACAAATCAATAGGTGCACGAGGTAGGAAACCATACACAATTTCAAAAGGGCACATCTTAGTAGTAGAATGCAATGAACGATTATAAGCAAATTCAATATGAGGCAAGCATTCTTCCCACATTTTCTTGTTATTCTTCAAAACAGCCCTAAGCATAGTAGACAATGTTCTATTGACTACTTCAGTTTGTCCATCAGTTTGGGGGTGACAAGTAGTACTAAAAAGCAGCTTAGTCCCCAACTTAGCCCATAAACATCTCCAAAAGTGGCTAAGAAATTTAGTATCACGATCTGAAACAATAGTATTTGGCACACCATGTAAGCGAATAATTTCACGAAAGAACAAATCAGCAACATTAACAGCATCATCGCTTTTATGACATGGTATAAAGTGTGCCATTTTCGAGAACCTATCCACGACAACAAATATGCTATCCCTCCCCTTCTTTGTTCGAGGTAAACCTAAAACAAAGTCCATAGATATATCCTCCCAAGGAACACTAGGTACAGGCAAAGGCATATATAAACCATGAGGATTGAGTCGTGACTTAGCTCTTTGACATGTAGTGCAGCGAGCAACAAAACGCTCAACATCCCGTCTCATCTTTGGCCAAAAGAAATGTGTAGCAAGTATATCCTCCGTCTTCTTGACGCCAAAGTGTCCCATTAATCCTCCTCCATGCGCCTCCTGCAATAACAAAAGACGAACGGAGCTAGCTGGAATGCATAGCTTGTTAGCACGAAACACAAATCCATCGTTAAGAACAAACTTGTTCCAAGTTCTCCCTTCCTTACAATTCTGCAATACATCTTTAAATTCAGCATCATTAACATATTGATCCTTGATGGTCTCCAAACCAAATATTTTAAAGTCAAGTTGTGAAAGCATAGTATAACGACGAGACAAGGCATCAGCAATAACATTTTCTTTACCCTTCTTGTGTTTAATGACATAAGGGAAAGTCTCAATGAATTCAACCCATTTAGCATGTCTACGGTTCAGTTTTGCTTGACTTTTAATGTGTTTCAAAGATTCATGATCAGAATGTATAACAAATTCCTTGGGCCATAAATAATGTTGCCATGTTTCTAAGGTCCGAACAAGAGCATATAATTCTTTATCATAAGTAGAATAGTTCAGACTAGGCCCACTCAATTTTTCAGAAAAGTATGCAACAGGTTTTCCATCTTGTAATAACACACCTCCTAATCCAATTCCACTAGCATCACATTCAAGCTCAAAAGTCTTATTGAAATTAGGAAGTTGGAGTAAAGGAGCATGTGTTAACTTATCTTTCAATACCGTGAAGGCTTCTTCCTGTGCGGTACCCCAAACAAAAGGTACATCCTTCTTTGTAAGCTCGTTGAGAGGTGCAGCAATGGTGCTGAAATCTCTCACAAAACGCCTATAGAAACCAGCGAGGCCAAGGAAACTCCTCACTTGTGTGACCGTTTTGGGCTGCGGCCAACTCTCAATAGCTTCAATCTTGGCTTTATCAACTTCAATTCCCTGTGGAGTAACAACATAGCCAAGAAAAGATACTCGGTCGGTGCAAAAGGTGCACTTTCCAAGGTTACCAAACAAACGTGCATCACGTAGAGCAATAAAAACAGCACGTAAATGTTCCAAATGGTCCTCCAAAGATTTGCTATAAATCAATATGTCATCAAAGTAAACTACCACAAATCGTCCAATGAAGGCACGTAAAACTTCGTTCATTAACCTCATGAAAGTACTAGGTGCATTAGTTAACCCAAAAGGCATGACTAACCACTCATATAATCCAAACTTAGTTTTAAATGCTGTTTTCCATTCATCTCCCAATTTCATACGAATTTGATGGTAACCACTACGCAAATCAACTTTGGAGAATATTGTAGAGCCACTCAATTCATCAAGCATATCATCTAGCCTAGGAATAGGATGACGATAACGAATAGTAATATTATTAATGCCTCTACAATCAACGCACATACGCGACGTACCATCCTTTTTCGGCACTAAAATGATAGGAACAGCACAAGGACTAAGGGATTCGCGTATATAACCTTTGTCGAGCAGTTCTTGTACTTGACGCATAATCTCCTTCGTCTCCTCTGGGTTGGTACGGTATGGTGCACGGTTGGGTAATGATGCACCGGGAATTAAGTCAATTTGATGCTCAATCCCGCGAATAGGTGGTAATCCCGGTGGCACGTCTTGTGGAAAGACGTCGGCGAACTCCTGCAAAATGTTAGTGACAGCAGGAGGCAAAGAGGAAGGCGCGTCCTCGAATGAAAATAATGCCTCTTTGCACACAAAAGCATAGCAAACAGATTTGCTAAAATCTAGATCATCAATATCAGATTTGGTGGCAAGTAAACATGCACTTTTCAATTTAATTTCAGAAGCAACACTAGATTGTTTATTATTATTAGGCTGCATTTGTTGCTCAAATTCTTTTGCCACAATCTGATTTTCACTCTTAGTTTTCTCCTGTTTTGCTTTATTAGCTCTATTAATATCATCTTTCAAAATGGAATCAGGAGTCATAGGAAGCAAAGTAATATTTTTATCCTTATGAACAAGAGTATACTGATTGTTTCTACCATGGTGAATAGAATTTTTATCAAATTGCCATGGTCTACCAAGTAATAAGGAACATGCTTGCATAGGTACCACATCACAATCAACATAATCAGCATATGTAGAGATACTAAAATGCACACGAACAGTACGTGTTACCTTAACCTTGCCGCTGTTGTTGAACCATTGGATGTAGTAAGGATGTGGATGTGGTCTTGTGGTGAGAGATAGCTTCTCCACCATCTCGATGCTAGCCAAGTTGTTGCAACTCCCTCCATCTATGATCACGCGAACAGAACGTTCCTTCACAACTCCCTTTGTATGGAACAAATTATGCCTCTGATTTTGCTCAGCTTGTGTAACCTGCACACTCAAAACACGTTGAGCAACTAAACATTCATACCTGTCAGCATCTTCAGGAGCCATGTATTGCGTCTCATGATCAGAATCGTCTCCACCGTGTTCGTCACGTGTAATAAGAGCCAAAGTCTCCTCATCATAGTCACTAGCGGACTCATACCCACCATCCTCAGTAACAATCATCACACGCTTAGATGGGCATTCTCTCGCATAATGACCTCCACCCTTGCAACGTCGACAAATAATATCATGTGTCTGCCCTGTTGATGCCATGGATGAAGAAGAGCTCTTTGCAGGCCCAGAAGGTGTGCTCTTGGCAGATAGTGGTGATTGTGCCTGCTTTATTGTATCACGGTTGGAGGTGGCAGCCGACGGAGGCGCCGGTGAAGCAGAACGTGTGGAAGTAGATGATGCACGTGGTGTCCATGAAGAAGGTCGACCTGCAGAAAAGTTAGTCCGCGCCAATGCCTGTCGATCCTGCACTTCACGTTCAGCTTTACAAGCAAGATGGAATAAACGAGTGATATTAGTATACTCCTTATACTCTAGAATCGTCTGAATCTCTCTATTTAATCCACCCATAAAACGTGCAAGCATAGCTTCATTCTCCTCAACAATACCACATCTAATCATGCCAGTTTGTAATTCCTGATAATATTCTTCTACAGAATTTTTTCCCTGTCTTAAGCGCTGCAATTTTTGAAGTAATTCACGTTGATAATATGGTGGAACCCAACGAGTACGCATAGCAGTTTTCAAAGCAGCCCAAGTAGCAGGAATGGGATATAATCTACAATGCTCAGACCACCAAACACATGCAAAACTAGTGAATGCACAAACAGCAGCAGGAACACGTCTCTCCTCGGGATATTGTAAACATGTAAATCGTTGTTCAGTTTCTAACTCCCAAGTAAGATATATATCAGGAACATATCTACCCTCAAATGGTGGAATATTCAATTTTAGTTTAGGGAGATGGTCATGATCTCGTACCTGAGGGTGAGCCCTACCATTGCCATTATTTGCATGTGGACGACCTGATGGTTGCGGTGCTGGTGGTGGCACGTAGTTTTGAGTTTGATCAACCTCATCCTCATAATCTCCCACATAATCATCCTCCTCCGCATCAGCAGCAGGAGCCACAGAAGTAGCAACAGCAGCACCAACAGTTTGGCCAGGTGCAAGAGGGAGACGGCTCGCTCGGCGGAGGGCTGTTTCACGATGTGTAGGTAGTCGTCGTTGTTGTTGTTGTAGAGGTGCGTTAGGTGCAGCCGGTGGTGGTGGTGGAAGACGCGCGAGCAATTCATTAAACCTGTCATCGAGCTTTGTTTCGAACGTCTTCTCCATGTCATCTATCTTCTCCATGGCCTCTTCAAATCTGTTTAGCACATCCTGCACCTGTCCATTCATCATTTGCTGAAATTTATCATGCAACTCCTGATTCGTCATGTTCTCCCAGTCAGTCTCGTCGGCTTGTGATCCTGCCATGGTTAGCAACAATAGAAAACACACAAGAATATGATCCTACAGAATACTAACAAGAGGTGGTGGTGGCGGGTGTCACAAATCCGTCAAGCAAATCTCAAATTCTTACCAGTTCTTACCCAGCAGCAGGCGGTGATCGGCAACCGTTGTAGTCAAAAACGCTCAAAAGCTTGGATAGAGCGATTGCCAGGGAGAGTCAAACGCACGACGTAGATGTATGTGGAGCTGGGAAGGCTTATAGTATGGTAGCAAAAAGGGTCAGCAATAATCAATTCAGAGATGCAAAGTTGAATAAACGCTCAACGACGGTACTGTGCTGGTCCTAGGCTAGACCGTGCTAGAGACGCGAGCCTAGAACACTAACAAAATCACGGCGCTGCACGTAAATAAGGGAAAAGCACACTCTGGAACTTTTTTTTTTTTCGCTTTTTTTTTTGCGCTCCTCTTTTTTTTTTTTGCGCTCCTCTTGTTTTTTTGCGCTCCTCTTTTTTTTTTTTTGCGAAAAATTATTATAATGGCGAGTGTCTCAAAACTCTTCCCTCGTCAAACTGATAGGATGGGCACGAAATTTTTTTTTTCACTTTTTTTTTTCGGAAATCAGGGCAGCGACGACGAAAAAGTGCGACAAAAAATCACTATGATGGCACGTGGCTCAAAAGACTCAGAAAAGCCTAAAAATAGGATAGGGAAAAAATATTTTTGCCCGTGAAAATTTTGGCCTAAAAACTGCCCGTGAAAATATTTTTGCCCGTGAAATATTTTTTTTTTTTTCCGAGACCTACGCAGGCAAGGAAACACGAATCGGAATTGAGATTGATCTCAAGAACAAACCTAATATGAGAAGAACTCGGATTGGTGGTGGATATATGGTGGTGGTATATGGCAGCGGTGGTGGTATATGGTAGCGGTGGTGGTATATGGATAGAGATTGATGGTGGTATATGGATACGGATTGGTGGTGGTATATGGATATGGATTCAGAGCGGTGGCGGATAAGCAAAAGTGGTAGATGGCGATGATAATGGTGCGGCGGCGGCGTGACAACTTGTGACCAGAACTCGAAACTCTAAAAGACTAGACTCTAAGACCAGCAACTTGACACGACGATGCAACCGCAAATTCAACAAAGCAAAAACCCTAAAAAGATTATGCAAAGGCTCAGATTGGTTCGGATATGATGAACTAACCCTAATTTTTTTTTGTGTGGCTTTTTCGTGGACTGTAGGTATGAAGAACAGACTCGATCTAATCTACGAAAAACTGTAAAATCTCACCGAGCAACCTGGAAATCTGATACCACTTGATAGGGGCAAAGGTGTCCCGATGTTTCGATGAGATGGTGGCTATCGTTTTCTGTGGGAGTCGACCTTGACGATCCGACTACGAACGTGCGAGACGTCGCGCCTTAGCAATCGCTAAACCAACTTCCGAGGGGTTATTGACCACGCCGGAGCACGATCAACCTGACCACGAGGGCCTGTTTCCTGCGAGCAAACGAAGAACAAGCAAGAAACTGAGATTGCAATCTGGATATTGCGAATATAAGATGAAAGCTTTATTGATCAAGGTGGGGTTCTGTGACGTCTTGGTCTGGTCGTTGGACACAAACGAAGTACGCGAAGTTGCAGCTATGGCGAACTTTTAATCTAAACAAAACCCAAGTCTAAACGACGCCCTAAGGGCTGTATATATGGAGGAAGAGAGGGGAATTTCGTGGCCCTTGAGGGTGGGGTCCGAAACCAACCCTAACTCTTGTTTCCCCACACATACGGACTCTAAAAATAGCCTATACTTAAGTATTTCGAAATTACATGGGCCTGGCCCATTAATAAGGTGACGCAGCACCTAGAATAGCCTATGGACAAATATTATGAAGTGGCATCTTGTATATTTCGTCCAAGGCTTCATGCACTCCTTATGGCGGCTTCAAAGTCCTGAAATCATCACTTGTAACTCCGTTCTTGATCCCCTTGCGCATGCCATCAACTCCATTCGTGTTCTTGCTCCAATGTTCATCCTTCTCCAAGCTAGGACCTTCATTTGTAAGCAAAACAAATGTATCCAATTTAGGCAGCATCATAATCTCATGAACATTAGAATCATTACCAAGAAACGAAAGTACCTGGTAATTTAATTGGCGTGCGCGAGCTCTAGTAATTGGTCCAGTATATGTAACAGTAGGGGCTGTGGGTGTAACAATGGTATTGATGTCCTCATCATTGTCCTTGACCAGTGGACCCCACTGGTCAGGTTTGACCCGGGGCAGCTCAGTTGACCTGCTGACGTCACAGTGACGTAGTGCTGACGCCATAACTCATTTTCTGGATTAATTATAATTCAGAAAATTCCAGAAAATTACCTAAACTTCAAAAAATCATAGAAAATCAACCCTAGCTCCAAATGAAATAAATTATATATGAAAAATTATCAGAAAAATTCAAGGAATCCATCTGTGCCACTTTCATGCATGTTAGATCAACTTATACCTGCTGATCAGGTCAAATCAATTAAATGGCATTTGAATTTCACATATGGAGTTTGAATTTGAACCTAGGGTTCAAACCAACTCCATTTAACATGTTGGTAGTTGCATTAGCTCAAAACACAGCATATTGACATGTCATGATCATGCATCATATTGTGCATTGCATTGATTGTGTTCATTCTTTGTTGCCGGTGGTTGTCCCCTCTCGATAGACGTTGTACCGACGCTGTGATCGTTGACACTGATGAAGACCCAATGATATCTTCAGAAATGCCAGGCAAGCACAACCCCCTTGTTCATTCCGATACAAGCCCACTCTCTCGCTCCTGCTCTCTTTTACTACATTAGGACAACAACGATTCATCTGTTACTTGTTGCGGTAGTTGAACCCCTTTATCCTCTGCATGACCTGTCATTGCCACAGTAAATAGATGAAACCCACTAGCATGAGTAGGAGTTGTTTGAGCCCTGATGTGCCTACTCATTCATGCTTGTTTGTCATGCCTGCTACTGCTTAGAGTTGAGTCAGGTCTGATTCATCGGGGATGAATCGGAGGTGTGTAAACATGTCCTACTGTTGAGAGCTAAGTGTGTGAACACGATTTGGTAAAGGTAGCGGTGAGAGGCCATGTAGGAGTACATGGTGGGTTGTCTCATTGAAGCCATCCTTGGATCTGAGTTCTGTGTTTGTGATCCATGAAATAGTTACTACCACGCATTGGGCCCGAAACCAATGGACCCTCTCGGCTTCTTGATCACCCTTGTCCTCTGTCCAGGAGTTGCAACTAGTTTCTGGTGTTTATAGGATATGTGTTGTCGCCCGTGCGTAGCGCTGACCCTAGGGGTGGGCTATGATGCGGTAGATACACCATGGCACGGTGTACCGGGCGCCCGTTTGGTGTCTCGGGAACCCTGTTCACATCGTTCGGGGCCGTATGTGGAAACCTCGGCCGGACTCCCTGCGGATGGAACCTGGATAGGCGATAAACCTGGACTAGAGACTTGAGTGTTTAGGTAGGCCGTGGCCGACACCCTCGTTGGGCTTCTGCTTGAAGGTTGCCGAGTACATGTCGTGTAAACGGCGGTAAGTGGTGAGAGCGTGTGTGAAGAAGTACACCCCTGCAGGGTTAACATCATCTATTCGAATAGCCGTGTCCGCGGTAATGGACTTCTGGGTTGCCTATAACAGTTCATAGACAAGTGAAGTGGATACTCTAAAACTCGCAAGATAAGTGTGAGTGCTATGGATGGCCTTCTCGTAGGGAGACGGGAGTGGATCCATAGTGGTGTATTGAATGGTGAATACGTGGACTCGTGTGCGCCACCTCGAAAGAGTTGCTTGCAATCGTAGTTCAGGTTAGCAATTGAGTCAAAGCTGGCTTGCTGCAGTTAAACTCCACCACCCCCCCCCCCCTTGTTGATACCGATGCATATGTAGCTAGTTCTAATGTAAGTCTTGCTGAGTACCTTTGTACTCACGTTTGCTTAATTTATGTTTTGCAGAGAGAGAGACTTCCGTCTCGCTAGTAGTTCCGCGTGGACTTCGACGTTAGCTTGATACCTCAGCTACGATCTTGTGCCCTCGGCAGGATCTGGTAGATAGTCAGGCTTCTTAGCCTCTTTCATTTGTAGATGTTTGTACTCAGACATGTTAAGCTTCCGCATGTGCTTTGATTTGTATGCTATGATTGTTGGGTCATGAGACCCATGTTTGTAATATCTCGCTCCTCGGAGCCTAATGAATAAATACTTGAGTTGTAGAGTTATGTTGTGATGCCATGTTGTATTTACACATATCGAGCATATTGTGTGTATGATTGAAATGCTTGGTATGTGTGGGATCCGACAATCTAGTTGTTTATCTCTGGTAGCCTCTCTAATGGGGAAATGTAGTCTTGTACTTCCATGAGCCATAGTAGTCCGCTACAGCCCGGTTCACCGGAGTCCTGCTAGCCCAGCACTACTGCTCATGACACTTGATTGGCCAGCATGTGTTTCACTTCGTTCCTGTGTCTGTCCCTTCGGGGAAATGTCACGCGGTGACATCCAGAGTCCTGCCTAGCCTGCTACAACCCGGGTTCCCGGAGTCCTATTAGCCCAGTGCTACAGCCCGGATTCACACGCTGCTGACCGACATGCTTGATGTGATTCATGTATGCCTGTCCCCATAGGTTAGTGCCGCTTTGGGTTCACGACTAGCCATGTCGTCCCGGGTTCTTCGTCCTATGGATGCTAGTTACACTATCATATACGTGAGCTAAAAGGCGCAAACGGTCCCGGGCCATGGTAAGGCGACACCCGTGGGAATATCGTGCGTGAGGCTGCAAAGTGATAGGAGGTGTTACCGGCTAGATCGATGTGACTTGGAATCGGGGTCCTGACAGCATTGGTATCAGAGCCTGACTGCCTGTAGGATTACCAAGCCAAACTGGTCGAAGTCGAGTCTATAAATGCTTTAGTTATGTAAGGGAATTGATTGTGGAAGGGAACGTAAGGCTCTTTTTACTCCTTATACCTCATGCCCTCTGATCTGAGTCATCCTCTTCTTTTCTACGGGAATTAAGAACTAGGCCTTCTCAACTATCTATCAGGATGACGTGTTACTAATCCGTAGACTTATAGGATTGTTGGATTCAAGTCTCAGTTCAGTTCCTTTTACCTCCGTATGCTCATAGCTGGCCTCAGAACCTTGATATTGTAATGTTGAGTGGTCATGCCACTATTTTGCAGGATGTCTCAAATATTTCGAGCATTCACAGCCGTTATGCTGTCCGAGTCATCCCAGGTTTCTAAATAGTCTGATGCATTTGCAAATCCCTTCCTCTTGTTCCTGATGTCCATTTGGGCCAGATTAATCACACTAATCGGTGAGTTGAGGTACTTTGTTGCCTCGACATATATGTTGGAGCTATTACTATGACCGTAGGTGTTTTAGGGAGTCACCTAGTGATCTAGCCATGTTTTGTATCCCAAGTGTGTGATTCTGGCCATTATTCTCAAAAGCATCCCGTGATGCCATGTAGTGGTAGGTATTCTATTCATGGGTTCTTGAACCCGAGATTCACCCTACTTAACTCATGTTAATAGTGTTGCTAGTTCCTTTAGGATATTAGTAACCTTTGCGATAGTCCTCGAGGTCTGTGGTATTTCCTTCTTCCAAATACTATGAACCACTTATGGCAGAAGTTTGTTGTATCAAAAGATCACAACCAGAGTGCTTTTAATGAGTTCTCCATTCTGCATTGTGAATCTGCCAGTCCTACCTATCTGCATGGGTTGTCCGGAAGAAATGTTGAGCTTTGCTCGACATACTAATCTATGCATCCACAACTCAGAAAATTATATGTTCCTCGAGTTGTTCCTCTTCAGTTGTATTCCGACCATCTTCTATCAGATGATAGCCAAGAGTATGTGTGCATTTGTGTTCATCGATGCCTATTATTCTTGTGGTCCGTCAAGCCATTCTATTCCAGAATGACTAGGAGAAACAAACTCCAGTACCTCATCCATATCTAGGATTGGGTCAAAGTAGTTGTATCCCGCAGATCAAAATGCCAATCCAGCTTTTGCTCTGTTCTACCTTGGAGTTCTACCCTATTCATGCCAAGAATATCATAGGAATTGCACCATCTCTTATGAATTTTTGATACAGTGATACTTCTCGCCATCATTATTCATTCCTCGGTTCCGTGTTGTTGTAACCGGTATGCCGACAAGTGAATTGTGATGTGTGAAATCAATACTCCGAGCAACTCGTTGCTTTGTAGTAAATGGACAATATTCTCATTCTTAGCGTGTTGGTTATTGAATCACCATCCTAGGACTGATCGTGCTACCTAGTCCTTATCTCTGGTGCACTCCTCGATCAACGAGTGAGGATTATTCCATTCCTCGCTTATCTGATCATATTGTCTTGCTCTGAAAAGCAAGATTGTTCTCGAGCTTAGTAACATATCGGTGGTTCGTGATTTTCCGGATATCTTCCCGGTAGTGTTACCAGGTTGTCACCTGACCGCTATGTTGAGTTCGTGATCAAGTTGGTTCTTGTAAACCACCCCTTCTCCAAGAATCTGTGTTGGATACCCCTGAGCTAGTTGGTTAAGCTAAAGAACAACTTGGAGAGTTGGAAGATAAAAGACTTTGCCGAATTGGTTCTTTCTGAAGGGATATCTTTGTGTTTGTGTGTGTACTGAAGAAAGATGATATCTTCACCAATTGGTCCTCGTGATCAGTTGTTGGATCTATTGCCTTGTCAAAACTTTGACTTGAGTATGGGCTATTGTCAAGTCAAATCAGAACCAAGGATGTTCATAATGTTGTCTTGCCGTGGTTGATCCCTCGAGCATACACCATTACATCTTTTGGTCTGACCAATACTATCATCGTGCTCACATGATGGTGGAAGTCCAGTGATACGGAAATTCTGGTGAGTTGTTGTTGAGCCCATCAACAGCATTTTGTCTCCCCCATGATTCATGTTGAACATCAACCTAGTGTTGGAAATTTTATAAGCAATGCCTTCGTGTTCTGTTCATGAAGCTTATGCTTGGATGGAAGAAGTGACTTCCTCGAATTCATGTGCATTTGGTGCAAGTTGCCGCCGTGAGTTCGAGAAAGATTGTTTTTGTTTCCCATGGCACCATCCCAAGTCAGTTATGCATGTGTGAATGTATTCTATGTTTTGGTAGATTAATTACCTCCACTCCATATGTATTCCCCAGCACACCAAGCCACTGATTGACTTGTTCAAGGCAAAGAAGTCTACGCTTGGGATCTAATCCATGGACTTGCGTAAAGACTTTGAAATCCTTGATGATGGTTCCCCACCTGAACTCGATAGTGTTTTACTATAAGACTACTATGTGGTCATGCTTGTCTTGGATAGCGTGTTCACAGGTTTGTAGCAGAACCAGCTCATGTTTTGGAGCTTGCTATCGCAGTTCATTCCCCGAGATTCTCGCAACATCATCTCATCAAATTGTGTTGCAAACTCTCATTTTCTTTCTAGACTGGATGGGTCTGGAATATCCTAACACCAACCAGGTCTGAATCTCAGGCAGATATGATGGTTGGAAGGTACTCCAAGAACTATAATGTTGGTCTCTCTGTAACCAGTAACGTGGATGTCGTGGCCAACACACCTAGTCGGAAGGCCTATTATGGTAGTATCTTGGTTGAAGAAGTTGGTCACCTCCCCATAAGGATCTCGCAGGATCTGCCTCCATAGTTATTCCTTATGGGTTCTTGAGCTTCCGAAGTCTGACCTTTTACTTGATGTTCTAGATATCAAACCATATCTATAAATGGATTACGCTAGCACATCAAGGAGAACATTAGAAGTAGAGTGTTAAATGTCTCTCGGTCGATCATCCAGATTCTGTTCCCTTAGCCTCGCTAAGGGAAGATCTGAGAAGGTGTTATCTTCCTTTGTATTCGCATCATCCATCACTAGTCATCATGGTGGTATGTTGTGTTGCCAGGATCCTTGACACAGATATTGGTAAAACCTTGATGAATATGGAGATGCTCAAGTTCCTGAGAGCACACGCAAGCACCAGGTTTTACCGTTGCCGTTAACTAGGATTTGCTTCCAGTTTCCTCGGTTATGTTATAACCTTTTCAAACAGTGGACTCACTCTCGACTGTTGAGTTCTTCCCCAGTTACCAGAATCATTCCCAACATTTGCATTTTGTTCCCAGCTTGCACCTCAGTAGTTGTTGTTCATGATCATCTTCAAAAGTGGACTTACCATGGGTCCCATCCATTTCCGATGATAAGCAAAAACCATCCATTGCGTTGTCTTCAACAAGATAGTCCTCATCATCCATTCTAGTCGGAGTATGCCATTCTTTGAACTTCTTCAAACGATCGTTTGTGATTGCCTTAGGCTGGTATAGAGAGTTTCAATGATCTTTGTATCAAAAGTAATTCTTCCTGCCACTTAAGGGAAAATCCCACGGGTCTTCTCCCCTAAGGTGCCCCATTGTGGATTCATGGCAATTATTTCATCGCTATCTTGAAATCATGCACCATCCTTTTCAGCATGGAATTTTTGCCTACCCAATAGAACCTTGTCATCTACCTCCTTTTCCATCACCCCTGATCTGTGTTTCATGTCTCAGCTCAAGAGATGTTCTAACGTCTCACTCCATGAGTTGATCTTGAGTGCTCGATCTTCGGGGAGATCGTTTCATGTAGAGTTTCCTTCTGTCGTCATCATGTTGGATGAAGAGCTCAAACGTAAAGACGTCAAGATCAATTGGAGAAATGAATCAACATCTTCGAGAAGGGAAAGTGGATCATGAGATTGTGTTAGTTGGTGCCCCCTCTGTCTTCTTACCTCACAACCTGGATCTCGGGACGAGATTTTTGTTTAGTAGGGGTGAGTTGTCACAGCCCTAGAGTACCTGAGTGAAATAGTTGCATCTGCACTCATGCATCATGTCTAAAATTTCTGAAAGTTGAGGTTTGTTGAAACCCTCAGAAACCAGTTCAAAATTAATCAACATTAAAATGTCTTCAAAGAAATCCAAGAAAATGTTCCTCTTAGTCTTCGAAAATATTGGCAAGAAGTAAAATTCAAACCAATGTTTTTGGTATCTCAGAAACATTTATTTTGGGTCTTTGAATTAATTCAATAACTATTTGCATTGGATATATATTCTTTATATAATTAATATATGTCCAATAATTCTGGAACATTTTATGTGGTTTAGGATATTTTAGTTCTAGTCACATATTTATTTTCAGGATTTTATAAAATGGTTTGGTGTTAAAACTAAACCCAAAACAATTGCAGAAAAATAGAAAACTGAAACAATTTAGAAAACAGAGAAGAGAGAGAGCTTTCCTGGGCCAACTCACCTGTGCAGCCACCTGGCGGCCCAAGTGGCCGGCCCAACCCACCTGGCCCTCCCTGTCGTCTTCCTCCCTGCCAGGAGGACGGGCGTGTGCCCGACGCGCGCGCGCCACCGTGCGGCCACCTCCACCCTGCTTGCCTGCGTCCTCGACGCTCTGGACGTCTCCAACGATGCCACGCACCCCCTGGAACCCCCTCGCTCACTCTCTCGTCCCCATCCCCTCCTCTGGCTCCCTCTCTCTCCCACCGAGCGGATCTCGTCACCGCCACTTGCTGCTGCCGCAGCCACCGCCTCCGCCTCGCTCTCCGACGTGTCCAAAAGCTTCGCCTCGACCCCCTCTTCCTCCCCACCGAGCCGCGCCTTGCTGGAGACCCTACATCGACGCCATCTTCATCACCTTCGTCGCCGGCTGCCGGAGATTCCTCTCGCCGCCCCGCTTGCTCTGGTGCTTCCCCAGGCACGCCGAGGCCAGCTCTGCACTCGCCGTGAGCTCCTGCCCCTTCTCCCCCTCTCTGTTCTCGCTCTCACACGCCGTAGTCGTCGCCCCCTTGTTGACCGAAACCCGCCGCCGCCGCGCTCGTCGCCGGTGATGCTCCGGTGACCATTTGGTCCCGGGCATGCGCCCATCGTACTCACCACACCCCGTAGATGCCGTAGGTGCTAAACACACATCACCACGGCCACCGCAACCGCGTCCCCGCTCGTGTCCGAACTCCAGCGCCGCCCCGAGCTCGTTTCCGACGAGCTCCGGCCGCCCTAGCTGCTGCTGCTTGCAGCGATGGATGCGGGCGAGCTCCAGCTCCCCGTGGACGCTCTTCGCTACTCGTATGGACGCCGGAGGAGCGAGCCCGAGACCCTCGGCCGCGTTTTGAGGTCGCCGCCGGCCATACTCCGGCGAGCCGACGTGGCCGCGTGATTAACGGCTAAACCCCCACTAAACAACCCCCTGAGCCAATGACACATGGGCCCCGCGCCCTTAATTAATATTAGTTTAGTTCTTGTTTAGGTTTAACTAACCACAGTGGCCCCACGCGTCAGCTTTGACCGTGCTGACTTGGCTGTTGACTGGGCCACATGTCTGGTTGACTTGATGATGTGTCAGTTGACCCGGCCCCACCTGTCAGCGACACTGATCGGCACTTTGTCCCTGACCAGTGGACCCCACTGGTCAGGTTTGACCCGGGGCAGCTCAGTTGACCTGCTGACGTCACAGTGACGTAATGCTGACGCCATAACTCATTTTCTGGATTAATTATAATTCAGAAAATTCCAGAAAATTACCTAAACTTCAAAAAATCATAGAAAATCAACCGTAGCTCCAAATGAAATAAATTATATACGAAAAATTATCAAAAAAAATTCAAGGAATCCATCTGTGCCACTTTCATGCATGTTAGATCAACTTATACCTGCTGATCAGGTCAAATCAATTAAATGGCATTTGAATTTCACATATGGAGTTTGAATTTGAACCTAGGGTTCAAACCAACTCCATTTAACATGTTGCTAGTTGCATTAGCTCAAAACACAGCATATTGACATGTCATGATCATGCATCATATTGTGCATTGCATTGATTGTGTTCATTCTCTGTTGCCGGTGGTTGTCCCCTCTCCATAGACGTTGTACCGACACTGTGATCGTTGACACTGATGAAGACCCAATGATATCTTCAGAAATGCCAGGCAAGCACAACCCCCTTGTTCATTCCGATACAAGCCCACTCTCTCGCTCCTGCTCTCTTTTACTACATTAGGACAACAACGATTCATCTGTTACTTGTTGCGGTAGTTGAACCCCTTTATCCTCTGCATGACCTGTCATTGCCACAGTAAATAGATGAAACCCACTAGCATGAGTAGGAGTTGTTTGAGCCCTGATGTGCCTACTCATTCATGCTTGTTTGTCATGCCTGCTACTGCTTAGAGTTGAGTCAGGTCTGATTCATCGGGGATGAATCGGAGGTGTGTAAACATGTCCTACTGTTGAGAGCTAAGTGTGTGAACACGATTTGGTAAAGGTAGCGGTGAGAGGCCATGTAGGAGTACATGGTGGGTTGTCTCATTGAAGCCATCCTTGGATCTGAGTTCTGTGTTTGTGATCCATGAAACAGTTACTACCACGCATTGGGCCCGAAACCAATGGACCCTCTCGGCTTCTTGATCACCCTTGTCCTCTGTCCAGGAGTTGCAACTAGTTTCTGGTGTTTATAGGATATGTGTTGTCGCCCGTGCGTAGCGCTGACCCTAGGGGTGGGCTATGATGCGGTAGATACACCATGGCACGGTGTACCGGGCGCCCGTTTGGTGTCTCGGGAACCCTGTTCACATCGTTCGGGGCCGTATGTGGAAACCTCGGCCGGACTCCCTGCGGATGGAACCTGGATAGGCGATAAACCTGGACTAGAGACTTGAGTGTTTAGGTAGGCCGTGGCCGACACCCTCGTTGGGCTTCTGCTTGAAGGTTGCCGAGTACATGTCGTGTAAACGGCGGTAAGTGGTGAGAGCGTGTGTGAAGAAGTACACCCCTGCAGGGTTAACATCATCTATTCGAATAGCCGTGTCCGCGGTAATGGACTTCTGGGTTGCCTATAACAGTTCATAGACAAGTGAAGTGGATACTCTAAAACTCGCAAGATAAGTGTGAGTGCTATGGATGGCCTTCTCGTAGGGAGACGGGAGTGGATCCATAGTGGTGTATTGAATGGTGAATACGTGGACTCGTGTGCGCCACCTCGAAAGAGTTGCTTGCAATCGTAGTTCAGGTTAGCAATTGAGTCAAAGCTGGCTTGCTGCAGTTAAACTCCACCACCCCCCCCCCCTTGTTGATACCGATGCATATGTAGCTAGTTCTAATGTAAGTCTTGCTGAGTACCTTTGTACTCACGTTTGCTTAATTTATGTTTTGCAGAGAGAGAGACTTCCGTCTCGCTAGTAGTTCCGCATGGACTTCGACGTTAGCTTGTTACCTCAGCTACGATCTTGTGCCCTCAGCAGGATCTGGTAGATAGTCAGGCTTCTTAGCCTCTTTCATTTGTAGATGTCTGTACTCAGACATGTTAAGCTTCCGCATGTGCTTTGATTTGTATGCTATGATTGTTGGGTCATGAGACCCATGTTTGTAATATCTCTCTCCTCGGAGCCTAATGAATAAATACTTGAGTTGTAGAGTTATGTTGTGATGCCATGTTGTATTTACACATATCGAGCATATTGTGTGTATGATTGAAATGCTTGGTATGTGTGGGATCCGACAATCTAGTTGTTTATCTCTGGTAGTCTCTCTTATGGGGAAATGTAGTCTTGTACTTCCATGAGCCATAGTAGTCCGCTACAGCCCGGTTCACCGGAGTCCTGCTAGCCCAGCACTACTGCTCATGACACTTGACTGGCCGGCATGTGTTTCACTTCGTTCCTGTGTCTGTCCCTTCGGGGAAATGTCACGCGGTGACATCCGGAGTCCTGCCTAGCCTGCTACAGCCCGGGTTCCCGGAGTCCTATTAGCCCAGTGCTACAGCCCGGATTCACACGCTGCTGACCGACATGCTTGATGTGATTCATGTATGCCTGTCCCCATAGGTTAGTGCCGCTTTGGGTTCACGACTAGCCATGTCGGCTCGGGTTCTCCGTCATATGGATGCTAGCGACACTATCATATACGTGAGCTAAAAGGCGCAAACGGTCCCGGGCCATGGTAAGGCGACACTCGTGGGAATACCGTGCGTGAGGCTACAAAGTGATATGAGGTGTTACCGGCTAGATCGATGTGACTTGGAATCGGGGTCCTGACAAATGATCACCTCCCCATCCTTGGGTTGAGGTTTCTCTTCAGACGGGTCAGGAACACGATAAGACATGACGTCCTTCTTGGGCAGATGGCCGGACCTCACAAACTCTAACAGTTTGCTCTCCGTAACAATGGATGGGACCCAGTTGCAGGTAATCGGAGGTTTAACAGCTTTGGGTGCCATTGAGTAAATTGAAGCCTACAACAAGATAAAGGAAATTTTCCGGTTTATTATAACCCGGAGAATAAGTATTATTGGGTTGTCTGAGATGGCGGCTTAAGTACGGGCCTAATGACATACAGGTGGTTGTGTGATAATGTTTAAACAGCTGCAAGTATTAATGATGATGAAAATTGTCTTAAGTCGCCAAAAGCAGGCAGTGCTGACAGTCAGTATTATCTTAAACCGGTCACATGAACTACTATGGCTGAAACAGAGTCGACAGATGCCGTTTTTTGGCTAAGTGTGGAACAAACAGGTTTCACAAGTTGCAGCTATTATTTTGGATCAAACGATCGTTCTGAAAAGAAAAATTTCTAGACCTAAAACCAATGCAGAGAAGTTCATACACTCGAAAGAGGCCTTTAAACAAGGGAAATGAGATCTATTTCTATTCGAGATGGGTACGGAACAGCCGTCGTAGTAGTTCTAACTGTCTAAAGATCAAAAAGGAGCACTGAGGAAGAAAACTATCAAGGGTTTGCAATGGGCGGCGATGAACATCGACGAACTCGGGAGGCCGCAATGCAGATCTAAAAGTAGGGAAGGAAAAGGACTTACGGATGCAGAGCTGTTGCAGGGTTCTGTCGCGTTTCTCTGGTCAAGTCAGGTTGATGCAGCGGCCTGAGTTGGAGAAGACGAGGAAATCTGCGGCGGCAGCGGCGGCAGAGCTCGAGCGGCAGAGAAACAGTGCTAGGAGGAAGACCACCGAGGAAGGAGAATGGAAAGACCTAGGTCGCACCTATTTATAAGGAAGGGCCGACTGAGACGGCGCGAGAAACGAGGGGACCGAACATCATTATCTAGCGACCCCGACGCCTCGTTTTTCGGAATGGTCAGTAAAGGCAAAGATCCGTTGGAAGATATGATGGAGTAAAATATGAATTTAATTGAAGATGATGTCACGACGGGTTAACGCGGATCCAGAAGATGACGTCATGGCGGGTTAAAACCTTTGCGCAGACAAGAAGACCGAAGGCTTGTTTCTTAAGGTATTTTAAGATTGACATGAACCGGTTCAAATCAATCTGGGGCCTAATGTTGGGGATATAACTATTTGTGTAAGCCGCCCAGGAGGGGCCGGGTTACGCAAAGATGGACTCATCAGAAGAAGCCCAAGATGAAGCATGAAGATATCGGTTCAATAAAGGGTCTAAAGCCCACAGGCGACTTAAGGCCCATAGTGGTAAACCGCCATGATGGCATGACTTGTATCATAAGGTAGAATTAACTAGTCACCGAGCCGAAGACTGTCTATGAGCCGGCCGGGACTCTGTAGGCCGCAGGGCGTCAACCCGTGTATATAAGGGGACGACCCGTCGGCGGCTTAAGGGAAGAAAACAACTGATCGAGAGCCAGGCATAGCGTATCTCGCTCCCTGGTCATCGAAACCTCAAGCAATACCAACCCAACTAGATGTAGGCCTTCCTTCACCGTAAGGGGCTGAACTAGTATAAACCTCTCGTGTCCTTTGTCCCGATTAACCCCTTTAAGCTTCCTAGTTGCGATGGCTCCACGACTAAGTCCTTTCAAGAGGACATCTGCATGTATTAAGCGCACTATCGTAAAGCAAAGCTTCTCCTCGTCCAGCGAGCCACCGTGCGCGCGTGAGCAAGGGAGAGGTCATACTAGTAGTAAGCAAATCTTCTCCTCATTTGTGAGTTGACGGGACACATCAAAAGTAGTGTATTAGTCTCCAAAAAGGGCTGACCATGTCCATGGCTACCATCCCGTGCTTCGTCATTCAGTGTGTGCACGATTCACATTCCATTGAGAAAATAATGTTGCGTACGTGCCATTGAATAGAGTAACTTAATTTATAAAAAAACGCGCCACCACATCATGATCGAACTTTGATTCATCCACGCATGCTTCCCATGAACAACTACTACACTCGCCAAATTATTATGTGAGTTGCCTCTTCGTGTAGAAATGAGCTCAGCATTTACCTGCGCGTGAGTATTGGGGAGAGAGGCAAAGAGTACCTACATCGGTGCCTTCACCTCTTCTCTTTGTGCTCGTATTCCTTTTTTCAGGTGATTTGTGCATGCACTCCACTTACGTTTGTGACCATTGGTGAGTCACTCCTACTATACTTAACTCCATTTCCTTGCATGACACGTGGACCTGGATGCTGGATGTCCCACGTGTCGGCAAAACTTAGAAGAACGCCTTTCTGACGACCGAGAAGGAGCAAGAAACCTCGCGGTGGAACGTTTGGACTCTTTAATATTTTATTCAATGGTATAAAATCTACCCAATCTTCTCCACAGTAGACCGGAAGAGTCTGAAACAAGGCAGCCCAGTGTAGTTACATCATACATGGCCAACCCACACTATCACCATATTTCTTGGCCTCTGTGCAACACCTAGCTCTAGTAATCCACCAGCATGTATCGCTTCTCGCTCCTTGTCTCTCTCAAAGTGCGGTGGGCTGGCAAGTTTGCCGTCTATTGAGGTCAGTTAACTCATCACTCGCTCCCACATGTTAGCGGCATGCCAAGAGCATTCTAAAAAAAATTACTGTACTCTATTGTTATGCCAAGAAGAGGAAGTGTTTTGACCGACGGACCAAACGAGACAGGCGTGCCGTGCCGTGAGTGGGTCCAGTTTCTCGTTCTGAACTTTGTTTGGTGTAGTAGTAACTCTTGGTTTTGCACCTTCATAGAATGATGAAAATCCCCGCTAAAAAGGAGTTTTGCTTTCTGCTAATCCCATCAACCGTTCTTGTTTTGGGCATTAAATTGTTAAGTGCCATAACTAAGATATAATTAACCAATGCACGTAAAACATTCTTGTTTAGTACTATTGTACTCCACACGCATTCATGCGTTGCGATTAGTACTACTCCCTTCATCCATACGTATGTATAGGGCCTAATGTAATCTTCGAGGTTGCCTTTGACTATTGATAAGATTTTATATAATTTGAAAATTATATCATTCAAAGATCCTTTCACGTACGAATTTGACGGTATGCTTTGAGCGACTTGCATGTCCTATATTGCTCCTATTTGGATACTCTAACTTAGCTAGAGGTTAGACTAACTCATGACTAACCGTGAACTAACTCTAGCCAAAGAGGTGTTTGGATGACAGGGTTAGATTGACAATAAATGCACTTGATGGAGAGAGAAAAGTGATTTTTCAATGGGCCCCACGAGAACTAGCTCCAATTAGCACCACTTGGCTGGCGGGATAGAGAGAGAAAAGTGATTTTTTAGTGGGCCCAATGAGAACTAGCTCCAATTAGCACCTCTTGGGTGGGATAGTTTTTTTTGTGGGTTAGGTGCTTGCTCCAATTTAACCCTCATGTTTGGATAATTTAGGGCTATTTGAGCCCCAACTAGCTCAAACTAACTCTAACCCATGGATCCAAACAGGGCCAAAGTTAGTCTCGAAAAAAGCATTAAGCCCTATATACATGGATAGACGGAGTACCTAATACTAGCAAGCGCTCACCATTAGTAGTAGTTCATTGGTTGGTTTCGATTTTTGATTCAGTTGTTGTGTTGCTATCGTCCAATATTCGCGTGTGTTTGTTTCTAGAATAAAAAAGGAGGGTCTATAAGTCACCTTACGAAAACCAAACAATCCCAAAACACTTAGGCGTGGTGCATTAACTCCCACCTCGGTTCTTGTTTCTTGACCTATCAACCAACAAGAGATGTGGGGCGTGCATGTTTTCAATGACTCGAGACTACCAAACACCACATGCAGTGGTTAGTTCATTGCATGCGGTGCTATTAATTAGCAAATAAGCATTAAGTTCTCTCGTTTTCCCCTCCTTGGTCATGGTGCACAACCTAAGATGACTTATTCACCTAGACAGAGGGAGTAGTACTTACTGTGGGAAAGGTGGAGTGATGGTTGCTTCGCTCGAGAAACTTATTACTCTGGGATATTGGAGTACCAGCGGATTCAATGAAGAGAGAAATGATGGTTGCTTCGTTCGAGCAACTTACTATGGCAAAGGTGGGGCTCTAGGATTTGACTGCTCACTAGTCATTATTACTGTGGCGCAACGACCGGGGTGAATCTCCCATGTAGTTGTGCACTCAATATTGCTGCATGGCAGGTGGAGCCGGATGAAGGATGTCACATATGTCGGCGAAACGAAGTTGAATTGTTTCCGGCATTGCTATCAATCTTTCAGGATTTGTTTATATGTACGCATAATTTCCCAGCATAATGAAATTGTACTGTGATGCTATGAAGGTTTCAACTTTGGTTCCCATAGAAAAAAAAGGTTTCAACTTAGGATTCATGTGTCCTCTTGCCTCAAGATTGTCTCGTTACAACATTCCATCAAATACAAATGAAACTACCATGGTTGCTAATGCATCTCAATGGTTCGTAGATCAGCGCCAATATTCACATCACAACTGAAGACAAAGTTGTGAGAAGGTGTACAAATAAAGAAAATATATAATTGATCGATGATGTTCGTAGGCATGGCTCCATTTCCTGGGCACAGTGTTCATTGGTTGGTAGCTAGTTTCACGCAGCTCTGTAGCCAAGAAAGAGGTGTATGGAGGACATCACGATCCGATCATTTTGTGTAGTTCCACTAAAATCGAGCTGGTCATCCCTGTTTGCAAAGATATTCAGTCAGTGTGATTACAATAATAGTGGAACTAGATGATGAAACATAACACACACAAATAGAAGCCGATCACCTCTGCGATCTCTCTTTAGGACTAACTACTCGTTGGAGAAGATTAGGCACGGAGTTGGATGAGGAGGATAGCAAAACCAATCTCCCATTCTGCAGTCCCACAAAAATGTAAAAATATTGCCCATGTGACATTTTGGCGGAACTGCACTCTTAAGAAAAAAGTGATTTGTGCAGCTCACCAAAAGGTCGCAATAGAAATGAGGTGAAATGGATAGCCCTGTTTGCAAAAGAGGTAGAAAGGAAACAATTACTGCCCTCTAACATGAGTTGAAGACATATACACTGACAAAAAGAAGCATATTCCATGTCATAAGGGAAAGATAGAGGCATGGTGGTTTATCAAAAATGGTTTGAGGACAAGATTGCAAGATGATAAGTACACCGGCCGAGATACATTTTAAGCAAAGAACTAAAGAAGATCTACATGCAGGATTTTCCAGATGCAGCAACGTGGGAAGATGGGCAGTGGAGCAAGACTGGAGGAAGCTGTACCTAAGGGTCGTCGGGGTGTAACTAGGAGGGCGCCGGCAGACGGGAACTGCCCATACTGCAGCAGCGAGCAAGTGGCGAAGGCCCTACCGCACCGGAGCTTGATCGAAGAGAACGGCGGGTACCGTAGATCGGGACGTGCTGCCTCCACGCCGTCGAATGGAGAAATGATGCACATCCTCCCTTTTTGTCGGCGGACGGGATGCAGCCGAATCAGTGACCAACAGTGAGAGAGAGAGGCCACCGCCGCCTTGTGTGAGATGTGACGAGAGACAAACCCCAGTAGGCAGGCTCCATTGTATATAGTGGAGCGGATTTCTTTTTTCCCGATGACAATCATTTTATATTCTGTACGTGCCATTGAGGAATATAACTTTATTTAATACTAATAAATCAAGTTGAACTTTGTTCCGTATATGCGTGGTACACAACCCTCCTTCGAGTAAACAACCGCTACACGCATCAAATTATCACGTGGGCTGCCTTTTCGTATAGAAATGAACTCCACCGTGTACCCACATGGGTGTGGCCGGGAACGAGACGTGAGTACGTGTGTCGTGCGTGCACCTCTTCTTTACGTGCACGTACGTGCGTACGTGGGTGGGTGTGAGAGAGATGGTTTGTGTGAAATGGAGGCAATGTGTCAATGATATCTCAAACAAAAAAAATGTAACACATGCAATGTGTGTGAAACAGAGTCATGGATTTATCATATATGGACGGAGCTATCCATGAGAAGAGAGTGGAGGGATCATCGGCGTGAGATATCGATAGAATCGAAAACAGGGATGAAGTGTGTGGGTGTGCGATCGATAAAGAGTGCCATCGAATTTTTTTTGCGCACGTCAAAGATACAGGGCAGCTGGCCTAATGGAATGTGAGAGGGCAAAGGTGCATTTTGTCTCTGTGGCATGGATACCTACCTACAATGTCCGACTATTGGTGTGTGGGGGGGGGAGTGATGAGGACATCAATGCCATTGTTACACCCACAACCCCTACTACTACCTATACTGGACAAATTACTAGAGCTCGCGCATGCCAATTAAATTATCAGGTACTTTCGTTTCTTGGTAATGATTCTAATGTTCATGAGAATATCATGCTGCCTAAATTGGATACATTTGTTTTGCTTACAAATGAAGGGCCTGGCATGGATAAGAGTGATGAACATTGGAGCAAGAACAAGCATGGAGTTGATGGCATGCGCAAGGGGAACAAGAACGGAGTTACAAGTGATGATTTCAGGACATTGAAGCCACCATAATGAGTGCATGAACCCTTGGACGAAATATACAAGATGCCACTTCATAAACTTCATCCAGAGGCTATTCTAGGTGCTGCGTCACCTTATTATTGGGCAGGCCCATGTAATTTCGAAATACATAAATATAGGCTGTTTTTAGAGTCCGTATGTGTGGGGAAACAAGAGATAGGGTTGGTTTCGGACCCCTTCCCCAAGGGCCACGAAATTCCCCCCCCCTCTTCCTCCATATATACAGCCCTTAGGGCACCGTTTAGACTTTGGGTTTTGTTTAGATCAAAAGTTCGCCATAGTTGCAACTTCGCGTACTTCATTTGTGTTCAATGACCAGACCAAGGCGTCACAGAACCCCACCTTGATCAATAAAGCTTTCCTCTTATATTCGCAACATCCAGATTGCAATCTTAGTTTCTTGCTTGTTCTTCGTTTGCCTGCAGGAAACAGACCTTCGGGGTCAGGTTGGTCGTGCTCCGGCATGGTCAATAACCTCTCGGAGTTGGTTTAGCGATTGCTAAGGCGCGACATCCTCGCACGTTCGTAGTCGGATCGTCAAAGTCGATTTCCTCCAAAATGATAGCTACCATCTCATCGAAAGACGGGACACCTTTGCCTCTATCAAGTGGTATCAGATTTCCAGGTTGCTCGGTGAGATTTTACAGTTTTTCGTAGTTTAGATCGAGTTTGTTCTTCATACCTATAGTCCACGAAAAAGCCAAAAAAATTAGGGGACCTTAGAAACATGGCAACATTATTTATGGCCCAAGGAATTTGTTATACATTCTGATCATGAATCTTTGAAACACATTAAAAGTCAAGCAAAACTGAACCGTCGACATGCTAAATGGGTTGAATTCATTGAGACTTTCCCTTATGTGATTAAACACAAGAAGGGTAAAGAAAATGTTATTGCTGATGCCTTGTCTCGTCGTTATACTATGCTTTCACAACTTGACTTTAAAATATTTGTTTTGGAGACCATCAAGGATCAATATGTTAATGATGCTGAATTTAAAGATGTATTGCAGAATTGTAAGGAAGGGAGAACTTGGAACAAGTTCGTTCTTAACGATGGATTTGTGTTTCGTGCTAACAAGCTATGCATTCCAGCTAGCTCCGTTCGTCTTTTGTTGTTGCAGGAGGCGCATGGAGGAGGATTAATGGGACACTTTGGCGTCAAGAAGACGGAGGACATACTTGCTACACATTTCTTTTGGCCAAAGTGAGACGGGATGTTGAGCATTTTGTTGCTCGCTGCACTACATGTCAAAGAGCTAAGTCACGACTCAATCCTCATGGTTTATATATGCCTTTGCCTGTACCTAGTGTTCCTTGGGAGGATATATCTATGGACTTTGTTTTAGGTTTACCTCGAACAAAGAAGGGGAGGGATAGCATATTTGTTGTCGTGGATAGGTTCTCGAAAATGGCACACTTTATACCATGTCATAAAAGCGATGATGCTGTTAATGTTGCTGATTTGTTCTTTCGTGAAATTATTCGCTTACATGGTGTGCCAAATACTATTGTTTCAGATCGTGATACTAAATTTCTTAGCCACTTTTGGAGATGTTTATGGGCTAAGTTGGGGACTAAGCTGCTTTTTAGTACTACTTGTCACCCCCAAACTGATGGACAAACTGAAGTAGTCAATAGAACATTGTCTACTATGCTTAGGGCTGTTTTGAAGAATAACAAGAAAATGTGGGAAGAATGCTTGCCTCATATTGAATTTGCTTATAATCGTTCATTGCATTCTACTACTAAGATGTGCCCTTTTGAAATTGTGTATGGTTTCCTACCTCGTGCACCTATTGATTTGTTGCCTCTTCCATCTTCGGAGAAGGTTAATTTTGATGCTAAAGAACGTTCTGAATTGATTTTAAAAATGCATGAGTTAACTAAGGAAAACATTGAGCGTATGAATGCTAAATATAAACTTGCTGGAGATAAGGGTAGAAAACATGTTGTGTTTGCACCTGGAGATCTTGTTTGGTTACATTTGCGTAAAGATAGATTTCCTAATCTGCGCAAATCAAAGCTAATGCCACGTGCTGATGGTCCTTTTAAGGTTTTAGAGAAAATAAATGATAATGCATATAAACTTGAGCTACCTGCAGATTTTGGGGTTAGTCCCACTTTTAATATTGCAGATTTGAAGCCTTATTTGGGTGAGGAAGATGAGCTTCCGTCGAGGACGACTTCATTTCAAGAAGGGGAGGATGCTGAGGACATCAATACCATTGTTACACCCACAGCCCCTACTGTTACATATACTGGACCAATTACTAGAGCTCGCGCACGCCAATTAAATTACCAGGTACTTTCGTTTCTTGGTAATGATTCTAATGTTCATGAGATTATGATGCTGCCTAAATTGTATACATTTGTTTTGCTTTCAAATGAAGGGCCTAGCTTGGAGAAGGATGAACATTGGAGCAAGAACACGCATGAAGTTGATGGCATGCGCAAGGGGATCAAGAACGGAGTTACAAGTGATGATTTCAGGACTTTGAAGCCGCCATAAGGAGTGCATGAAGCCATGGACGAAATATACAAGATGCCACTTCATAATATTCGTCCATAGGCTATTCTAGGTGCTGCGTCACCTTATTAATGGGCCAGGCCCATGTAATTTCGAAATACTTAAGTATAGGCTATTTTTAGAGTCCGTATGTGTGGGGAAACAAGAGTTAGGGTTGGTTTCGGACCCCACCCTCAAGGGCCACGAAATTCCCCTCTCTTCCTCCATATATACAGCCCTTAGGGCGTCGTTTAGACTTTGGGTTTTGTTTAGATTAAAAGTTCGCCATAGCTGCAACTTCGCGTACTTCGTTTGTGTCCAACGACCAGACCAAGACGTCACAGAACCCCACCTTGATCAATAAAAGCTTGCATCTTATATTCGCAATATCCAGATTGCAATCTCAGTTTCTTGCTTGTTCGTTTGCTCGCAGGAAACAGGCCCTCGTGGTCAGGTTGATCGTGCTCCGGCGTGGTCAATAACCCCTCGGAAGTTGGTTAAGCGATTGCTAAGGCGCGACGTCTCGCACGTGCGTAGTCGGATCGTCAAGGTCGACTCCCACAGAAAACGATAGCCACCATCTCATCGAAACACCGGGACACCTTTGCCTCTATCAAATTGGGAGATGAATTGAAAACAGCATTTAAAACTAAGTTTGGTTTATATGAGTGGTTAGTCATGCCTTTTGGGTTAACTTTCATGAGACTAATGAACGAAGTTTTACGTGCTTTCATTGGACGATTTGTGGTAGTCTATTTTGATGATATACTGATTTATAGAAAATCTTTGGAAGAACATTTGGAACATTTACGTGCTGTTTTTAATGCTCTACGTGATGCACGTTTGTTTGGTAACCTTGGGAAGTGCACCTTTTGCACTGACCGAGTATCTTTTCTTGGCTATGTTGTTACTCCACAGGGAATTGAAGTTGATAAAGCCAAGATTGAAGCTACTGAGAGTTGGTCGCAGCCCAAAACGGTCACACAAGTGAGGAGTTTTCTTGGACACGCTGGTTTCTATAGGCGTTTTGTGAGAGATTTTAGCACCATTGCTGCACCTCTCAATGTGCTTACAAAGAAGGATGTGCCTTTTTTTGGGGTACCGCACAGGAAGAAGCCTTCACGGTATTGAAAGATAAGTTGACACATGCTCCTTTACTCCAACTTCCCGACTTTAATAAGACTTTTGAGCTTGAATGTGATGCTAGTGGAATTGGATTAGGAGTTGTGTTATTACAAGATGGCAAACCTGTTGCATACTTTTCTGAAAAATTGAGTGGGCCTAGTCTGAACTATTCTACTTATGATAAAGAATTATATGCTCTTGTTCGGACTTTAGAGACATGGCAACATTATTTATGGCCCAAAGAATCTGTTATACATTCTGATCATGAATCTTTGAAACATATTAAAAGTCAAGCTAAACTGAATCGTAGACATGCTAAATGTGTTGAATTCATTGAGACTTTCCCTTATGTCATTAAACACAAGAAGGGTAAAGAAAATGTTATTGTTGATGCTTTGTCTCGTCGCTATACTATGCTTTCACAACTTGACTTCAAAAATTTTGGTTTGGAGACCATCAAAGATCAATATGTGCATGATGCTGATTTTAAAGATGTAATGCAGAATTGTAAAGAAGGAAGAACATGGAACAAGTTCGTTATTAATGATGGCTTTGTGTTCCGTGCTAACAAGCTATGCATTCCTGCTAGCTCTGTTCGTCTTTTGTTGTTGCAGGAGGCGCGTGGAGGAGGATTAATGGGACACTTTGGCGTGAAGAAGACGGAGGACATACTTGCTACACATTACTTTTGGCCAAAGATGAGACAGGATGTTGAGCGTTTTGTTGCTCGCTGCACTACATGTCAAAGAGCTAAGTCATGACTCAATCCTCATGGGTTATATATGCCTTTGCCTGTGCCTAGTGTTCCTTGGGAGGATATATCTATGGACTTTGTTTTAGGTTTACCTAGAACAAAGAAGGGGAGGGATAGCATATTTGTTGTCGTGGATAGGTTCTCGAAAATGGCACACTTTATACCATGTCATAAAAGCGATGATGCTGTTAATGTTGCTGATTTGTTCTTTCGTGAAATTATTCGCTTACATGGTGTGCCAAATACTATTGTTTCAGATCGTGATACTAAATTTCTTAGCCACTTTTGGAGATGTTTATGGGCTAAGTTGGGGACTAAGCTGCTTTTTAGTACTACTTGTCACCCCCAAACTGATGGACAAACTGAAGTAGTCAATAGAACATTGTCTACTATGCTTAGGGCTGTTTTGAAGAATAACAAGAAAATGTGGGAAGAATGCTTGCCTCATATTGAATTTGCTTATAATCGTTCATTGCATTCTACTACTAAGATGTGCCCTTTTGAAATTGTGTATGGTTTCCTACCTCGTGCACCTATTGATTTGTTGCCTCTTCCATCTTCGGAGAAGGTTAATTTTGATGCTAAAGAACGTTCTGAATTGATTTTAAAAATGCATGAGTTAACTAAGGAAAACATTGAGCGTATGAATGCTAAATATAAACTTGCTGGAGATAAGGGTAGAAAACATGTTGTGTTTGCACCTGGAGATCTTGTTTGGTTACATTTGCGTAAAGATAGATTTCCTAATCTGCGCAAATCAAAGCTAATGCCACGTGCTGATGGTCCTTTTAAGGTTTTAGAGAAAATAAATGATAATGCATATAAACTTGAGCTACCTGCAGATTTTGGGGTTAGTCCCACTTTTAATATTGCAGATTTGAAGCCTTATTTGGGTGAGGAAGATGAGCTTCCGTCGAGGACGACTTCATTTCAAGAAGGGGAGGATGCTGAGGACATCAATACCATTGTTACACCCACAGCCCCTACTGTTACATATACTGGACCAATTACTAGAGCTCGCGCACGCCAATTAAATTACCAGGTACTTTCGTTTCTTGGTAATGATTCTAATGTTCATGAGATTATGATGCTGCCTAAATTGTATACATTTGTTTTGCTTTCAAATGAAGGGCCTAGCTTGGAGAAGGATGAACATTGGAGCAAGAACACGCATGAAGTTGATGGCATGCGCAAGGGGATCAAGAACGGAGTTACAAGTGATGATTTCAGGACTTTGAAGCCGCCATAAGGAGTGCATGAAGCCATGGACGAAATATACAAGATGCCACTTCATAATATTCGTCCATACGCTATTCTAGGTGCTGCGTCACCTTATTAATGGGCCAGGCCCATGTAATTTCGAAATACTTAAGTATAGGCTATTTTTAGAGTCCGTATGTGTGGGGAAACAAGAGTTAGGGTTGGTTTCGGACCCCACCCTCAAGGGCCACGAAATTCCCCTCTCTTCCTCCATATATACAGCCCTTAGGGCGTCGTTTAGACTTTGGGTTTTGTTTAGATTAAAAGTTCGCCATAGCTGCAACTTCGCGTACTTCGTTTGTGTCCAACGACCAGACCAAGACGTCACAGAACCCCACCTTGATCAATAAAAGCTTGCATCTTATATTCGCAATATCCAGATTGCAATCTCAGTTTCTTGCTTGTTCGTTTGCTCGCAGGAAACAGGCCCTCGTGGTCAGGTTGATCGTGCTCCGGCGTGGTCAATAACCCCTCGGAAGTTGGTTAAGCGATTGCTAAGGCGCGACGTCTCGCACGTGCGTAGTCGGATCGTCAAGGTCGACTCCCACAGAAAACGATAGCCACCATCTCATCGAAACATCGGGACACCTTTGCCTCTATCAAATTGGGAGATGAATTGAAAACAGCATTTAAAACTAAGTTTGGTTTATATGAGTGGTTAGTCATGCCTTTTGGGTTAACTTTCATGAGACTAATGAACGAAGTTTTACGTGCTTTCATTGGACGATTTGTGGTAGTCTATTTTGATGATATACTGATTTATAGAAAATCTTTGGAAGAACATTTGGAACATTTACGTGCTGTTTTTAATGCTCTACGTGATGCACGTTTGTTTGGTAACCTTGGGAAGTGCACCTTTTGCACTGACCGAGTATCTTTTCTTGGCTATGTTGTTACTCCACAGGGAATTGAAGTTGATAAAGCCAAGATTGAAGCTACTGAGAGTTGGTCGCAGCCCAAAACGGTCACACAAGTGAGGAGTTTTCTTGGACACGCTGGTTTCTATAGGCGTTTTGTGAGAGATTTTAGCACCATTGCTGCACCTCTCAATGTGCTTACAAAGAAGGATGTGCCTTTTTTTGGGGTACCGCACAGGAAGAAGCCTTCACGGTATTGAAAGATAAGTTGACACATGCTCCTTTACTCCAACTTCCCGACTTTAATAAGACTTTTGAGCTTGAATGTGATGCTAGTGGAATTGGATTAGGAGTTGTGTTATTACAAGATGGCAAACCTGTTGCATACTTTTCTGAAAAATTGAGTGGGCCTAGTCTGAACTATTCTACTTATGATAAAGAATTATATGCTCTTGTTCGGACTTTAGAGACATGGCAACATTATTTATGGCCCAAAGAATCTGTTATACATTCTGATCATGAATCTTTGAAACATATTAAAAGTCAAGCTAAACTGAATCGTAGACATGCTAAATGTGTTGAATTCATTGAGACTTTCCCTTATGTCATTAAACACAAGAAGGGTAAAGAAAATGTTATTGTTGATGCTTTGTCTCGTCGCTATACTATGCTTTCACAACTTGACTTCAAAAATTTTGGTTTGGAGACCATCAAAGATCAATATGTGCATGATGCTGATTTTAAAGATGTAATGCAGAATTGTAAAGAAGGAAGAACATGGAACAAGTTCGTTATTAATGATGGCTTTGTGTTCCGTGCTAACAAGCTATGCATTCCTGCTAGCTCTGTTCGTCTTTTGTTGTTGCAGGAGGCGCGTGGAGGAGGATTAATGGGACACTTTGGCGTGAAGAAGACGGAGGACATACTTGCTACACATTTCTTTTGGCCAAAGATGAGACAGGATGTTGAGCGTTTTGTTGCTCGCTGCACTACATGTCAAAGAGCTAAGTCATGACTCAATCCTCATGGGTTATATATGCCTTTGCCTGTGCCTAGTGTTCCTTGGGAGGATATATCTATGGACTTTGTTTTAGGTTTACCTAGAACAAAGAAGGGGAGGGATAGCATATTTGTTGTCGTGGATAGGTTCTCGAAAATGGCACACTTTATACCATGTCATAAAAGCGATGATGCTGTTAATGTTGCTGATTTGTTCTTTCGTGAAATTATTCGCTTACATGGTGTGCCAAATACTATTGTTTCAGATCGTGATACTAAATTTCTTAGCCACTTTTGGAGATGTTTATGGGCTAAGTTGGGGACTAAGCTGCTTTTTAGTACTACTTGTCACCCCCAAACTGATGGACAAACTGAAGTAGTCAATAGAACATTGTCTACTATGCTTAGGGCTGTTTTGAAGAATAACAAGAAAATGTGGGAAGAATGCTTGCCTCATATTGAATTTGCTTATAATCGTTCATTGCATTCTACTACTAAGATGTGCCCTTTTGAAATTGTGTATGGTTTCCTACCTCGTGCACCTATTGATTTGTTGCCTCTTCCATCTTCGGAGAAGGTTAATTTTGATGCTAAAGAACGTTCTGAATTGATTTTAAAAATGCATGAGTTAACTAAGGAAAACATTGAGCGTATGAATGCTAAATATAAACTTGCTGGAGATAAGGGTAGAAAACATGTTGTGTTTGCACCTGGAGATCTTGTTTGGTTACATTTGCGTAAAGATAGATTTCCTAATCTGCGCAAATCAAAGCTAATGCCACGTGCTGATGGTCCTTTTAAGGTTTTAGAGAAAATAAATGATAATGCATATAAACTTGAGCTACCTGCAGATTTTGGGGTTAGTCCCACTTTTAATATTGCAGATTTGAAGCCTTATTTGGGTGAGGAAGATGAGCTTCCGTCGAGGACGACTTCATTTCAAGAAGGGGAGGATGCTGAGGACATCAATACCATTGTTACACCCACAGCCCCTACTGTTACATATACTGGACCAATTACTAGAGCTCGCGCACGCCAATTAAATTACCAGGTACTTTCGTTTCTTGGTAATGATTCTAATGTTCATGAGATTATGATGCTGCCTAAATTGTATACATTTGTTTTGCTTTCAAATGAAGGGCCTAGCTTGGAGAAGGATGAACATTGGAGCAAGAACACGCATGAAGTTGATGGCATGCGCAAGGGGATCAAGAACGGAGTTACAAGTGATGATTTCAGGACTTTGAAGCCGCCATAAGGAGTGCATGAAGCCATGGACGAAATATACAAGATGCCACTTCATAATATTCGTCCATAGGCTATTCTAGGTGCTGCGTCACCTTATTAATGGGCCAGGCCCATGTAATTTCGAAATACTTAAGTATAGGCTATTTTTAGAGTCCGTATGTGTGGGGAAACAAGAGTTAGGGTTGGTTTCGGACCCCACCCTCAAGGGCCACGAAATTCCCCTCTCTTCCTCCATATATACAGCCCTTAGGGCGTCGTTTAGACTTTGGGTTTTGTTTAGATTAAAAGTTCGCCATAGCTGCAACTTCGCGTACTTCGTTTGTGTCCAACGACCAGACCAAGACGTCACAGAACCCCACCTTGATCAATAAAAGCTTGCATCTTATATTCGCAATATCCAGATTGCAATCTCAGTTTCTTGCTTGTTCGTTTGCTCGCAGGAAACAGGCCCTCGTGGTCAGGTTGATCGTGTTCCGGCGTGGTCAATAACCCCTCGGAAGTTGGTTAAGCGATTGCTAAGGCGCGACGTCTCGCACGTGCGTAGTCGGATCGTCAAGGTCGACTCCCACAGAAAACGATAGCCACCATCTCATCGAAACATCGGGACACCTTTGCCTCTATCAAATTGGGAGATGAATTGAAAACAGCATTTAAAACTAAGTTTGGTTTATATGAGTGGTTAGTCATGCCTTTTGGGTTAACTTTCATGAGACTAATGAACGAAGTTTTACGTGCTTTCATTGGACGATTTGTGGTAGTCTATTTTGATGATATACTGATTTATAGAAAATCTTTGGAAGAACATTTGGAACATTTACGTGCTGTTTTTAATGCTCTACGTGATGCACGTTTGTTTGGTAACCTTGGGAAGTGCACCTTTTGCACTGACCGAGTATCTTTTCTTGGCTATGTTGTTACTCCACAGGGAATTGAAGTTGATAAAGCCAAGATTGAAGCTACTGAGAGTTGGTCGCAGCCCAAAACGGTCACACAAGTGAGGAGTTTTCTTGGACACGCTGGTTTCTATAGGCGTTTTGTGAGAGATTTTAGCACCATTGCTGCACCTCTCAATGTGCTTACAAAGAAGGATGTGCCTTTTTTTGGGGTACCGCACAGGAAGAAGCCTTCACGGTATTGAAAGATAAGTTGACACATGCTCCTTTACTCCAACTTCCCGACTTTAATAAGACTTTTGAGCTTGAATGTGATGCTAGTGGAATTGGATTAGGAGTTGTGTTATTACAAGATGGCAAACCTGTTGCATACTTTTCTGAAAAATTGAGTGGGCCTAGTCTGAACTATTCTACTTATGATAAAGAATTATATGCTCTTGTTCGGACTTTAGAGACATGGCAACATTATTTATGGCCCAAAGAATCTGTTATACATTCTGATCATGAATCTTTGAAACATATTAAAAGTCAAGCTAAACTGAATCGTAGACATGCTAAATGTGTTGAATTCATTGAGACTTTCCCTTATGTCATTAAACACAAGAAGGGTAAAGAAAATGTTATTGCTGATGCTTTGTCTCGTCGCTATACTATGCTTTCACAACTTGACTTCAAAAATTTTGGTTTGGAGACCATCAAAGATCAATATGTGCATGATGCTGATTTTAAAGATGTAATGCAGAATTGTAAAGAAGGAAGAACATGGAACAAGTTCGTTATTAATGATGGCTTTGTGTTCCGTGCTAACAAGCTATGCATTCCTGCTAGCTCTGTTCGTCTTTTGTTGTTGCAGGAGGCGCGTGGAGGAGGATTAATGGGACACTTTGGCGTGAAGAAGACGGAGGACATACTTGCTACACATTTCTTTTGGCCAAAGATGAGACGGGATGTTGAGCGTTTTGTTGCTCGCTGCACTACATGTCAAAAAGCTAAGTCATGACTCAATCCTCATGGGTTATATATGCCTTTGCCTGTGCCTAGTGTTCCTTGGGAGGATATATCTATGGACTTTGTTTTAGGTTTACCTCGAACAAAGAAGGGGAGGGATAGCATATTTGTTGTCGTGGATAGATTCTCGAAAATGGCACACTTTATACCATGTCATAAAAGCGATGATGCTGTTAATGTTGCTAATTTGTTCTTTCGTGAAATTATTCGCTTGCATGGTGTGCCAAATACTATTGTTTCAGATTGTGATACTAAATTTCTTAGCTACTTTTGGAGATGTTTATGGGCTAAGTTGGGGACTAAACTGCTTTTTAGTACTACTTGTCACCCCCAAACGGATGGTCAAACTGAAGTAGTCAATAGAACATTGTCTACTATGCTTAGGGCTGTTTTGAAGAATAATAAGAAAATGTGGGAAGAATGCTTGCCTCATATTGAATTTGCTTATAATCGTTCGTTGCATTCTACTACTAAGATGTGCCCTTTTGAAATTGTGTATGGTTTCCTACCTCGTGCACCCATTGATTTGTTGCCTCTTCCATCTTCGGAGAAGGTTAATTTTGATGATAAACAACGGGCTGAATTGATCTTAAAAATGCATGAGTTAACTAAGGACAACATTGAGCGTATGAATGCTAAATATAAACTTGCTGGAGATAAGGGTAGAAAACATATTGTCTTTGCACCTGGAGATCTTGTTTGGTTACATTTGCGTAAGGATATGTTTCCTAATTTGCACAAATCAAAGCTAATGCCACGTGCTGATGGTCCTTTTAAGGTGTTAGAGAAAATAAATGATAATGCATATAAACTTGAGCTGCGTGCAGATTTTGGGTTAGTCCCACTTTTAACATTGCAGATTTGAAGCCTTATTTGGGTGAGGAAGATGAGCTTCCGTCGAGGATGACTTCATTTCAAGAAGGGGAGGATGATGAGGACATCAATACCATTGTTACACCCACAGCCCCTACTACTACCTATACTGGACCAATTACTAGAGCTCGCGCACGCCAATTAAATTATCAGGTACTTTCGTTTCTTGGTAATGATTCTAATGTTCATGAGAATATGATGCTGCCTAAATTGGATACATTTGTTTTGCTTACAAATGATGGGCCTGGCATGGATAAGAGTGATGAACATTGGAGCAAGAACAAGCATGGAGTTGATGGCATGCGCAAGGGGAACAAGAATGGAGTTACAAGTGATGATTTCAGGACATTGAAGCCACCATAATGAGTGCATGAAGCCTTGGACAAAATATACAAGATGCCACTTCATAAACTTCGTCCAGAGGCTATTCTAGGTGCTGCATCACCTTATTATTGGGCCAGGCCCATGTAATTTCGAAATACATAAGTATAGGCTGTTTTTAGAGTCCGTATGTGTGGGGAAACAAGAGATAGGGTTGGTTTAGGACCCCTTCCCCAAGGGCCACGAAATCCCCCCCCCCCTCTTCCTCCATATATACAGCCCTTAGGGCACCGTTTAGACTTTGGGTTTTGTTTAGATCAAAAGTTCGCCATAGTTGCAACTTCGCGTACTTCGTTTGTGTTCAACGACCAGACCAAGGCGTCACATAACCCCACCTTGATCAATAAAGCTTTCCTCTTATATTCGCAATATCCAGATTGCAATCTTAGTTTCTTGCTTGTTCTTCGTTTGCCTGCAGGAAACAGACCTTCGGGGTCAGGTTGATCGTGCTCCGGCGTGGTCAATAACCTCTCGGAGTTGGTTTAGCGATTGCTAAGGCGCGACGTCTTCGCACGTTCGTAGTCGGATCGTCAAAGTCGATTTCCTCCAAAATGATAGCCACCATCTCATCGAAAGACGGGCCACCTATGCCTCTATCAGGGAGGGGCAGAGACCTAACTATAGAGAGGTAGATGAACTCGTATATGTGTGGAGAAGGAGAGAGACCTAGCTATGTATTGAGGGAGATCAATCGGCATCCATGCATATGTGTAGCAGAGGAATAAGGTTGGGAGAGAGACAAAGGTAGAGTGCCGAAGGGTTGGTGGTGGAGTTGCTTCTCACGAAGAGGCCTGCTAGACAAATGGAGGGTACGAGTGCAATATCAATAAGAGAGGAGATGTCTGCCTGTTTATGCACGTGCATGTGAGAGACGGGTCGGGAGGTATGCAAGGATGATGAGGGGGTTGGTATGTTTGTGGTAAGCAGATGTAACTACATAGGAAGATCAATCGTCATGTGTCGGAGAAAGGGAGAGACATAACTAGTGAGGTACGTTGATCGATGCGTGGGGATAAAGAATTATAGTCGACCTAGCTATATGTAGGGAGATCGGTAGGTATACATGCATGCATGTGTTAGAAGCAAATAGAGCCCATCTTGTTATCCTTAATAGCAACGATACATGTGTGTCGGTTCCCCTTGTATCACTGGGATCAAGCACCGTAAGATCGAACCCGAACCCATCACAAAGCACCTCTTCCCATGGCAAGAAAAACCGATCTAGTTGGCCTAACTAAACCAAATATTCGAAGAAGAAATACGAGGCTATAAGTAATCATGCATATAAGAGATCAAAAGACTCAAATAACTTTCATGGATAAAAACATAGATCTGATCATAAACTCAAAGTTCATCGGATCCCAACAAACACACCGCAAAAAGAGTTACATCAATAGACCTCCAAGAGACCATTGTATTGAGAATAGAAAGAGCGAGAGGAAGCCATCTAGCTACTAACTATGGACCCGTAGGTCTACAATGCACTACTCACGCATCATCGGAAAGGCACCAATGAGGATGATGAACCCCTCTGTGATGGTGTCTAGATTGGATCCGGTGGTTCTGGAACTTGCAGCGGCTGGAATTGATTTTCGTCGACTCCCCTAGGGTTTCTGAAATGTTGGGGTATTTATAGAGCAAAGAGGCAGTGCGGGAGGCCACCGAGGTGGGCACAACCCACCTAGGCGTGCCTGGGCCCCCAAGCGTGCCCTGGTGTGTTGTGCTCCCCTCGAAGCTCCCCTCAGGTACTTTCTTGGCCCAATTGGTGTCTTCTGGTCCAGAAAAAAATCTCCGAAAAGTTTAGCTGTGTTTGGACTCTGTTTGGTATTGATTTTCTGCAAAGTAAAAAACAAGCAAAAAACAGCAACTGGCACTGGGCACTATGTCAATAGGTTAGTCCCAAAAAATGATATTAAGTTTCTATAAAATGATTGTAAAACATTCAAGATTGATAATATAACAGCATGGAGCAATCAAAAATTATGGATACGTTGGAGACGTATTATACACTCATTGCATCGCACCTTCTCCTTAACTCGACCTCCCAGCGCCGACGGTGCTCCATCCCGCACCCCCATGGCGCGGATACCTCGAAGCCGGCGCCGCCGGCGACATCTCCATGGTAGCTCTCCCTCAGTGCAGGCCCTTTCGGTCATGGTGTCCATACCAACCGGATCTGCTGCTGCTGCTCCAGCTCTCGCTTGCTCACTCGCGCTGCTGCTGCTCTGGCTCTCGCTCGTGCTTCTGCTTTGCTCTCCCCCTTGCTCGTGCTGCTGCTCTGCTCTTGCTCTCACTCGCGCTGCAGATGCTGGAACACGAGCTGCTCTAGCTACATGAATTGCTGCTCTGGCTCTAGTTCGTGCTGCTCCTCCAAGCATTGCTGCTCCAGCTTCTATCTGCTACTGTATTCCCCGTCGATCGCCTGTTGATTTAGATCATTGTTTCTCTACTACTAGTGCTCGAGCGGCCTAAACTACATGTGAAGTCCCTCTCTGCTACCAGTGTGTTCAGTTTCGGGAGTAACATTTAGATTCCACATAAATTTAGTTTCAACAGTTAAGTTCAGAGTCAACGGTTTTTACCTCATCTATTGTAGTCAGGTGTTTTTTGGTGATGTAAATTTTACATCGATCGCTTTTTGGTAATGTATTTTACATCATCTATTGCAGATGCTATTAGAATCCCACTTGAGATTAATGATGTCTGTCTTGTACTGCTTCAGCCTTGACATCTTACAGCTCGCCGGAGCTGCTCCAACGACGAAACCATCCATCACAACAGAGCAGTGCCCTAGACGCTGCCTATAGATTCCCCAGATCTTCCTCCACACCTCCGACAGCCACCTCTGCCTCAACTTCTTCAGCAACCAACCCAATGATGCTAAGGTCGACACGGCTATGGCAAAGAGGTTGTACACTTGTCACATCACTTATTACTCTACATTCATGTTGATCCATTAGGGCTATTTTGGTTCAAAGGAAAAAGTGAAGGAAAAACATAGCAATAGGAAATTTTCCTATGGCACTCTAATTATTCATGCACTTTGTTGAAAGGAATGGAGCAAAACATCCACCTGGACCTACTTTTCAAAATCCAATGCACGAAAACAAGACCAAGTGCATTAGTGGCAGAATAACATTCTAACTGTACACGCTTTCATATGGTTTCACTTTAATTTGGCCATGTTTCTTTGCATTCCTCTGCTCTTACAATAACTATGAACCAAACACACAAGTTGACAGAAATCCTGTGTTTACAATGCTCTGTTTTCCACGTGCATTCCTAACCTATTCCGGTGTTTTTCCTATCCCTACGTTTTTAGAATTCTGCAAGCCAAAGGAGCCCTTACAGAATTACTTCAGTTATAGGTAGGTGTCGAAGAAAACTTTGTGTGGTTTGTCCTGCTCATGCCGCGACGTCGTCCACCTCACCTGAGCTGCTCCATCGACAGAAGCATCCACCAAACCAGACATCACGACTCCTGGCCGTCTTTCACCGACTCATATCTCCTTCCCTACCGCCGGCACCCACCGCAACTGCATCACCATCATCAACTCAGCAGATGAACCTGAGGAGTACACGGGTCCAGAAGAGAGGTCACTGTCGGTGTCAAAACCGGCGGATCTCGGGTAGGGGGTCCCGACCTGTGCGTCTAGGCCGGATGGTAATAGGAGGCAAGGGACACGAAGTTTTACCCAGGTTCGGGCCCTCTCGATGGAGGTAAAACCCTACGTCCTTCTTGATTAGTATTGATGATATGGGTAGTACAAGAGTAGATCTACCACGAGATCGAGGAGGCTAAACCCTAGAAGCTAGCCTATGGTATGATTGTTGATGTGTATGTCGTCCTACGGACTAAAACCCTCCGGTTTATATAGACACCGGAGAGGGTTAGGGTTACACAAAGTCGGTTACAATGGTAGGAGATCTTCATATCCGTATCGCCAAGCTTGCCTTCCACGCCAAGGAAAGTCCCTTTCGGACACGGGACGGAATCTTCAATCTTGTATCTCCATAGTCCAGGAGTCCGGCTGAAGGTATAGTCCGGCTATCCGAACACCCCCTAATCCAGGACTCCCTCAGTAGCCCCTGAACCAGGCTTCAATGACGATGAGTCTGGCGCACAGATTGTCTTCGGCATTGCAAGGCGGGTTCCTCCTCCGAGTACTTCATAGAAGGTTTTGAACACAAAGATAGTGTCCGGCTCTGCAAAATAAGTTTCCACATATTGCCATAGAGAGAATAATATTTACACAAATCTAATCTGCTGACGTATTCCGTAGTGTGACATCACACCACGGCCAAGCTTTTATTCAAACCGTTTTACTGTCCCATCTCAGCGCGTTATGCGAGGCGGTTTCCTTGGCACGTCTTGTTAAAGCAGAGATCGTGTCCCCTTATTTCGGGATTCTCATCAATACGGGTGTGGGTAACCCAACCGCGCCATTGATTACGGCGCTTGGAGATAAGCGAGATTTACCAGGCTGGTGGGGACATGTAATTGCGTCCACCCATATAAGGGGATAAGGATCCACCTTTTCACCTACACCTTCTTCCTCCTTCGCCTATCCATTCTTGCGCACTCGAGCTCCAGCGCCCAAGTCCGCACCCCCCACCTCAACCTTCTCCAGCCATGTCCGGAGCGGGAGGCAAGTGGATGGTCTCCTCCGTCACGGAGGGACATATCAAAAAGCTGAGGAAGGCCGGATACCTATCTAACGACATCGCGTACCGGCTCCCCGAAAAGGGGCATCTCATCCCCACCCCTAGGCCCCATGAGAGGGTGGTGTTCCTCCCCCATTTCCTCCGCGGACTGGGCTTCCCTCTCCACCCATTTGTCCGAGGGCTCATGTTCTACTACGGCCTGGATTTCCATGATCTGGCCCCGAACATCGTCCTCAACATGTCGGCATTTATCATCGTGTGCGAGGCCTTCCTCCGCATCCGCCCCCATTTCGGGCTCTGGCTCAAGACTTTCAACGTCAAGCCGAAGGTGGTGCGCGGCAGCCAGCCGGAGTGCGGAGGCGCCATGGTGAGCAAGATGGCCAACGTCCTCTGGCTCGAGGGCTCCTTTGTGGAGACCCTGAAGGGGTGGCAATCGGGGTGGTTTTACATCACCAAGCCACGCGACGCCGAATGGGTCGCACCCCCCGAGTTCTAGTCCGGACCCCCAACGCGGCTCACGTCCTGGAAAGAGTCAGGCCTATCGTGGGGTAAAAAAGGAGAGCTAACCGGACTCCAAACATGCGTCAAAACCCTGGTGGACAAGAAGCTCAAACTTGTCAACGTAGTCCAGGTTATGCTCATCCGCTTGATCCTCCCGTGCCAACAACGGGCTTTCAACCTGTGGGAGTTCGACCCGACGCTGCACCAAACTCTGAGCAGGCTCTTCGACATGACATACGAAGATGCCTAGAAGGTGCTTTTCAAGGGCGCCGAGGCTCCCGCATCCGCTACTGAGGATCGCGGATTCAGTGCGCAGCGTCACGCTCTCGCGGTAAGCTTTTTTTTTCCTTTTACAGGGTACCAGTTTTTCATAGTTTGACTCCATGCGGGATCTAAACTCCCTTACCTTTGACAAGATTGGCAGGTGACCTCCGGACAGATCAATTGTCCAGCTCCTTTGCCCGAAGGCCCAGCGGATGCTCGCTTGGCGAAGCTACTGGTTCCGGCACCCTATGTGGTGCCGGAGAAGAAGGTCAAGAAGAAGGTCACGGGGACTCGAAAGAGTGCCCGACGCCCGGAGGTGTCGGATTCATCATCCGACGAATCCAAGACGCACTCCTCCCGCGAAGACGAGGAGGAGGAAGAAGAGACCCCTCCCCCTCCAGCAGGGGAAGGGAAGAAAAGGAAGGCCGCCCCAACTAGGGAGGCCGAAGGGTCCAAGAAGGGGAAAACCCTTCCTCCGGACTGCTCCCCCGACGCTGACGGCGGCGGAGAGGAGTCGGCGCCTAGGGCCAAGCCCCTGGCCAAATCGTAAGTATCCGGATACCAGAGTAATTCATAGTATTCGTTTATTGCACAGCTTTCGCTCATGTCGAATATGTTTATGCAGCCCACCCAAAGACCGGCTCGACGCGTTGTCGAGCGGCTCACTGGACTCGTCGGATGTGAACTCGCTTTCGACGGCTTCCTCCCCCCGCCCTACGGATGACACCGAAGTGTTGTCTCAACAGGTTCCAAGCTGGGAGGAGGTGGTCCTGGAGGTGCCGCAAGGCAACCTCCCGGACTCCAGGAGTAAAGGGGATGAAACCCCTCGGGGCTCCAAGTCCGGCCCTAGGCCGGACACCGCTCCGAAACCTTCAGAGGTTCCAGAGTCCGGCGGGGGACCTCCTTCCAAGAGGAGCAAGTCCGCCATGCCGGTGGCCCCCGTCCAACCAGAGGCGCCGGACAATATGTTGGAGGCACTCCAAGGCGCCTCCATCGACGAGGAGCACCGTGCCATTATGAGTGCGGTGGTCCAGAAGGTTCAGTCCGCCAAGAGCGGACTGACTGAAGCTTGTACTAGCCTTTTGACAGGCTTTGAGGTATGTAAAGAATGTGTAAATAATATTACCGCATAGACAGCAGCCCCTGATGCTCTGTTTGGCATTCGGGAAGAAAAGCCGAATAGAGGATCAAATAAAATTCACAGGAGTCTAACAAAAGGAGTCAATATGCGTATGCAGGCTTCTTTGCTTGCGTCCGCCGCACTGACTATGGAAGTGGACACGCTAAAGCAGAACCTCGAGCGGTCCGAGCAAGAGCTCGGTCGTGCCAAGAAGCAGCTCGAGGACAACGAAGGTAAGAAATACCTTGTTAGAAATATATATAAAAAGGTGCAGTTGCAAAGAATAACAGGATTATCGTGGCTATTGTAGGGGCCACGTCTGAGGTGGTGACCCTTAAGCGAGCGCTGGTCGAGGCCAAGAAGAGTGCGGCCTCGGAGCGCACCGAGCGGGAGAAGTATGAGGCCGAGGTTGGCAAGGTGCGGCAAGAGCTCCAGGCTCTCATGGAAAAACATGAGAGTTTGGAGCTTGACTCAAAGACGCGAGCATCCGAGCTCGCGGTGGCTATTGAAAATGCCAAGTCTGCCAAGGCCGAATCCCAGAAGACCCTCCAAGAGTTGGATGAGGTGAAGAAGATAGTGGCGGGTAAGGCATTCTTTATGCAAAGCAAACACATAAACGCGAGTTACTTGTTACTTACCCGAATCCGGAGCTCTCCAGGAGCGTTTGCAGATCTTCCCCGGAGTGTGTCCGATGCCGCTATATTCTATCGAGCCGAGGAGGGCAGCTCGATGGATAAGGTGTTCTGGTCTCAGTATGCTGAGGCCGGACATCCCGTGCCCCTGAGCGACCAGCTGAAGCAACTGGTCGAGCTCCACAAGGCGGCCGAACAGGCCATGAAGGGCCTCATTGTTCGGCTGTGGCCTGGAGGGGCTCTGCTTGGGAGCTATTTCGGGCTGGTGCGGCGGCTGGTGGAGGCCTGTCCAAGGCTCGAAGTCATCAAGCGCTCCGTCTGCATTGAGGGTGCCCGTAGGGCCCTTGCCCGTGCTAAGGTGCACTGGGGCAAGCTGGATGCTGAGAAGCTTGTGAAGGATGGGCCACCGCCGGGGAAAGAGCATCGCAAGCCCGAGAATTACTATAAGGATGTTCTGAAGGGTGCCCGCCTTGTGGCGGATGAATGTTCTAGGGATGTAATTTTTGAGTGAAACTTGCTCGTTTTGTCCTGTGCGCTGAAAACTTGTTTATATGCGCTAAGCAATGCTGTTGGAATTTAAAATATTACCTTCTGTGCGGCTGTTTATCAATTCTGAGAGATGGCGAGTGGTCGGCTTCTGCCCCCGTGCCGCTAGTGCTGGGGTGTTCGGGGATAAACCTGAGCGCTCTTTTTCCCATGTTTGGGTCCTTCGAGGGAGGCGCTCAGCCCAACGAACAAGGCAATCGGACTATAATGCGTGAACACTCTCACTTAGCCATAGAATTCTATAATTTTAAATTTCAGCGAAGCCCCTGGTATTTGGAAGACCGAGTTCGGGGCGCTATCCACGCCTTGGGCGGACAGAGCCGGCTCCTCGCCCTAAGCGGCATAAGTCTTTAGGGACTCGAAAAAACCTCTCGAACAGCGACCAGCTCTCGCTTCATCATGACAGTCAGTTTTAGCTTTCTCCACTGAGGTGCTCGACCCAGCTCAACTAGGGCACAATCGCAGTGGTTCTCCTAGTGCTACCTTAGCCGATATAGCAGAACGTAAGGCACCAAAACATAGGAGCCGGGCAAACCCAACTATTGACCCAAGACATGATTCGGAGCCGATGCATATAATGCTATAAGTTCGGGGTGCCGCACTTGTTAAAGTGTTCGGACTTCTTACACCATATTGAGGGGTACTAAAGCCCCTGGCGTATTTTGGTCGTACCAACGTGTACGGGGGCAACATGTCATTAAGGAACATATATAAAGAAAAAAGGTAATGCAAAAATAGACGAAAGCTATGCATTGTTTATTAAAAAGGGCTGCGATCAAAGCAGAACGATACAAATAATGCGATAAGTGGAAGGTTGGCCTAGTTAACATGTCTGTTCCAGGGGCAAGCTGCGGAATAGTATGCGGAACGGGTATACTGCTCGTGATAGAGACCACCTGGGAGTTCCATAATGCGGCGTGGCTTGTCTGCTTCCCTGGTTCTTGCATCGTTTGTGCGGCAATTGAATTGCCGAATAGGCCTTCCGAAGGATGGAGTCCTGGAAGTAAAAGAAAATTAAAAAATCGGCAGCCCCTGGTACGGTTTAAGCCGTGTTTTGGGCGTGCCGTGATGGTGCCCCTCCCCTGTACCCATGCTATCTCTAGAGCGTAGTTATGTACGCGAAGTACTGGCGTCGCCTTTTTGCGAGGGTTGGGGTTAGGGCCGCATTGCTATGCCTGCTCGGATCGTGCCAGGCGGTCTTGTTGTAGGTTACTCCGGGCGCGCTTGACGGTGTCCGGTCGTTTAGTGGCCGGGCTGGAGAACTGCCTGGAGAGGCTGCTTTGTACTTCCGCTACAAGGGCCGCCGTGTGCTCCTCCGTTCGGAGGGAGCGTTCGGTGTTTCCATTGATCGTAATTACTCCTCGAGGGCCTGGCATCTTGAGCTTACGGTATGCGTAGTGCGGTACCGCATTGAACTTAGCGAATGCGGTTCGCCCGAGCAGTGCGTGATAACCACTGCGAAACGGGGCTATGTCGAAGATTAACTCCTCGCTTCGGAAATTATCCGGGGATCCGAAGACCACTTCAAGTGTGACTGAGCCTGTACAGTTGGCCTCTACACCTGGTATTACGCCTTTAAAGGTCGTTTTGGTGGGCTTAATCCTCGAGGGATCTATGCCCATTTTCCACACTGTATCCTGGTAAAGCAGGTTCAGGCTGCTGTCGCCGTCCATAAGGACTCTAGTGAGATGAAATCCGTCAATAATTGGGTCTAGAACCAATGCGGCGAGTCCGCCATGACGGATGTTGGTGGGGTGGTCCCTTCGATCAAAGGTAATCGGGCAGGAGGACCATGGGTTGATCTTTGGGGCGACTGGCTCTACCGCGTATACGTCCCTTAACGCATGCTTCCGCTCCCTTTTGGGGACATGGGTTGCGTATATCATGTTCACCATCCGCACTTGTGGGGGAAAACCCTTCTGTCCACTGTTGTTCGGCGGCCCGGGCTCCTCGTCGTCATCGCTATGCAGCCCCTTGTCTTCATTTTCGGCGTTTAACTTGCCTGCCTGCTTGAACACCCAACAATCCCTGTTGGTGTGATTAGCTGGCTTTTCGGGGGTGCCATGTATCTGGCACGAGCGGTCGAGTATTCGGTCCAAACTGGACGGGCCCCTAGGATTCCTTTTGAATGGCTTTTTCCGCTGACCGGATTTAGAGCCTCTGAATCCGGCATGTACTGCCGTATCCCCAGCATTGTCGTCGTTAATGCGGCGCTTCTGCTTGTTGCGACACGACCTGCCACTACTGTCCCTGGTGTCCGAATTACTAGGGTGTCTGGCCAACCACTCGTCACGGATATTGTGTTTGAAGGCTGCTAGGGCCTCAGCGTCCGGATAGTCGACTATTTGATTTTTCTTTATTAGGAACCGTGTCCAGAATTGCCTGGCCGATTCCTCTGGCTGCTGAATTACGTGACTTAGGTCATCGGCGTCTGGGGGTCGCACATAAGTCCCTGGAAATTGTCGAGGAATGCGGCTTCCAGGTCCTCCCAACAACTGATTGATCCTGTTGGCAAGCTGTTAAGCCAATGCCGAGCTGGTCCTTTAAGCTTGAGTGGGAGGTATTTGGTGGCGTGGAAATCATCGCCGCGGGCCATGTGGATATGAAGGAGATAATCCTCGATCCATACCGCAGGATCTGTTGTGCCATCATATGATTCGATGTTTACGGGTTTGAAACCCTCGGGGATTTGATGATCCATTATTTCGTCTGTAAAGTAGAGTGGGTGTGTGGCGCCTCTATACTGGGCTATATCGTGACGTAGCTCCAATGAGCCTTGTCTACTGTGTTCGGCCCCGCCGAATTTGTGGCCGGCATGACGGTTACCGTCTCGAGCCGTGGGGCGCCCACGCGATCCGTAGGTCGATCTTGTTTGCCTTGCCTTGTCCTCCAACATGTCTCGTAAGTCTGGCGCATATCCCCGTGCCTTGGTATGGGGTGCGGCTTGAGTGGAGGGCCGAGAGGCCTCTCTGTCGCGACCACGAGGTGGCCGGTCGGCCGCATCAAGTGCTTCCTCCTCTAATCGGGGTAGCAACCTGCGCTTTGGGTAGCTCTTGGAGGGGCGTTCGAGTTTATGCTCTTCGGCCGCGAGGACTTCAGTCCATCTGTCGACTAGCAAATCTTGATCAGCTCTAAGTTGTTGTTGTTTTTTCTTGAGGCTTCTTGCCGTGGCCATAAGCCTGCGTTGAAAACGCTTTTGCTCGACGGGATCCTCTGGCATGACGAATTCGTCGTCGTCGAGGCTTGCCTCGTCTTTGGAGGGAGGCATATAATTATCGTCCTCGACCTCTCTGTCTGCCGCTCTCTCGTGAGGGCTGGTTTCTCCATCCTCCTATGCTAAATCTTACTGGAGGGGGTTTTCTTTGGCGCTTTCCGGAGTATTATTAATTTATTATCTCCCGTGCTGGAATCGCCTTGTTTGTTTTGGCGGGATTTTGAGTGGCACCGCTGACGCCGGCGCTTAGACTATTTCTTGGAGGGGTCATCCTCCGCTGTTCCATCGCCATCTCCCTCTTTTGGGGTGTCCACCATGTATATGTCATATGACGAGGTAGCTTTCCAGGGCCTAGTAGGCGCTGGTTCTTCATCATCTCCTTCATCGGCGTCCATACCGTCGATATCTTCGGAGTCGAAGTCGAGCATGTCGGTTAAGTCGTCGATAGTGGCTACAAAGTGGGTGGTGGGTGGGCTTTGAATTTCTTCATCGTCTGTACCCCAACCTTGCTGACCGTAGTCCGGCCAGGGCTCTCCTGATAAAGAGAGAGACTTCAGTGACTTTAGGATATCGCCGAAAGGCGAGTGCTGAAAGATGTCCGCGGCAGTGAACTCCATGATCGGCGCCCAATCGGATTCGATCGGCAGGGGCGCGGAGGGTTCGGAGTCCGGAGAGGAGTCCGGCTCCTTGGAGTCACGAGTCTCGCAGAGTACGGGGCTGGTGCTTGGCTCAATTGTCGTTGGGGTCGCAGCCCCCGAGGTGGCATCCAACCGCCCATCCTCGATCGGCGCAGTTGGCTCCGAATTAAGGGTCGGAGCCGATGTGGGTGCGGCCTCCAGGGCACTGTTCGGCGGCAGAGCTAGACCATGCTCGTCGTGATAGTACGGCGCGCTCGGCAGTGGCTCGAATCCGTCGAAGATCAAGTCCCTGCAGATGTCAGCCGTGTAGTTTAAACTTCCAAATCTGACCTGACGGCCAGGGGCGTAGCTTTCGATCTGCTCCAGACGGCCAAGCGAATTGGCCCGTCGAAGACGAAGATCTGTCCGGGGAGGAAGGTCTCACCCTGGACTGCATCGCTATCGATGATCGTCGGAGCCATCGAGCCTGACGGCGACGACACAGAGGAACTCTCAATGAAAGCACCAATGTCGGTGTCAAAACCGGCGGATCTCGGGTAGGGGGTCCCGATCTATGCGTCTAGGCCGGATGGTAACATGAGGCAAGGGACAGGAAGTTTTACCTAGGTTCGAGCCCTCTCGATGGAGGTAAAACCCTACGTCCTACTTGATTAGTATTGATGATATGGGTAGTACAAGAGTAGATCTACCACGAGATCGAGGAGGCTAAACCCTAGAAGCTAGCCTATGGTATGATTGTTGATGTGTATGTCGTCCTACGGACTAAAACCCTCCGGTTTATATAGACACCGGAGAGGGTTAGGGTTACACGAAGTCGGTTACAATGGTAGGAGATCTTCATATCCGTATCACCAAGCTTGCCTTCCACGCCAAGGAAAGTCCCTTCCGGACACGGGACGGAATCTTCAATCTTGTATCTTCATAGTCCAGGAGTCTGGCTGAAGGTATAGTCCGGCTATCCGAACACCCCCTAATCCAGGACTCCCTCAGTCACACTCTTTTGTTTCTGATTATGTTATGCATTGCTTAATATTACATGCTACTTTATCGTCAGGTTCACCTCTTAGACTCCAAGTCAGGTCCAAATTAATGTCCAAACTTGAGTTTTAAAATTACTTGTGGGTCACATATCGAGGCAGCAATGAATAGTATCTGTCTATTATCTGGTTCACCTAGGGTATGCCTAAGTTGTTCATCTTGGGTGGGAAACAAATAGTAAAGAAATCATCATCTGTATTTTTATTAAATTAAAGCTATCATTATTTGTGGATCCATCCACTCGTTGTTACCATCACTCTAGATTTTTGCATGCTCTCCTTACATAATCTCGCTATATTTTTTCGTATGCATGTTAGATATTGTACACAGTCATGCTGAACATGTAGATGAAAAGAGAAGAGTTTTGCGCGGGAATACAATGTCATGCAGACATGGCTCCATGGTGGGTTCAATGGCAAACCCCCCCTCCCTCTCCTGATTATTATCTAGAGGAAGATATCTGTTCTGAGGTGGATTCAGACGCAGCTGGCCACTCCTATTTACACCCCGAGGTGTTTGCTCTAACTTGGCATGATGATGTTGGTCATATCATGCATATGTTCCCTTGCAGTGCCTACTTTCGACATCATATATGTCATCTGCTTAGTTTAGACATGTTATGTAATGCCACCTGTTTAGTTTCTATATCATATATGGGAATTATGCAATCTCGTCTCTTTTAGCCAGCCATAATATATGTGAAATATGCAATGCCATCCTGTTTAACTAGGCATCATATATTTCAATGATATCTTGCCCATCCTTTCTTCGTTAAATTTCCATTTGTCGACAATGTTTGTACATTAAACTACTCTTCCTATGAATCAGCCATTTGAGTGGGTGATGGGAAAATCTGGAGTGAAAACAAGGTCTTTATAGTAGACAGTGCTACATGTCGAAGCTGCTCTCTTGCTGGGTCTCGATAGCTCCTCAGAGATGGATTCAGAGACAGATGATCAGTCCTATTCCCCCACTAAGGTGTATGCTCTAACTTGGCATGGTTATACTGCTCATATCATGCAAATGGTTTCTTGCATTGCATAGTGATGAGGACATCAATACCATTGTTACACCCACAGCCCCTACTGTTAGATATACTGGACCAATTACTAGAGCTCGCGCACGCCAATTAAATTACCAGGTACTTTCGTTTCTTGGTAATGATTCTAATGTTCATGAGATTATGATGCTGCCTAAATTGGATACATTTGTTTTGCTTACAAATGAAGGGCCTAGCTTGGAGAAGGATGAACATTGGAGCAAGAACACACATGGAGTTGATGGCATGCGCAAGGGGATCAAGAACGGAGTTACAAGTGATGATTTCAGGACTTTGAAGCCGCCATAAGGAGTGCATGAAGCCTTGGACGAAATTTATAAGATGCCACTTCATAATATTCGTCCATAGGCTATTCTAGGTGCTGCATCACCTTATTAATGGGCCAGGCCCATGTAATTTCGAAATACTTAAGTATAGGCTATTTTTAGAGTCCGTATGAGTGGGGAAACAAGAGTTAGGGTTGGTTTCGGACCCCACCCTCAAGGGCCACGAAATTCCCCCCTCTTCCTCCATATATACAGCCCTTAGGGCGTCGTTTAGACTTTGGGTTTTGTTTAGATTAAAAGTTCGCCATAGCTGCAACTTCGCGTACTTCGTTTATGTCCAACGACCAGACCAAGACGTCACAGAACCCCACCTTGATCAATAAAGCTTTCATCTTATATTCGCAATATCCCGATTGCAATCTCAGTTTCTTGCTTGTTCTTCGTTTGCTCGCAGGAAACAGACCCTCGTGGTCAGGTTGATCGTGCTCCGGCGTGGTCAATAACCCTCGGAAGTTGGTTTAGCGATTGCTAAGGCGTGACGTCTCGCACGTTCGTAGTCGGATCGTCAAGGTCGACTCCCACAGAAAACGATAGCCACCATCTCATCGAAACATCGGGACACCTTAGCCTCTATCACATAGTTTAGACATCATATACACAATATTCAACACCATGTTCTTAGTTCAGGCATCATATATGTGAATGCCCTCTGCTTAGCATATAAATCACATATGTGAATTAAATCATGCGATCTTGATTACTTAGATAACATGTATATGAATTATGTCATGCGAACCTATTTACTAAAGACATCATATAATTATCTCATGCCATCCTATTTAGTTAGTCATCATATATGTGAAATTATGTCATGCTATCCTTTTTAGTTAAACAATATACATGTCAACTATTTCATGCCCTCTTTTTTCCACAGTATCTATTACACCTGTCTCTCATACATTGTTTGTACATTCAACTATGTTTCCTGTTTATCAGCCATTTGAATTGGAGCGGGTGATGGCAGTATCTAGCGGAGTAAAAACACGGTCTTCAAATAAAACAGTGCTACCTCTTGGTGGAGATAGCACCCCGGTTGTACATGCACGAGAACCATCCCTACCACACATAACCCAGACTCTCGCAGATTGTACCCCTACTACGATGGACAGAGATCCAGCTTCACCGAATCTAACCCCAACCTCAGCAGATAGTAACCCAGTTCATGTTGACACAGCACCATCTCCATGACAGAGCTCCCAAACAAGAGTAGTTAGTGTAAGTGCATCTAGTCCCACCCCTAGTTGGTTTAGGAGTATTGATGACAAACCTAGTTGAGGGACTAATGTGTTTGTGAGAATTGCAGGATAACACAGGTAGAAGTCCCTCATTGATTCGGTTTTCCTACCAGAGATGACCCCTAAAAATGTATGAAGACATTGATGTCAAAGGTGGTATGTGAAGATATTCACATTGAAGACTATGACAAGAGAAGACATCGCATGAAGCCTATGGAGCTCGAAGACTTCGATCTTTCGTAGTTCTTTTTCTTCTTTGTTGAGTCATAGGAACCACCGTACTGTTAAGTGGGGTCCAAGAGAACCAGTCAGAATGACTGAAGTGATGCTTAACCAAAACCTATGTCTTCGAGTGAAGACTATGAGAGCGAATCTTGTCCAGAGTCGGACAAGTCAGCTTTGCTTGTAGCCCAAGTAAAGTTGCCGTGTGTGTTTGAAATCTGACCGTTGGAACACGTGTTAGTTCCTTAGTGACCCAGGGTCATTTCGGAGAAATCAGGTCGGGTTGTCTAGTGGCTATAAATAGCCCACCCCCTACAACCATAAATGGTTGGCTACTCAGAGTTAGAGTACGGCTTTTGTCGTTTGAGAGCAACACACCTCGAAGCCTTTGAGAGAGAATTCCTTGTGAGGATAAAGCCCTAACCACCCAGAGCCAAAGGGTGTTAGGCATCACTTAAGTCTTCCTGTCTGCGTGATCTGAAGACTTATTACACTTGAGGACTGTGAATCCTCCAGCCGGTTAGGCGTCGCGTTCTGAGCATCCAAGAGTCATTGTGGATCGCCGGTGAACGAAGTCTGTGAAGGTTTGGGAGTCTACCTTGAAGACTTACCAGAGTGATTGGGCGAGGTCTGTGTGACCTTAGCTCAAGGGGAATACGGTGAGGACTGGGTGTCCTGAGCTGCGTGTTCAGGACTGGGTGTCCGAGACTGTGTGTCCTCAGGTTTAAATACCTAGCCACCCTAACCAGACGTACAGTTGTCACAGCAACTGGAACTGGTCTAACAAATCATTGTCTTCAACGAGTCACTGGTTTCATCCTTCCTTTCCCTTTACTTGTTGTTGGTCCTTGTGTAGTCATTGTATGATTGCACTATCTTTTGTCTTCACTGAGTGACTGCGTGTTCTTGATAGAGGCAAAGGTGTCCCGATGTTTCGATGAGATGGTGGCTATCGTTTTCTGTGGGAGTCGACCTTGACGATCCGACTACGAACGTGCGAGACGTCGCGCCTTAGGAATCGCTAAACCAACTTCCGAGGGGTTATTGACCACGCCGGAGCACTGATAGAGGCAAAGGTGTCCCGATGTTTCGATGAGATGGTGGCTATCGTTTTCTGTGGGAGTCGACCTTGACGATCCGACTACGAACGTGCGAGACGTCGCGCCTTAGCAATCGCTAAACCAACTTCCGAGGGGTTATTGACCACGCCGGAGCACGATCAACCTGACCACGAGGGCCTGTTTCCTGCGAGCAACCGAAGAACAAGCAAGAAACTGAGATTGCAATCTGGATATTGCGAATATAAGATGAAAGCTTTATTGATCAAGGTGGGGTTCTGTGACGTCTTGGTCTGGTCGTTGGACACAAACGAAGTACGCGAAGTTGCAGCTATGGCGAACTTTTAATCTAAACAAAACCCCAAAGTCTAAACGACGCCCTAAGGGCTGTATATATGGAGGAAGAGAGGGGAATTTCGTGGCCCTTGAGGGTGGGGTCCGAAACCAACCCTAACTCTTGTTTCCCCACACATACGGACTCTAAAAATAGCCTATACTTAAGTATTTCGAAATTACATGGGCCTGGCCCATTAATAAGGTGACGCAGCACCTAGAATAGCCTATGGACGAATATTATGAAGTGGCATCTTGTATATTTCGTCCATGGCTTCATGCACTCCTTATGGCGGCTTCAAAGTCCTGAAATCATCACTTGTAACTCCGTTCTTGATCCCCTTGCGCATGCCATCAACTTCATGCGTGTTCTTGCTCCAATGTTCATCCTTCTCCAAGCTAGGCCCTTCATTTGAAAGCAAAACAAATGTATCCAATTTAGGCAGCATCATAATCTCATGAACATTAGAATCATTACCAAGAAACGAAAGTACCTGGTAATTTAATTGGCGTGCGCGAGCTCTAGTAATTGGTCCAGTATATGTAACAGTAGGGGCTGTGGGTGTAACAATGGTATTGATGTCCTCATCAAGCACGATCAACCTGACCACGAGGGCCTGTTTCCTGCGAGCAAACGAAGAACAAGCAAGAAACTGAGATTGCAATCTGGATATTGCGAATATAAGATGAAAACTTTATTGATCAAGGTGGGGTTCTGTGACGTCTTGGTCTGGTCGTTGGACACAAACGAAGTACGCGAAGTTGCAGCTATGGCGAACTTTTAACCTAAACAAAACCCAAAGTCTAAACGACGCCCTAAGGGCTGTATATATGGAGGAAGAGAGGGGAATTTCGTGGCCCTTGAGGGTGGGGTCCGAAACCAACCCTAACTCTTGTTTCCCCACACATACGGACTCTAAAAATAGCCTATACTTAAGTATTTCGAAATTACATGGGCCTGGCCCATTAATAAGGTGACGCAGCACCTAGAATAGCCTATGGACGAATATTATGAAGTGGCATCTTGTATATTTCGTCCATGGCTTCATGCACTCCTTATGGCGGCTTCAAAGTCCTGAAATCATCACTTGTAACTCCGTTCTTGATCCCCTTGCGCATGCCATCAACTTCATGCGTGTTCTTGCTCCAATGTTCATCCTTCTCCAAGCTAGGCCCTTTATTTGAAAGCAAAACAAATGTATCCAATTTAGGCAGCATCATAATCTCATGAACATTAGAATCATTACCAAGAAACGAAAGTACCTGGTAATTTAATTGGCGTGCGCGAGCTCTAGTAATTGGTCCAGTATATGTAACAGTAGGGGCTGTGGGTGTAACAATGGTATTGATGTCCTCATCATCCTCCCCTTCTTGAAATGAAGTCGTCCTCGACGGAAGCTCATCTTCCTCACCCAAATAAGGCTTCAAATCTGCAGTATTAAAAGTGGGACTAACCCCAAAATCTGCAGGTAGCTCAAGTTTATATGCATTATCATTTATTTTCTCTAAAACCTTAAAAGGACCATCAGCACGTGGCATTAGCTTTGATTTGCGCAGATTAGGAAATCTATCTTTACGCAAATGTAACCAAACAAGATCTCCAGGTGCAAACACAACATGTTTTCTACCCTTATCTCCAGCAAGTTTATATTTAGCATTCATACGCTCAATGTTTTCCTTAGTTAACTCATGCATTTTTAAAATCAATTCAGAACGTTCTTTAGCATCAAAATTAACCTTCTCCGAAGATGGAAGAGGCAACAAATCAATAGGTGCACGAGGTAGGAAACCATACACAATTTCAAAAGGGCACATCTTAGTAGTAGAATGCAATGAACGATTATAAGCAAATTCAATATGAGGCAAGCATTCTTCCCACATTTTCTTGTTATTCTTCAAAATAGCCCTAAGCATAGTAGACAATGTTCTATTGACTACTTCAGTTTGTCCATCAGTTTGGGGGTGACAAGTAGTACTAAAAAGCAGCTTAGTCCCCAACTTAGCCCATAAACATCTCCAAAAGTGGCTAAGAAATTTAGTATCACGATCTGAAACAATAGTATTTGGCACACCATGTAAGCGAATAATTTCACGAAAGAACAAATCAGCAACAATAACAGCATCATCGCTTTTATGACATGGTATAAAGTGTGCCATTTTCGAGAACCTATCCACGACAACAAATATGCTATCCCTCCCCTTCTTTGTTCTAGGTAAACCTAAAACAAAGTCCATAGATATATCCTCCCAAGGAACACTAGGTACAGGCAAAGGCATATATAAACCATGAGGATTGAGTCGTGACTTAGCTCTTTGACATGTAGTGCAGCGAGCAACAAAACGCTCAACATCCCGTCTCATCTTTGGCCAAAAGAAATGTGTAGCAAGTATATCCTCCGTCTTCTTGACGCCAAAGTGTCCCATTAATCCTCCTCCATGCGCCTCCTGCAACAACAAAAGACGAACGGAGCTAGCTGGAATGCATAGCTTGTTAGCACGAAACACAAATCCATCGTTAAGAACGAACTTGTTCCAAGTTCTCCCTTCCTTACAATTCTGCAATACATCTTTAAATTCAGCATCATTAACATATTGATCCTTGATGGTCTCCAAACCAAATATTTTAAAGTCAAGTTGTGAAAGCATAGTATAACGACGAGACAAGGCATCAGCAATAACATTTTCTTTACCCTTCTTGTGTTTAATCACATAAGGGAAAGTCTCAATGAATTCAACCCATTTAGCATGTCGACGGTTCAGTTTTGCTTGACTTTTAATGTGTTTCAAAGATTCATGATCAGAATGTATAACAAATTCCTTGGGCCATAAATAATGTTGCCATGTTTCTAAGGTCCGAACAAGAGCATATAATTCTTTATCATAAGTAGAATAGTTCAGACTAGGCCCACTCAATTTTTCAGAAAAGTATGCAACAGGTTTTCCATCTTGTAATAACACACCTCCTAATCCAATTCCACTAGCATCACATTCAAGCTCAAAAGTCTTATTGAAATTAGGAAGTTGGAGTAAAGGAGCATGTGTCAACTTATCTTTCAATATCGTGAAGGCTTCTTCCTGTGCGGTACCCCAAACAAAAGGTACATCCTTCTTTGTAAGCTCGTTGAGAGGTGCAGCAATGGTGCTGAAATCTCTCACAAAACGCCTATAGAAACCAGCGAGGCCAAGGAAACTCCTCACTTGTGTGACCGTTTTGGGCTGCGGCCAACTCTCAATAGCTTCAATCTTGGCTTTATCAACTTCAATTCCCTGTGGAGTAACAACATAGCCAAGAAAGATACTCGGTCGGTGCAAAAGGTGCACTTTCCAAGGTTACCAAACAAACGTGCGTCACGTAGAGCAATAAAAACAGCACGTAAATGTTCCAAATGTTCCTCCAAAGATTTGCTATAAATCAATATGTCATCAAAGTAAACTACCACAAATCGTCCAATGAAAGCACGTAAAACTTCGTTCATTAACCTCATGAAAGTACTAGGTGCATTAGTTAACCCAAAAGGCATGACTAACCACTCATATAATCCAAACTTAGTTTTAAATGCTGTTTTCCATTCATCTCCCAATTTCATACGAATTTGATGGTAACCACTACGCAAATCAACTTTGGAGAATATTGTAGAGCCACTCAATTCATCAAGCATATCATCTAGCCTAGGAATAGGATGACGATAACGAATAGTAATATTATTAATGCCTCTACAATCAACGCACATACGCGACGTACCATCCTTTTTCGGCACTAAAATGATAGGAACAGCACAAGGACTAAGGGATTCGCGTATATAACCTTTGTCGAGCAGTTCTTGTACTTGACGCATAATCTCCTTCGTCTCCTCTGGATTGGTACGGTATGGTGCCCGGTTGGGTAATGATGCACCGGGAATTAAGTCAATTTGATGCTCAATCCCGCGAATAGGTGGTAATCCCGGTGGCACGTCTTGTGGAAAGACGTCGGCGAACTCCTGCAAAATGTTAGTGACAGCAGGAGGCAAAGAGGAAGGCACGTCCTCGTATGAAAATAATGCCTCTTTGCACACAAAAGCATAGCAAACAGATTTGCTAAAATCTAGATCATCAATATCAGATTTGGTGGCAAGTAAACATGCACTTTTCAATTTAATTTCAGAAGCAACACTAGATTGTTTATTATTATTAGGCTGCATTTGTTGCTCAAATTCTTTTGCCACAATCTGATTTTCACTCTTAGTTTTCTCCTGTTTTGCTTTATTAGCTCTATTAATATCATCTTTCAAAATGGAATCAGGAGTCATAGGAAGCAAGGTAATATTTTTATCCTTATGAACAAGAGTATACTGATTGTTTCTACCATGGTGAATAGAATTTTTATCAAATTGCCATGGTCTACCAAGTAATAAGGAACATGCTTGCATCGGTACCACATCACAATCAACATAATCAGCATATGTAGAGATACTAAAATGCACACGAACAGTACGTGTTACCTTAACCTTGCCGCTGTTGTTGAACCATTGGATGTAGTAAGGATGTGGATGTGGTCTTGTGGTGAGAGATAGCTTCTCCACCATCTCGATGCTAGCCAAGTTGTTGCAACTCCCTCCATCTATGATCACGCGAACAGAACGTTCCTTCACAACTCCCTTTGTATGGAACAAATTATGCCTCTGATTTTGCTCAGCTTGTGTAACCTGCACACTCAAAACACGTTGAGCAACTAAACATTCATACCTGTCAGCATCTTCAGGAGCCATGTATTGCGTCTCATGATCAGAATCGTCTCCACCGTGTTCGTCACGTGTAATAAGAGCCAAAGTCTCCTCATCATAGTCACTAGCGGACTCATACCCACCATCCTCAGTAACAATCATCACACGCTTAGATGGGCATTCTCTCGCATAATGACCTCCACCCTTGCAACGTCGACAAATAATATCATGTGTTTGCCCTGTTGATGCCATGGATGAAGAAGAGCTCTTTGCAGGCCCAGAAGGTGTGCTCTTCGCAGATAGTGGTGATTGTGCCTGCTTTATTGTATCACGGTTGGAGGTGGCAGCCAACGGAGGCGCCGGTGAAGCAGAACGTGTGGAAGTAGATGATGCACGTGGTGTCCATGAAGAAGGTCGACCTGCAGAAAAGTTAGTCCGCGCCAATGCCTGTCGATCCTGCACTTCACGTTCAGCTTTACAAGCAAGATGGAATAAACGAGTGATATTAGTATACTCCTTATACTCTAGAATCGTCTGAATCTCTCTATTTAATCCACCCATAAAACGTGCAAGCATAGCTTCATTCTCCTCAACAATACCACATCTAATCATGCCAGTTTGTAATTCCTGATAATATTCTTCTACAGAATTTTTTCCCTGTCTTAAGCGCTGCAATTTTTGAAGTAATTCACGTTGATAATATGGTGGAACCCAACGAGTACGCATAGCAGTTTTCAAAGCAGCCCAAGTAGCAGGAATGGGATATAATCTACAATGCTCAGACCACCAAACACATGCAAAACTAGTGAATGCACAAACAGCAGCAGGAACACGTCTCTCCTCGGGATATTGTAAACATGTAAATCGTTGTTCAGTTTCTAACTCCCAAGTAAGATATATATCAGGAACATATCTACCCTCAAATGGTGGAATATTCAATTTTAGTTTAGGGAGATGGTCATGATCTCGTACCTGAGGGTGAGCCCTACCATTGCCATTATTTGCATGTGGACGACCTGATGGTTGCTGTGCTGGTGGTGGCACATAGTTCTGATTTTGATCAACCTCATCCTCGTAATCGCCAGCAAAATCATCCTCCTCCGCATCAGCAGCAGGAGCCACAGAAGTAGCAACAGCAGCACCAACAGTTTGGCCAGGTGCAAGAGGGAGACGGCTCGCTCGGCGGAGGGCTGTTTCACGATGTGTAGGTAGTCGTCGTTGTTGTTGTTGTAGAGGTGCGTTAGGTGCAGCCGGTGGTGGTGGTGGAAGACGCGCGAGCAATTCATTAAACCTGTCATCGAGCTTTGTTTCGAACGTCTTCTCCATGTCATCTATCTTCTCCATGGCCTCTTCAAATCTGTTTAGCACATCCTGCACCTGTCCATTCATCATTTGCTGAAATTTATCATGCAACTCCTGATTCGTCATGTTCTCCCAGTCAGTCTCGTCGGCTTGTGATCCTGCCATGGTTAGCAACAATAGAAAACACACAAGAATATGATCCTACAGAATACTAACAAGAGGTGGTGGTGGCGGGTGTCACAAATCCGTCAAGCAAATCTCAAATTCTTACCAGTTCTTACCCAGCAGCAGGCGGTGATCGGCAACCGTTGTAGTCAAAACTCTCAAAAGCTTGGATAGAGCGATTGCCAGGGAGAGTCAAACGCACGACGTAGAGGTATGTGGAGCTGGGAAGGCTTATAGTATGGTAGCAAAAAGGGTCAGCAATAATCAATTCAGAGATGCAAAGTTGAATAAACGCTCAACGACGGTACTGTGCTGGTCCTAGGCTAGACCGTGCTAGAGACGCGAGCCTAGAACACTAACAAAATCACGGCGCTGCACGTAAATAAGGGAAAAGCACACTCTGGAACTTTTTTTTTGCGCTCCTCTTTTTTTTTGCGCTCCTCTTTTTTTTTCGCTCCTCTTTTTTTTTGCGAAAAATTACTATAATGGCGAGTGTCTCAAAACTCTTCCCTCGTCAAACTGATAGGATGGGCACGAAAAAAAAATTTCCACTTTTTTTTCGGAAATCAGGGCAGCGACGACGAAAAAGTGCGACAAAAAATCACTATGATGGCACGTGGCTCAAAAGACTTAGAAAAGCCTAAAAATAGGATAGGGAAAAAATATTTTTGCCCGTGAAAATTTTGGCCTAAAAACTGCCCGGGGGTCTCCAGACTCTTTTTTTTTTCGAGACCTACGCAGGCAAGGAAACACGAATCGGAATTGAGATTGATCTGAAGAACAAACCTAATATGAGAAGAACTCGGATTGGTGGTGGATATATGGTTGTGGTATATGGCAGCGGTGGTGGTATATGGTAGCGGTGGTGGTATATGGATAGAGATTGATGGTGGTATATGGATACGGATTGGTAGTGGTATATGGATAAGGATTCAGAGCGGTGGCGGATAAGCAAAAGTGGTAGATGGGCGATGATGATGGTGCGGCGGCGGCGTGACAACTTATGACCAGAACTCGAAACTCTAAAAGACTAAACTCTAAAAGCCTAAAAATAGGATAGGGAAAAAATATTTTTGCCCGTGAAAATTTTGGCCTAAAAACTGCCCGGGGGTCTCCAGACTCTTTTTTTTTTCCGAGACCTACGCAGGCAAGGAAACACGAATCGGAATTGAGATTGATCTCAAGAACAAACCTAATATGAGAAGAACTCGGATTGGTGGTGGATATATGGTTACAGATTGGTGGTGGTATATGGATACAGATTGGTGGTGGTATATGGATACGGATTGGTGGTGGTATATGGATACGGATTCAGAACGGTGGCGGATAAGCAATGGTGGTAGATGGGCGATGATGATGGTGCGGCGGCGGCGTGACAACTTATGACCAGAACTCGAAACTCTAAAAGACTAGACTCTAAGACCAGCAACTTGACACGACGATGCAACCGCAAATTCAACAAAGCAAAAAACCCTAAAAAGATTATGCAAAGGCTCAGATTGGTTCGGATATGATGAACTAACCCTAATTTTTTTTGTGGCTTTTTCTTGGACTGTAGGTATGAAGAACAGACTCGATCTAATCTACGAAAAACTGTAAAAATCTCACCGAGCAACCTGGAAATCTGATACCACTTGATAGAGGCAAAGGTGTCCCGATGTTTCGATGAGATGGTGGCTATCGTTTTCTGTGGGAGTCGACCTTGACGATCCGACTACGAACGTGCGAGACGTCGCGCCTTAGGAATCGCTAAACCAACTTCCGAGGGGTTATTGACCACGCCGGAGCACGATCAACCTGACCACGAGGGCCTGTTTCCTGCGAGCAAACGAAGAACAAGCAAGAAACTGAGATTGCAATCTGGATATTGCGAATATAAGATGAAAGCTTTATTGATCAAGGTGGGGTTTTGTGACGTCTTGGTCTGGTCGTTGGACACAAACGAAGTACGCGAAGTTGCAGCTATGGCGAACTTTTAATCTAAACAAAACCCAAAGTCTAAACGACGCCCTAAGGGCTGTATATATGGAGGAAGAGAGGGGAATTTCGTGGCCCTTGAGGGTGGGGTCCGAAACCAACCCTAACTCTTGTTTCCCCACACATACGGACTCTAAAAATAGCCTATACTTAAGTATTTCGAAATTACATGGGCCTGGCCCATTAATAAGGTGACACAGCACCTAGAATAGCCTATGGACGAATATTATGAAGTGGCATCTTGTATATTTCGTCCATGGCTTCATGCACTCCTTATGGCGGCTTCAAAGTCCTGAAATCATCACTTGTAACTCCGTTCTTGATCCCCTTGCGCATGCCATCAACTTCATGCGTGTTCTTGCTCCAATGTTCATCCTTCTCCAAGCTAGGCCCTTCATTTGAAAGCAAAACAAATGTATCCAATTTAGGCAGCATCATAATCTCATGAACATTAGAATCATTACCAAGAAACGAAAGTACCTGGTAATTTAATTGGCGTGCGCGAGCTCTAGTAATTGGTCCAGTATATGTAACAGTAGGGGCTGTGGGTGTAACAATGGTATTGATGTCCTCATCAGTTCTGTTTGGCTTCATAATATCTTCATACCTGATCCTAACTACCTAGCTGCTATAGGTCATTGTGCTTTCACTTCATTGAATACTTGACTATGGTTTTCCTAGTGTAGTCTACCTTCCGCTGCATGGTAATAGGTCTATTTCTATCGTTTGTCTTTGAAACTTCCATGTTTTGAAGACTTTCATAAAAATCGCCTATTCACCCCCCCCCCTCTAGTCGATATAACGCACTTTCAGTTAGTAAGGCAGCTCTCGTGCCCAGAATGCTAGTACTACCATGGCGAACCCCAACTCCACCAGTTAGTACACCTATTCCTGTGGAGGAAGCACAACCAGCCATTCGTAGTTTAGCATCTATCGCATTTGATGTTGTTAAATCCTATGTGTGTATCTTCCCATCATGGAAATATTATACTGAAGATGAAGGAAAATGCTAGTTGCAGGTGTTTGTCTAGGAGTTATGTGTAAGTAATGTTATTCATGGCAATTAATTTGCCTTGTCCCATACATTCTACCTCCATGATGATGATAATACAGCAAATTTTCCCATTTTTCTCTATAGAGAAGGACCGATTTGGAAACTGAGGATGAGCTGTGCTAATACCTCTGCTATCTTCAAGAATGCTTGGTGGCAGTATCGGAATTACCTGAAGAAAATGTACTTCACTGGCAAAGAAACTCATCAAATTCCCTTACATTCTCCTGAGACGCATTGACTGGACGATGACTGGGAATCAAGGTTGTTAGAATCGCGATTCTGTTGTATGATTCTACGACTTTACGATCCAAACTAACCCCTCTGATTCTACGATTTTGGTTCATAGAATCTACGTTTTTACGATCCTGATAGTGAAGATTCTACTATTTGTGATCCTGCCATTGGAGCTCCAATTCGATTCAGAATCACAATTCTGACAACCTTGCTGGGAATGCCTTGTTCTGTACTAGTCCCGAACCAAGAATGTGGTAAGGTCTATGAGCTCATTTTTCATTTTTAAGTACTATATGTCTGCGTCTTATTGTACTCTGTTCATGTAGAACAAGTACTTAAACCTGAAGAACAACTGTTCTCATTTAAGATTCCATTGCTATCGTGCGTACTGATTTACTCTTGTATCACTGTATTTACTCACACAAACTTATTTTTAAATTGAAGGATCCAATCGGAACTCCAATGGCACAACAGTGTTTCTTTAACAGGTTTGATCTTATAAATAGCTCTATCGATTTCAATTTCAATTGTGTATACAGTTGACTTCTCATATCATGCACATTACTAGCATCACAACAAAGACAATAGTGTTGTTGTACATGTAGACCTGTGGTACCCATCTAAAATCTTGTTGTGTCGTGTAGTTTCCCATGCTTTGTATTCTTTCAGTGCTGCTTTGTCTTGAACTGATATGATTTGAACCGTGTCTCTATTTTGATTTGCAAGACAATGCAGTGACCATAGGACATAAATATATGTTTGTTTGATGCTTTTATTATGTACTACCTGGCAATAGAAGACTTGGTAGTTTAATCCTGTCCACCTTACTAATGAACTAGTTCACGGAAATGAGTTTCATATACTAGTACATGCTAAACTTGTTATGCGTCTTCTTGTTTCTTATTTTAGAATGCTGATAGAATATGGGGAAGAGTGCCTTATTAAGGAATGGTAGAGGAAGTAATGCAGATAAGGTTCAGGATAGTGAGATGATAACACACAAGTATAGGGGATCGCAACAGTTTTCGAGGGTAGAGTATTCAACCCAAATTTATAGATTTGACACAAGGGGAGCCAAAGAATACTTGAAGGTATTAGCAGCTGAGTTGTCAATTCAACCACACCTGGAGATTAATTATCTGCAGCAACATGATCAGTAGCAAAGTAATATGATAGTTTTGATAGTAGTGACAGCAGCAATAGTAATGGTAACAGTGATAGCAGTATTTTTGTAGCAAGTGTAACAGTGATGATAGCAGTAGTATCTTAGCAGAAACAATAAAAGATAAATTCGTAGGCATTGGATCGGTGACTTGTTGGATGATATTCATCATGTGACAGTTATAACCTAGGGCTATTCGGCACTAGCTCTAGTTCATCGATATAATGTAGGCATGTATTCTGTAAATAGTCATACGTGCTTTATTAAAAGAACTTGCATGACATCTTTTGTCCTACCCTCCCGTGGCAGCGGGGTCCATATTGGAAACTAAGGCCTCCTTTTAATAGAGAACCGGAACAAAGCATTAACAGATAGTGAATACATGAACTCCTCAAACTATGGTAATCACCGGAAGAAGTCCCGGTTATTGTCACTCCAGGGTTACCGGATCATAACTGTAAGTGCATCTAGTGCCCCATAGTGATTTTGCTGTATTGAAGTCTAATAGGTTAAGGGACTAATGCGTTTGTGAGTTTACACAGGTCTATAAGTCTATGAGGAGTTTGATATTTACAGAGAAAGCCGACCCCTAAAAATGGATGACTTCAACCGAAGACTTTGGATCTGAAGACTTTTCGAAGACTTTGAAAGTGAAGAAATTGGTGTGACCGTGAAGACTTGATGTTCATGCGAGGAACATGAAGCGTGAAGACTTTTGTTTTGGTAGTTTCATTTTCTCTTTCTTGAGTCATAGGAAACACCGTACTGTTAAAGGGGGTCGAGGTAAAACTAAGGAAAATTTTCCAGGTGATGCTCAACTCAAAATCCTACACCTACCAATCCCTACGAGTGAAGCCATTGGAAATCTCATACAGTTTAGTCAATTTCTTCATTGACAGAGACAAAGTTCTTCTGGTCTCTGAGGAATTTGTTCTGACTAAGGAGTTAGGAATTCACCAGTGGGGATTGCCTACAAGTGAGGAACATGATAGCCCTGAGGAATTTGAACCTCAAATTTCCGACCGTTGTTGTGCTATGCGCCGGCTGTCCCAAAATATCTTATCCACCTAACGGTCATATCATTGAAGGGCATTTATGTCTTATCATGTCGGGCTGCTCCCTAGGCTATAAATAGCCGCCCCGTACAACCACTAGTTGCTTGGCTGCTCCGCAAGAAACTGACACTTGTCATTGAGAGCATCCCATCCTCCGAGGACTTTGAGCAAAAATCATCAAGTGAGGAAATAACCTAAAACCCCAAACCAAACACCTACAAACCCAAAGTGATTGAGCATCACTGAAGAGATTGTTCCTGTGTGGAACCGACGCTTGTTACCTTTGAGGACTGTGCATCCTTCAGACGGTTAGGCGTCATGGTCTAGAGCATCCAAGAGGAAATTGTGGATCACCGGGTGACCAAGTTTGTGAAGGTTTGGAAGTCACCTGAAGACTTACCACGAGTTATTGGACGAGGTCTATTTGACCTTAGTTCAAGGAGTATACAGTGAGGACTATGTGTCGGGGACTGTGTGTCCTCAGGTTTAAATACCTAGCCGCTCTAACCAGACGTACAACTGTCACAGCAGTTGGAACTGGTCTACCAAATCATTGTCTTCACCGAGCTTACTGGTTCTATTTCCTCAACCCTTTCATTTCTTCATTACTGTGTTGTGTACCTGTTCATATCTGTTTGAAGACTTTGACTGAAGACATTCTCAATTTCCTCAGTTCAATTTCTTCAGTTTGTTTGTCTTCATTCTGTTTTATCATGTGCTTACGCTTTCTGTACTCTGTGTTTGTTTCCTATTCATCATGATGTCCATGCTTATGTTATGTCATGTCTGTATCTGAGTACTTTTTCCGCGGCAAGTAGTTCTTCGCTTAAGAATTTCCTCACTCTGAAATTCCTCACAGAAGAATTCTTAAAAATCGCCTATTCACCCCCTCTAGTCGACTTAACGCACTTTCAATTGGTATCAGAGCAAGGTACTCCCTTGTTCTGTGTGATTTTGGTTTAACCGCCTAGAGTTTTAGTTATGACGACTGCGGGAATGAAGACAGTGACATGCCCCATCTTTGACGGTCATGATTATCCCAGGTGGAAGGCCATGATGAAGAAGTGCCTCATGGCGATGAACAGCGAACTTTGGATCGTCACTGAGATTGGTCTTACTGACCTATGCAAGATGGCAGAGGTTGACGATATTCACAAGTACACTCTACTTAACCTCACGGCGAAAGACATCATCTGCTCTGGCTTGTCGCAAAACCAGTTGAGGAACGTTATGCATCTCTGCCATGCGAAGCTCATCTGGGACCGTCTATCTGAGGTCTATGAAGGTCATCGAACTCATCATGATCCCTGGTTTGGGGAATTCATGGAATCGCGAAAGGCTATGACCTTCAATCCGAAATCATCATCCTCTTCACCATGCCTTATGGCAAAAGGAGCCAAGGTAACTGAATGCTATCTATCTGAGTCCAGTGATGATGAATTTGGACCCAGCTATACCAAACTTGCTTCCCTTGCCACTAAACAACAAAGAGTTTTGGAAAAAATACAAAACATGCTGGATGAGAGCGATGATATGTTGGGTGAAGAAATGAATCAGTCGAAAGCTTTGGCTGAAAGTCTTCAGAGACTTCGGACTAAGTTTGATAACCTTCAGAGTCATCATAACACTCTCTTATCTGATCATGAGAAGCTTTCTTATGAATTTCTTCAAAGAAAGCAAGATCTTGAGAAGTTAAGAGTGAGTTATGGAGATCTTCAGAAGGAGCATGATTCATTACTTGCTCAAAAAATCAGTGCTACTCAGGAAGAATTTATTCCTCCATGTTTGAAGTGCATTGAACGTGAATCTGCTAATTCTTCTCCTGAAAGTTCAAATGCTTCTATTTCTGTAAATTCTTCACCTGTCTCTGCTATCACTAATTCCTCAGCTGAGGATGCTGCTAGTATCACTGACCATGCAGGGCTGAAGGAATTGTATGTGGCAGGCATGTACAAAAGCCTCAAAGGGCATCAGGCTCTTTGTGATGTGCTTAAGAAGCAGATCCTCAACAGGAACCCTAGGAAAGAGGGTATTGCCTTTGGGAGGAAACTTAATGCTGATGGGACCTACTGGAAACCTAAGCAGTATCCCAAAACCTCATGGGTTGCTGCAAAGGGACCTTCAGTGGATCCATCTACTTTATCTGGAATTACATATGAATCTTCATATTCTTCTGATGAGTCATTTGACTCCAATTATAAACTGTTCAAAAATCAGAATGGTGAAGTATTTGCTAGATATGTTGGCACTAACTGCAGGAATGCTCCTCCTATGAAGAAAATCTGGGTTCCCAAAAGGTGCCTTGAAAGTCTTCAGGTGAATGTCATCATGACACCACCTGTGAAGAATAGGAATCCCAGATCAAATTCTTCATATGGACCAAAGTCTTCATATGGATCCAAGTCCTCATATGGACCACATTCCTCACATGGATCAAAGTCCTCATATGAACATCATCGTGCTAACACCTCTGTTTCACATGGAAAGGCTAAGGGTTTTGGATATGTGCATTATACTTCAACTCATTATGTTCATAAATCCTCAAAGAATTTCTCTGCTTACTCATATACTTACCCTGACGCCTCTTATGTGAAAGGAAGTGGATTGGCATCTATGCCACCTTTCTCTTATGGAGCTCGCAGAATGATGAACTATTTGCCACCCCTTCAGATGTGGGTGGTGAAGAAAAAGAATTAACTTCTTATGCAGGGTCAGGTATCCAGACGAACCTAAAGCGTCTGAAGAACTTGTTGGAGACCTGAATATGCTTGAAAGGACACAAGCTAATCATGAAGAAATGAATTTTCATTTCTCATGTCCTCACACTACTTTACCTGCTCTATCGCTTGATGAAACTGATCTGATGAATTTGATGTCTTATTTTTCACTGATGAAGTATATGAGTTCGTAAGCTGCACTAATTCATCTGCAGGATGATCAACCCAAAGCCACTGAGTGGGTCCTCGATAGTGGATGTACGAATCACATGACCGGTGACAGGAGCTTATTGATGGATACTGATTTATCTCCATCGCATCTGAAGCATATCACCTACACTGAGAAAGGCAAAAGCAAGGACCACAACCTGCTGCATGTCTACTTGCAAAAGCTTCAGAAGGCTGGATATGGCATCGACGACTTGGTCATGCTGACATGAGGAACTTGCACACGCTCGCGAAGAAGAAGCTTGTCATTGGCATCGAGGGTGTGAAATTCCACAAGGACCATTTGTGTGGAGCTTGTGAAGCCGGAAAGATGACCAAGGCCAAGCATCCCTCAAAGACCATCATGACTACCACTCGTCCATTTGAATTGCTTCACATGGATCTCTTTGGCCCTACTCATTATGCCACATTCACAAATGCTACATCTCTATATGGCTTTGTCATTTGTCATAGCCCTAGAGTACCTGAGTGAAATAGTTGCATCTGCACTCATGCATCATCTCTAAATTCTGAAAGTTGAATTGAGGTTAGTTGAAACCCTCATAAATCACTTCGAAAATAATCAACATTAAAATCTTTTCAAAGAAGTCCAAGAAAATGTTCCTCTTAGTCTCTGAAAATATTGGCAAGAGGTAAAACTTAAAACAATATTTTTGGAATCTCAAAGATATTTATTTTGGGCCTTTGAATTAAATCAATAACTATTTGCATTGGATATATATTTATTAATTAATTAATATATGTCCAATAATTCTGATCTTTGGTGAAGGGCTTTGGAATAACCCAACTAGTCCCTACAAGAATTATCAGAAGCAACAAAAATGATTTAGTGTCTAAAACTAAATCAAAACAAATTACAGAAAAATAGAAAACAGAATTTAATTAAAAGAGAGAGAGAGAGAGAAGGACTAACCTGGCACTTACCTCGGCCCACCTACCTGTGCGGCCTGCTGTTGAAGCCGGCCCAGCCCAGCCACCCCCCTGCCAGTTGTCTTCCTCCTCTCGCCAGAAGGCAGAGAACAAGCTAGCCACGGCGCCGCGGCGTGCCACGCCGGCAGCTGCCTGCCTGGCTGCCCCCTCGTCACCCTGGACTCCCTCTGCGACGCCATGCTACCCCCCTGGACCCCCTCGACCGCTCCCCTCTCTCCCTGCCTCGCTCTCTCTCCCAAAGCCGAGCGGAGCCATCGCTGCCGCTCGTCGTTGCCGTGTCCACCGCCTCCCCCTCGCTTCCCCGACCAGTCCAAGCGCTCCGCCACATCGTCCCCGACCTCTCCACCAAGTCAAGCAAGCCGGGACGCACCGCAGCACCGCCATCGCCGTCTTCTTCAACCTCGGTCCGCCGAGATTGCCGGCGACCGTGCGCCCGCTCTGTTGCTTCCCCGAGCTCCCCAAGACCACCGCTGCACTCCCCGTGAGCTTCTCCTTAGATCCCCACTTCCCCCTTGCTCGTTTGCGCCGTGTAGTCGCCGCCCTCTTCGATCCCGAGAGCATCTCGCCGGCGGCCATGGCGTAGCCGTGGCCACAGCCGCGCAAGCTCGCAACCGAGCACTTCACCGCACTCGCTCTGTCCCCAGGAGCCTGCAGCACCCCTTCGCACCTCCTGCTGTGCCTCCTAGCGACGACCCCGAGCTCGCCCGAGCTCCGGCAGCCGCCAACGTCGTCGCTGGCGTCTTTTCTGACCACCCCGAGCCCAAACACCACCACCACTCGACGCGGCAGCCCCCCAGCTTCACGTAGATGCTCCCCGCGCGCCAAATAGGGCCCTGCAGCAAAATTCCGACTCCCTCCGCCGCGGATTTGGTCGCCGGCGGCTAAACGTCGGTAGCTGACGTGGCCGTCATTACCGGTTAAACATCCCACTAACCAACCCCTCTAGAGCCACTGCCATGTGGGCCCTAGTGCCCAATTAGTTAGTTAACTACTCTGTTAGATTAGCACCGATCTCAGGAGGGCCCCACCTGTCATTTTGACTTTGCCACGTCACACGTTGACCGACCCCACACGTCAGTGTTGACCCGGCTGACGTGGCAGTTGACTAGGCCCACCTGTCATCCACCAAACCAGCCTGTGTCACTGACGTGTGGATCCCACACGTCAGGATTGACCTGGACCCGCCTGTTGACCTGCTGAGGTCAGCATGACCTAATGCTGACGCAATAACTCATTTCCTGGATTTATTATAATTCAGAAAATTCCAGAAATTAGTATAAACTTCTAAAATTCATAGAAATTCAACCGTAACTCCAAATGAAATAAATTATATATGAAAAATGATCAGAAAAATCCAAGGAATCTGAATATGGCATTTCCATGCATGTTTGAACAACTTAACCTCACTGTCTAGTCCAAAACATGATAATGCACTATTTGAATTCATAGTTTGAATTTGAATTTGAACCTAGTGTTCAAATCAACTTCATTTAATTGTGTTGCTAGTTGCATTAGCTCAATCAACAACATATTGCCATGTCATTATCATGCATCATGTTGTGCATTGCATTGATTGTGTTCCTTCTCTATTGCCGGTGGTTGTCCCCTCTCGATAGACGTTGTACCGACGCGGTGATCGTTGACACTGATGAAGACCCAATGATATCTTCAGAAGTGTCAGGCAAGCAAAACCCCCTTGTTCATTCCGATACAACCCCACTCTCTCGCTCCTGCTCTCTTTTACTGCATTAGGACAACAACGATTCATCTGTTACTTGTTGCGGTAGTTGAACCCCTTATCCTCTGCATGACCTGTCATTGCCACAGTAAATAGATGAAACCCACTAGCGTGAGTAGGAGTTGTTTGAGCCCTGATGTGCCTACTCATTCATGCTTGTTTGTCATGCCTGCTATTGCATAGAGTTGTGTCAGGTCTGATTCATCGGGAATGAATCGGAGGTGTGTGAACATGTCCTACTGTGTGTGAGCTAAGTGTGTGAACATGTTTTGGTAAAGGTAGCGGTGAGAGGCCATGTAGGAGTACATGGTGGGTTGTCTCATTGAAACCGTCCTCAGGAACTGAGTTCTGTGTCTGTGATCCATGAACAGCTACTACCACTCATTGGGATCCTTAATTGACCCTCTCGGCTTCTTAATCACCCTAGTACTCTGTCCAGGAGTTGCAACTAGTTTCTGGTGTTTGTAGGTTATGTGTTGGCGGCCGTGCGTAGCGCTGACCCTAGGGGTGGGCTATGTTGCGGTAGATACACCGTGGCACGGTGTACCGGACGCCCGTTTGGTGACTCGGGAACCCTGTTCACATCGTTCGGGGCCGTATGTGGAAACCTCGGCCGGACTCCCTGCGGATGGAACCTGGATAGGCTATAAACCTGGACTAGAGACTTAAGTGTTTAGGTAGGCCATGGCCGACACCCTCGCCAGGCTTCCGCTTGAAGGTTGCCGTGATACATGACGTGTATATGGTGGTAAGTGGTGGGAGCGTGTGTGAAGAAGTACACCCCTGCAGGGTTATCATTATCTATTCGAATAGCCGGATTCCTCGGATATGGAAATTTGGACCCCTTGCATAGTTCATAGACAGGTGAAAGTGGATACTCTAAAACTCGCAAGATAAGTGTGAGTGCTATGGATGGCCTTCTCGTAGGGAGACGAGAGCAGATCCATAGTGGTGTATTGAATGGTGAATATGTGGACTCGTGTGCGCCACCTCAAAAGAGTTGCTTGCAGTCGTAGTTCAGGTTAGCCACTGAGTCAAAGCTGGCTTGCTGCAGTTAAACTCCACCACCCCCCCCCTTGTTGATACCGATGCATATGTAGCTAGTTCTGATGTAAGTCTTGCTGACTACCTTTGTACTCACGTTTGCTTAATTTATGTTTTGTAGAGAGACTTCAGTTTCGCTAGTAGTTCCGTGTGGACTTCGACATTTAGCTTGATACCTCAGCTACGATCTTGTGCCCTCGGCAGGATCTGGTAGATAGTCAGGCTTCTTAGCCTTTTTCATTTGTAGATGTCTGTACTCAGACATGTTAAACTTCCGCATGTGCTTTGAATTGTATGCTATGATTGTTGGGTCATGAGACCCATGTTTGTAATTTCTCGCTCCTCGGAGCCTAGTGAATAAATACTTGAGTCGTAGAGTTATGTTGTGATGCCATGTTGTATTTACACATATCGAGCATATTGTGTGTATGATTGAAATGCTTGGTATGTGTGGGATCCGACAATCTAGTTGTTTATCCTTGGCAGCCTCTCTTATGGGGAAATGTAGTCTAGTGCTTCCATGAGCCATAGTAGTCCGCTACATCCCGGTTCACCGGAGTCCTGTTAGCCCAGCACTACTGCTCAGGACACTTGACTGGCCAGCATGTGTTTCACTTCGTCCCTGTGTCTGTCACTTCGGGGAAATGTCACGCGGTGACATCCGGAGTCCTGCCTAGCCTGCTACAGCCCGGGTTCCCGGAGTCCTGTTAGCCCAGTGCTACAGCCCGGATTCACACGCTGCTGACCGACATGCTCGATGTGATTCATGTATGCCTGTTCCCATAGGTTAGTGCCGCTTTGGGTTAATGACTAGCCATGTCGGCCCGGGTTCTCTGTCATATGGAAGCTAGCGACACTATCATATACATGAGCCAAAAGGCGCAAACGGTCCCGGGCCATGGTAAGGCGACACCCGTGGAATATCGTGCATGAGGCCACAAAGTGATATGAGGTGTTACCGGCTAGATCGATGTGACTTGGAATCGGGGTCCTGACAGCTTTGGTATCAGAGCCTGACTGCCTGTAGGATTACCAAGCCATTCTGGTCGAAGTTGAGTCTAGAAATGCTTTAGTTATATAAGGGAATTGATTGTGGAAGGGAACGTAAGGCTCTTTTTACTTCTTATACCTCATGGCCTTCTGATCTGAGTCAACCTCTTCTCTTCTACGGGGATTAAGAACTAGGCCTTCTCATCTATCTATCAGGATGACGAGTTACTATGATAGAGACATATAGGATTGATGGATTAAGCCTCAGTTCAGTTCCTACTACTTCTGTATGTTGACCCTTGATCCCGGGACTTCGATATTGTGATGTTGAGTGGTTATGCCACCGTTTTGCAGGATGTCTCAAATCTTTTCGAGCATTTACAACCGTTATGTTGTCTGAGTCGTCCCAGGTTTCCAAACAATCTGATGCATTTGCAGAATCCTTTTCCCTCTGGTTTTCGATGTTCCTCTAGGACAGGTTAATCACACTAATTGTGAGTTGAGGTATTCTATTGCATCGACATATATGTTGGAGTTATTATTATGACCCTAGGTGTCTTAAAGAATCACCCAGTAATCTAGCAATGCTTTATATTCCTAGTGTGATGATTCTAGCCATTCTTCTTGAAAGCATCCCGTGATGTTATTAGTTAGTAGGTATTCTACTCCGGGGTTCATGAACACGAGATTCGCCCTACTTACTTCATGTTGATAGTGTTTGCTAGTCCCTTTAGGATATTAGTAACTTTTGCGATAGTCCTCGAGGTCCGTGGTATATCGTTCTTCCAATACCATGAACCACTATGGCAGAAGTTCTTTGAATCAAAAGATCACAACCAGGGTGCTCTTGAGGAGTACTCCATTCATATTGTGACTCTGCCAGTTCTACCTTTCTGCATGGGTTATCTGGAAGAAACCTGTTGAACTTGGTTCGACATATTAATCTATGCATCCACAACTCAAAAAGATATATGTTCCCTTGAGTTGTTCCTCTTCATTTATATTCCGACCTTCATCTATCAATTGATAGTAAGGAGTAGTTGGCAATCGTGTTTATCGATGCCTATTACTCTAGTGGTCTGTCAAGCCATTCTATTCCGGAATGACTAGGAGAAACAAACTCCAGTACCTCATCCATTTCTAGGATTGGGTCAAAGCAGTTGTATTCCGCGGATCAAATGCAATCAAGCTTTTGGTCTGTTCTACCTTGGAGTGTTACTATCTTTATGTCAAGAGTGTCATGAGAATTGCACCACCTCTTATGAATTCTCGACGCAGTAATAACTCTTGCCATCATTGTTCATTCCTCGGTTTCCGTGTTATTGTAACCGGATCACCGACAAGTTCACCCTGATGCGTGAAATCAATACTCCTAGCAATTGTGTTGCTTGGTAGTTAATGGACAATAATCTTATCCTTAGCGTGTTGAGTATCGAATCATCACCCCAAGGTTTATCGTGCTACCTAGTCCTTATTTCTGGTGCACTCCTCGATCAATGAGTTAGGATTATTCAATCCCTCACTCTTTTGATCATATCATCTTGCCCTAAAAAGCAAGATTGTTCTCGAACTTAATAACATATCGGTGTTTCGTGATTTTCCGAAAATCTTCTCGGATGTATTACCAGGTTGTTACCTGACCGCTATGTTGAGCTCGTGATCACGTTGGTTTCTTATAAACCACTCCTTCTCCAAGAATCCATGTTGGATACCCCTGAGCTACTTGGTTAAGCTAAACAACAACTTGGAGAGTTGGAAGATAGAAGCTTGCCTATCTTAGTTCATGTTAAGGGATATCCTTTCGTGTGTGTGTGTTGAAGAAAGATATCTTCATCGATTGGTCCCTGTGATCAATTGCCAGACCTATTGTCTTATCCAATTCTTGGTTTGAGTATGGGTTATCATCAAATCAAATCAGAACCAACGATGTTAGTAATGTTGTCTTACTCGTGGTTGTTTCCTCGAGCATACACCATTATATCCTTGGGTCTGACCAGTGCTGTCATCTTGTTCACATAATTATGGAATTCCACTTATATGGAAACCTGGATAAATTGTTGTTGAGCCCATCGACAACATCCTTATCTTCTCCATGATTTTGTTGGACATTAAGCTAGTGTTGGAAACTTTGTAAACAATGCCTTCGAGACCCGTCCCTGAGGTATATGTTTGGATGAGAGAAGTGACTTCCTCTAATTCACATGTATCTGATGTAAGTTGCCGCCATGAATTTGAGGAAGGTTTTTTTATGTTTCCCCTGGAATCATCCCAAATCAGTCATGCATACGTGCGAAGTATTCTATGGTTTGGTAGATTAATTACCTCCACTCCATATGTACTCCCTAGCACACCAAGCCACTGATTGATTTGTTCAAGGAAAAGGGGTTGTTGTGCGAATACTAGTTCATGCACAAGGACCTCGATATCCTCAATGATGGTTCCCCACCTGAACTCGGTAGTATTTTGTTATAAGACTACCATGTGGTCATACTTGTCTGGGACAACGTGTTCACATGTTGTAGCAGAACCAGCTCATGTTTTGGAGCTTGCTATTGTAGTTCATCTCCCGAGAATCTCGCAACGCCATCTCGTTGGTTTGTGTTGCAAACTTTCTTTCCGGACATGTTGTCTGAAATATCCCGTTACCAACCAGATCTGAATCTCAGGCAGATATGATGGTTGGAGCTATTCCAAGATTTATGATGTAGGCCCGACAAGGTTGTTGTTCTGGCCGACACACCTAGCCGGAAGATCTATCGTTGTAGAATCTTGATCGAGCTATTTGCCCATCTTCTCCATGAGGATTTAGTGCAACTTATTCTAGAAGTTGTTCCTCAGGGGTCGTTGTGCTCTCGGTTCCCTCGATTATGCTAGAACCATTCAAACAGTGGAATCACTCTCTACTGTTGAGTGTATCCCCAGTTACTAGAATCATTCCCACATTTGCATTTTGTTCCCAGCTTGCACCGCCATTGTGCCATTCTATCTTGGACTACCTTCCCGGTAATTCCTGGTCAGGATCATCTTCAACAGTGGTACTACCATAGGTTCCATCCATTTCCGATGATAAGCAAAAATCATCCATTGCGCTGCCTTCAACAAGGTAGTTCACATCATCCATTCTAGTCCGGGTATGCCATCCCTTCGTACTCCTCTAAGCGATTGTTGTGATTTGCCTTAGACTGGTATAAAAAGTCTCAATGATCTCTGAATCAAAAGTAATTCTTTTTGCCACTTAAGGGAATATTTCTGTGAGTCACCTTCCTTAAGATGTCTCGCTATGGTATCATGGCAACCCAACCCCTCGCTACGTTGACACCGTTCACCACCCTCCTAGGTGTGGGAATTTCGCTACTTACTTAAACCTTGTCATATGCTCATTTCCATCATTCTTGATGTGTGTATCGTGTCTCATCTCGACAGATGTCGCTATGTCTCGTTCTGTGAGTTGATCGTCGGTTGCTCGATCTTCAAGAAGATCGATTCTTCGAGAGTTTCTTTTCTTCTCGTCATCGCGTGGATGAAGATCTGAAAAGCAAGGATGCCAGAGTCAACGTATGCAACGAATCAACAACCCTAAGAGGTGCAACCTGGATCGTGAAGATTGTGTTGGTCTTGTGCCCCTCTGTCTTCTTACCTCACGTCTTGAATCTCGGGACGAGATTCTTGTTTAGTGGGGGTGAGTTGTCACAGCCCTAGAGTACCTGAGTGAAATAGTTGCATCTCCACTCATGCATCATGTCTAAATTCTGAAAGTTGAATTGAGGTTAGTTGAAACCCTCATAAATCACTTCAAAAATAATCAACATTAAAATCTTTTCAAAGAAGTCCAAGAAAATGTTCCTCTTAGTCTCTGAAAATATTGGCAAGAGGTAAAACTTAAAACAATATTTTTGGAATCTCAGAGATATTTATTTTGGGCCTTTGAATTAAATCAATAACTATTTGCATTGGATATATATTTATTAAATAATTAATATATGTCCAATAATTCTGATCTTTGGTGAAGGGCTTTGGAATAACCCAACTAGTCCCTACAAGAATTATCAGAAGCAACAAAAATGATTTAGTGTCTAAAACTAAATCAAAACAAATAACAGAAAAATAGAAAACAAAATTTAATTAAAAGAGAGAGAGAGAGAGAAGGACTAACCTGGAACTTACCTCGGCCCACCTACCTGTGCGGCCTGCTGTTGAAGCCGGCCCACCCCAGCCACCCCCCTGCCAGTTGTCTTCCTCCTCTCGCCAGAAGGCAGAGGAGAAGCTTGCCATGGCGCCGCGGCGTGCCACACCGGCAGCTGCCTGCCTGGCTGCCCCCTCGTCGCCCTGGACTCCCTCTACGACGCCACGCTACCCCCTGGACCCCCTCGACCGCTCCCCTCTCTCCCTGCCTCGCTCTCTCTCACTCTCTCTCCCAAAGCCGAGCGGAGCCATCGCCGCCGCTCGTCGTTGCCGTGTCCACCGCCTCCCCCTCGCTTCCCCCACCAGTCCAGGCGCTCCGCCACATCGTCCCCGACCTCTCCGCCAAGTCAAGCAAGCCGGGACGCACCGCAGCACCGCCATCGCCGTCTTTTCCGACCACCCCGAGCCCAAACACCACCACCACTCGACGCGGCAGCCCCCCAGCTTCACGTAGATGCTCCCCGCGCGCCAAATAGGGCCCTGCAGCGAAATCCCGACTCCCTCCGCCGTGGATTTGGTCGCCGGCGGCTAAACGCCGGTAGCTGACGTGGCCATCATTAGCGGTTAAACATCCCACTAACCAACCCCTCTAGAGCCACTGCCATGTGGGCCCTAGTGCCCAATTAGTTAGTTAACTACTCTGTTAGATTAGCACCGATCTCAGGAGGGCCCCACCTGTCATTTTGACTTTGCCACGTCACACGTTGATCGACCCCACACGTCAGTGTTGATCCGGCTGACGTGGCAGTTGACTAGGCCCACCTGTCATCCACCAAACCAGCCTATATCACTGACGTGTGGATCCCACACGTCAGGTTTGACTTGGACCCGCCTGTTGACCTGCTGAGGTCAGCATGACCTAATGCTGACGCAATAACTCATTTCCTGGATTTATTATAATTCAGAAAATTCCAGAAATTAGTATAAACTTCTAAAATTCATAGAAATTCAACCGTAACTCCAAATGAAATAAATTATATATGAAAAATGATCTGAAAAATCCAAGGAATCTGAATATGGCATTTCCATGCATGTTTGAACAACTTAACCTCACTGTCTAGTCCAAAACATGATAATGCACTATTTGAATTCATAGTTTGAATTTGAACCTAGTGTTCAAACCAACTTCATTTAATTGTGTTGCTAGTTGCATTAGCTCAATCAACAACATATTGCCATGTCATTATCATGCATCATGTTGTGCATTGCATTGATTGTGTTCCTTCTCTATTGCCGGTGGTTGTCCCCTCTCGATAGACGTTCTACCGACGCGGTGATCGTTGACACTGATGAAGACCAAATGATATCTTCAGAAGTGTCAGGCAAGCAAAACCCCCTTGTTCATTCCGATACAACCCCACTCTCTCGCTCCTGCTCTCTTTTACTGCATTAGGACAACAACGATTCATCTGTTACTTGTTGCGGTAGTTGAACCCCTTATCCTCTGCATGACCTGTCATTGCCAAAGTAAATAGATGAAACCCACTAGCATGATTAGGAGTTGTTTGAGCCCTGATGTGCCTACTCATTCATGCTTGTTTGTCATGCCTGCTATTGCATAGAGTTGTGTCAGGTCTGATTCATCGGGAATGAATCGGAGGTGTGTGAACATGTCCTACTGTGTGTGAGCTAAGTGTGTGAACATGTTTTGGTAAAGGTAGCGGTGAGAGGCCATGTAGGAGTACATGGTGGGCTGTCTCATTGAAACCGTCCTCAGGAACTGAGTTCTGTGTCTGTGATCCATGAACAGCTACTACCACTCATTGGGATCCTTAATTGACCCTCTCGGCTTCTTAATCACCCTAGTACTTTGTCCAGGAGTTGCAACTAGTTTCTGGTGTTTGTAGGTTATGTGTTGGCGGCCGTGCGTAGCGCTGACCCTAGGGGTGGGCTATGTTGCGGTAGATACACCGTGGCACGGTGTACCGGGCGCCCGTTTGGTGACTCAGGAACCCTGTTCACATCGTTCGGGGCCGTATGTGGAAACCTCGGCCGGACTCCCTGCGGATGGAACCTGGATAGGCTATAAACCTGGACTAGAGACTTAAGTGTTTAGGTAGGCCATGGCCGACACCCTCGCCAGGCTTCCGCTTGAAGGTTGCCGTGATACATGACGTGTATATGGTGGTAAGTGGTGGGAGCGTGTGTGAAGAAGTACACCCCTGCAGGGTTATCATTATCTATTCGAATAGCCGGATTCCTCGGATATGGAAATTTGGACCCCTTGCATAGTTCATAGACAAGTGAAAGTGGATATTCTAAAACTCGCAAGATAAGTGTGAGTGCTATGGATGGCCTTCTCGTAGGGAGACGAGAGCGGATCCATAGTGGTGTATTGAATGGTGAATATGTGGACTCGTGTGTCCCACCTCAAAAGAGTTGCGTGCAGTCATAGTTCAGGTTAGCCACTGAGTCAAAGCTGGCTTGCTGCAGTTAAACTCCACCATCCCCCTTTGTTGATACCGATGCATATGTAGCTAGTTCTGATGTAAGTCTTGCTGGGTACCTTTGTACTCACGTTTGCTTAATTTATGTTTTGTAGAGAGACTTCAGTTTCGCTAGTAGTTCTGTGTGGACTTCGACGTTTAGCTTGATACCTCAGCTACGATCTTGTGCCCTCGGCTGGATCTGGTAGATAGTCAGGCTTCTTAGCCTTTTTCATTTGTAGGTGTCTGTACTCAGACATGTTAAGCTTCCGCATGTGCTTTGAATTGTATGCTATGATTGTTGGGTCATGAGACCCATGTTTGTAATTTCTCGCTCCTCGGAGCCTAGTGAATAAATACTTGAGTCATAGAGTTATGTTGTGATGCCATGTTGTATTTACACATATCGAGCATATTCTGTGTATGATTGAAATGCTTGGTATGTGTGGGATCCGGCAATCTAGTTGTTTACCCTTGGCAGCCTCTCTTATGGGGAAATGTAGTCTAGTGCTTCCATGAGCCATAGTAGTCCGCTACAGCCCAGTTCACCGGAGTCCTGTTAGCCCAGCACTACTGCTCAGGACACTTGATTGGCCGGCATGTGTTTCACTTCGTTCCTGTGTCTGTCCCTTCGGGGAAATGTCACGCGGTGACATCCGGAGTCCTTCCTAGCCTGCTACAGCTCGGGTTCCCGGAGTCCTGTTAGCCCAGTGCTACAGCCCGGATTCACACGCCGCTGACCGACATGCTCGATGTGATTCATATATGCCTGTTCCCATAGGTTAGTGTCGCTTTGGGTTAACGACTAGCCATGTCGGCCCGGGTTCTCTGTCATATGGAAGCTTGCGACACTATCATATACGTGAGCCAAAAGGCGCAAACGGTCCCGGGCCATGGTAAGGCGACACCCATGGAATACCATGCGTGAGGCCACAAAGTGATATGAGGTGTTACCGGCTAGATCGATGTGACTTGGAATCGGGGTCCTGACATCATTGTTGATGACTATTCTCGTTATACATGGGTGCATATCATCACTTACAAAACTGAAGTGCAGGGAGTCTTCAAACAATTTTCCTCGAGGGCTTCAACCAACTTTGGTGTGAAGATCAAGCACATCAGAAGTGACAGTGGAACTGAGTTCAAGAACACTGGTCTTGATGACTATCTTGATGAACTTGGTATTACTCATGAGTTATCTGCTCCTTATACCCCTCAGCGGAATGGCGTCGTGGAGCGCAAGAATAGGACTCTTGTTGAGATGGTCCACACTATGCTTGATTAGTACAAGACGCCTCCTCGATTCTGGCCTGAGGCAATTGATACTACATGCCACATCATCAACAGGGTATATCTTCACAAATTCTTTAGAAAGACCTCATATGAACTCCTCACGGACAAGAAACCCAATGTGAGTTATTTCAGAGTCTTCGGTGCTAAATGTTGGATTAGAGATCCGCATCACAATTCTAAATTTGCACCGAAAGCACATGAAGGTTTTATGCTTGGTTATGGTAAGGACTCGCACACCTACAGAGTCTTCAACACCTATCACCACAAGGTTGTTAAAACTGTAGATTTGCGGTTCGATGAAACTAATGGCTCGCAAAGAGAGCACCTACCTCCTGTGCTAGATGAAATACTTCCTGAGGAATCCATTAAGTTCAAGGCTACTGAGGATGTCGTTCCTACCGAAGAATCTGCTGAAGAAGTCATTCCAGAATATGAAGAACATCATGCTGGTGCACTTGAAGAAAATGGCTCTGAAGAAAATGCTGAGAAAATTCCTCATCGTTAACCAGCTCATCCTCGCGTTGCTAATGAAGTGCAGATTGAGAAAATCATGGGCGACATCAACACACCAGGTCCTCTCACAAGCTCAAAAGCTTCACATTTGTCTAACTTTTGTGGGCACTTTGCTTTCGTCTCTCTCACAGAGCCCACTAAGGTAGATGAAGAATTTCTGGAGCCTGAGTGGATTCAAGCAATGCAAGAGGAATTACATCGGTTCGAGCTCAACAACGTCTGCGAACTTCTTAAGTGACTAGACCCTCGCAAGCACAATATCATCGGCTGAAAGTGCGTTATATCGACTAGAGGGGGTGAATAGGTGATTTTTATGAATTCTTCACTGAGGAATTTGCAGGTGAGGAAATTCCTTAGCGAAGAACTAGTAGCAGCGGAATAAGTACTCAAAAGTAAACATAACAGAGCACAAGCATAGTCATCATGATGAAATGAAGACAAGCACAGAGTACAGAAAGTGTAAACACAGGATAACACAGGATGATGACAAACAGACTGAAGAAATTGAACTGAGGAAATTGAGAAAGTCTTCAGTCAAAGTATTCAAACACAGATATGAACAAGCACTCAACACAGTTATGAGGAAATGAAAGAGTTGAGGAAATAGAACCAGTGAGCTTGGTGAAGACAATGATTTGGTAGACCAGTTCCAACTGCTGTCTCGGTTGTACGTCTGGTTGGAGCGGCTAGGTATTTAGACCTGAGGACACACAGTCCTCACCGTATTCTACTTGAGCTAAGGTCACACAGACCTCGCCCAATCACTCGTGGTAAGTCTTTAGGTGACTTCCGAACCTTCACAAACTTGGTCACTCGGCGATCCACAATTCCTCTTGGATGCTCTAGACCTTTACGCCTAACCGTTTGGAAAAAGCACAGTCTTCGAAGGTAACAAGTGTCGGATCCACGTAGGATCAATCTCTTCCGTGATGCTCAATCACTTGGGGTTTGTAGGTGTTTGGGTTTGGGTTTTCCTCACTTGATGATTTTCGCTCAAAGTCCTCGAAGGATGGGATGCTCTCAAATGACAAGTGTCATTTTCTCTCGGAGCAGCCAACCAGCTAGTGGTTGTAGGGGCGGCTATTTATAGCCTAGGGAGCAGCCCGACATGATAAGACATAAATGCCCTTCAATGATATGACCGTTAGGTGGGTAGATATTTTGGGACAGCTGGCACAAGGCACAGCAATGGTTGGAAATTTGAGTATCAAATTCCTCAGGGCTATCATGTTCCTCACTATGTAGGCAATCTGCACTAGCGAATTCCTAACTCCTCAGTCAGAACAAATTCCTCAGAGACCAGAAGAACTTCGTCTCTGTCACTGAAGAAAATGATTGAACTATATGAGATTTCCAATGGCTTCACTCGAAGGGATTGGTAGGTGTAGGATTTTGAGTTGAGCATCACATGGAAATTTTTCCTTGGTATTTCCTCGACCCCCTTTAACAATATGGTGTTTCCTATGACTCAAGAAAGAGAAAATGAAACTACGAAAAAAAAGTCTTCATGCTTCATGTTCCTCGAATGAATACCAAGTCTTCAGGATCGCACCAATTTCTTCACTTTCAAAGTCTTCAGAAAGTCTTCAAAAATCCAAAGTCTTTAGTCGAAGAACTTCATTTTTAGGGGTTGATGAGGACATCAATACCATTGTTACACCCACAGCCCCTACTGTTACATATACTGGACCAATTACTAGAGCTCGCGCACGCCAATTAAATTACCAGGTACTTTCGTTTCTTGGTAATGATTCTAATGTTCATGAGATTATGATGCTGCCTAAATTGGATACATTTGTTTTGCTTTCAAATGAAGGGCCTAGCTTGGAGAAGGATGAACATTGGAGCAAGAACACGCATGGAGTTGATGGCATGCGCAAGGGGATCAAGAACGGAGTTACAAGTGATGATTTCAGGACTTTGAAGCCGCCATAAGGAGTGCATGAAGCCATGGACGAAATATACAAGATGCCACTTCATAATATTCGTCCATAGGCTATTCTAGGTGCTGCGTCACCTTATTAATGGGCCAGGCCCATGTAATTTCGAAATACTTAAGTATAGGCTATTTTTAGAGTCCGTATGTGTGGGGAAACAAGAGTTAGGGTTGGTTTCGGACCCCACCCTCAAGGGCCACGAAATTCCCCTCTCTTCCTCCATATATACAGCCCTTAGGGCGTCGTTTAGACTTTGGATTTTGTTTAGATTAAAAGTTCGCCATAGCTGCAACTTCTCGTACTTCGTTTGTGTCCAACGACCAGACCAAGACGTCACAGAACCCCACCTTGATCAATAAAGCTTTCATCTTATATTCGCAATATCCAGATTGCAATCTCAGTTTCTTGCTTGTTCTTCGTTTGCTCGCAGGAAACAGGCCCTCGTGGTCAGGTTGATCGTGCTCCGGCGTGGTCAATAACCCCTCGGAAGTTGGTTTAGCAATTGCTAAGGCGCGACGTCTCGCACGTTCGTAGTCGGATCGTCAAGGTCGACTCCCACAGAAAACGATAGCCACCATCTCATCGAAACATCGGGACACCTTTGCCTCTACCAAGTGGTATCAGATTTCCAGGTTGCTCGGTGAGATTTTTACAGTTTTTCGTAGATTAGATCGAGTCTGTTCTTCATACCTACAGTCCACGAAAAAGCCACAAAAAAAATTAGGGTTAGTTCATCATATCCGAACCAATCTGAGCCTTTGCATAATCTTTTTAGGGTTTTTGCTTTGTTGAATTTGCGGTTGCATCGTCGTGTCAAGTTGCTGGTCTTAGAGTCTAGTCTTTTAGAGTTTCGAGTTCTGGTCATAAGTTGTCACGCCGCCGCCGCACCATCATCATCGCCCATCTACCACCATTGCTTATCCGCCACCGTTCTGAATCCGTATCCATATACCACCACCAATCTGTATCCATATACCACCACCAATCTGTAACCATATATCCACCACCAACCCGAGTTCTTCTCATATTAGGTTTGTTCTTGAGATCAATCTCAATTCCGATTCGTGTTTCCTTGCCTGCGTAGGTCTCGGAAAAAAATTTTTAGGCCAAAATTTTTAGGCCAAAATTTTCACGGGCAAAAATATTTTTTCCCTATCCTATTTTTAGGCTTTTCTGAGTCTTTTGAGCCACGTGCCATCATAGTGATTTTTTGTCGCACTTTTTCGTCGTCGCTGCCCTGATTTCCGAAAAAAAAAGTGAAATTTTTTTTTTCGTGCCCATCCTATCAGTTTGACGAGGGAAGAGTTTTGAGACACTCGCCATTATAGTAATTTTTCGCAAAAAAAAAACAAAAGAGGAGCGCAAAAAAAAAGAGGAGCGCAAAAAAAAAGCGAAAAAAAAAAGTTCCAGAGTGTGCTTTTCCCTTATTTACGTGCAGCGCCGTGATTTTGTTAGTGTTCTAGGCTCGCGTCTCTAGCACGGTCTAGCCTAGGACCAGCACAGTACCGTCGTTGAGCGTTTATTCAACTTTGCATCTCTCAATTGATTATTGCTGACCCTTTTTTGCTACCATACTATAAGCCTTCCCAGCTCCACATACCTCTACGTCGTGTGTTTGACTCTCCCTGGCAATCGCTCTATCCAAGCTTTTGAGATTTTTGACTACAACGGTTGCCGATCACCGCCTGCTGCTGGGTAAGAACTGGTAAGAATTTGAGATTTGCTTGACGGATTTGTGACACCCGCCACCACCACCTCTTGTTAGTATTCTGTAGGATCATATTCTTGTGTGTTTTCTATTGTTGCTAACCATGGCAGGATCACAAGCCGACGAGACTGACTGGGAGAACATGACGAATCAGGAGTTGCATGATAAATTTCAGCAAATGATGAATGGACAGGTGCAGGATGTGCTAAACAGATTTGAAGAGGCCATGGAGAAGATAGATGACATGGAGAAGACGTTCGAAACAAAGCTCGATAACAGGTTTAATGAATTGCTCGCGCGTCTTCCACCACCACCACCGGCTGCACCTAACGCACCTCTACAACAACAACAACGACGACTACCTACACATCGTGAAACAGCCCTCCGCCGAGCGAGCCGTCTCCCTCTTGCACCTGGCCAAACTGTTGGTGCTGCTGTTGCTACTTCTGTGGCTCCTGCTGCTGATGTGGAGGAGGATGATTTTGCTGGCGATTACGAGGATGAGGTTGATCGAAATCAGAACTACGTGCCACCACCAGCACAGCAACCATCAGGTCGTCCACATGCAAATAATGGCAATGGTAGGGCTCACCCTCAGGTACGAGATCATGACCATCTCCCTAAACTAAAATTGAATATTCCACCATTTGAGGGTAGATATGTTCCTGATATATATCTTACTTGGGAGTTAGAAACTGAACAACGATTTACATGTTTACAATATCCCGAGGAGAGACGTGTTCCTGCTGCTGTTTGTGCATTCACTAGTTTTGCATGTGTTTGGTGGTCTGAGCATTGTAGATTATATCCCATTCCTGCTACTTGGGCTGCTTTGAAAACTGCTATGCGTACTCGTTGGGTTCCACCATATTATCAACGTGAATTACTTCAAAAATTGCAGCGCTTAAGACAGGGAAAAAATTCTGTAGAAGAATACTATCAGGAATTACAAACTGGCATGATTAGATGTGGTATTGTTGAGGAGAATCAAGCTATGCTTGCACGTTTTATGGGTGGATTAAATAGAGAGATTCAGACGATTCTAGAGTATAAGGAGTATACTAATATCACTCGTTTATTCCATCTTGCTTGTAAAGCTGAACGTGAAGTGCAGGATCGACAGGCATTGGCGCGGACTAACTTTTCTGCAGGTCGACCTTCTTCATGGACACCACATGCATCATCTACTTCCACACGTTCTGCTTCACCAGCGCCTCCGTCGGCTGCCACCTCCAACCGTGATACAATAAAGCAGGCACAATCACCACTATCTGCCAAGAGCACACCTTCTGGGCCTGCAAAGAGCTCTTCTTCATCCATGGCATCAACAGGGCAAACAAATGATATTATTTGTCGACGTTGCAAGGGTGGAGGTCATTATGCGAGTGAATGCCCATCTAAGCGTGTGATGATTGTTACTGAGGATGGTGGGTATGAGTCCGCTAGTGACTATGATGAGGAGACTTTGGCTCTTATTACACGTGACGAACACGGTGGAGACGATTCTGATCATGAGACGCAATACATGGCTCCTGAAGATGCTGACAGGTATGAATGTTTAGTTGCTCAACGTGTTTTGAGTGTGCAGGTTACACAAGCTGAGCAAAATCAGAGGCATAATTTGTTCCATACAAAGGGAGTTGTGTAGGAACGTTCTGTTCGCGTGATCATAGATGGAGGGAGTTGCAACAACTTGGCTAGCATCGAGATGGTGGAGAAGCTATCTCTCACCACAAGACCACATCCACATCCTTACTACATCCAATGGTTCAACAACAGCGGCAAGGTTAAGGTAACACATACTGTTCGTGTGCATTTTAGTATCTCTACATATGCTGATTATGTTGATTGTGATGTGGTACCGATGCAAGCGTGTTCCTTATTACTTGGTAGACCATGGCAATTTGATAAAAATTCTATTCACCATGGTAGAAACAATCAGTATACTCTTGTTCATAAAGAAAAAAATATTACTTTGCTTCCTATGACTCCTGATTCCATTTTGAAAGATGATATTAATAGAGCTAATAAAGCAAAACAGGAGAAAACTAAGAGTGAAAATCAGATTGTGGCAAAAGAATTTGAGCAACAAATGCAGCCTAATAATAATAAACAATCTAGTGTTGCTTCTGAAATTAAATTGAAAAGTGCATGTTTACTTGCCACCAAATCTGATATTGATGATCTAGATTTTAGCAAATCTGTTTGCTATGCTTTTGTGTGCAAAGAGGCATTATTTTCATTCGAGGACGTGCCTTCCTCTTTGCCTCCTGCTGTCACTACCATTTTGCAGGAGTTCGCCGACGTCTTTCCACAAGACGTGCCACCGGGATTACCACCTATTCGCGGGATTGAGCATCAAATTGACTTAATTCCCGGTGCATCATTACCCAACCGTGCACCATACCGTACCAATCCAGAGGAGACGAAGGAGATTATGCGTCAAGTACAAGAACTGCTCGACAAAGGTTATATACGCGAATCCCTTAGTCCTTGTGCTGTTCCTATCATTTTAGTGCCGAAAAAGGATGGTACGTCGCGTATGTGCGTTGATTGTAGAGGCATTAATAATATTACTATTCGTTATCGTCATCCTATTCCTAGGCTAGATGATATGCTTGATGAATTGAGTGGCTCTACAATATTCTCCAAAGTTGATTTGCGTAGTGGTTACCATCAAATTCGTATGAAATTGGGAGATGAATGGAAAACAGCA